>NC_088695.1:35328163-35928163 GCF_028017835.1 Emys orbicularis
AGCGTCTCTCTAGTCGCTGACAGGAGGCCCTCCTCCAACACTTCAGAACAGATTTGATTCCTGAACGTCCTGGCTTGTTTGGCGTACTCAAGCTGATTTGAGCTCCGTGATGAAAGTTCACATGCCAGTCCTGTCTTTCCGAGTTAGCAGCAGTTGTAAATCACCTCCCACCACTATAGCAATGGCACTCCAAGCAGAAGTATGTAGAACAATGTGTTCACTTGCAGTTGGATTTAATTTTTGGAACTAGCCCTTCGGTGCCGGTTATCCAGGAGAAAGCAATGTAGCACAGCTTAAGAACATTCCTTTTTTTCATCACTGGACCGTTGGTTAGTGCTCCCAGACCAGCTATGAATTTAATTATAAATAACACTAATCTTACGCTTTCACATGGGCTTTTCAGCTCCGTTAGAGATTCAAGCATGCTTGTTCCATAATGTCATTTTTTTTATATTGATTTCAGTAGCAGTCACTGTAGTACTTGGAACCTCTGTGGGACTGATCAGTAACCAGCTGTGGGAGAATCCTGCAGACTTACATATGAATCAGATTTGTAGATTTCCTTTGGGAGAGCAGTGCACAGCTCTTCCAAGCAAGTGTGCTGAAAGATCATGTGCTAAGGAAGCTTGCTGAAGTTTACTGCATGCAACGTGCACGAAAGACAAGGCCCACCTCCTGTTTTCTTTTAGTTTGATCTCCTGAAAGCTTTCTAGCTGACTGGTCATATTGCTGCTCTGTGCACTGACTTTTCTAGATTTGCTGTTGAAATTGCAGTGATGTAAAGAAATGGGTATTTTAAAAAAAGTATTTATTTTGAAGTTGAATTAATATATAAATGTTTAAAAAAGTTCTGAATGCAGGTTTTGTTTTGCTGAGACTGTGAAGTAAAGATAAATTCGCTTGATGCTCTTTGTGCCTGTGCGTTTGTGTGTCACGCTGGCCTCACCACAGGCAGTGGGATGGAAGGATTGTCTTGCATTTAAAGCACAAGGGCTGGCGGTCAGGAGACCTGGATCCTATTCCTGGCTCTACCACACATTTCCTGTGTGACCTTGGGTGAGTCACTTAATCTGTCTTCAGCTTCCCTGTTTCTAAAATGGAGATGATGGGTAACATTTTCCACAGCGCCTGAGTCATTTAGGAGCCTACGTCCCATTCCCCTAGGTTGTTTAGGTGCTATTGGCCTTTCCTGGGCCAAATTCATTCATTAAAGTGCTCTGTGGTCCTTGGATGGAAAGTGCTGTAGAGTGACAAAGTATTCCAGTGAAGTATTAGCATAGGGTCTCCTCAGGCTTTGGGGACCCTGAATTCCTGGGATGACCGTTTTCACCCCGTGTTCTCTAGGATGCAGTGACTTACAGTCAGCTCCAGCTTGAAGAACCAGTGTGCTCACTTAAGGCCAAATGCTGTGAGATGGTGAACACCTTCAGTTCCCGCTGAAGTGAGTGGGAGTTGAGGGCGTTCAGGGGTCTGATCCATAGCAGGAAACCAGAAGCCTCAGCCCTACTCCTCTTCCTTCCTTCCTTCCTTCCATGAGCTGTAACAAGCCCCTTGAACACACCTGATATTCACCCACTCACTGACATGACCATCTTCCAAACCCACGTTTCTAGCTACTGCACACTCAGCCTCTGGCAACCTGCCAGGCTATGTTATTTATATAACTTGAACCAGAGGCTTGCTTAGCTGTTGGGTTTTTCCCTAATGAGATGAAGATGGGGAGGGGTGCAAGACAAGACGAAATGGAATCTTATAGCACAGCAAGATCCCAGTAAATCCTGTTTTATGGATTACATTTGTTATGAGTCTAATTTCAAAGCCAGCAATAGTTTCTGCTAGCTTCCCGGAGTGTAGCCTTGGAGATGCCTTAAAACACTTCCCATGGCTCTAGCAGAGTGCTTTGTACTGCAGGGATCCTACACTTGGCTTTTATGCCCTTCTGTGATTTCCTTTTGCCCAAGCACAGAAAATCCCAGGGAATTCATGGTTGGGTACAGTGCTGCCTGTGCTCCTGCCCCCTGGGCCTTTCCCTGCAGCTGTGGTATGTACTGTGTGACTTCACAGCCCGATTAATCCTGCCTCTGCTGGATGTGCCCCAGAGAAGAAACACGGACACGGGGCTCTGCTGACAACTGGACCCGGTGCTGAAAGTGAGTGTCTTCCCTTGGGCTCTTTGCTAGCTCACTAAAGGCACTCACATCTGAAAACTGAGCGGGGAAGGTGTCTCCTCCCAAGTCCAGTCCAGTGGAGGTTCTGAGATAAGCAGGTAGAGAGTCATGTCTGCTAACAACTGGATACGCTCCAGGGGGACGGAGCAAGTTGGGACCGGACAAATGTTTTCCATCTGAAGAATTGAAATCGGTTGGCTAAATCAGCAGTCTCTAACCCTTTTCGTTGCAGTTCCTCTTGCAATAAGTTGGAGAACAAGTATGCTTCCCACTCACCGTGCCCTGGCATAGTTGTGAATCTGATTGAGGGGGCAATAGGGTGTGAGTGAAAGGATTTGGGGAGGGGGGTGGATCACTGTCATAGCTGAGAAGATTTTTGCAGCAGTTTTGAATAGATTGGGGAGCTGTGAAGCAAGTGTGAGGAAGGCCCAAGATGTAGAGGATGCAATAGATGAGCCGTGAGATGATCAAGGCTCGGACCAGGATATTCAATTCAATGGAGCTGTCTGGGTTTAACTGGGGTCAGATTTAATCAGAATCCATCAGGTTCAGCAGTGAAATCAACATAGAAATGGAGCCTTGTCTCTACACACTAGGAGTAGAACAAATAGAGAACACAGTACAGACCCAGTGATAGTCAGAATCCTTTCCTCTAAAATGGCTGCTAACTCAACAGACTGATTAAATCTCCCGCTTCCCCCCAAGTGGCCACCAAATCTACAAACCCTGTTGAGCTACTGAGAAGCCATGTTGAGTATTTTGGCACAAGAAGAACACCTTCAGCTGCCTGCGGGAGACAGGGTGGCCTAGTGGATAGATCTCTAAACTGGGAGTCAGGAGACCTGGATTTTCTATTCCTGATTCTGCCACTGAGCTATTGCATGACCTTGAGCGAGACACTTCATCTCTGTGTTTCAGTTACCCCATCTGGAAAGTGGGGGTAATGGTCTTTCCTTTGGAAAGTGCTTTGGTATCTGCAGATAAAAAGCTCTAGGGAGACATTACGTCTTACTGTTAAGAACCTGATGCAGAGGTAAGTGGCATGGATGCACTGCCTCCGCTTGGAAGTGGGAGCAGAGGGCAGGAAATGGCATAAATTAATACGTCTCCAGATCTAGTTTTGGCATGTTGGATCTTTAATTAGTTCTAAACCAGCGCTAAGTCAACATCATGTGATCCTAAAATCATACCATTGCAATGTGTCATTTGGACAGTCTTCTATTTTATGTGTTTTTGTCCCTACTGAACCAATAAAAAGGTTTTTAAAAACCCCCACAGATTTTAGGAGCTTATTAGATCCTGAAGTCTGTAAGTGCTGATGGGAAGATAGCAATAACAGAGGCATCAGTGGTTAGAGCACAGGACCTGGAGTCAGGAGTTCTTCACCTGGCTCTATTGCTTATTCTCTATTTGAGATTGGGTAAATCACTTAATCTCCTTGCCTCTGTTTCCCCATCTTTAATATGGGGATATTTTCCCTGCCTCACTGGGGTGTAGTGAAGCTTAATGAATGTTTCTAAAATGCTTTGAAATCCTCTGATGAAAACTGCTACTACAAAAATTCCGGGTACTGTTGATTAATTCTCTCCCAACACCTTTGAAATATACAACTTTCTACAACTCTGCTGCTGCGTTTTGCCTGCTGCTCTTGTTCTAATTCTGTGGACATCGGAACTAATCTGTGGTATCTCTAATGAGCCCATCCCCGTAGTACTTGTTAGCCGACTAGACGAACCTTCCAGTTATCGAGAATGGGGAAACTAATTGGCTGAACTTCTGTTCTGACTTGCTATTTGAATGGTTCTGGTAAGGGCGGATGCTTTTACTTTAGGCTCCATTCCAACTCTGACAGATGCCCGCAGGAGTTGGTTCAGGCCCTCAGTTTGTTTTTGTTCGGAAAGCGGAACCCTGGAAGCAAGGCAGACCAGTCCCAGCATGCGCGTAGTCCTGCTGAGATCATAACAAATGCACTGTTGTTATCCTACTGAGCAGAACTCCTACTAATAAAATCTGTGTTTTGCATTAATTTACTTCCAGCCGGAGCAGCTGAGTCATGTAATTCTGTTTCTGGGATTGCAGTGGAACAAGCCTGGCTAGCCAGCTACCCCATTCATATCCTGCATGTAGTTTTCCTTCCAGTGCCTGCAGGGTTGCTGCCTGCCTTCCTATAATCAGTAACTAATGGAAAAAAGCAATTGATTATGTCTCTGGTGATCGAGGTGGTCTGACCTATAGGCAGTCACAGCCTGGGAAGCAGGCTCTCATAGCAAATGCAAATGGGGACAGCAAGGGGCAAAGTTCAGCCTGAAATATTTAAGTGGCAGGCGTTGCAGGGAGTGTCCCTGTGAATGAATCTCTCCTGATCCCCTCAGGTAAATGGGTTTGGTTGGTTTGGCTGCGTGTTTGAGTTTCCTGAGAGAGAGCAGCTGGAAAAAGGTTTGTGTCATGCACCTACCTGTGTGGGATTGAGACAATGGGCGGCCGTCGGTGTGTTTGTTAAAATTGACTGCGACTGAGGGCTAGTTCCCAGGCTTGGATTGAATCTGTGGAAGGAGGCTGATATGCTGGGGGTGGGTTTGAAATGGCTAGATGCACACGAGCTTGGAAAAGAGGGGATGTGAAACCTTGGGGCGGGGGCTTTGTGAATTGTCATCCTGCTTGCAGTCCAGGGGCAAAAAATTGTGTCAGCATATAGAACATTGTATGTGATTATATTATATCCTTTAAAGTTGGGGGTGCAAATAGTGGAGCATATAGACCTATGAACGGCCTGGAGGGGGGCAAACAACACTCCTGTTGCTGTCATGCTGGGCAGTGCTCACAGCTCCATTCACTAGAGTGAGTCAGTCATGTTACATTGGGCTGATCATGGGATTAAACTCGGAGTTGGTATTAGAGTCCCGCTTGCTCTGGTGCTATCTGTTTGCTGCTGTGGCAGGTCATACGGTTAAATACTTCTGCTGCTGCTGCTAATAGGTGGATGTGAAAAAGGGCTGGATAATTGTATGAGCAATAATGTACATTTATGCCAGCCAACAGGGCGATCAAATCTCATGCTTTAGGGTGTAACCGATCATTGGGGGAGGGGAGTCAGGAAGGAACTCCACCCTACCCACCCCCATCTCCATGGGTAGCATTGAGAAATTGACCACTTGTGCAATAGGATGCTTTCACTGAAGCAGCAGCAGGAATTGCTACTCTGGAGCAACAGGTATTGGCCCTTTCCTGGCTATGATCTGGTATGGAAAACCCCACCTTTCTAAAACTTCCCTTTACGCCGTTCAAAGGTAACTTTCAACTCTCTGCTGTAGGTCAGTGCAGTTAGCCCTGTAGGGCCTGGCTGCTGGCTGGCTGAGGGTATGTCTACACTGCGATAAAAAAACTGGGGCACCAAGTCTCAGAGCCTGAGTCAGCTGAGTCGGGCTCATGGGCTGCGGAGCTAAAAATGGCAGTGTAGACGTCTGGGCTCAGGTGGGAGCCTGGACTGTGGGACCCCTAGACAGCCTGAGTCTAGGTGTCTGCACTGCAATTTTATAACCCCACAGCCCAAGCCACGCAAGCCCAACTTATCTGACCCGAGCCAGCCATGGGCGTTTTATTGCAGCGTAGACATACCCTCTGTGTCTTGATCCGTATATCCAGGGACTGCTGACAGGGCTGGCCTTAGGGGAAATGGTGCCCTGGCCTCCCCCCCCATCACTCCTAGCATCTGCTGCCTCCCTGGGCTCTCCACCCATTGCCCCCAGTCCCACTGCCTCTACCCCTCCCGCATTGACCTGAGCTCCCTTCCATGGCTTTGCACCCCAGGCCTGCCCTGCTCCTCGCCTCTTGACCACATCACCCTGGGTGGTCACCCACGGCGCCCACCCGTAAGGTCTCAGTACGGGGCTCTCGGCTCTGAAATGTGTTTCCTCCACTGGCCCAAGTCTGCCGCTCTTCAGGGCCCATTTCTTTTCTCAGGCTCTCACCTGTGTGGGGAAGAGATGATTGTGGGGTGAGTATTTAGTTTGTGGGTGGGAGTCTCTCAATATTGAAGCTGCTCAATAATCTCATGTATGGTGCTTGGGCACATATAGTAGGCATGTTGGGTACATTAATACATAAAATATCTGGTTGCCCAGGCAACATGCTGAGTCTGGATCCCAGATGTGAGTTCAAACCACTTGACATTGCCTTTCTCAGAAGCATCTGACTTGGTCTCAAGGGGACGCTGATGTGTGTTAGCGTCTAAAGGCTCTAGAACGGTGTGAAATTGGTGAGGGAATGGCCTATGAACTCTGAAGCCTCCTTTCCTGTCCCTCCAAAAGCAGTGAAACAATGACTGTTTCCCTGAGTTGTGCTATTATGGATGCTGCTACTGCAAATATATGGAAGTGAATAACCAAAGGAGACTGAGGTTGAATTCATCTTAATGGGAAATGATCAGGGAGGGGAAAAAAGTAATATTGCCACATGTATTAAAGATTAAATTAGTAGAGAGAAAATGTTATTTTAAGCTTCTGAGGAGAATTGCAAACTGAACAAATAAAATATCAGTTTTTTAAAAAATTGGACAATGTCCTCCATAAGCCAGAGGCCACTGAAAGCTCGTTAAATCTAATTAAAAAGAACCATGGCTAAATTATCCAGGGCAGTAACTGGAGAATTTAGCAGGAGGAAGGAAAAATCAGCCAAGGTCTGAGTCTGAAACCACTGGGCTCTCCATTAATTCTTTAATCATGGCTGTGTTGGGCTTGTCTCAACCCCGCTGCTCTCCAGAGGAATGCTGGGATAATGATCAGTGTGGAAGGGTTTTACCCCTTCCTTGCCCCTGGAACCCGCAGTCCTGAGGAGGACACTTAGTGGTGGAACGTCCTGTCCTGACCTACCAGGTAATGCAGCCCAAGCTGGAACAGCTTGTTCCCTGGCATGTTGTGCCATGCCAAAATGGTTATTGTGATAACCTCTAAGAATTTCTGAGCTGGTCTTGGAATCAGCCCTGGTACAGAGCTTATGGAGTAGGTCCATGTCCGGTGCGATACTAGGTGCCCATGTGCAGCTGCTCTACGGTAGCATAAATGGCACAACCAAATTAATATTATTGGAAAAGGCCAAGAGAGAAACTTGTTAGTTACACAATTTGTTCACTAAAAACCATCCCCATATCTTCAGGAACCCAGCATCTCTGTGGCTCGGCGGAGACATGATCGCATGTTGTCTTTTGATTGGGAGCATTTAATGTAAAAACTATGCACCCTGCACTGTGGTTCCCTGTATATGTGAAAATGCGTGGTACTGTATCCTTAGGATGAGAGCTTAAACAAAGCTCCTGTCTGCCCTGCATTGGCATTAAAAGTCCCCGGCACTTCTTGTAAGAGTAGGTGTTTGCCCTGGTGTCTAAAATTCCCTAACTGTGGGGCAACCATACCGTGCATTTGCAGTTTCTTGTCATCCAGCCCAGAGGTGGCTGCTTTTCTGCAGTGCTGTAGTTGAAGCAGTTTGGGGACCCCTCAGGATGGAAGGCTTTCTCATATTTCTAGGCAGGATACCAATAATCTTGGTCCTCCTACTCCTCTTGACTGTGTGTGTAGCTAACAGAGTGCAGCACAGAGAGGGGATGCGTTGTGGAAGAGAAAGGAATTTGATTTGCATCCTATTCAAGGCAAGGAGTGGCAGCTAGCAGAATGCACTGAACATACACTCCTGGAGAGACTGATGCTGGGAGGCTTCGTCAGGTGATGCGATGACTGGGATTTTGAGCCCAAGGAGAGCAGCATTAGCTCAGAGAATCTGAAGAGGAGGAGAAGGGTATGTTATGATTGCATGATGAAATTTCTTTCCGTTTTTATGCTGTAGCCTTCTTGGGTTTTTCCTTATGACTTGTCAAACAGTAACAGGCAGGGCAGAGTTTTGCATAGTCATTCGACCCAGCCTCCTCCCTAGCAGCCCCCTGGGTGTTAAAAGGAGAAGTGAGTGGGACTCATGTTGAAATCATTTTTTCAACTTTGTGTGTATTTCCAGCCCAGTGATCAAGATAAGAGTGAGGAAAGGCTGTGGGCCCGCCGGCAGGATAACCAAGCCAAGAGGTAGGAAGACAAGCTGCTACTTACATTTACTGAGAATTGCTTTTAGCATTGGGTTCTTTTTAAAGGAGAAAATCCCTTTTAAAGTGACTTTTGTTGATCTGTTCAGTTTTCTCTGAAGACTCCCATAGCAGTGAATATACCCAGATCACTCAACTGTGGCATCTCATTTACCTTGGATGTATTCAATGCCGCTTTAAAACACTCTTTCAGAGGATTCCACTATTTGGTGCAACATACTCTAGTTTGGAGCACACCCAAGTGGCCCAGATTTCAAAAGTGACTTTGGGATCCCAGTTGGAGATGCCTGGAAGGGGGGGGGTCTAATTTTCAGAAAGTGCTAATGGTGTCTTTGCAAAACAGGCCCTTGAAGGTGTACTCATACTTACTCTGGAAAATCTTGGCCAGTATATTATAGCAGATCATTCCATTGCCATTCTCTTTGGGGTGCTCTACCAGTCTCTTGACCTGGGTTTTCTTGAGTAGTTTGCATGGGTCTGACTAGGTATCTGAGCTTTGGTGGTGGAAATTGTTCAGAGGAATTGAATAGGGTAGCTGAGATGCACAATATCAAGAAGCTCATAAATCCATGGTAGGAATCAGGAAGGGCAGAGATCAAGCTACCTGTGAACGTGTTGGAGGGTTTATCTTCCCTAGCAGAAGATCCATATTCAAAGCTTAGCAGGAGAGGAGAGCCAGAGAAGGGACAGGGAAGCGACAGGTTACAACAGTTGTGAACTCAGCCAAACACAGTTGTGGCAGGGTGTAGCTGCTACATGAAGTCATGTGTTAGACAAACTCTCCTTTGCAAAGATAAGGACTGTATTTGTGACTAATTGTATAACAGGTTATTTTAGTTTCTGTTCTGTGGAAAGTGCAAAGCATTCCAATAAGGGTTTTTATGTAGAATTTATTTTATTTTTTTCCGCACCCATGCTGTTGATTGCTAATTGTAATACTGATCATGACGCTGAATAAATGTGTCTTTTTTTTTAAATGTGCTGTGTAAGTTAGTCTGATATAAGTCAATTGAATGCTATCCTAGCTATATGAATGCTGCAGTACCTGCATGTAACTAGACCAGGTATACCTCAGCAATAGTCCACTGCAGTGTCACTGGGCAGGAACGGTCGTTTGTGGGCCATGTCAGGACTCCTGAGCTGGGTCCTGAAGATTAATGCCAGAGGCTGTGTGTATTAGCAGCTTCACAGCTGTAACCACCAATGGAATCTGTAGATTTAGTTGTGCTGCCTCCGTGTAACCCTTGTAGACAGGACTTGGGTATCCTGTACTCCAGCTGCCACCGATGCAGCTGTTGGTGAATTACAGCTGCAAAGTCTGCTAGTGTAGATGGGTCCAAAGACTGTCTTACAGCAAACAAAAGGGGCTAATTCCTCGCATGGTGCATATACCCATGTAAATCCTTTCTCATCAAACAAGATTAACTTGCCTGGACAAAGTATATCAGGATTCTGCCCCAGAAAGTTCATGTGAAATTCATGGTACTGGATTTTGGGAGTGGGGGAAGGACAATTAGTGTGTGTAACCAGTGCAATCTCCGGGTAGAAATACAGTAAAATCAGATATTTTCTCATAATGGTGTCTGATATCATTGTCACGCTCTTACTTTTGGGAGGAGCCCAGATGCAATGGCAAAGGCTGCCTGAATGAACCCCGGGCTGGATGGAGAGATCACATGCCCAGGATTCAACTGATCCCTAAGTTCAGGGCCAGCAAGGACCTCGCCCCTTCCATGCATACAGACTAGGGTTCGTGCACCTTCCCTTGCAACCCTGAGCAGGGTCAGCTGTAAGGTGCAGGTCTGTTTAGAGGGCATTGACCACTGTGATCATAATTTTAAAGTAGGTCAAATTTTGTATTTAAAGTACTTGTGTCCCCCGCCCGAGCCATGTTTCCGAAGAGCACTGCAGAACCAGGCTCTTGTGCATAAATGCAATGACCAGCTCAAACTTTTCGAGTTTAAAAAAACCTGTCCCTCGCATATTTAAACTGCTGCTTTCCATGTTTCTAATTTAGGAGTCTTAAATGATAAAACCACAGCGTTGTGGCTGGCCTGTGACTGAAGAATGTCTATTTCATTGGGTGTTTCTTTTCAAACCGTTTTTGATGGATTGTATTTCTTGAGCCTTCCAAAGGAAGGTGAAGCTGATACAAGGACTAACTAAACTCTTAAGTCCTCCTCTCTGCCCCTGCAGGGATAAGAGATTTCTGTGAGTTTTGTTACTTAACATCTGCAAGAACCCAGTGAAAGGTGCTGTCCGCTCATGGAGAGAGAATGGGTGTCTGTGTTTTATGCCACAGCTTCTTGCACCTCCTGTGAGCTGTGCTACATCAGATCTTGCTTTTGCAATCACAAGCTTTATTGCCTATCACACGGCACCTAAAAGCGAAGATGAAAACCGTTTCCAAAATCATTTTGCGCCTATATGTCTTCATTATTCAATTATGTTGCACTGGCTTCTGGGCATCTTGCAGATGCTGCTAAAGCAAAACACCAATAGATTCTGCTACTCTATGTAGGGAGTAGGGTGACCAGATGTCCCGATTTGGGGTCTTTTTCTTAGATAGGCTCCTATTACCCCCCACCTCCTGTCCCGATTTTTCACACTTGTTGTCTGGTCACCCTAGTAGGGAATAATAAAGCTGTCTGACCAATCATTCCAGTCCAGCATATGGGAGTTCAGGGGGGAGAAACCCTCTATCATCTAAGCCCAACATGAAGCAAATACTTGGCTGAAACTCCTGAAGGCTGGCAGACTCGGGCGGTGTCTACGCTCGAAGTGTTACTGGTATAAGAATACCAATAGACTATACCTACAAAGTGCTTCTAGTGTGGCTCCAGCTATACTGCTTTGCTCCAGTCAAGCAAAACCACCTCCACGAGCAAAACAAGCTATACCCGTAAAAGCACAGCTTATAACGGGTCTACACTCGGGGTTTTTGCTGGGACAGCTATGTCCATCAGGGACTGCCCTCGCTGTTCCAGCAGAAATCCATAGCGTACCCACGGTCTCAGGCTCCAGTTGGCCACCTAAGAGAGCGTGATCTGTAGCAGGGGATCAACGGATCAGTCAGTGTGACAGTGGAGAGGGAGAGAGGTGGCCCCTAAAG
Organism: Emys orbicularis; assembly: GCF_028017835.1. Lineage (NCBI taxonomy): Eukaryota > Metazoa > Chordata > Testudines > Emydidae > Emys > Emys orbicularis. Next base: position 35,339,526 of record NC_088695.1, read on the forward strand.
CTGAGCAGTGTAATGAACGGGAGAGGAAACAGCGCTGCTAAGGCATCTGCTCCCTGAACGTCTGGGATAGTAGCAAGAGGGGAGGGTTACAAAAGAAGGGTTTCCTCACCACAGTTCCTCCCAGGCTGTTGCAACCTGTGCACCCAACTGAAACTCTAATTGGAATGATCCCCCTGTGCAGCCCTGAATAGGAAACAAGGACCGAGACCTGTGGGCGACGCAGACTGAGATTGACCGGTCTGTGCTGCAGTAGGAAGGGGAGGAAGGGGTTTCTCTCCTGTGCTGTGAGGGAGTGTACACGCTCTTTGCCAGGCACTGTGCCCTTGGGGTTCATTGCTGGCCTTTGCAAATGAAAACCACTTGTCTCTAGCTAAAAAGGTTTGGCTCTCCAGAGCTGGGAGTGAAAGCAGATGCTATTGGGAGCCCTTGTGAAACTATGAGGGAGGTTTGCAGTGTCATTGAATGGTTATGAGCAGCTTTTAAAGGGTAAGGAAAGAACTCAGCCCTCCCACACCAGTTGCGTCTCCACCATCTGATCAATGGACTAGCATTAACCTCCACTTGGAAGGTCACTGGAGAGAGAGTGTGCTTATCCTGCCACTGGGCAGAAGGTCCTGGCCCAATTGTATGTCAGTGGCGGTGGGCAGAGGGGATGAGATGTAAAACTAGTGTCTGGCTGTCTGGATCTTTAGGGGATCTCATAGCATTTTTCACAAGAGTGAGGGCTGTTAACCCACATCCTGGCCAATTTTATCTCTGCCTACTTCAGCTTCCCCCCTGCATTTTCAGCTGGAAAGGAAATCCCTGTCTCACCCAAACCCAGCTGTTTAATGGTTTATTGGGTACTGTTAAACAGATGCTGAGTTTCACCCCAGAAGTGGTCGCAACTCAGAAGGTGCCTACCCTAAGCTAGGAAATGGTTGCAAGGACATCAGTGGGACGAAATGGCTAGTAGTCTCGCTTGCCCTTGTATAAGTGTTTTGGACATCGTCCAGGCACAGCACTCCTACCAGTGCTTTCTGGGACTCCTAAAGTACTAGCCCATAGTGCACATCATTGCTGCATAGAACATGCTCTCATAACCAGCCACTGCATTATGGGATGGAGTTAGCAGGACCAGCTGAACCGGTGCAGCTGCAACATTTGTGGCTTCCTGTCCCCATGGGGGAGAAATCACTGTAGATTACACAGCTTCAGAACAGAGTCAAAGCCCTCGTCCTGTGTGCTGCCAACAGCTGGTACCGCCAGTGCTTTTCAAATGCCGGAGATGGCTGCTGTGTGGACACCACTCTGTTCCCGATCTGCAGAGGATATGAGTCTGCTACAGCCCCAGCTATGGAGCCTGTCCTCTTTAGCTCAAGCTGTAACAACTCATGCTTTTAGCTTGGTCCCTGGAATGTCAGTCAAGATGGTGCTTATTACGCTTATGGGCAGTGAACGTGTGACGTGCTCCTGGCTAAAAGACACTATTTAAATGTAAGACCAAGCCCATCCTTATCTGCATACACACCACACATACATTAAATATATAGTAGCCAGAGCATCTTGTCTCTTTCCTTTGAGATTTCCTAGGCTGCTTTTCTTTCTGATTGTGGGGTTCTCTGGGTTCCCATCCTTCCTTCTCACACATCAAGTGAACAGGAATTCAGATCCTTTCGATAGGCCGGGGTGGGCAAACTACGGCCCATGGGCTGGATCCCGCCCGCGAGCCGTTTTAAGCTGGCCCGCAAGCTCCCACTGGGGCGCCAGGTCAGGGGCCACACCACGTGGCTCCCGGAAGCCGTGTCATGGCCCCGCTCCAAGGATCAGGGGCCGCTCCACACGTAGGAGCCGGAGCCGGAACATGCCACTGCTTCCGGGAGCCGCTTGAGGTAAGCGCTGCTTGGAGCCTGCATCCCTGAGCCTCTCCCCACACCCCAACCCCCTGCCCCAGCCCTGATCCCCCTCCTGCTCTCCCAACCCCCTCGATCCCAGCACAGAGCACCCTGCACCCCAAACCTCTCAGCCCCGCCCCAGAGCCTGCACCCCCAGCCAGAACCTTCACTCCTTCCCGCACCCGTGCCCCAGACCTGATCCCCCTCCGAACCCCTCAGTCCCAGCCCAGAGCACCCTTCTACACCCCAACCCCAATTTTGTGAGCATTCATGGCCCACCATACAATTTCTATTCCCCGATGTGGCCCTCAGGCCAAAAAGTTTGCCCACCCTTGCGATAGGCATCTCTTGAAGGGGATGGCCGTTGCTGCCGTTAACTCATCTGTCTAGTAATTTGCAATCAGATAAACTGTTTGTGAGAGGGAAGAGTGCCGGTAAAACAAAACTTGTAACTCTGCTTCCCGTAACTAGAGAGGAGTTGCTTCTCTGAAATCTGCTCCACCCGGTCAGAAACCCCTGCTGGAGAACAGACATCTCAGCGCGTCCCTTTCCAGCATTAGGGAGGATAATTCCCTTTCCATTCCAGCAATACAGTGGGATGATTAACTGGATTAGCTCTTTCCAGTGGCCTAAGTACAGAGCTGAGCTGCAGAGACTGGAGTAGGCCCAGCTTGACCTCAATCAAACACGATCACCTGCACCCGAGCCACATTTCTTATTCCCCACCCCCTCTGATGCAGTGGCCTTTGGTTTGAAGACAGCTTCTGCTATTGACAAACTCACGGGAATGGAGTCTGGATGATTCTCTCCTGCGCTGCGTTTGAGTGTACAGTGAACTCCACCCTCTAAAGCCCCACAGCTGGCTTCACACCCTGGACCAGGACCTCAATACCACATCCTCGCCTTCGACACTGTGTGTGGCTCCGACTCTGCCTGCATCTTCACACGTGTTCCATTCAGTTCCCCGTCACAGGCCCTGTGCTCTGCCCTCTCTCCCTGCGGCTCCCTTCTCATTCAGCTCCCACACCTGAAACAGCGTTTTACTTCCCATCCATTAACAATCGCCCCCTTGGGTTCCCACTCCTTTTGCAAAGCCTTCCCTGGTCCATCTTATCCCTGACAGCTCTGCTTCAGAGCCTTTCTTGTTTCAGTTGCATTGCCTGGGTCTGAGTTGAACTGTAAGATGCCTCCTTGGGTGTCTGTAAAGTGCCACATTCACCTACAACCCTCGATAGCTAATAATGTGAAAGAAACTGAGGATCCAGCCGTGGATCAGAGGAACGCAGCCTCAGTCCCTCCCCAATGCTAGACCCCAGATGGAGTCCACAAGCAGGGGAGAAAGTATAGCTCAAGATCTATTGAACGAGGCCCCTGTGCATTTCCGGTTGCTGTTAAAATGGTCAGGGTGAGATAAAGAGTGTGGTTTCCTCTGAGCATATGAACAAGGGGAGGGGCGGAGGAGGTGATGCTGGTGGGGAGGGTTGTTCAAGCCTAAATAAGCAGGGCTGTAGCTGTGTTCTCTGGGGCTTGGCCTCCTGCATCCAGCACAGACTTGCTCTGATCCACCCCAGCATGGAGTCCGTCAGCGAGATGCCAGCGGGGGACGGCCCTGGGGAGGACAGCAGTGACGTATGTGGTCTCTTTACTCTCATTTTAAACAGGTGTTTACATTGCATGCTATGCGTCTCTGATTTCATGCCTGGTGTTCTCACTTCCCCTCGCTCCCACTTCGCTCAGAGCTTGAGACGTTGCTGCACAGAGCTTCTTCTGGGGTTTAATTGTTGGCACACGAAGGGACTAGGAGGAGAGCCAGGGGCTACTAAGTCCTGAGGTTCCCCTGAGATCCAAAATTGAGGGCTAAAGTCTCCAACCTAGAAGGAGATGAGAGCTCTCAACACCTTGGAGAAGGTGCTTGGCCCTATATGATCTGTGTCTACACTAAACGCTCTCAATCCTTCACCACTGCTGTAGCACTGTTGCTGCTCCATCAATTCTGGCAATCAGGGGCGCTCCAGTGTAGACTTCAAGCAGGTCTAGATTACCTGGTGGTAAAAACACTGCTGGCTGGTCTACATTAGCACTGCCACTGTGCCAAGCACCACTGGAGCGATAATGGTGGGAGATTAAGAAGAGAAACCTCATTGTAGTCATGGTTATTGAGTAGCAAGGAAAAAAGTGCCCAGTGAGAGATTGATGCGGGCAGGCACTAGGGCATCTGCACTATGCTTCTTTGCCAGAGATGTTCCACCGTTGCAATTCTACCAGTGAAGAAGGATATACTCTGAATATCATCCTCCACAGTTGAGGGCACCTGCCCTGGGATTGTTGATCCACAGTCTTAGGGTCCTTTTGGGCGCCTCACTGCTACTGTATTCCCAAGTAGCACTAGCAGCTAAAAATACTACTTCCATCTGCAACGAGCCCAAAGACTGTACAACAGCTGATCCTACGCAGGCTTGATTCCTGCAGCTCAAAGCCACGTGCTCTGGAAAAATCTCCCACTAGTACAAAACACAGCAGCCTATGTACTTCGTCGTAAAGGTTCCTGGGACCACATCTTGGTGCTATCTGCACTGGCTCCCCAAGCTAATCTGTCCTGATAATCAAAGCCCTCCATGGGATTGGCCATAGCTATCTGGCAGGTCGCCTCTCCCTCTGCACGTCTGATTTTCCACATCAGGTATGTTCTGCCTGACCAATGAAACTGTCCACTAACAAGAGAGGCTCAGGAGTGCAGGAGACTTTCACAAGACCTGGACCTAGACTGTGAAACTCCCTCCCACTCGAGGCAAGACTGACCACAGGCCTCAGGACGTTCTGCACTAAATGCAAACTCTGGTTCTTCAGCTTAGCTTTTCCATAATAATCTCCATGCACACACAAATGAGCAAAAGAACAAAAAACCAATCAACCCCAGAACAAAAACACCCTATCAAATTAATCAAGCTATTTCTCCTATAGGTGGGTGGCAACGCTGACAGACCCTAGTCATCGGCAGGCGGGATCGAACCAGGGGCCTCTGGAGCTTAAAGCATGAGCCTCTACTGCATGAGCTAAAAGCCAACTGGCTGTTAGCTAAGGCTGTAGAGCAGACTCATTTGATCTCTCTTAGTGGTCTTGGTGCCACTAGATGGGACAGAACACCACACCCAGGAGGTGTGTGGGTTACACTGGCAAGAAAGAAAGAGACTGTTGTTTCTATACGGGGGGCCATGAAAGTGTCGAGAGAGAGAGAGAGCCAAAAGCAGCTTCTACCCTCCCCTCTTACAGTCCCGCTGCAGCCTACGACTGGGGAAGAAGTGGAACTGGGGTCCAGCAGATAAGGGATTGTATTGAGGAAGAACAAAGGCCTTTCCATGTGTGCTTGAAACAGTGCTGCACCTGTGGCTCAGTCTGAAGGATGGTTGGAGGGCTGGGAGGCTTTTGATCCACAGAAACAGCTTCCGGGAGAAAGGTCATTACACTCTGCTTCCGGGGGAAGGACAATACTCTTGTTTCAAGCACGGTGTAGGGGACAATATAAATGCAGTGTTTCCAAGACTGGAGGTGCTCCAAGGACCGGGAGGCTGCAGAAGCTGGAATGTGCTGCTTTTAGAGAGGATCGTTGCAAGCAGAGCTATTCAGGAACCAAAGAGCGAAATACAGCTTCCAGCTGTCTCCAGCTATTTGCCAGGGATAACCTAGCAGACTGGAACAATGGGGGTAGAAATGGCTTTCCCTCCCCCTATAGTTTAAGGATCAAATTCATCCTGGGTGTAACTACTGACTTCAGTCAAATACCTCTGGGATTACTTTGGCCCTAATTTTTGTATTAAAAAATTTGTTTCCATCTCTTTTTTTTTTACCACACAGATCCTGTAAGTAATGCAGCTATTACACCTCTGGCATTCCAGTGCTACTGAGCCCTCATCTGCCTCTGCATGTTTACCATCACTTGCTAGTTCGCTCTTGGACCTTTCCTGCGCTGTGGGGGCTGCCTTTGGTGAAACTGAATGGTGGTTTTGTGATGTGCGTATGTGTGTGCTGAGCCCTGAGCTAAAAGGAACACTCATTTCACTTGTGGCCTAAAGAAAATTTGAAACTGATCTCTTGCAAGGCGCTGTGATAATGCTTTTTCACACTGTCCTTTAACTGTCCCACGCTTGATTTCTTGTGCCTAGTCATTATGCTGCTGCGAGACTAATGCTACAGGTCACATGAGAATTTAAACCATACCATGTCCAGTTAAAACATAACCTAATCACCCAGTTTGTGGTGGTGAAATCACCACTCATCAGGCGATGCTACGTGCTAGGAATGTGTTGCTCAGTTCTCGGGCTGTGGTTGAGTGAGTGAATATCTGTGAAATAAAGGCCCACTCACCTTCTGAGTTAACTGGGTGTGCACTAGCCCAGTGGTTCTCAACCAGGGGTCTGGGGCGCCCTAGGGGGCCGCAAGCAGGTTTCAGGGGGGCCACCAAGCAGGGCCAGCATTAGACTCGCTGGGGACCAGGGTAGAAAGCCGAAGCCCCACTGCATGGGGCTGAATCCCAGGGCCCTGACCCCGCCACCCAGGGCTGAAGCCTACGCTATGTAGCTTCACGGGGGGCCCTGTCTTCTTCTTAAAAGAAATATCTTTGGCTTTGGCAGAGGAAAGGACATTGGCTGGAAAGGTCCCATTTTGTTTAGAGATGAGCTTGAGCCGCAAAGCTGGGAGCTGAACTTCCCCAAAGTTTGGGGGTTGTTGGGATCAGAAGTGCTGGTCCCACTCATTAAACAAAAAAGGACCAGATCGATGTCCCACTTGGATCGGCTCCAAACGTGCGCCATGCTTGGGTGTTGTAGATCCAGAGCCATGTCTAATTTTTGGTTTTGATTGAGTTGCTTTTTACATAATGCACAAAGTTAAGCAAGTTTTCAAAAATTCACCCCGCTGCAATATAGGATCCACCATGTTATCATGACCCACGTATTATAAAGTAAACAACGCTTGATACTAGAGATCAAACATTTTGTTGTTGTTCATAGCAAAGGTCAAATGTGTAACCTTCAGACGATCAGATACTATTATTACCCCTTCTCCATTAATAGGAGGCACCCATATATCAACAAGGAGCAACATAATGATGCTGTCTGGACAGTATTTCCTTCCTGGAAAACACAGTTAGGATTTATATGTCCTCTTGGCTTTTCTGTGTTAACTTTATAAACCCAAAACAACACTGTCTCAAAGGGAAATCACACTGACTGTGTGACATGACAATAAAATGCAAACATCATGGTGTTTCTAGGAAAACAAGCTGTACAGAGAAAGTGTGGCGGTTAGTGGCTCCTTTCTACAAATCTTAGCCATTTATTCATAAAGAAGCCTCTAGTCACCTTGCGCCATAATCCCTGGAATTCCCCAAACCTTTATACCAAGAATCTCATCTGTCCTTTCTTTCATCATAAGAGCATAAGAACGGCCATACTGGGTCAGACCAAAGGTCCATCTAGCCCAGTATCCTGTCTTCTGACAGTGGCCAATGCCAGGTGCCCCAGAGGGAATGAACAGAACAGGTGATCCATGTCAAGTGATCCATGCCGTCGTCCACTCTCAGCTTCTGGCAAACAGAGGCTAGGGACACCATCCCTGCCCCTCCTTGCTCATCACCATTAATGGACCTATCCTCCATGAACGTATCTACTTCTTTTTTGAATCAATCATGCATACTACTGACCTTCATAATGAATAGAACAAGATACTCATATACCACATAGCTCAAACGCCACATTAGCATCTCTCCTATTCTTTTGAATGTATCTGTCCCTCACCAGTAACTCCTGAACTGAGTCGAGATGTGTTTGCTCCAAGCCCGCACTCTTGCTCCTGGCGTCATGAATGCTGGATTCCAAGGAACTGTCTGTAGCAAAGGGCTCTGCTGCCACTTTTGATGGGCTGCCATTACTGGCCTGGATAATTGAATTGGAAGAAATTGTCTCTTCCTCCTAGTGGGGGATTTTTTTCTTCCCAGTGTTGAACAGCCACCTGTTTAGAATGGATTTCTGTGTCCACAATAGCACCACCAGACTAGAATGTGAAACATTCAAAAGTACCAGGAGATCCCAGATCTCCTTAGAGAAGCATCTGGTGCTTCCGTAAAGGCCTTGCTTTTAACTGTACTGAACCCAGTGAAGAATGTGCTGCACTCCCTAGGCACATAGGATTGGTCATACCAAATGACCATGTGTCCTTCAGCAGTGGCCAATATTTGAGGCTTCAGAGCTAGGGACACCAACCTAGGTGGTCAGTTCTGCTCTTCTGATGGTGAGTGTGGGGGGAGAGGAAATTCCTTCCTGAGGCAACAAACTGACACCTGAAAGCATGAGACTTAGGTCCTCCTCAACTTATCTTGGCTTGCCTAGTTACAAGTGTTTATTGGTCACAACGTTATCCAGCCTTTTAAAAATGTATCTACAGACTTTGTCTCTGACCCACTGCTGCCAAGAATTTCTCAGGTCAGTTATGCTCCTGGTGAAGGATTCCTGGGGGGTTGGGTCCTGTCACACTGTGGGCTTTCTCTCTCCAGGAGGGTGATCAACCTATCCCCAAACAAAAACAAACTACACTCTTCCCCTGTGTAGAGCAATGAAAGAAAGTCATTCCCTCACCTGGGATACAATACAAGTTTGCAGTTATTTAAAATAAATGTTCTCTTTTCTTGGGAGACAAGTAGTATTTGCCCTCTCTCAAATCTCTCCACTACCAGATGCCTGCTGCTAGCTTTCCTTCTCCTTCCATACCCAATGGTTGCACCTGCTTTAGGTTACTGAGCCCAGCTACACGTGCTCCACACCCCCTAACTGTCCCCTGTCTGCTTCTGCCCCTTGCAGAGCTGACCGGGGAATGGAGGGATGAGCTGGGGCTGACTAGGGGATTCATGGGACCTTGTTGGGTAGTATGTCCCAGTCCCCCTCTCCTGCCTTTCCCCTCCAAGTGCCTCCCACTGCCCTCTTGAAATAAATCCATTGGGTGGAGCTGCTCTGATAGGGAAAGTGCTGCACAGTACAGATGCCAAGCAGGAGGAGTATTTTGTTAGACACCCCACGCCTCGTCGCCACACCAAACCCTACTGGGGCGTGCAGAACCTGCCTGTATCCCTTGTTAAACTGAAACCTCAGAAAGGTTTGTTCTGCCTGCCGCGAGGGAAGGGTGTAAGTTTCTATTCTGCTGTTTCTCCAGGTGTCTCAGTTGTATGGTGCAGGGCTTCTGTTTACTCGCCCACGCTGAGTGCGAAGTGGCTGGGTCTTTGTGAGTTCCGGTGAGGCGCGACTGCCATGCCTCTGATTTGACGTGGTGGAGGCGCTATGCTGAGACCTTCCGGACCAGACTATCGAAGCTTGAACGGCTGTGTTTAGTGCAGGGGCACTCTGATGGGCACACTGCTCGGGCTCTATGACTTCATGGACCACACTGTGTATGGCCCTGCCCATCTGCCTGTGACATTCTGTTGGCATTCTGTCAAGGCCCTTTACAGTGATATGAACCCCCAGTGAAGGGGCTGTTGTCTAGACCCATGACTATCCCTCAAAGAGTTGTGAGTACAGCCCTAAAGGCACCTCTTCAAAGCCCTGTGTAGTGAGGTGGCCCTCCTGTGATGGAGCAGTTAGTTGTCTGGCAATGATTCTGTGAACAGCACCTGTAGGCCCTGGAGGGTTGAGATTTTCCAAGAGGGTGTGTAACTATGCCAATAGACCATCTGACCAGTGGTTCTCAAGGTCTTCCAGGGGTACATCAACTCATCTAGATAGTTGCCTAGTTTTACAACAGGCTACATAAAAAACACTAAGGAAGCCAGTACAAGCTAAAATTTCATACAATGACTTGTTTGGATTGCTCTATGTACCATACACTGAAATGTAAGTACAATATATTCCAATTAATTTATTTTATAATTGTGTGATAAAATGAGAAAGTAAGCAATATTTCATTAATAGTGTGCTCTGACACTTTTGTATTTTTATCTCTGATTTTGTAAGCAAGTAGTTTTTAAGTGAGGCGAAACTTGGGGTATGCAAGACAAAGCAGACTCCTGAAAGGAGTCCGGAAAGTTGAGAACCGCTGATCTAGAAGTACAGGCTATGCATGTTCTTGAGCCTCTCCAAAATAATCTGTCGCAGTTCAGGGCACCTGCACCTGTATTTTCTCCTCTGTGGTCCACCAAGGGCATCCACTCTTAGGCTTCTCACTCCCCGGCCATTACCTCTCTTGGGTGGAGTCATGTGTCTCTCTCCCTGCTGACCGGGTTATTTTCAGGCTTCACAGTTCCCTGCCTACACTGTGAATTCCCCAGCAAGTTAGACTGTCTAAGCAAGCCTGCTTTGCTTCCCTTCCTCAGAGGTTATAAACAGCGTAATTGCCCACAGTTAAGTTACAACACAGCTCTTCCTAAGCAAGCACATTTATTTTTAAGGTAAAAGCATCCTAGAGAAAACATTAAAAACAATCAAAGAACCTACATGTATGGTAATAAGCCTGCCAGAGATCACCCCAGCTCCAGCAAGGGCTCCGGCAGGTGATCAGTCCTTCAAACGCTACCAAGGGGGTTTTCTGTGGTCACAAGTTAGGGTGACCAGATGTCCCGATTTTACAGGGACAGTCCCGATATTTGGGGCTTTTCCTTATATAGGCTCCTATTACCCCTCAGCCCTGTCCCGATTTTTCACACTTGCTATCTGGTCACCCTATCACAAGTTCATAACAGCTCAGAACAAGCACCTCCAGGAATGGGTCACGTCCTTCTAACCTGTCCCAGGAAGGAATGGGGCCTCCCTTGTACAAAAGCTTCTGCCCTTTTGCTGGATGCAAAAGCAGGGCCTGAGTCAGTTTAACTCAGGCTATTTATCTAAAAGACCTTTTTTTGTCTGTTGGTTCTCTAGAGACTCTGGTTTGAAGCAGTATGTGCGAGCCTCTCTGAGTGTTGGTGCCTCTTGGGAGGTGTTAAACCTGATGAATTTGCCTAATCACCCCCCTGCTGTCCTAGCGCCTGAAGGGCTGTGGTCCCCCACCCCTAGGGAAGTCCATATGATCCCTGGCTCACAATGCTACGTGCACTTAACACAGCTATTGGAGGAAGTTAATGCATCTGTCACAATCTACATGTCATTTTTAAAAGCATGCAGAGAGGAGAAGGAAGCACCCGTGGCCTTGTTGCATTCTCAGAAAAAACATCTGATGAAAAAACGGTTGTTACGCCATCAAAACTGAATGGAAACGTGTCTCTGTCTTTCTTGTTTCTTCTAGATGGACCTGTCCCACCGATTTTCCAGGCGAGAGGTATGAGTCTGGCATTGTTTCTTTAATCAATGGAGTGTTGGTAAAAGGGTTGGCAGCCCTGCATATGGACGTCCTTTTTTCTATCCATGTAGACAGGCAGTGGCAATGCAAGCTTCCCTGCAATGTGCCTTAGCACAGGTTCCAGCCTTACGGAGTACTTACTAGTCCTCTGTGGAGACTGCCAACAAAGACGCTGATTAGTGGCAATTGCCATGTTGACAAAACACCTCTAGAACTAGGCTTGATTATAACAATGTCCAGTCGCTACCAGCCTGCTCCGGCTTCAGCTATTCCCGCTAGCAAAGCACGGGGAGGTGCATTGCTGTAAAAGCTGCCCGAAAGCAAGTGTGTTCTACTGAGCATGGGCCAATGCTGAAGGGGGAGTATAACAGGCTTGATTTGAGGCATGGGATAACATGGCCAGGAGCTTTCTAGACAGTACGTCCTGCTGCTTATTCTGGGCAGCAGACGCAATTTGTGAAAGGAGAGCAAACACGTTTCCCCTTGTGTTTTATGGAGGAAACATTTAACAGTACCATCCGTACACACACCCCCACCCCGCCCCAGAAAAGACATCATCCAGCATGCCGGAGACTAGCTCACACAATGTCTAGTAGAGGAGCTGACTGTCACCTGTCACCCTCTTGCCCTGCAGCTCAACCTCTTGTACGAGGAGGTTCTCTACACCATCCTGCACCGCCAGGGCAAGCCCGAACCCGCCTATGTTGCCGATGCCGATGAATTGTACGAGTATGTGCAAAAGGTCAGTCCCTGGGCCCATCCAGGTCAAGGGAAAGTGCATGTCCTGCAGCTCCTTGAAACCCTGCCCTACGTTCCTGTCTTCTTGCTATCCTGCCATCGGGCGGGGGCTCGCTCTCTACCTCTAGCCTGCAAAACTCCCTCAGTCCCATATTGGGAAGAGGCCCCCTCCATGCCGCAACCCTGGAGTTCCCTCTGTCCCACACTGAGCGGGAGTTCTTCTCTCCATATTTCAGATCCCTGCAGCTGCTGGGGCTACTCTGCAGAGCAGGAATAAGGCATGAATCTTTTCTCCGAGCTCCTGCAGTTAGAGGGGGCCTGCCGGACGCAGGCATGAGTCAGCATGAGTAACACCAGCCAGCTGCCTGAGCAGGGTCGCAGGAGGGTCGGGTACCTGGGAGTGGGAAGAAAATAATAACCACAGGGAAGGGGAAGGGCAGCAGAGTCTGCTCAGGGGCTGGGGGCGGAAGTGCAGCTGAGAGGAGCAGTCTGGCCGGGAAGAAGCCATTATCTAGGGGAGGGACAGGCTAGGAAGTCTGTCTGGACTGCGCCCAAGTGTTCATGAGTCTGGGTCCTGATTAGGCTTAATTTAAGCTGTTCTCTCCTTTCCCATCAAACCCTTTGTGAGTGCCAGCTGGCTCCCAGAGGAAGGGAGTAGTGGTTCCAGATGGGAAGCCCTTGGATGTATCCCAGGTCCCATTGTTATAAAGCCAACCCTATATCTTCTGTAATATTTAAAACAGGCCTTCAGCATGGACCCGGAGGAGCATCACGTTATACTGCAGCGGGTCAGAGAGTTGGAGGTAAAGTCTGCTCATCTCCCCCAGATCACACCACCCATAAGTAGGGGCATTCTGCGTACATTTCTATTCCGCAGTCACCTGCAATGCCAGCAGAATTTGTGCCGGGTCACTTCTCCCTGTGGGCCCAGGCCAGGTAAAACTCCCATTGAGTTCAGCAGGGTCAGCTCGTGTGTGTACATGAATGTGTGATAGATACAGGCATCATCCCTTAAGTGTGTGCCCGCCCCAGGGCAGCACATCTGTAGCAAGAACTCAAGGGATTCCCCATTCTACAGAGTGGTAACATGTTCAGGTGACATGGCCGTGTGTATCTATAGCCTGCACACGTGCTACTGACCTCAGTGCTTCAGTTATGTGGAACAACGTAGAGGCTAGGTCAATGCCAGAGGTATGTTTAATATGGATATCCCCAAGGATTGGTCCTAAACCCTGTGCCCTATTTAGGTAGGACAGCAGCTGGTTAGCTAAGGGCCGGGTGGACTATCCATAGTCCAAATTTGTCCCTTGATACTGACAGTCATTGCTATCAAATCCGGATTAAAGTCTTATGTTTTGGGGAGCAAGGAGGGAAACCAACCAGCCAGGGTGAGATTCTGGAAAGAAGTAGGTGACTTATATGGGATGATCCCCCACCTGTCAGCTTTTGTCCCCTCTGCCAAGTCTGTGGGGCTGAAAGACCAGTTATGAAAAGGAGATAGGAGCCAGACCGTGGGAACGACTGCACAGGACCTGGAGGTGAAATTCCAGCTCAGGAAGATGAGCTAGCGCGCTAAAAGCAGAAGTGTAGCTGTGGCGGTGTGGGCGGCAGGATGGGCTGGCTGCACCGCATACAGTCCTGCCTGGGACCCGAGCCCATCCCACTGTCCGAGCCATGGCAGCTACACTTCTATTTTTAACCTGCTAGCACGAGTATGTCGACCTGAGCTGGAAGTTACATCTCCAGCTTCGGTGTTGACATACTCATGAGGCATGTTCCCTCCCACTCGGTGCTCCTTAGTGGAATTACAGAATGCAGCCTGGTGGTCAGCAGCAGCTCTGTCAGGAGCCATCTCTGCTGCCCCCAGGGGAGGGAGTGGATGCTGGAGGAGAGAGACCCTCTGTGCACCTGGCCTGGAGCTGAGGAGCAGGGCGGCTCTAGCTTTTTTGCCGCCCCAAGCACGGCAGGCGGGCTGCCTTCGGCGGCTTGCCTGCGGGAGGTCCGCCGGTCCCGCGGCTTCGGTGTACCCGCCGCCGAATTGCCACTGAATCCACGGGACTGGCGGACCTCCCGCAGGCAAGCCGCCGAAGGCTGCCTGACTGCCGCCCTCGCAGGGACCGGCAGGGTGCCCCCCGCGGCACGCGCTTGGAGCGGTGGTGCCTGGAGCTGCCGCTGCTGAGGAGTTGGGGGCAATATTTCCCATAAGTCCCTTGTCCTCAGATGCTTCCTTTGGCCTTGCCCACTCTACCGCATATTTCCACGGCTCCCATGGGTGGAAAAGGTGACTGAGCAGCTTCCTCTTTAGTCCCTCGGAAGTTCCGTGACTAATCTGTTCCCCTCCGTGCAGAGGTGGGAGAGGATCAGGGCTCAGAAGCAATTGAAAGTATTGTTGGTTGGGTTTGTTTTTTGTTTCTTGAGAGAACTTTGCCACCTCTCTCAGCACTGACCTCTGACAGCAAAAAGAAATAGCTAAAGAGAGTCACGCATGGTGCTGAGGGGATCTGTCCGTCTGCAACTTTCCAATCGTATCCTTAAAAGGGATACTGTCAACGTCTGAACACGTTGTGACCCTGCTGCTTGTTTAGGTCCAAACTTTGGTCTTCATGATTGATGCAGTCTGGGAGGTAATGTGTGCTAGTGGTTGAAGGGGACTGGCAGGGTCACAGGTCAGGAGGTTATGCTCTAAAGACAAGCCTCTGCTTATTTACAGTACTTTGTGTGCTTGACAGCACAACGTATGGTCAGTTTCACTCTTGGTCAGTGATCAGTTGCATTTCCTACACTGCTCTGAAGGGGCTGCTGCGCATCAAGGGGAGGGCTTGGCGAGAGGGGAATTGCCACAAAAGCTGAATCAGAAATGGCAGCAGGCAGATGTGTACAGAGAGGAAGGAAGGGGAGAGCTATGCTTGATGTTTGCCTTAAACTCCCAGCTTCTGGAGTCACGTGATTATGTGAGAATCAGCTTTCATTTTTTTAAAAAGTAAGTTTCTAGTCCTCCTGGTTGTGGAGAAATATGACCTGAGTGCTGCATAAAAGCTAAAAAAACCAGAAGGCAAATTAAAAAAAAACCCCTCCAAATCTATTATTTTTAAAAGATCTTTTCTCAGCCATTTTCTCATGATTTTTTGGGGCCTGATATTTGAGTGTGTGGGGTTGGCAATAGTGAAACTGTGTGCTGCTTCCTTGTTTTATCATGGGGTTTACAAATAAATCGAACACACATTCACTTCTGTGTATGATGGAGATTTTTCCTTCAGGTGAGATGAGTTTTTTTTTTTTGTTTGTTTAATTCCAGAAACCTATTTTTTGTCTGAAAGTGACTGTGAAGCAAGCCAAAGGCATTCTGGGTAAAGATGTCAGTGGTAAGTGTGATTACATGTATGACACACATACATATGTACCTGATTAGAGCAGGGGACTGGAAGCCAGGAGATCTGGGTTCTGTTCTCACATCTGCTGTCTGACCTTGGGCAAGTTGGTCGCCCATCTGTGCCTCAATATCCCTATTTTTAAGATGTGATGTGAGGATTAATTAATGTTTGTGAAGCGCTTTGAGCTCCTCAGGTTGAAGGTGCCCAGTGCAAAGTATTGTTATCATTGTTCACTCCCCCCCGAGAGGCAGGCGGACCTTGGTACAAAGGGTGGGTGTTGCATTTTGTCACAATAGATAATTCTGTTGGAGGAATTTTTTTTTTTTAATACCTTGTGGTTGTAGGGTTCAGCGACCCGTACTGCCTGCTGGGGATAGAATCAAAGAGACAAGAGCCTTCCAGCGACAGCAGCTCCCATCCGGAGAACAAGAAGCCATTAAAGGCCGTGGTGAAAGACATGATCCCCGAAGACCAGACCCACCGCACCCAAGTCATAAATCAAACTCTCACTCCTGTGTGGAATGAGACATTTATACTGTAAGTCTTCCCCCTTGTCCCTTCCTTTCCCTTTTCTGCTGCCACAGCTGTCTCCTCTCTGCTTGCAAGGACCATTGGCAAGGAATCTAGGTCCAAAGTTTGGTCTTTGTGATTGACATAAACTGGGAGGTAACGTTGCTAGTAGGTTGTGAGGGGTGGGGGGACTGGCAGGATTACAAGCCAGGATGCTGTGCTATAAACACAGGCCTCTGCTTGTTGGAAAGAGCAGAAGCTCCTGTGTTGTTTTAGCCTGGTAAAGAAATTGGAGACAGTGAAAAAGTGAGGTGCAATGATCTCTCAGGGTATGTCTACGCTGCAAAACCAAAACACCCCTGGCAATGAGTCTCAGAGCCTGGGTCTACAGACTTGGGCTCACGCTCCAGCACTAAAAATAGCCATATAGACATTCCTGCTCCGGCTGGAGCTCAGGCTCTGAGACCCAGCGAAGGGGCTGGGCTATTTTTAGCACCGTAGCACAAGCCCCATGAACCCAAGTCTGTAGACCCAGGCTCTGAGACCAGCTGATGTGGGTTTTTTTAAATTTTTGAAGTTGATACGCCTCAGTGGGCATCTGGCTCTTGTCCAGCAGGCCTGGTCTATTGCAGGGATTAGACTTCCTTGGATCTTCTATGAATAATTTTGCCTTGTGTCTTCCATATTTGGCAGCCTGGGGGCTCTTTCTAGTATTCTTGGGCAAACCAGAAAAATCTGAAGGTAATCAGCCAAAGGCCTGCCACCACTTTAGGAATCAGAACACAAACTGAGGACCTGGAGCATATTGTCCATCCATAAACCTGGGAGTGCCCCGAGTGAACTAGAGAGCAATTGTGATAGCCCAGCTGTAATAACCAGGGTTTCCAGGGGCCTGACTCGTCTTCATTCATTGACACAAAGCTACACCCCAGCCCTAGACTGTTTCTAGCTTGTGGTGGGGGCGGGGGGGCTGCCTGCCTTTAATCTCTCTCTCCTTCACCCTCCCTTCCTAATATTTGTGGCCTGTGTGCAAATGCTCTCAAAATCCCAGCAGTAACGTTTTCTGATTCTGTGTCCTGCAGGGAGTTTGATGATGAAGCAAATTCCAGCTTCCATCTGGACATGTGGTGAGTGTGATCGAGCGTATGGACCCATGCCGACTTGGGACTGAAAACTCAAGACCGGTCTGTGTGGAGAGATCCTGCTCTGAGACAGGGCTCTGAGAGCACTACTCCTGCAGCCTGCACCCTCACAGATCCCTGTGTGGAACCCCAGTAATATACACGGGTCCCAGTCCTCCACTGCCATTGGCCGCACACTGTCCTTTACGCTTGTGGAAAGTGAGTGCGCTGTGTCATCGGATCAGAGGAATTGCATTCTGCAGTCACTTTGCACAGGTGGAAAGGGTTCCACGAGGTGAAAGGCAACAGAGACTCCAGCCCTGAATTTCTATGTCAAGGTTCTAGGAAGGAGGGAGGCATCTGAGGGACAAGGAAATAAAGCCAGGTTTGCGTTCGCCCCAACCCCTGTGCCCTGGGTCTGTGTAATCTCTACAAAGGTGACGTGCACAGGCGTCGTCAAACTGGGGCTTGTGCCCTTTTGCCTTCTTTATGACGGATGAGGATGGCCTTGGAGGCGGGGCGGGGGTGGGGAGTTGAGGCTCCCTGCCACAGTTGTTGCAAGAACTCTGCAGCTCTTGCATCTAGCTCTGCAGGGTTTTATACCGCCCCCAGCACTGCACTGTATCTGGGCATCATCTCTCCTTCCCGAACTCCTGATTTTTTCCCCCTTCTGTGACTTTCCTCTGGCCCGGTGGAGTCCGTGTGTTGGGGGCCTCTCCCTTAGTCCTGACTTTGACCCCGCGGCTCCCTGGCAAACTAACGTTAATGATGCATTTTTCAATGTGCCCCCTCCTCACCTGCTGTGTTTCTGACCCTCCCCGGCAGGGACTTGGACATGGAGGAATCCGTGCGGCATAAGCTGGGAGAGCTGACCGATCTCCATGGCCTGAAGAGGTCGGTACTGGGGAGTGGGTGGACGGGCTGTCAGTCACCCCTCTCTGTTAGCAGTGCACGCACTTGGCTTGAATGCTGCTCTGAGTGCAGCGCTGTGAGGTCCTTGTTCAGCATGCTCTTGGGAGGCTCCCCTGCTGAGTTTGGGGGGTCGGCGTCAAACCTTCGCTTTGCTGTGCTGTAGGCATGGGAGCAGTTCACACGCTCGCCATCCCCTCCTGTGGAGATTTGCTCTTTGACTCCGGTGTCCTGTTCTTCACACTAGTTAATCCTTATCTGCCGCAGTAATGTTTCCTCTGGGGGCTAGAATGGGCAGCCTCCTCTGAGCATGGCGCTCCACTGGAGATGTACCAGGAATGTCCTTAAAGAGAGATGCAGATAGTTTCCTTTCCCAGCCCAGCACCAAATAGGTCACTACAATGATGGGCCTGATGTACTCCAGCCTGGGATCCTGGTGTCTGCTGTACTGGAGTAACACGACCCAGCGTGCAGACCGCAAGAGACCAGGGCACATGGAGATGAATTTTGGATGTGGCAAGGACTCTGATCGATGATGAACGCCTCCTTGCTGGGCCACAGCCTCCTCTTCCCACTCACAGTTCTGCTGTCATGTCTCTGTGACAGGTGTACCACGTGTCCTGGCTCATGTGCATGTGTTAGCCAACCCTGCTCCGAGAGTCCACATGGCCACAGAACCCATGCCTGGTTAGCTGTGTCCACACTGGCACCGCATCTACCTGTGGCTGGGACAAGGATTTCTGGGGGCGTATCCCAGAGTTCATGGCTCCTCATCAACTGGAGCCTCTCTAGGAATTGTTTTGTGGTGTGTTGTGGGAGAACTTGTCTGTCTTCCCTGGACGCCTTTGTAGAAATGGCTTTAGCCCTCCCACACCTTAAGCTGAGGTGCTTCTGGCTCTGCACGCTGCTCACTTCTGTCCCTCCCAATCCTGGGACAAGCCATGGGTCTGTCAGGGGCCAGGTCAGCGTTCAACACACACTCTGCCCCATACCTCAAAGATGGGCACTCAAGCGCGCTACAATCCCAGGTGCCGACTTTCCAATGTGCCGGGGGATGCTTGACCCTCAGCTCTTCCCCAGGCCCTGCCTCCACCCACCCCTTCCCCCAAGGCTCTGCCCCACCTCTTCCCACCCCCGCTCCACCCCCACCCCGCCTCGTTCTGCCCCCTCCCCCAAGCGTGCTGCATCCTCGCTCTTCCCCCCTCCACCCTAGAGCCTCCTGTGTGCTGCAAAACAGCTGATTGTGCTGGGTGGGAGGCATGGGGAGAGCGGGGAGGTGCTGATCAGCAGGGCCCACCGGCGGGAGGCACTGGGGGGGGGGAGGGAGGTCTGCCAGTGGGTGTTCAGCACCCACCATTTTTTCCCTGTATGTGCTCCAGCCCTGGAGCACCCACGGAGTTGGCACCTATGGGTACAATGTTCCCCTAGATGCACCTTTGAGAGCTTTCAGTGTGGATTATAGGGGGGTTAGGCGAAGGCAGGCAGCCAGCCTGCAGTGTAGGCATGCCCGTAGTGACATAGAGCCAGTGGTCTCCAAATTCCTGACTTCCAGGGGCACCTGGAGGACCAGGGGCTCATGTCTTGGGCCACAGCTCATCTGCATAATAAATTGCGCAGTTTGCATAATATTGGAATGGAAAATGAGTATCAACCACCACTGAGTGTTTATGATCTCTGCACCCAGGCTGTTTCCGGCTCTACAGGCACTTTGCATCCACCAATGTTGAGAAGGAGATGCTGAGAAAGTGCCTTATCATTTGCTTCCCTAGTTTAGCAGGTCACTTAATTTTGGTGCTGAGACTCCCAGGTGAAGGAGAGAGGGTTTTGCAGAATCATAGAAACAAGAGGGAGACGGGCAACAAAAATTATTATTGGCATGGAACAGCTTCCATGTGAGGAGAGATTAAAAAGACTGGGACTGTTCAGCTTAGAAAAGAAATGACTAAGGTGGGGATGTGATAGAGGTCTGTAAAATCATGTCTGGTGTGGAGAAAGTGAATAGGGGGAAGTGTTCTTTACCCCTTCACACAACACAAGAACCAGCGATCGTCCAAGGAAAGTAATAGCAGGTTTAAAAAACATAAGGAAGTATTTCTTCACACAACACACAGTCAGTCAATGGAACTCTTTGCCAGGGGATGTTGTGAAGGCCAAAAGTATAACTGGGTTCAAAAAAGAATTAGATAACTTCATGGAAAATAGGTCCATCAATGGCTCTTAGCCAGCATGGTCAGGGACATGACCCCATGCTCCGGGTGTCTAAACCTGTGACTACCAGAAGCTGGGACTGCACGACAGGGGATGGATCACTTGATAACGTCCCTGTTCTTCATTCCCTCTGAAGCACCTGGCATTGGCCACTGTAAGAAGAAAGGATACTGGGCTAGATGGACCATTGACAATTCCGGGTCAGACCATCTGTACATTCTTCTGTTCTCTCCAATCACACCCGTCTCCTGGGCCCAGTGCAGGATTGGCCCCTCCAGTGCATTGCACAGCCTATAGACGTTTTACATTCCCAGGAAAAGATTTTCTCATTTCACCCAGCTGATTTATATTTTCCTTTCCAGGATGTTTAAGGAGGCTCGGAAAGACAAAGGGCAGGATGACTTCCTTGGGAACTTGGTTCTTCGCTTGCAGGTGAGCATGGGGATGTAGGCTTATAATGCTCTGTCGTTCTATAGCATCTTTCCTCTGAGAATCTCAAAGCATGTCACAAGCATTAATTAAATCTCACAGGGGTTGGGCAGCCCTGTAATCCCCATGTGACAGAAAGGTAAACTGAGGTCTGCAAAGCCAATCAACTGCAGAGCCAGTAATAGAACCCAGGTCTCTCACCAATAGACCCTATTTCCTTAAGGAATTAATGACTAACCGGGGCTGCTGGCCTTCGCTATTTCCCCCTTTCCCCCAGGCAATCATCAATCCCTCAGGCCAAGGTAATTCTAATGTAATTCTCAGCTATATCGTAAATAAGCAAAGACTTATTGGTCATGCTCAATGCTGTGATGTACAACAGCTTTGCTGCTGGTGGATTTTGTATTGAAAAATTAGACTAATTTAGGAAATAAGGAAAAGTGCCTCCAGCCCATGGGTCATTTTTTAAATTAAGTATAAATGTTAATTGTCTAATATTACAAATTCCTGCCGTATTAATGTGATGGATCCTATTAGCTGAATGGGCATCCCCCTACCGCTGACGCTCCGGTGTTTGACAACCATCCATCCGTCTGTCTATCTACAGGACCTGCATTGCAGGAATGACCACTGGTACAACCTGGAGCCCCGGACAGAAACCCACCCCAACCGGGGGCAGTGCCACTTGCAGTCCCTGATGACTCACAAGAAGGTAGGAGGAGCTTTTCGTGAAGGGAGGAGGTTAAACAGGAACATGAGGTTTGTGGGTTGCTTGCCAGGGCTATATCAGCGGGGCCGGTCCTGTCGCTGCTCCGGAGGTTACAGAGGTGTAGAAGGCTCACAGGCTGCTGTAGTGATGAGGAGTGGGGAGCTCATTCTCTTGTATCCTATTTGTTCCATTTTCTCTTTGGCACTCTCTAGCACAGGGGTGGGCAAACTACGGCCTGCGGGCCACATCCGGCCCGCGGGACCGTCCTGTCCGGCCCCTGAGCCCCCGGCCCCTCTCCTGCTGTCCACCCTCCCCCGCAGCCTCAGCTCACCATGACAGCAGCGTGGCTGGCTCTGGCCGGGCCCCCCCAACAACAGGGGGCCCCAGGGCCGGGCACTCGGGCAGCTCAGCACCGACGCACCCCTTGCAGGGCGGGGGGGGCTGCACTGCGGGGGCAGGGGAGCAGGCGGGTGGTGCGGGTGGCGGGAGCGTGGGGAACGCGGCCGGAGGACTCAGGAGGAGCACCGGGTGGCTGCGCAGCTGGCCGGAGAGAAGCGGCGCTTTGAAGGGGAAACCGCCACTTCTCTCCGGTTGCACGGCTGCCCCTGCTCCTTCTGAGTCCTCTGCCCATGTTCGCAGGGCCGCATTCCAAAAGGGGCTGGGGGGTCGATGGGAGGGAGGTTCCAGGGGGGCGGTTAGGGGCAGGGGATCCTGGGAGGGGATGGTTAGGGGACGGGGGGGGGTTGGATGGGGGTGGGGTCCCGGGGGTGGTCGGGGCGGGGAGTCCCAGGAGGGGGTGGTCAGGGGACAAGGAGCGGGGAGGTTGGATGGGTCGGGGGTTCTGAGGGGGGGCAGTCAAGGGGCGGGAAGTGGGAGGGGGCGGATGGGGACAGGGCAGGCTGTTTGGGGAGGCACAGCCTTCCCTACCCGGCCCTCCATACCGTTTCGCAACCCCGATGTGGCCCTCGGGCCAAAAAGTTTGCCCGCCCCTGCTCTAGCATCTCCATGGGTCCTCCCATGATAAAGGTCTATATCTCAGCATCAGTGGTGCCTGGTGATTAAATACCCTGAAACCAGGGCACTTGGTTTAACTCTTCCAGGAGGGAGTGTCAGACCTCCCACAAAGGATGTGGTCACTTGGATACGAACCCAAAGTCCTGCCATTAAACAAGGGACCTCTAAATCCGGCTCCAGGTTTGTTTGATGGCTTGGATGTTGGGTGTCCTGTGGAGACATGCTCCCTTCCATCTCACGCTCTGAGCCGTCTCCCCGCTTTTGTTTCTCTTTTCAGAGGGCCACCTCTTTGAGCAAGACCCAGCCGAGTTACACCGTCCATCGCCACCTGTTGCAGCAGATGGTGCTCTATGAGATCCTGCAGCACCAGGTACATGTGAAGCCAGCAAGGGTCAGGGAAGCTGGTGGGAGCCGGGGGAGGACTGAATTTCATGCTGCAGTGCAGATGGCTCGGCTTGTGTCTCTCTTCAGAGCCGTTGGGTGTATCCCAAGAGACTTTCCAAAGCGATGAATTACCTCCAGTGGTGCAGGCATCCAACACAACAGCCTGTGTTACTGAGAAGGGACATGCTGTGTAGCACACTGGGATCTTTAACGTCCACCTGGGACAGGCAGAAGGGGGCCTTCCTTTGACGTCTCCATTAAATGACCTTGGTTTCTATGGCGATTGTGTGAGATGACATGAAACCTGGACCAGTGCCAGCCGATCTGCAGCCCTATTCCTCACTCTTGCAACAACTACTTGACCCAGCACTTTCCATTACCTGTCCAGTAAGCTCATCCCTCAGGCTGAGCCCAGAGGTGTCTGAAC
Organism: Emys orbicularis; assembly: GCF_028017835.1. Classification (NCBI taxonomy): domain Eukaryota; kingdom Metazoa; phylum Chordata; order Testudines; family Emydidae; genus Emys; species Emys orbicularis. The sequence goes on from NC_088695.1 coordinate 35,362,535, forward strand.
CATGTGGGTATTTGCCTGGACTGATGCAATGACCATGTGACATGTGAAGGGCTCATTCTAGAGCTTGAGAGAGGAGGTGGGGCAAATGAAAGCCAAGTACAAATCACAGGAGGATCAAAATTCTATGGCTGGCTCTAGGAGACTCTTCTCTCTTCTCTTCTGCGGGGCAGGATTAACTCTCTCGCTCTTTTCTTCCCCGTACAGGCCGGGAGTACTTCCTGGGATGGGGAGCTGAGTAAACATGCCACCACTATCCTGTACCTACACGCCGCTCAGAAAGACCTGTCTGACTTTCACCAGGTCATGGCGTAAGTACCACATGCACTCAGCAAGTGTTGTATAACGATTATGGCAACGGCGTCTGGGAGTTAGGAGACCTGGGTTCTATTTCCAGCTCTGCCACTGATTCTGGGTGACCTTGGGCAAGTCCCTTAACCCCTCTGTGCCTTTGTTTGTAAAATAGTAATAACACTGCGCTATTTCGCAGGTATGTGAAGCCAGACTATGCTTAGTGATGTGCTTTGAAATCACCAGATAACAAGCGCTATGGAAGTACAAAGTATAGCATTAATATTATTAGTTTTAAACTGCAGATGCTCACACCTGCTGCCTGTGGCAGGGTCAGTAGTCTGACTTCCTTGCTCTTCTCCCTGAGTTTGGTCACTTCTGCCTCGTGCATCGCTCTAGACAAACGTCACTGACTGCACCCCGGGACATGCTCTCCCTGGATGTTTATGGTAGCGGAACTATTGGGATTCTCTCCCTCACCATCTTGCCTGTGAGCACACACCAGGAAGCCCCTGATTCTGCTAACGCTGCAGCCGCGGCCATAGCTACGGATTGGGGCATGTGGAGATCGGCGGGGGGAACTCGCCTCTCACTACCACTATCCCAAGCTTCTTTCCCTTCCCTCACCCGTCTCTTTCCCTCCACGTGAACACTGCGGGTGCAGCACTGCGCTTTGGAAAGGGATGAGGCAGGGTAGGAGCTCTGGGCCTGAGCGAGTCTTGGGGAGTGGCTGACTCTGGCCTCCTGGGGTAATAAGAAGCATCTGTGCCTGAATCCCTCCTTCTCCTGAGAACGTGTTCCTACCTGAGGAGGGTACTGGGCCTGGCCTACGCGCCCACAATCTCACAGTGTGTCTCTTTCCCTTTCACTACAGCCAGTGGCTGGCTTACAGCAAGCTCTACCAGAGCTTAGAGTTCAACTGCAGCTGCCTGCTCCACCAGATCACCAGCATCGAGTACCAGTGGATCCAGGAAAGGCTGCGACCTGAGCAGGTATGAGCGGACACCACCGCCAAGCTTGGGGCAGAGATCCGGGGAGTGGGGGCAGCCTCCGATAAGCCATGACAGCCGAGGGACCCTCTTCACGTCATCTCTCTCGGCTCCTTGTTGGATGGTTGAGAAATGCCGCAAATTGGTTCTGCCCGGGTGGGAGCCCCCTGCAGAAGGAGTTCATGGCGCATGCCAGCTAGGTGAAAAACCTGACGAGGGGCTAAGGAGCCACTGCCGACGCCTCATAATACAGACCGTCTTTAAGATCGTGTCATAATCTAGAAATCAGATTGAGGTGGTTCTGGGTTGCTCTTCCCTTTGGCTTCTGTGAGTAGCTTCAGCACCTTCCTAGGAGGATGGCGTTCCTACGCGGTTTCCTTTGCAGGGAACAGATCATGCTAAAAAAACCTGCTTTAAATGCAAAACTCACCTCGGCCTTAACTAGGGAGCCTCTACCAATGCCTCAAGCATCTAGACAGTTTTTAAGATCCTAAAGCAGTCTAGAAATCCATTCAAGGTGATTCAGTTTTGCTTTTCCCCCTCACTTCCGAGAGGCTGCTGGGAGTAATTTCAGTGCCTCCCTGGTGTTCCTTAGTGCTTCCCTTTGCAGTGGGGCAGATAATTTTTAAAATGGTTTTGGAGACAGATGCATGTTGCAAAATCCAGAAATAGCCCCCCGCAGCAGTGAGGCCGTGTTGGCTGGGGACAGATGTTGTCCACCTGAGGTGCTGTGACCATCACAACGTCGCTGTCGCTGCTGATGCGTCTTCCATTTCTTCTTCCCAGAAAGCAGAGCTGGCTGAATCTTTCCAGTCCTTGCTGGCCTATGGAATCTCTCTCCTCCAGAAGTACCGCAGTGTCTTCCCGCTCTCTTCCCCAACGTCCACGCTCAGGCTACAGTCGTTGCTCAGGTCAGCCAGCTGCAATGCTTCATAAACAGAATCATGTCAATCAGAGAAGAAACAACCCCCCCCCCCCCCAGCATCGTCCTGGGGCTAGTGTGGGATTGTTCCCTATGCTACATTATCCAGTCTACCTTTTGACACCCCATGTATTGGAGCTTCTATTACTTCCCCTGAGGAGACTGTTCTACAGGAAAACCTCTCTCCCACTTCCATTCCCAGCTCCCTTCGTTGTCTCCTCTCCTCTGCCTTTCCCTGGCGGGTCTGTCCCCTAAGGAAGTAGACAGACATCCAGGGACCTCCCCCATTGTAAACCGGCATCTTGTCATTTCTTCCTGTGATGCCTAGAGAGTATTCCCTCCTGGGTGTGCATTGACTGGGTTAAATAGAGGCCTTTATGCTATGGGATAACACTTTTCTCTGGAGTTTATGTAACCCCCTGGTCAATTCCTTTTACAGGTCCCCTCTGCGGGGGAGAGATGAGTCTGTTATAGCCCCCCTAAGGAGATTTGATTCTTTAGTGCAACCTGTAGCAGCTCATGCTTTTAGTTCTATAGGTCCCCAGTTCATCCCCTGGTGTGTAGGCCATGAAGGCAGCTGTCACACTGTGATGGCTTTTGTTCATTTTAACTCCAAACCATCCCCTTTAACCTCTCCTGCCCCAAGGTATTTCTCACCTCATGGGAGGTGAATTTGGGCTCTGGGCCATAAGTCCTGCCAAGCTCAGAGCCCTGATGAAGAAGTCTTAGCATTCGGTCCTCTCCCAGGCTGCCAGCATAGGAACATGTCTGTCCCCCTGTCTGTGACCTGGCAGCTAGGCCATAACTTACAGGGAGCCGCTCACTGAAGGATGCTGGTTAGAGGAAAGTGTGCGTGGGGAGATGTTGCTGTTGCTGGTGGCAAAGCTCTCGTTTCTGAAGCTCTTTGGGTTGTGCCATGGCTTAGCAATGATTCTCACTTCACAGGGTCCTGCTCCAGATGTGTAAAATGAAAGCCTTCCAAGAGCTTTGTTCTCTGACCCCTAACCTTCAGCAGATGGTGATAGAGGCCCTCAAGGTACAGTACCATCTCCTCCCCCAACCCATAGGGCAGTAGTTCTCAACCCACGGCCCGCGGGCTGCTTGCAGCCCAATCAGCTCACCGCTATGGCCTATGTGACATCCTCGGGAACATACAGGTAGTACATATATTGTGTGGATGTGGTCCACATAATACATAGAGAGCTGCATATGCGGTCCACACTGGTAAATAGGTTGAGAACCACTGCCATAGTGGTTCCTCTGACTTCCTCCTGGAGCCGCGAGCATTGTCCCTTCCCCTATGCCAATGTGCAAAGGCCTTGAGTCCTGACCCTGATTCCAGCAGAGGGGGCGGGAGGTAGCATTTCCAAAGCTTGTCCGCACTGCGCCTTTGACTGCCCAGTGGGACCCCTCTAGAGAAGTGCAAGGCGCTCCTTTCCCTGCAGGACAGAGCCTGGAGCCTGGATGGTGAGCTCTGAGTCCCGCTCCCCACTGTGCTGTGTGTCTCTGGGCTGCCAGCCTGACCTGCGTTCCACCCTAAGGAGTCACAATGAAGGCGTTGTGTTGTGTCTCTGCTGTGCCAGGGTGAATGGGGTGGCTGGGTTGTCTCTGCAGCTCCTGCTTCTCTCCCCTCATTCTTTGTCCCGTTCTCTTGCAGTCAGGAACCACTGAGTGGTTTTATATGCAGAAGCAGCACCTGAAGCCAATGGTGAAGGTCAGATCCCCCTTTCATTCATACACCAGTTTGCTGGGCTGGGCTGAGGGGCCGTTCGGGTAGGAAGAGGGAGGTGACGCTTTCTCAGGCCACAATTTTCAGAAGTGGCCAGTGATTTTTGGATGCCCAAAAGACACCCTGAGCCCAATTTTCAGAGGTGCTGAGCAACTGCAGCTGGGGTAGAAGGCAACCGACTGTCCCCATAAGAAGAAACGAACAGTTGCCATTCACCTCCGGTCCCCTCCCTTCCTGTGTGTCAGTCTGAGCAGGCCACTCCTGCTAGCTTGGCACGTCTCCCATTATAACATGGAATGGAGCAGCCACCCAAAGAATGGCCCTTCTTCACTTGGCAGCATGGCCTTGTGGTTAAGGCACTGTACTAGCATGGTAAAGATCTGGGTTCAATGCCCAGCCCTGCTACATATTTACTGTGTGATCTGGGGGAAGTTACTTCACCACTCTCTGTGCATCAGTTCCCCAGTGGGGTAATGATATATCCCTACCTCTGTGAGGCATGGAGAAGATAAATCTGTGAGCTGCTCAGATACAACAGTGGTGAGGGCTGTCACTAGATACGTTGATTCATCACAAAATCACTTGGCACCAAAACCAAGGGGTGACTTTCCATCCTTCCCTTTGCAGACCATGGAGGAGAATGGGAAAGCACTGGTCAGGCTTCTCATGGAGGTGAATGGGGATCTCGAACGATGCTACAAAACCTGGAACAAATTCTTCACCAAGTAAGTAGATGGTTCCCCCATTCCTCTCAGCATCTGCCCCATGCTCTCTCAGCAGCTTTGCTTAGGGCACTGAAGGCGACAGCTCCAAACCACGTTTCCCAGCTGCAAAAGAACATTGTGAATATAAACAGATTGTGACACCAAGTATGAGACTGGAAAGTCCCGGGAAACGTTCCTCATGGTTTGTTTTGTACTACAGTTGCCTGTTGTTGTTTAGGGAGCAGAGGTTAACTACAAATGTCCTCGCTTTCCAGCATTACTGGCTCTGCCGGCTGGAGTCTTTCAGATTGTTTTAGTTTTGTAGCTTTTTGTCACTCTAGTTCATGTCCAAGGGCTCGGGTGGGAGAGGGTTAATTGCACTGGCTTTGACAGGTTGGTCAGTGAGTTATATCCGGCAGATTCCTGACCTCCTGTTTCTCCCCTGCAGCACAGTGAAGGTGGATCTCTTCTCCATTGCCTACCTGGAGCTACAGGAGCTGGTGAGCACGTGTTCCAGGCTCTCCAGTCAGAACAGCAGAGAGTAAAGCAATGCCGAGGCACTTAGCCAGCTGTCAGAGGAAGGGAAGAATCTGAGGTGCCCCCCTGCACTCCATGTGCTCCTCAAGGGCTCATGGGAAGTGATCACTAGTGGTGGAGAAACCTTTGTATTCCAAACCCTGGACATGGGACCGTGGGCATCCTTGGGTTGTGAGGGAGGGACTAATCCTGTCCTCAGCCCCAGAGGCCTGGACATTGGGACTAGCCAGGAGTTTAAGAAAGGCAGGTGTAGGCAGTGCAGCCTAGTGGCTAAAGCAAAGGAGTAGCGACTCCTGGCTTTGATTCCTGGCTTTGCAACTGAGTCAGTTGCAAGTCTGTAAATTGACCAAGTCGCTGAAATTCTCTGGGCCCATAAAATGGGGATAAACAGGTTTGGGCTGTATTATCTGACCCCCCCGAGCCCTCAAACAGCTTATACATCAGACAAGAGGAAAGTGTGTTGTATCAGCTAATTGGGATGGCACATTTCCTTTCCCTGATCCCATTGCAGGGCAAGCATTCATAGATCCCTTCTTAACCCTCCTGCCCTCAGCGCCTTCCCTGCGGTTCCCTTTCCCTGCAGGTGTCATGTCACGTCAAAGAAGAGCTGAGTGAGATTGACAGCAGCATGTCCCAACTCACAGCAGAGAGCCTTTTCCAGCTCTACATAAGCCTGCAGGAGCTTTATCGGATGAAGAGCTTCCTGTTCAAGAGGTACTGACCCACCTGAGCCAGCCTCAGCTCAGAGTCCAGTCACACAGAGCGAGATAAACATTAGCAGCACCAGGGAAATGGAAGGGGTTGGGACCACCTCAGCGGCTGACTTTCTGCTGGACCAATTGGAGTAGATTTGAGTGGAATCAGAAGGTTCGCTGGTCCAGCCACCTGTTGCTTTAGATTAGTGCAGTGACGACATAAACAAATGCAAGACCATGTGGGGGTTTTAATGTAACCTGCACCTGCCATGCTTCAGGCATGATGCTGAACAGGCCTTCAGAGAGCTAGAGCTCCAGGTATAGACAAGTGGGGTTCTGGGAGGCAGAGGCAGCTACATACATGGCTCAGATAATACTTTAGGCTGCTCTTCTGCCAGCCTATGGATCTCTGTCCTGTGTTGCCAGGTGGGCAGCTGTGCAGTGTGTGCTGTGAACGCTGCCTTCTCAGGTATTTTTCAGGTCTTAGTGGAAGTGGAATGTGTAGCCTCCTGTCTTGGTTCTGCTGCAGCACAGAAACCAGTCGTGTGTCTGTATTCCCAGGGATGGCCCCCTTGCTCTGACTGACTTCCACCAGTGGTTTAAGGAAGCCATCCCCAAGTGGCTCCAGAAGACCTACCTGATAGCGCTGGAGAGGACCCAGAGAGCGATCCAGGTGGACCAGGTAACAGTGAGATTGCCACAGAGGGAGAAACTCTCCCCAGTCTTTCTGAGGCTCTCCAGCTTTTGTCATTGTCTGACCCATCTTTCACTTCCAGCCCATTCTTTTCCCCCAGGACTCCCCCCTGGCTACTGTGTGAAATCCTAAGGCTCAGCAGGCTTTGGGACCCCTACAATATCAGTCTCCTGCACCCCGACAATCCCCTCCCCCTGCTGAAAGCCACTGTGGCAGGCAAGCCCTCATGAGGGGCACAGGGGTGACAGATGGAACCTGCCTTTCCTCTAACAGCTGATCCTTCATACCCCAGGGCCCTTGCTCTCTCCGCTCTCTGAAGCCCTGTCCCATCACGTCCTTGCTGACCCTGTTGTATTCTCATGGCTCCGTGGTAGCCTGTGTGAAGCGTGTTGATGAGCCTCTGCTTCGTTCCTTGTCACAAGCCACAGTTGGCTCCCTTTGTTGGCAGTCTCAGCGGAGAGGCCAAGGATGGAATGAACCTTGAAGGGGAGAGACCCAGTCTCCTTTAGTCTGGTCCTGCCAGGGCTGGTGAGGCCTGATGGGTGGCAGGACAATGTGGGGGAAGCCAGCGCCACCTCTGCCCGTGCTGCACCTACCTTACGGGCAAAGAGCTTCACAGTCCAGGTGTCCCCCCTGTGCTGCCTTCCCTCACTGAAATCAACGGGGCTCAGCCTCATGGAGGGACCCATGTGACCCCGACTGGATAGATGCCCTGGCAAGAGAAAGCACCATTAACTCCTCTGCCATGGCATGCTGATGCTGTGGCCAAGAGAAAACTGCCAGGTCCCAGACCAGTGACCTGGGGGGAGCAGAGGAGGGGAAGGGTCGGGGGAAGGTGAATAAGGGGCCACTTTGCAATAAGAGCTGGCTTTGGAACTAGTTTGTTGGTTTATTTGCAAGTTTCTCGGTAAAATGTTTTTTTCTGTCGCCACTCACCCAGCTGATGCCCCTGGGGGAGCTGAATAAACACAGCACGTCCACTGTTGACCTGTCCACGTGCTATGCTCAGATTGTTAAAACCTGGCAGCAGCTGGACTGGCCGGACCCAGAAGAAGCCTTCATGATCATGGTGAAGTTTGTTGAGGTGCGTATAGTCGGACAGTCTAGCTGGATCAGTAATAGCAAGTTGTAACTATGCTAAGAAGAGGTGATCAAATGTCATGCTTCAGAGCATCAGCCGCAGGGGGTCAGGAAGGAATTCCTCTCCTACCCCTATACACATCGGTCAAGTGCTTTGGGTTTTTTAATCCCTTTCTCTGAAGCATCAGACATAGGAGAGTCTCAGAGACAGGGCTTCAGAGAGAATGGCCCATTGGCATGATCTGGGGTGGTAAAGCCGACATCTGCCCCCAGCGCAAACCTGTGCAGTGTTCTGTCCACTGTGCGTTACCCAAGCTCACTGCCTCTTGCCCTATCCCCTAGGACATGTGTAAAATCGCTCTGACATACTGCAAGCTGATCAAGACCCGGGCGGAGGAGCTGTCGTCGAAGCAGCGGGACGAGGGGGATGCAGCCAACAGGGTGAGTGTCAGTGCTGGCCTCTGCTGGAAATTCAGGGAGATGAGAGGGATTGGGAGGCTGTCCAGGGAGCCAGGGCAGCCTCTAGAGAGCACATGTGGGGCGGGGGTGGGGGGTGGTCTGTGACCAGAGCGCAGTGATGGGGGTAATAACATCCCAGCCTTTGTTCCCTATAGTCCTATTTGGGGAGTGCATTGGCAGGCGAGTGGCCCAAGTTCTGAAGGGAGTGAATTGGAACTGGGGGATTCTGTGCAAGTCCTGGGACATTTTGGGATGGAAACGCTCATTGATCTCTTGGTGGGGGAACCAGGGAGGAAGGATTGCTCAGTGGTTAGTGCTAGCCTGGGATTCAGGAGACCTGGCTTCAATCCCCTGCTCTGCCATGAATTTACTGGGTGACCTTGGGCAACTCACTTAGCCTTTCTGTGCCTCAATTCCCCATCTGTACCATGGGATAACAGCACTGCCCTGCCTCACAGATGTGCTATGAGGATACATACATTAAAGATTGTGAGGGGCTCAGATACCACAGTAGCAGGGGCCAGATAAGTACCTACAAGAGCTGGATGGCTCCTGAGTTCACTGCCCTGCTCCCAGGATCCATCGGGACCATAATCCCACTCACCAGCTTTCACCTGCCTGCAATGTCTCCTACGCTGGCCCAACCTTCAGCATGCATTTCCCCAGCGTGTCTATGATTGCACTCGGTGTCTCATAGCCACGGCCAGCTGGGGCCAATTTATAATAGATGGAGATATACCTATCTCCTAGAACTGGAAGGGACCCCGAAAGGTCATCGAGTCCAGCCCCCTGCCTTCACTAGCAGGACCAAGTACTGATTTTGCCCCAGATCCCTAAGTGGCCCCCTCAAGGATTGAACTCACAACCCTGGGTTTAGCAGGCCAATGCTCAAATCTTGGTGGGGGAGAAGGGGATGGGACTGAGCTGCAGAGCCTGCCTGTTGCACATTTAGTTACAGCCTTGTCCAATCAGAATGCAAGGAAATAAATGCCCAGCTGTGGTCGTGCATGGGAACTGGGTGTCATCCCTGCCCTCTGATTAGCTCAGACAATTCATCATAGTGTGATCTTAAAGTACAGGTCTGGAAGTCAGGTATCTGGGGTCTGGATCTGCCACTGGCTTGGGCAGGAGCCTAATAGTTCTCTGCCTCACTTTCCCCAGTTGTCTGTGCTGCTGGACACGGCTTGCGTCCAGCAGCTGTTTGTACCAGGCTGCTCATTGCTGTCCCCTGGGTGCAGGGTGCCTTTCGCGATGGGCCGACGGGGGTGGACCAGGGGGAGCGGGCTGCGGGCAGCGAGGGTAGTGCGTGTTCACCGCTGTGGGGCTTTTCCTCTTCCCTCCCGCCCCAGCTCTGCATCGTGGTGAACAACGTGGAGCAGCTGCGGCTGCTGATCTTGAAGCTGCCGGCGCAGCTGGACTGGGGGCGCCTGGAGCAGCGAATGGAGGGCATCATTGAGCCGGAGCAGATCCAGCACACCCTGCACAACCAGCTGCAGGGCACCATCACCTGTCTCGACCACGAGATCAGAGACGTGGTGCAGAACCTGGCAAAAAAGGTAACCCCCCAGCCTGGGCTAAAGGTGAAGACTCAGTCAAATAGGGTCAGATCCAAAGCCTGTTGAAGCCAATAGAAATATACTCATGGGCTCCATTAGCTGCTGGGTCTGGCCAATAGAGACGCCAATAGTATGGAGCTAAATCTTGCCGGCTCTCTCCCTGGGACTGCCCTGCTGTCAGAAGGGACCCAGTCCAGTGACGTGTGGGAGGCAGCAGGGCACAGCCCGCCACTCCCAGCTGCTGGGCTGGGTGGGCAGCCTCGTTCGGGAGGGAGATCAGGGACCCCGGTGCCGGAGGCAGATGCGGCTGGGTGATGAAGGGGTTGAGCTCTAAGGAGGTGGCAATGGCAGGTTCTCCATCAGAAACCTCGGGCATGGGGGGCGGGGCAAAGCCAGAGTTCTAAGTGTGTGTTTCTTTGGCAGCTGGATGCCGGGATCTCCAGGCACATCCAGAAGCTGGCGGCCTCCAGTGACTCTAAGGATCCAGAAGATGTAGGTGCCAACTCCTGATATGTGCTGCCTGTGGGAGATAATCAGCCCAGGGACAGCATGGCTCTGCCCAGTGCCCTGCGTGTCCCGGTAGCCCACGCGCCGTGAGGGTTGGCCTAGGAATACCCAATCCTGCCTCAGCGTGGGGTGGATGGGTTGACTCTATGCTTACGTGTCCACCTCGGTGCCCGGCTGCTACGCCGAGGGGCGCCATAAAAACCTACAATAATAATTGTCATGGGCAGTTTATAGGGAGGAGTCCCCCTCCCTCCCACCCCAGCAAAGCTGCACCCTAGTTGGGAACTGCTGCTAGAGGTTTGCATGCCCTACGGTGCCTCACCCTTCCCTGCTCCGGGCCAGCCTGGCTCCTGGGGGAAGGGAGAGGCACACGCTGCTTGCTGCACGGCTCCGAACTGTACCGGCTCTTTGGTAGACTCCTTGCCAGGCTCCCCGGCACAGGCAGTACCAGGAACTGGCCTGTGTCTAGGTCTAGGGTCTGTCCCCGCCCTTCATCACATACCAAGTGCAAGAGGCCCATCAGGGCCCTCCTCTGCTGTACACACAGCACCCCCTGCTGGCTCCTGGCTGTAACTCTCCTCCCCACTCAGGCTGTGCCAGCCCTCTTACCCCCCCCCTATGTCTTTGAGAGATCATAGGGGTGCACGCACACACAAACACACATGTGCGTACACACACACACACACACACACCCTGCATTGGTCAAAGTGCAGCTTGGGAGCCAAGAGCGGCAGGCCGGGATGGGATCATGGGGGAGGAGTCGGGGGTTGGTGCTGTGACTGATGGGTTAGATGTATGTGGTGGGGGGAAGCCAGGTAGGTCTATGGCTGTCACCAATCCAGTTATACGCTCCAGGTAGCACAGAGAGAATCCAGGCACAGGGAGAGGGGGGGGGGGCGGGGGGGGGGGGAGTTACCACACACAGAGCCCCCTGTCAATGTCTGCTGCTTCCTGGCAGACCCAGCCCAAAGGCGCACAAGCTCTCTCCAAAACAAGAGCCACACATGCAACTCCAAGCCTCCCTGGAGCAGCCCCAGCTCCACTGCAGGGTCAGGTGGGCACAACAGAGTAGGAGGCAGGTGCTGGGTGGCACAGCTGAGCTCTCAGGCTGGGAAACGGCAGAGGGGCCCAAAGAGCTTGGGAGCTGCTTGGCAAAGAAGTTCCAGATGGAGGCAGGGCCTGAGAAACCCCTTCCCCGTTGAGTTTCTTGACTCTCCTCTCCACAGTCCATCATTCCCCTAATGAAGTTCCTGGAGTCGGAGCTGCAGTACATGAACCAGCATCTGGTCCAGGAGAACTTTAACTGGTGAGCTGCGGTGTTGGGACCACAAGGGTCAGCCGTGGGCAGGATGTGGGCGGGGGAGAGTGTTCGATCAGCACCATTAGCCTAGAGTCTATTGCTGTGGACTGGACCAATGGGTTCACTGCAGTCATGGCTCTTTGCACACAGCAGTTCCCTGTAGGTTGCTTTCTCCGCTGCTATCATGTCTCTCTCCTCCAGGAACTACGCTACCTTATATAGAGCCTTCTATCCCTAAAGATCTCAAAGCACTCTGCAGACCACATATATGGAGATCCTTCCCCCACCGCTGAAATGCAACCACATCTGGGGTGGAATGCGGAAGCCTTTCTAGCCCAGAATCACTGCACACAACAGGCTTTTTGAGGGGGATTTCAGGCAAAGGGAATATACTAACCACAATGTCCCAGCCAGCTTACCACACAGGAAACACCCCTGCAGTTGTGAAGAATACCATGGGATCTTTGATCACCACAGTGCTCCAGGCCTTCGTTTTAAGTCTATACCCTCAGGATGCCGTCTCCAGCACCATGGTGCTTTCCACCACTGTACTGGGCTGTCAGCTCAGCACTGAGCCGAGGGCTAGAGTGCTACCTCCTCACTTACTGTCACTTCCCACCTGCCATGCTAACCTGAGAGACATTTATGGGGAGCTGTCATAACTTCGTGGCTAGCATTGGATATAAACTGGCTGTCAACAAGTTTAGGCTCAAAATTAGACGAAGGTTTCTAACCATCAGAGGAGTGAAGTTCTGGAACAGCCTTCCCAGGGGAGCAGTGGGGGCAAAAAATGAACTGGTTTCAAGACGGAGCTTTAGAAGTTTATGGTGGGGATGGTATGATGAGACTGCCCACAATGGCATGTGCTGATCTGCAACTGCTAGTAGCAAATATCCCTAATGGCTGGTGCTGGGACCCTAGATGGGGAGGGCTCTGAATTACTACAGATAATTCTTTCCGAGGTGTTTGGCTGATGGGTCTTGCCCACATGCTCAGGGTCTAACTGATCAGCATATTTGGGGTTGGGAAAGAATTTTCCCCCGGGTCAGATTGGCTGAGACCCTGGGGGGGTTTCACCTTCCTCTGCAGCATGGGACATGGGTCACTTGCAGGTTTAAACTAGTTTAAATGGTGGATTTTCTGTAACTTGACATCTTTAAACCATGATTTGAGGACTTAGTAACTCATCCAGAGGTCAGGGGTCTATCGCAGGAGTGGGTGAGTGAGGTTCTGTGGCCTGCAATGTGCAGGAGGTCAGACTAGATGATCATGATGGTCCCTTCTGACCTGAAAGTGTATGAGCTGAGGCCATCACCCCAGTTTGCAGTGTATGGGCTATTACTGCAATAGATAGTTCTATTCTACTACAGTGGAACCAGCCTGTGCTCCGCTTGCAATAGAAGTAGGTCCCAATACACACACTGACACTTTTCACTTCCCCTCCTCCTTTCCTGGCCTGGGTTTCTCTTCACTTATGTCTTAGCTAAGACCAACAGCTTCATGTCTCCACTGAGGCATTAGGGTTTTCCAGCCCAGGGACTGATAGTATCTGCTGTGCTGCACTGGCCTTTTTAGAACTCGCTGTGTGCTGCAATCCATTCTCTGCCTTTCCCCCACTCACTACAGCCTCCTGGAGCTGCTCTGGAACCACATCCTGAATGAACTGACCGCTGCAGCCAACCAGCAGCAAAATTCCTCCAGGTACTACAAGAAGCTGAAGTTCGCCTTGCAGGTAGGTAGCACCTGGCAGCAGAGCATGGGGCAGAGGCCTGGCTTCGGGGGTCTCCATACAGCAAATAACTGTTCACTCCTCTCTGGTTCCCATAGAGCCTGGAGCTCTGCTTTCACGCTGAGGGCTGCGGGCTGCCAATGGACACCCTGCACATGCCAGCATTCATGGTAAGAAGCTCCTGCACCTGTCACAGCTGGCTCTAGCAGAGTGATCTCCCAGCCAAGGAGTCCCAATAGGAGGGAGCCTGCATGCACACAAAGCTGCTGGAGCCCTAAGCTTTCATTGCAAGCCCTAGTAAATCGCTAGCCCTTTCCCTTGCAGGGACAGAGCTCAGAATACGCCCCTCTCATCAGGGAGATATCTTAAAGGAGTGGCGGGAACTGAAGGCCATTGTGGAGAAGCTAAATGAATTCTTTGCATCAGTCTTTGCTGCAGAGGATGTAAAGGGAGATCCCCCACACCTGAGCCATTCCTTTTAGGTCACACATCTGAGGAACTGTCCCAGACAGGTGTCAATAGAAGAACAAATTAATCAGTAATAAGTCACCAGGGCAGGATGGTATTATCCCAAGAGTTCTGAAGGAACTCAAATATGAAATTGCAGAACTACTAACTGGGATATGTAACCTATCGCTTAAATCAGCCTCTGTACCAGATGACTGGAGGGTAGCTAATGTAATGACGATTTTTTTAAAAAGACCCTAGAGGTGATCCTGGCAGTTACAGCCCAGTAAGCCTAACTTCAGTATCAGGCAAATTGGTTGAAACTACAGTAAAGAACAGAATTATCAGACACACATAGATAAACGCAATGCATTGGGGAAGAGTCAACACGGCTTTTTGTAAAGGGAAATCACGCCTCACCAATCTATTAGAATTCTTTGAGGGGGTCAACGAACATGTGGACAGGGTGATCCAGTGGGTACAGTGTACCTGGACTTTCAGAAAGCTTTTGACAAGGTCCCTCACCAAAGGCTCTTAAGCAAAATTGGGAGTCATGGAATAAGAGGGAAGATGCTCTCCTGGATCAGTAACTTGATAAAAGATAGGAAACAAATGGTAGGAATAAATGGTCAGTTTTCACTGTGGATAGAGGTAAATAGCAGAGTCCCCCAAGGAGCTGTACTGGGACCACTGCTTTTCAACATATTCATAAATGATCTGGAAAAGGGGATAACCAATAAGGTGGCAAAGTTTGTAGATGATATAAAATTACTCAAGCTAGTTAAGTCCAAAGCTGACTGCGAAGAGCTAAAAAGGGACCTCACAAAACTGGGTTACGGGGCAAAAAAATGGCAGATGAAATTCAATGTTGATAAATGCAAAGTAATGCACATTGGAAAATAACTTCATCCCAACTATACATACAAAATGTTGGGGTCTAAATTAGCTGTTACCACTCAAGAAGGGTCTTGGAGTCATCGTGGCTAGGTCTCTTAAAAACATCTTCTCAGTGTGCAGCGGCAGTCAAAAAAGCTAACAAAATGTTAGGAACCATTAGGAAAGGGATAGATAATAAGAGAGAAAATATCAGAATGCCAATATAAATGCATGGTACACCCACACCTTGAATACTGCGTGCAGTTCTGGTCTCCCCATCTCAAAAAGATGCATTAGAATTGGAAAAAGTATAGAGAAGAGCAACAAAAATGATTAGCAGTATGGAACAACTTCCATATGAGGAGAGATTAAATATTGGGACTGTTCAGCTTACTAAAGGGGGATATGTTCGAGGTCTATACAATCATGACTGGTGTGGAGAAAGTGAATAAGTGTTATTTACCCCTTCACATAACACAAAAACCAGGGGTCACCCTATGATATCAGTATGCAGCAGGTTTAAAACAAACAAAAGGAAGTACTTCTTCACACAACGCACAGTCGCCCTGTGGAACTTGCCGGGAAGGCTGTGATGAGGTTCAAAAAAGAATTAGATAAGTTCATGGAGGGTAGGTCCATCAATGGCTATTAGCCAAGATGGTCAAGGATGCAACCCCATGCTCTGGGTGTCCCTAAAGCTCCAACTGCCAGAAGTGGGATTGGATGACCGTGGATGCATCACTCAACTGTCTGTTCTGTTCATTCCCTTTGAAGTGCCTGGCACAGGCCACTGTTGGAAGACAGGATACTGGGCTAGATGGACCATTGGTCTGACCCAGTATGGCCATTCTCATGTTAGAATGTTTCCACTGAAATGTTCCCAAGGTGGCAGTGGTGGGGCAGGCGCCGATGAGCCTGCTAAGGCTCCCAGGGGCTGTCTGCTCCTGCAGAGGTTGGCACGGTCATGGGAAGAGAATGCCCCTCGATCCCCTCCCACCCTAAACTTCCTGGTGGCTTCTCACTGCTGCTGCTCTCCCTCTCGGGGACTTCGGGGTTCGAGTTCAGGTCTGAGAGCGCGGATGTGAGTGCTGATCTCTGCTGGCATGTGTGTATCTGCTGGCCTGAATGTCTGACTGGGTGTGTTTCTCCTCTCACCCCCCGTTCCCTCAGGATTTGGAGGAAGGGCTGAAGCTCCGCTCCACCACGAGCAGAAAACTCATCCAGAACTACTTCAGCGAGAGAATCCGAGAGCAGGTGAGAGCGTGCTGAGCCTGGCCTGGCCCTTCCCAATAAAGCCCCATTACCTTGCCCACCCCCATTGGGTTGTCCCCTCACTTCACTCCTCCATAGTCACAGGTAGGAAAGTGGTCATGGTAGGGTTAACTGGGCTACCTAGTGAATTATGGGATAGAGCCATGCATCACACCCAACCACCCACTTCCTTTTTAGTCAGTGGGAATCCTCCCCCCACCCCCAGTTGTGATCCAGTTAAATAAAGCAGCAAGTTACCAGCCTGCAGTCCTGTGATTGTGAGTAAACTTATTTTGTTGCATTGAACGGTCCCTTTACAAAACACGACCCTTCTGTTTGTATTTCCTTGTATAAACTGGGCCTGACCGATACATGTTGTTCTCCTGTTACACTGCAATAAAACACCTGTGGCTGGCCCGTCTCAGCTGACTCGGGCTCACGGGCCCAGGCTGTGGGGCTATAAAACTGCAGTATAGACAAGCAGGTGGAACCCGGGCTCTGGGACCCTCCTTTGTGGGCCAGCATGTGTGTTTTATTCCTGTCCTCTGCTCCCACAGTGCAGGATGGCAGGATCCACTGGGGATGGAGAAAGTGCTACTTAGCCATCCTGAGGGAGGGGGTGGAGTGACAGGGAAGGACAGGTGATTGGGAGTTTAGCGGATGAGACGGGAGGGGAGAGTCGCTCCCATGTCCACCTTTCATGTACCTAACCCCAGTACAGACGTGTCGGGATCTCTTTCTCGCGGTGATGCCGGCTCTGGGTGCTGTACCCCGATAAAGCACCCCTATGCTCACCCCTTGGCAGCACCAGTGATTCACGTAACCGGCGAACTCTTGTTTCTGTTCTGCTCCTCGCGTCCCAGCTGGAGATCAGCTCCGAGAAGTACGGTGCAGTGACCATTAAAGCTCTTTACCGCCCCTCGGAACAAAAGCTCCGCGTTGAAGTGCTCAACGCTGTCAACCTCATCCCGCTGGACTCGAACGGTGAGAGCCCATGGGCCGCAGAAACAGTCAGCACCAAGGTGCCGCTTCTGTCCTGCGCAGCATCAGAGCTGGTGCATGCAGCCTGTGGCTCCAGGGTATGGGAGAGCACTGTCTGCGCAATGATGAAAGCATTGGCACATGGCCTAGAGGGGCCCCTTTGCGGTCAGCTGTGCACAGCGCTGAGTTGTGAGCCCGATACCCCAGGGAAGTTAGTCTGGTCATGACCTGTGAAATCCCCTGTTATCTGCAACATATGCCCGGAGCTCAGCACAGAGCCCAGCAGATTAAGCAGGGGGTCTGGCTCACTTCATAGAACCGATCCCTGTTTGTCTCCACTCCAGGTAACGTGTGGGGTGCACACACAGCAAGGGGGTGGCATCAGACTAGCATACTCCAGAGCCAAGTGCACACATCCCCTCTAGGGAACAGACTGTAATTCATGCAGCCGTCCAGGAGAGGTCACTGCTACTTCACCTGACCGCAGTGGCAGCCCCGTTAGCTGATAATCCCACATAGCCAGGATTAGCCCATTGATTGGAAGGATCCAGAAGCCATGGGGACATGTGCCCCCAGCGGGGTTCGTGGAGGGGAAACTGACCTTCAAACCGGAAACTCTTGTGCTGCAGAAGCCCCAGAGAACCAATCCCACACTCTGTCCCCTTGTTGTAGCCCCCGAGCGCCCTTGGAGGTTAGATCCATGGTGTGGGAGGGAGGGAGGGCGGAAAGCTGCTATTGCGTGGCTTTGCCACGCCAGTGCAGAATAAACAATCCCAGCAGCGCGCACAGCACTGCTCCTTGGGAGCAAGGGGATCCCCTGGCAGCCTTGTGCTCTCTCTCAGTCTCTCCTCCGTCCCCCTAGGCTCCAGCGACCCCTTTGTCCAGCTGACCCTGGAGCCGCGACATGAGTTCCCGGAGGTGGTGGCGCGCAATACCCAGTGCTGGAAGAACGAGCTCCACCCGCTGTTCGACGAGGCCTTTGAATTGTATGTATGAGCAGCCATCCTGGCTGCGTCCCATCGCCTGCTCCCCAGTGGCCAGACCTTCCCTTCCCAACAGGATCTGCTTGCTCCTCTGCTCACCGGGGGGGCAGATCCTGCACTGGGGCCTTCTGGGAAGAGAGCCGCATGCGCTCCAGATGTGCTTAGTGCAGTCACAGTTCAGGAGGGCTAAAACTCAGGCTTGTGTGTGCAAAGCCCCACTGGGTAGGGCGAGCCCAGCCTGGCCTGGAGCAGAGCGCTGGGCCTTCCCTGGCAGCTGAAATGAAACATACACACAGTGCTTTTCTGTCTCTTGGTGGGGCCAGGCCAACATCTGCTAATGTGGAATGCTGGGGCTGCCTGCCCGAGCGGCTCCACACCCTTGGCTGCCTGCTGAGAGGGCGTCGGGGGGACAGGGGGCACTAAACCAAATCAGCACGAAAATTAGAGGGGTGAGGTTCGGGGGGGCACATTGAACCAAATGGAAAATACCCAGTGCTGTGAGTACTGGAGCAGAGCCGATACTGAGCATGGGGTTCATTTGTTCTCTCCTGATTACCGGCCAGCCCCTGCTATTCACAGGTGGGTTTATAAAGCACAGGACCCCGGGTTCTCCAGCCATAGGCAAGTCACTCACGCTGAAGCTGTGACCGGGCAGCAAGGCCCTACCTGCTCGCTATAACTACTCCAATTGGAAGCCCTTGGGGGCAGGGATGTCTGGGTTTGTAGCGCACCGAGCGCACTGGGGCTCTGGCACTATAAATAATTCCTGTTTGGCTTCCTCTGCCCTGATGCTAAGGGCAATCAAGTTTGGCCCCTTCACTGCCAGCTGGATTTTGCTTCAGTAGCCCCAGGGCACAATAGTATCTGGGCTCCACAGGGTCTGAGCCCCTTGCTTGGACCCGGCTGAGTCTCCGCCTGTTGCTCCTGGCGGGTGGGCTGCCCTGTGCCTGAGAAGGCCTGTGCCTGTCTCTCTTCTCTGCAGTCTGGTCCCTCCCGAGAAATGCCAGCAGGACGGCGCCTGCCTGCTGCTCACAGTGTTCGACTACGACAAGGTGGGAGCCAACGACCTGGAAGGAGAAGCCTTTTTCCCCCTCTGCAATGTGCCGGGACTGACCGGAGACGAGGAAGCGGCTGACCCAGCCCGGGTGTCCCAGACCCGGTTACCGCTGATGCACCCCAAACCCACTGGTAGCCTTGTCTTTGTCTCCAGATGCTCCCCTGCCCTC
The DNA here is from genome assembly GCF_028017835.1 of Emys orbicularis. NCBI lineage: Eukaryota > Metazoa > Chordata > Testudines > Emydidae > Emys > Emys orbicularis. Next base: position 35,381,488 of record NC_088695.1, read on the forward strand.
CCCTCCCTGGAGCTGCTTCCCTCGCTGTGCCATCTTGGGCCAGTGACTTAACCTCTCTGCGCTTGGCGTCCCCAGCTGTGCCACCAGACAATCCAGTCGCGAGCCCTTCTCCTGTGGCAGGGTGCTCACCTTGGATCTATGCTAGTGCCCTGTTATACTGAGCCTTGGGGCATGGACCCAGCTCTGTGCTGGCCTGGGGAGAGGGACTTAGACGTGTCTCTGCTTTCTGATAGTGGGGGCCCATTGCAGATGGGGCATGCAGGGGCCCACCCCTGAGAACACCGTAGTCTGTGCTGTAGTGTCACTTTGGGGCAGCTGTAGCTCTCGGCTCGGCCCCGAACTCTGCTACAGCTGAAGCTGTAGCCCCCTCAGCCGTGTGCTTTGCTGTCGCTTGGAATCAGCCGTGGGGGCTGAATGTGGGTTTCCTAGGACGGATGCTTCCCTGGAAAGGGGAAGAAGTAGTCTCTCTGCTCCCCTTCTTTCTAACCCCTGCCTCTCTCGCCTCACCGCAGGGGACCCACTCCTGAAGCTGCTGGAGTCCAGAAAAGGGGATAAGGAGGCACAGGCCTTTGTGAAGCTGCGCAAGCAGCGGGCGAAGCAGTCCAAGGAGAGTGTGTGATGACAGCCGGGCAGGAACCGGGCCAGAGGGGAGCAGGCCTCAGCCACAGTAGCAGGGTCCAAACCACCACGCCAGTTGCAAAGAACTCCATCCAATCCCAGCCCCCTTGGCAGCAAAGAGGCTCCCGCCGAGGAGGACCCTGGGGGGTGAAGCTAGGCTGTGGCAGTCTCTGGTCCCAGCTGTTTGTGGAATTGACCTGGCTTCAGGCTGAGGATGGGGGGAGCCCTGTGCTGCTTCCCATCACAACCCAGCATCAGCAACCTTGGCTAGTCGGCAGCAGCTTGTCAGGTGCCAGCAGGGTGTGTGATGTGCCCCGGCTGCGTTCCCCGCAGGCCATGCTGTACTCTGCTCTCCAGGTGGTGCAGGAGGGGAAAATGGGGAGAGGCCAAAAAAAGCTGCAACCAAAGCCATTGGGGGGGGTGTTGAAATCTATCCAGCTGGCCCTGCTGGAGCAGCAGCAGCTGTTCGCTCCTGCTCCAGGAGTTGCTGTCTAAGCAGCACGGAGCGTGCAAGACTTCACTAGTGCTGGAGGGAGCAGAGCTGAAAGGATGGGAAGGGGAGAGCTGCTGTCAAGGGTAAGCGCAGGACTTTGTCCTCGTGCACCTACTGCAGCAGCCACAGTGGGGAAATCACTAGCACTCCTGCTGCAGAACAGCGCCCCCTTGAATTCATCAAACCCAGACCCCGGCTCTGGGCAAGGGCTGGGCCCTCGGCTTGGGGCCAGGGACTGGGAGGTCTGTGGTCTGCTCAGCTGCTGCAGGCAGGTGCAGAGCGGGCGCCCTTTGCCTTAAAGGGACCGTGCCCACGCCTACTTCTCTCCAATGTTTTAGTTACTGTTACAAATAACTAAACTTCTCATAGTGGAAATACTGGGGGGAGGGAAAGTGTTCATCTCGTTAGATAGCTTCCCCTCTCTGCTACAAGGAAAAGTAGGTACCACGCTGAGCTTTTAAATCGCTGGCCCTGGGGCAGCTGCCCCTTTTGCAGCACTTGAAGCAGGGTCCTTTGCCGCAGCAGCACTTTAACGTCGGCTGCGTAGGGGCCAGTACTGGTGGCCACTTTTTCCAGACATGGCCCAAGCGTAAGTCCCTGCATCAGCGTGGCTTTGGGCAGCTCCATTCTGTACTCACTAGGGAAGTGGGGCACTCCAGCTAAGCCTACTTTAAGGTTCTCACAAATAAGCTATTCTTATTTAAAACAAAGCTACTGCCCTTTAACAGCTAACCCCCCGCTGTACAGTAACTGATGCAAGGACTGTAAGGGAATAAGTTTGTGATTGCAGGTCAATGGTTCAACAAAAGTAAAAGCAATAAAGAGGAAACAGCCTCCAGTTAACCTGTGGAACTCTCTGCTGCTGGGGGGACAAAATTATATACACAAATATGTGATGCATAAGCACAGCAGAGCAGGGATGGGTGCTAAAATGACTAGCCAGGTCAAGGGTGGGAGAAACTGAGAATTTCCATTCCCTGGGCTAGGCCGACATTTTGATGTTTCCTTTTGTCCTGAATCAAGTGCTCACAACAGTTCTGACAAATTCTATTTAGGAACTATCAACCCAACCATCCAGAAACCTACCTCAGCACCCCACCCCTATGGACATGTTTTATTTCTATATGGTCCAAGCACTTCATTATGGTTGTGTAATTTTGACTTTTACATTTATTTAAAACAAACTCTAACCTAGTTCAGAACAGAAGAGTCAAAATGCTGCCACAGGGTTTTGTTAACTTTTCCGCAAACATTGACTAGCCTGCTGGGTTCCTGCCAAACAGTTCCATTGTGTACCATGGGCATGTTTGGCGGGCGGCACATTTTCAAGCAGCACCAGTGCTCGGTGGCGGGGCCCAGGCGGTTCTTTCCCACACAGCTGTCACACCGCAGCGAGGCCTGTTTGGTTACAGGCCTGAGAGACCTAAGCCCAAACTCATCCAACACCCCACTGGCTTCGGAGATGGAGGCTGTCCTGCGCTCGCTTCCAGAGGCTGGGGGACAGGAGCTGCAGCACAGAGCCAGTGATCTGCCTTCCCTGCTCCAGGCAGCCATGAGCACACCCTGCAAGTCCTGAGGCCGAGCAGCTCGTGTCCTGGGGTGGGCCGCGTGGCTGTGATGAGGAGGTGGGCGCTGTAATAGCAGCTCCCTGAGCCTGACTCCATGCAGGGCAAGCTATTGCTGTTCCACCAAGCACTAGGTGTGCCCTCTGCCCCACTAGTGCCAGTCCTGCTCTGCCCCCTGCAGGCAGCTCTGTGCTGGGCGGGGGAGCCCACACTCTGGGCAGCAGATCTGAGTCCTTAACCCACTCCTGTAGGTCAGGCGAAACGCAGCGGCAGCCAGCTCCTTGCACCTACACCACCACGGCGCGATGCCCCAGGGCTCGGTCAGGGTCAGCCTGCCACAAACGCAGGGCTTGAGGTGCCTCCCACCTGCATCAGTGTAACTATTGTCCCAGTGGGGGCAAGGGCAGAAACAGGCTTCCTGTGATGTTGAAGTGCTGCATGGAACAGCTAGAACCCATATGGCGGGGGGGGGGGGGGGGCAGCTAAAATACACAGCTTGGGATGGGGGGGGGGGCTACAGCAAATTCCCTGTACACGCCTCTCAGCACCTGCCTCTCCCCCAATCCGGGGCAGAAGCCTATGAGCCTATTGCATCAGGGCCTATGTAGGTGCCCTTAAATACAGGTACAGGCCAGCAGTGGGAGCAGATTACTTAGGCCTCTGCTCGGGTGCAGACTAGTTGTTTCTAGGGTAACAGACACCCCCAGTTTGGCCCTGCTGCCCCCCCCAACGCGCCCCATGAACCCTGGGGTTTAACCAGCAAGTGCTGCCACAAAACTGAAAATCACAGAGCAGCGGCGCTGGTTTCAAACTACTTTCCTTGCTCCTGCCAGGAATCTGCTCCCCGTCAGTAAAGTGCCAGGTGGGGTGGGGGGGTGTCAGCCCCAGCTGCCAATGCAGCACCTTGGGGGAGGAGCCAACACAGGGGCACTGCTTGAGGCCCCTGGGCAGAGGCCTGCCTGCCTCTGGCAGATGGTGCAGTACAAAGCACTGAGTGGTGCTCAGCCTACCCCGGAGCTGGCTGATGGGCACAAGCTCAGCCCTGTAATTAGCCTCCCGTGGTGGTGCTCCTGGGCAGGGCTGCCAGGTGTCCGGTTTTTGACCAGCCTGTCCGGTACAGAAGGGACGTCCGGGTACCTGCAGTAACGGGCCTCTGCAACCGGGGGGGGGTGGGACTAGCTGCTGCTCTTCTCACCCCCCCACCCCCAAGTCTTACTGGGGCGCAGGGAGAAGAGGGAGGCGGGCACTGTAACTTGTGTGATTGCCCCCCCCCCTCCCCAACTGTGCCCTGATTTCCCCAGCCCGTCACTCTGGGGACACCCCCCCCCAATCCCTCGCTCCAGGGACGGTCACCCACTTCCCCGCTGTGCCCCGATTACCCCATCCCGACCCTCGCGCCAGGGCTGGGCCCGTCCCTCCCCACCCCGCTGTACCCCGAGTTCTCCAGTCCGGCCCCTCGCGCCCCACCCCCACCCCCGGCTGTGCCCCAATTTCCCTCACCCCGCCCGGCCCCTCGCTCCAGGGCCCGACCCTCCCCACCCCGCTGCACCCCGAGTTCTCCATTCCGGCCCCTCGCGCCCCCCACCCCACCCCCTGCTGTGCCCCAATTTCCCTCACCCCGCCCGGCCCCTCGCTCCAGGGCCCGACCCTCCCCACCCCGCTGCACCCCGAGTTCTCCATTCCGGCCCCTCGCGCCCCCCCTCCCACCCCCTGCTGTGCCCCAAGTTCCCTCACCCCGCCCGGCCCCTCGCTCCAGGGCCCGACCCTCCCCACCCGGCTGTGCCCCGAGTTCCCGGCCCCGCGCTCTGGGGAACCCCCCCCGCCTCCCCCGCTGTGCACTAATTTCCCCCCCCCCCCCCCGCCCCGATTCCCCCCCTCCCCTCCAGGGCCTGACCCTACCCGCCCTCCCCGTGCCCCACTCCGCTGTGCCCCGCTTTTCCCACCCCTGCCCCTCACTCCGGGGACTGACCCCCCCCGCTGTGTCCCAATTGGGCAGCCGCTGCATCAGCTCCTCCCAGCCTGGCTCTGCAGGTGAGTCCCGGGGGCTGGTGGAGCAGGGGTGGAGACCCGGCCGGCCGGTGGGGGGGTGGAGACAGGACGGGATAGGTGGGGCGGGGGCCCCAAATGACGAGATGGGGGCGGGGCCTTGGGGGCGGGGCTGGGGGTGTTTGGTTGTCGGGGATTCAAGTCGGCAACCCTACTTGTGGGCGTGACCTGCCCGACAAGCAGCCCTTGCCTCCTGGGGATTTCCTCCCTCGCTGCTTTGGACGCTGCGGCTTGTGTTGTGGAGGAGGGGAGGCCGCGCCAGTGGCTGCCTGTAGGAAAAGCGCCCTGAGGCGTCCATTCAGCAGGCCACTATCGCCCAAGTCACATGCTGTGTCTTTTCTACTGCTCAGGCCGCAAGGGCCGCTGATGGCACACGCTGTGCAGTCGCCTTTGCTCCAGCCAAGGCAATCGTCTCCATGCAGGGATGAGCCCCACAGGTCAACACACCGTTCGGTACCAGGTCCGGGCAGCTCCCCGCCCTTGGCACGAGCAAAGGCCACTCGCCGACTCTTTTGCACTGACGCCGGCTGTAAGGGGTTCACCAGCCAGCCAAGGCGCGACCGTGCCTGACAGCGCCCTCGTCGCAGCATCGCTCAGGGCTGGGGCCAGATGTCAGCGGGCGGCTACGGCCGCTTAATGACTTACTCAAGCTCATGCCACGTTTCCTGTTGGAAACCTGACAGTGAGCCAGGGCTGCTGAGGTGCAGAACCAAACGTTTGGTGGCCGAGAGGTGGCAAAACCTTAGCTACTTATTACCATTTAAAAATAACGTTGCCCTTGGAGCTACTCCAGGCCAGGAAAGAGGTGAACCCACCACAGAGCTACAGCAGAGGCCATGCAGTGTTATTTTTAGTCCTCTAACTCTCGCTAGGAACATGGCTTTGGCAGGGACTTTGCCACATTGACTCAGAAGGCTGGGGGAAAATGTTGGGAGCTGGGACGACACAGGAGATTGGTCTCCCACTCTAAGTGGAAATAGTGACGGGTGTCTCTTGGCCTTCCTGTTACTCAGACAGGCTTGTTACCAACCCCTGCAAACGGTTCACCTAGTAACAGCCCCCATGCCGTAGGTGATGAACACAAGCGGTAATTAAACAATGTTATTAATGATTGCTGCGGTGCAGCCGTGGTGGACGAGGGAGCAGTTGGCCACATAGTGACTGGATGCCTCTTAGAGAGATTAGCTACTGAACTGACCACCAGTGACTGATACTAGTGTCAGCAGAGCAGCAGAGAGAGCGGAGACAACCTGGCTGCCTTTTCAGGATGCCGTACGGGTCTTGTGAGTGAAGCTCTCTAGGATCTTTCGTGAGCAATGTGGGCTATTGGAATAGAGGCCAGACCTTCCCAAGGTGACAGACAATTTTGGATGCAAATTAGAGGCATCTTAAACAGCCTGGGGCTTCCTGAAAATTTCAGCCTTCTTAGGGTGTCTCAAGTTGGGCACCAAAAACCACGAGTGACTTTGGCAAATCTTGATCAGCCCCTCTCATTACACTGCAGTGAAATCCAGATCCAGGGCAGCACGCGTGCTCAGGGTGTGCTGTGCCGGCTCCAAGAGTCACACCCAAGCTAAGTGGCCTGCTGGTGAGCTAATGTTAAGTCTTTAACTCAGGCGCTGGGCTCAGGCCGTTTGTCCTGGGGTGCTTTCTTGCATGGCTCCAGCAGGATAAAGTTCAATGCACAATTGGCGTTTAAATAATAAAAAAGGTCGAGTCTGGGGGAGGGTATGGGAAAGCTGCACGAGACACTCCAGCCCCTAATGCACCGGGGGGAAGGGGAACAGAGAGGCTACATGGGCCCACTCCAACCCCTGACACACCATGGTGGGGATGGGAACCCTGCATGAGCCCCTCCAGCCCCACACAGAGCCAGGACAGATGCTGCAGGGCCCCCAGCTAGTTCCTAACACACATAAGGCCTGATCCAAAGGCCAGTGACATCTGTATTAAAAATGCATTTTCCAAAGATCTTCATTCTCTCTCTGTGACAGCTGCCATCTTCCACGCCACCAATGTACCCTTATAGTGCCTTTCATTCAAGGATCTCACCATGCTTTTAATGCTATTTCACACAGAAAGTGGCAAATTTGGGAACAGATCCAAGGTCCCACTCCCAGGGTCCTGCTCTAACACTGCCTTTGATACTTTTACTGATTACATCATGGGACCGCTTCTTCACCCGCGCTACGTCTCTTAGGGTGACCAGACAGCAAGTGTGAAAAATCGGGACAGGGAGTGGGGGGTAATAGGAGCCTATATAAGACAAAGTCCCAAATATCGGGACTGTCCCTATAAAATCGGGACATCTGGTCACCCTACGTCTCATTCCTCTTGAAGGAGTTTGAGACCTGATCTCTCAGCCAATCCCAGAAATCTGGCTAGTTTGGAGGCACCTGCCAAGAGTCTCATGTGGCTCAGTCATTCCATTGATGGGACTGTCTCAGCCCTGTTACATATTATCGTATAGATACATCTTGATTGTAAACTCTTTGGGGGAGGAATGTGAGCTACAGAGCTGTCTGGGAGGTGCCCAGCCTCTCTTAGCGCTGTATCCCGATGAGCTGGGTCTGTAATTGGCTTCATTTCAGGAACTCTTTTGCTCCCAAGAGCAGGGCCAAGGCGCACGGAAAGTTCACCCCACTGCCCGGATGCACTGTGCGCACATACACACACAAGCTGCTTGGGTTTTTTTTATTAGCAAAAAAATAAAAATTTATTGTCCTCTAGAAAATCCATCCTGCCCTTGGAAACTGTGACACAGATTGCATTTCTTCCAGCCCCACATGCAAATTCACTCTGCCGAGAAAAAGAGTCTAAACCAGGTTTCCGACAGCCAAAACACGTATTTACAGAATACGAGAAAGAACGACAGCTGAAATCACAGTCTATACATGGAATCAACAACACATTGTACACACCACGGATTACCATTCTGCCACCGTCTACACAGACTGAGGGACGCTCCTTCCCAATGCTCCTTCTCCGGGAAGTCCAAGAGAGAGATTGGTCAAGAACTGCCACCAGATCTACTGTAGTGTGTATTGTTTAACGCATTTATTTTGTTTTAACATCGGAAGCTACAGAGTGGGGAAGCCCCATAGATATCTTTGATCCACAGTCACTAATTTGCAGGAATACTTCACTTTTGCAATATTTTTCTTGACACCAGTAACATCTATTTTCGGTTTGCAATACTCCAGGGATTATTATAATCCTGGAGGAAAACACTGGTAAGAATATTCTGCCTTCTGGGAGGAGGAAGAGGGAACAAGAGGATGAACTGTGGCTAGTGGAACACCAATGAATTACTGCGTCCATTCAGCGTTAAACTCTTCCTCACATGGTGAGGAATTCTCTTCATTGTCTGAACTGTGCAAGCCCTTGCTAGTGGCTCAGATTAAGCTTTGGAGATGTATGGAAAGTATAAACCCCTTCTGTATGAGAACAGCTGCAGAGATCCCTTTGGGGGAAGATAACATGTGTTCCTTAGTTGGGCCATTTCCCTGTATCACCTGACTACTATGCCACATACCCCTCTGCCACAGTTTGGGTTTGGCTGGGTGTCCATATGGTCAGGAGATGATCTAAGCATGGTATGTAAATGCACTGTAGCCTCCCAAACATGGAGAAATGCTCAGGCTCATAGCTATTCTCTAAGGAGATTTTCTAGCATTTATATATATATATGTAAGTATGTATGTAGAATATTGTTGCTCTAATTCATCTGTTTCAAGTGGACAGACTTGTATATTTTTCATAATAAAGTACAAGTTTATTGACCTTTAAGAATACTGTGGTTTCACAACACAATTAATACTCCCTTCCCTCAAATCATGGCTAGGAAACTGCCAAGCAGGCAGAATTAGTCATTGAGGTCAGCATTTCTAATGAACCCTTCCAACGCTACTTATCCAATAAGGACTGTGTGTGGAGGGGTGGAAGCTATGGGGGGTGTTCCCAGACATGCCCTATCTATTTAGCATCAGCCAACTGTGCTGCTAATTCAGAAGGGCTGGAAATTGTCCACTTTGACTAAGACTTTTTTTTTTTTTAACGTGACTCAGTCCATAGAAGGGTCCCCTTGGTCTGATTTAATTATTCCATTCATTACACTATGGACTTTTCTGCTCCAAAATACACAGCATGTGACAATACATTAGTGGGGCTGGATGCATTAGCACCAATATTTCAGCAGGCCCCCTTTTTATAACACACAAAAGCTGACCACAGAATTCTGTTGCTTTAAGAGCAGCACAGTGGCTCCACGCAGGTAACACCTGGCTCAGATGATGTAAAGTCAACAGCTGCTAGAGAGAGTCAGAGCCTTTACCCTTTGTTTTGCCCCCACCCCCCCAACTCACTCTTATTTTATTTCTAATTTCTAGCAAGAAAAGGGCCCCAACATTATTTATCAAATACACAAAGATCAATTTCTCTGTTCCATCTGGAGCAAAAGAAATCATTCACATTTCAGATATTTCATGTTTTGAAAGAGCAGCAATTAAAAATTCATAGAAACCTAGATTTTAAAAGCCTTTGTTGAAGGACCAGAGGAAGGAGAGAAAAAGTCACTGTGTGTACAAAGAGAGAGTCAAAATACACTATATTGGGGAGGAGAGTCACACTTCACACCTGGTGCTAATCCAGTCAACCTGTTCTGCTAGGACTGGTGTGGGGCAGGGGAGAACCAGGATTTGAAGGCAGGGAGGGGGAGGATTTAGATTCTTTCCAATTTGGATTCTTTGGTCCTTCAGGATACAGAGAAACTGTGTTTTGCTCAGAAGGCAAACTATGTAGTTCTCTAGGTTGGAATTTATCTTGTACCCCACTTGGCTAAGCAATCTGCCAATGGGGAAAAGTCTGATCCCCCCAGCATGACCAACTAGTTCTGCATTACTGAGGAATTACCAAATCCTAATGGGACAGACATGAGTATGCTGATCATGGGTCAATGTTACTTTGGGAGGAGAGGGGAACACATCCATAGAACCTCCCCTGTGGGAATCAGTTCCAATTATGCAGCCAGTTCTCTGGACAAACTGATTTGTCCAAAGAGCACAGGGTCACAATGGACAATCCTACAGGAAGGAAGGAAGGAGAGTAATAAACCACAATGTTAACAAAAACAAACATTACAAACTAATTTCCATCCAGTAGCCACGAGGGCTGATCAGCTTCAGAGCTTATAAATATTACAGACCTGATTCAAGAGTTTATTTCCTATTATTTTTCCATTAGTTACCAAAACAGTTTAGTAAATTTCATTTTCATTGGGTTTTTCCTTCCCCCTTTTTTTGTGGTTTTTCATTTGTTTTTAAAAAAGAATGTTCATACATTTTAACAAATGATCTTTCCTTAAGATCAAACTGAGGCAGGTTTGCAGGCCTTTGAGACCAGTCCCACCTCATGGCACAGACATTCAAAGGCTATAACCAAACAACATAGCCACAATAGTCACCCAGCATTATCGCTCCATACAAAAAAAATTAAAAAATTGATGCTAGTTGCAATAAAATACACATGGAAAAAAGCATTTTTACCAAAAACAAGTTAATGGGGGGGAGGGGGAGGAGGGAACAACTACACAGAGCTGCACTTAGAGATCATCTGGGAATGCATATTAATCCCTTCCCTGCAGAGGAAGGATGGAATCATGGAAGCAAATCTAATTATTTCCTTGCATTAAATACGAAATACTTTGAAAGTCTCTGGTAACAGTTTAATTGTTCCTATTAACAACCATGGGCTGCTGGGGTTTCCGGTGCACTTCCAGGGTGGGGAAGGTGGGCAAACTAGCCCCAAACACCCAGAACCAGGAGTCACTGATGGGATTAAAGATCCAATCCTGCAGTTTTTAATGCAGGTAAAACTCCCAGACATGGAGGTTACTGTCCTTTCAGACAGAACGGATACTTTTCAATGTGTGTTATAGTGTCTAGAGGCTGCCTGCAGTAGGTGCATTAAAAAATGCTTAAGAAAGAAAGAGAGACTCTGATGGGAGTTTTGCCGCTGCAGATGCTGCAGGATTGAGCCACAAATGGGTAATAATAAAACAGTGTCAAACTCAGGCCTCAGATACGCACACACTGTGAGCCGTGCATTTGTACCTGAGAGCGGAGTTTGCCCCATTAACGTCAGCCTGTTTGCAGTGTCTGTTCAGAGCTGAGAGACCCAGGGCCTGCCCGCCCCACCCGGCGAAAGAGAATACAAACGAATTAATGACCTGGTTGGCCAGTTGGTTGGGAACCCAGCAGGTTATTGCCTCCCCCTGAAATCAGAAGTCAATTTACACTTAGGAAATGGTTGTAGAAAAGCTCAGCTACTAGACAGGGTCCTGGCCAGTGGCATTTTGTTTTTTCCTGGAGGGAAACAATGAACTTGAACATTTGTTGCTGGTGTAGGGCTAATCTGGAGGTTCCCCCCTCTCTCCTTCCTCACCATACTAACCGAGGAGTAAACTGCAATGCCAGCCCAAGTGAACAAGTAGAAGGTAGCATGAGCTCCCCTGCTGATGGTGCTGGGAGGTAAAGATCTATGGTGCTCACAGCAGGTCAGATCCCCTAGAAGGATCCAGCCAGACTTTGCAGAAAGCTACATGTCCAAGAGATGAACCTGCACAGCAGGAGGTGGGAGAATGAGAGAGAGCCCAAGGACACCGGAAGATTTTCCTTGCAACAAGGAAAAGGAATGTCTTGGAAAAGGAAGTATGTTCATGGGACCCGAGTTCCTCCTTTCCCTTCTGTCCCCATTACCAGAAGGAGATTGAGTTTGGTGGCACCATATCTTTCCTGTTACACTCCCCAGGTCCAGCTGCTGTCTGCTAGACACCTGCAGGTTAGACTCTATTGCTAACTCCACCAAGTCACCAGGAATGTTTGTACACAATGGTTGGTGGTTTGAGGATTTTCAATGTCCAGTTGAAATTAAAGTTCTTTTCCTTTCTCAACTGACATGGTATCTCGTCCCAGTAACTGTATAATTACCCTGTGGAACTCTCTGCCACTGGACATTACTGAGCAAACTAGCTTTAGTAAAGTTTCGAATCAGTGTTATGTATGTGAATAAGAACAGTATCTGCAGTTACACTTGCTAAGTTTAAAAGTCACAAGTGTTATCAAATATCATGCTTCAGGGCATAAAGCGGTCAGCTGTGATCAGGAAGAAATAACTTACACCTGTCTCTGCAGCCTCTGGCATTGGCCACTGTTCAAGGCTGGAATAGATGGAGCAGTGATTTGCTCCATGATGGAAATTATTTTGTTGCCACCGGCATAATGCTGTGTCAACAGCATGAGTACTAGTGGCACCTGTAGCAAGAGTGCAGCTGGGGAACAGCAGACGGAGCATGTATCATTGTCCTGCGAACTGCCTGCCTGTTTGGGCTGAACACCCCAATAGTGACACAGAAATAAGTGGGTTGGTGTGGATACCTCTGTTTACCATGGCACAGCAATGGCTCTGCCCATGGAAGGAGAACCCCTCACAGAGATCGTCTGAGAATTCATTACTGAAAGTGCTAAATATTAACCAGATGCACTGGCAGAGAAAAATTACAAACTTCCTGGGTTCTGATCCCTGCCTCAGAACCCAGGAGCAGCTCAGGCTTCACCTTGTTGGAGAATAACAGAGTTTTTATTTTTTGTTTGGGTATAGCAAATTAGATATTTTATTTTATTTTTATTAATTGCATAGAGGGAGAGCACAGAGCTGTGGGAACCCTGTTATCCTTGAGGCAGTGACACAGGAAATATCTGGCCAGTTCAAGTAGGGTCATCACCTCACAGCTCATCTCCCAACCTGACATTCTCACTCACCAACTGGAATCTCTTCCACATGCATCAGCAATTACGAAGCAAGTCCCCAGACTACCATCCGACCTGAAGCTGAAATACATCTCGACAAGACGCCACCAGGGGGAGAGACGGAACCTGTGGTTCCACCTTCCTTCTATGGATTAGCCTTAGCTTGCCGTCTGGGCAGTATTTCTAAGGACTCTCAAACCCAGGACCCCCAAGCATACCTACAATGTACACTAGCCACTGGCCTGGCCTGGCCTGAGTTGCTTTAAATTCAGTATTTTTTCCCTTTTCTTGTTTTCTTACAAATATACAAATTGTGTAAAAAAAACTTCTAAAAAGTGAACTTTGTTGTTTAAATGGACAGGCAAAGTTCTTGTGTATTCAGAGATCAGCAAGCATCTGAGCGAGCAAAGCTCTAACCCAGCAGACACCCAACAGGGCTTCTGTCAGTGGGGATGGCTTTAACAAGCTGGGTCGGTAAAAGAGTAAAGGTTTGAAGACATGATCAAGCAATGGGAATTCATCTCCTTCCTCCGCCATGAGTCCAACCCTCACTCTGGAAAGCACCTGGAGGCCCCTCTCCCCAACTCCAAAACTCCCAAAATAGTCAAAAATTTGTTATATCCTAAATAGAAAAGAGGAAAAACACAGACTCTTCGCAAATGGCCCTTTGCGCTGTATTAAAAACAGCTCTCAAAGTTCCTAAACGGTTAGAATTAGTGGGGAGTGGGAGAGGGGCAGTTTAGATGGGGGATGTAAAATATTAAAAAGTGCTCTGCAACTAATTTTTGTTTTTTATATATATATATATATATAAAGTTAAAAAGTTCTATGTGATATGAGAAACCAAGTGTCCTTGAAGGGTCACGATTGGAGAGTGTGTGGCCTGTTGGGATGGCAGATGGGGCATTCGCCCTCCTCGGCACACATTTCACACAGCACGGCATGTTGGCACTGTAACACCACCCGGTTCTCCTCCTGACACTTAAGACATTTCACTGATTGCATCTGAAATACTGCCTGCAAGAGAGGACAAACCAAAACACAATCATCACCAACCTGCACACGGTGGAGTATATTCCCATCAGCTTTGTGAAGTGAAAGTGAGGCAGCACAGGCTGGTGTATTGAGAGCTGGGTTCCTGGGTACTTTTAGGTTCTATTCCCTGACCTACTTAGATTTAAAATTGTACTCTAGCTATAGCCCTGGTCTCTGTAGCTGTAGAGACCAGGGCTACAGCATTTGTTTAATCTGATTATAACTCAATTTGAGTATATTCACTCAGGCTGAGCAAAAAAGTTGCTAACTTCTGTTTTGGCTGGATAGACAAGGCCTTAGATCTCTACAGACCAATTGGAAAGTAAGAGGTAAGCGAAATGCTCCCACCCCAAGGTCCCTCATGCTCACCTTGTCAACTCTCTCCAGGTTGGCGCGCAGCTGTTTCTGTAGGGTGTACAGTGTGGAGAGTGAGAGGGTCTCTAGATCAGAGAATGAGCGCAGGAGCTGCGGGTCCTGGCCAGCATGGATCCTCTCCAGCTCCTCCTGGAGTTTCTTCACTTGCAGCTCCAGGGCTTCCCTCTGCTCCCGGGCCAGCTCACATTCCATGTTGGCTGTGCTGGCACGATCGTTCGCTTCCTCTGCTTCCTTCTTCCAAGCATCACATGCCTGCAAGTCCGAGCAAAAAGAGTCAGTATAAACCCTCTGCCAGCATCCGAGACTAGCTGAGACTCCCTTTTACTTATCTACCTATTTAGATTCACACCAATTTACCAACATGAAATTTACACCCCCTTAAAGTCAGTGGGCCAGATTCCGAGGTGGTGTGTGCGCTGGCATAACTTGAATGCTGAGAGACCAAAGGAGAGGTGTAGCAAAAAAAAGTGGCTAACTGAAGGATGTAAGAAAGTGCAAGTTAAATCATTGCTACTCTCTGCAGTAACTAAGGCCTTGGCTACATGGGAAAGTTACACTGGTTTAATTAAGGTGTGATTTTACACCAATTTAATTAAACTGCTGTGAGCCTCTGTATGGAGATTCTTATTTCGGTTTAAAAGTGGCTGCTTTCAGTTTAGCTTAAACGGATTCCTAATTGACTATGCTAAAATGAAATAAACTTGCTTTAAACTGAAATACGAAGTGTCCACACAGACTTTTGTGCCACTTTAACTAAATCAGTTTAAGATGGCGCCTTTTGTTAAACTGGTGCAACTTTAGTGTGTAGACAAGGCCTTATACCATTCCAGCTCCTAAGCACATGAAGTACACCAGCTCTCATTCCCTTACTCATTGGTAAGTGGGTGTAAAGAGGTCTAAGGGATTCTGGCTCTAAGAGGGTCTGAATTACATCACCTTACATCATCTCTATGTTTGAAACGCCTCTTTGGCTATGCCTTGACATCCCGTTGCCACATCCCCTGCAAATTGCACTGTACCTGTTTGGCTTGTTTCCAGGACTCCTCCCACTGCTTAATTGTGCTGTTGGCTTCATCCAGTTCTTGTCGCAGTCTCGTCAGCTCAGCAGCACCTGGACCTGACAGAAACGCAGGTGAGGTACTGGGCGAAAAACTCCCAGAAGCAATGTGCTCCCATATGCTGCTGTTCATCCCATTTAAACCTGTTTCACGAGGAGACAGAGAGGGTTATGTCACAGGTGTCGGAGGTTTCCCCACTTGTTCCCTGCCCCTGTGAAATCCAGGGCTCACAGTGAATGTTTAGGAGGCAGAGGATTGTTTTAGGAACCAGTTCACTCCTTCAGGAGATAGTCATCCATTTGGGGACAGCAATGCTCACATACTGAAGGTCTCACACTTTTAGGTAGCTGAGTGTGTAGTTGGGAACTGACGTCTCCTGCCGCCAGACAGAAGCTCCCCTTGAATGTGGCTCTGTCTACACAGGCTCTAAAGGGGAGTTTTTCAATCAAGTTAGCTTACCCCAACTGAAATCCCCCCGTTTGCACCTGTGACAGACAGTTTAACTTCCTCAAGATCATGTCAGCTTGCCATGCAGTAGCCTAGTTAGCCTTACGCTAGCTCAGCAGTTCTCAAACTTCATTGCACCGCGACCCCCTTCTGACAATAAAAACTACTACATGACCCCCAGAGGGGGGAACTGAAGCCTGAGCCTGCCCGAGCCCCACTGCCCTGGGCCTGTAACCTGAGCCCCGCCACCCAAGGCTGAAGCTGAAGCCTGAGCTCCGCTGCCCAGGGCTGAAGCTATCAGGTTTGGGCTTGTGCTCCGAGCAGTGGGGCTTGGGCCCTGATGGTGGGGCTCGGATTTGGGCCCCGGGCTCCAGTAAGTCTAATGCCAACCCTGGTGACCCCATTAAAATGGGGTCATTGGGCATCTCAACCCACAGTTTGAGAACCGCTGCGCTACCTTAACTGCAAACACCCACTTTGTTTGCCTGTGTAGACAAAGTCAGGTGTGACTTCTTCAGATTCCACAGTAAGCAAATTAGTGCCACGCATGCCATCTTCGAGCACTAAGAGGGCAGTGATCTAGCTATAGCCACATTCCTGCCTAGCATATTCAAATCCATTTCCCCTCTCACAGTAGGACTCAGGGCCTTGGGTGACACAGTGGAAGGAAATATATGATAAACAAGGCCGCACATTGGTCATGGAATCCAGGATTTGTGTCTTGCCAATAAAAAAGTCTCCGTTTTTACTCAGAATGAACCTCTGCAGCCCTCATCCAGGGCAGAATCAACAAGAAGCTACGGTATGACTGGTGCACACACAGCAGAGAGCTCTGGGTACTCAGGCCTTGTCTGCTAACCAGCTTGCACCAGTTTAATGAAAGGGTTGTTTAAAAGTGATGTAGTTTAGAAGTGATTTAGTGGCAAATCCCTGTGTGGACACTCTTAAATCAATTTAAACCTGGCTTATATAGATTTATCTTAATTCAATTTCTAACTGCATTAAGCAGAATTGATATAAGTCAGGTTTAAATCAATGTAAGAGTGTCCATACAGGGGTCTGCACCAGTTTAACTCAAACTAATTTAAAGACCAAATTTAAGATAAACCAGTGCATACAGACCAGATGCAGAGAGCATCTCAGTCAGAAGCAGCACTCAAGAACCAAGAAGCTGGTTACCTTTGCTGGGCATCTCAAACCCAGTGGCAGAAACTGGTTAGTTTGGGGTCTCTACTGCTTCTTTCACGGCTTGTCTACACTAGAATGTTGTACCACTTTAACTAAATTATAAAAGTAACACAACGCCCTAGTGCACATGCAATTATAATGGTGGAAAGGTGCCTTAAACTGGTATCGCTCATTCCTGTATGGGAAGGGGAATAAACTATACCGGTGTCAGGCACTTTTATAGCAGTATAACTGCATCCACACTAGAGGTGGTATAATTATTTTGGCAAAAAAAAATAAATCCCACCACAACCGACATAGTTATGCCGGTTCAAAAACTGTCCCTGGCTTCCCACAGCTCCCATCTCCTGCCTCTAGGGAGGGAATGTCTGTCCATTTGCCCTCCTGCTGGTAAAGCAAAAGGATCGGCAGTGGGGGAAAGGGAGCCCTACAGAAGTTTAATGCTTTATTTTTATGACTGTTCTAGATTTCTTGAAAGGGAATTTGGCAATGATTAGGTTGCTGGTGTGCTGATACCACAGCCTATCATGCTGACCAGGAAGTCTGATTGTTTCCTTGTACTCCCCTGCCTGTCTGGCTCCATCTGTTGTCTCTTGGCTTGGACTGTAAGCTCCCTGGGGCAGAGACCATCTTTTCTGTGTTTGTACAGCAGCTAGCACTCTGGGTCCATGACTAGGGCTCTTAGGCCCTACAGTAATACAATACAAATAATAACTATTCACACTAGGCATTCTATCTCGGCTGCATTCAATGAGCTGTATGGACAAGTCCGACATTCTAAACCGGTAAGTTACTATGTCAAAAAACCTTAGCAAAAGCTGAAAAGACTCAAATTATCCCCACTCCTCTACTGTGTTCTAAGATGTATTTTGCTTTTAAAAAAAATTCAGATCACTAAATGCATTTTGCAATTTTATTCCACTTATTTGATTCTGCACTCTGTGTGGTGCACTCTGTGTGGTTAGATGAATACAAGCTATTCAACACTTTTCTGCTGAAATAAAAATTATAGCTTTATTAAAATAATGTTTTCTGTTACGTTTCCCTTTTCTTACTGAAATTGTGACTTTTCCCATGATAAAAACCAGCTGTAATTAAACACCATTGCCTTCTGATAGGTCTTTTCTCATTAATGTCATTGTATAAGCCAGTGGTCCCCAATGCGGTGCCTGCGGGCGCCATGGCGCCCGCCGGGGCATCTATGTGCACCCAAGTACTGGCCGGCGGACAAGCATCCGCCGACATGCCGCCAAAAAACGACATCATCAAGAGGCGTCGCCACTGAAATGCCGCTGATTTTCGGCAGCATTTCAGCAATGATGCCTCTTGATGATGCTACTTTGGCGGCATTTCGGCAGCGACGCTGCTTGACGTTGCCGCTTCTCAGCGGCATTTCGGCAGATGCTTGTCCACCGGCCACGGTCCTCGGTGGCTCGTCGTTCGGCGCCCGCCACCCGGAAAAGGTTGGGGACCACTGGTATAAGCCGTTCAAGCAAGACCAAAAAGGCTTGTTCTGAACAAGCAAAGAATGTGATTGCAAGATATAAGACACAGCGTTGTTAGATGCATGAAGCAACAGATTAGCAAAGCATTTAGCTGAGATTTAGCATTGAAAATTAAAAAATCTCCCAAGTTTGATAAGTGCTCTCACTATTGTCTAAAGGAAGCCCTGTTGTCTGTTGTTGTCAGACACATTGATAACAAAAGAGTCACTATAACATTCAGCCAATCAAATGATTTGATTTCTTGAAATATCTGTGGGTTCTTAACAGATCCTGCTCCCCCATTCTGCCTGTGTTGTGCCGCTCACAGCCCTCAGTGTAGGGGGCACACCTTTGGGAGTGGAGGTAGGGATGGAAGGGAATGTGGCTGGAGCACTGCTGCACTCGGCTGAGCCCAGGTTATAGAATGGCAAAGTGAAGGGAACTGCAGCTGGGCATATTAATGGGCAGCAAGTTTAAAACAAATATAAGGAAGTTCTTCTTCACACAGCGCACAGTCAACTTGTGGAACTCCTTGCCAGAGGAGATTGTGAAGGCTAGGACTATAACAGGGTTTAAAAAAGAACTGGATAACTTCATGGAGGTTAAGTCCATTAATGGCTATTAGCCAGGATGGGTAAGGAAGGGTGTCCCTAGTCTCTGTTTGTCAGAGGGTGGTGATGGACGACAGGAGAGAGATCACTTGATCATTGCCTTTTAGGTTCACTCCCCCTGGGGCACCTGGCATTGGCCACTGTCGGTAGACAGGATACTGGGATGGATGGACCTTTGGTCTGACCCAGTACGGCCATTCTTATGTTCTTATATTCTACAGTATGCTTGAGGATGCTCTTAATTACTCCAAGGGCCAGTCCAGCCCCCATTTGTTCTCAAGAACTGAAGGCGGCCTAAAACCATCTTCCTTTCTCCACCTCAGCTCTGTTGCGCTGAGGATTTAAGCTATAATCACTCATCCTAAGCTCTGAGCAGAAAGAGATGCAGTCTATTTGTTTGAGCACAAGATGGGGAGCAGGAACTCCCAAGTTCTCACCTCAGCAAGTCATCATTAGCGCTATGTGAACTTGGGCAAGTCACTTAACCTTTCTTCTTCAATTTCTCTATCTGAGAATGGGGATATTTGCTCCCTCTAACACAGAAGTGCTGTGAAGATTCATTAATTACATGTTGGTAAAGCAGCTTGCAGTATTGTTGTTATTATGGGAAGGAGAGGTATAAATGGCAACACTGAAATAAGACATTCAAATTAAAGTTAACTTAAAAGAAAATACTTACATGGTATAGACACGTATGTACATGTAACACACACACTGTGCATTTACCTAATGATCCATGAGAAGCTGATGTCCCCAAGAATGTGTTTTCTGATTGGCTTAAGTGTCCCTGGGGCTGATGGAGGAAATGCGATGATAGGCTGACCGGTGGAGAAGGAGAGGCAGAGTGAAAAGAGGCGGAACTTCCAAGGGACCCAGGGATATTTACAGGAGCAGAACTTTGCAGCAAACTCCCACCTGGACAAAGAACACACAAAGAGGATGGGAATGTATGATCATGAAGTATGGGCCAGAGCACAGCACAGGAGTTTACAACAGCAGATGTTAGCTTCCCTCTGCTTATCAAAAAGGGGAGCCCTGGGAAGTCCCACCATTTCCCTTCTACATTACACAGCTCTCAACCTTCAGAAGGGGCACTGCGGCCAGCATCCTTCTGGCCAAGTAGGACCAGATGTGACTCCCTTCAGAGTACGCCAAGACTGCTGGTCAACTGGCCAAAGCAGAGAGAGGGACTCCCTCCAGACCCTGAATGCGCTCCCCCTGCAGAGTTCACAGTCCCTGCCAGCCTACGGAAGACCATTTGTTTTCGATATCAAGTGAGCAGCTTTGGAATGAAGATTCACTTGCAAAATTTGCTCTTCCTTTTTTTAATACCAATAAACTACCGGCAGTCACCAGAAAGAGGATCACATCACCACTCAGTCAATCTAAAATGAGCAACTGGCTTCAGCTGTACTTGAAAGCTTGCATCTAATGGTAACAGAGTCAAGCTCCACTACACCAGAGAGCAGTCTCCTCCTGCTGCACAGATAGCTCCAAAGAGTTTTCTCCCCACCCCCTTTCCATTCTGTACTGATATATCCCAGCTTAAAAGGCAATGGTTAACACCCAGACCTAAAGGAAGTGACAGAAAGATCACAATTCCTCTATTCCATGCTTCTTGTCTCTCTAGGCCAACAAGGCTGAGCTGTGGCAGGAATGGGGCCCTCAGAGCACACAGAATCTGGATGTTGAATCAGTATGTTGATCCTTTGAGGGGGATCGGATCTAAAATTGTCCACAGAATGGAGTTTGGTTTCTCAGGTAAGGTTCTGACCAGTAGCTGCATAGGCAAATAAAAGCCATTATGGAGCGAGCATTAGGTTATACAGAAGAACCTGTTTCACTGAGTATGGGAATGGTGGCAGCTAGTCACCAATGCTCTCTGCAAAGAGTCCTGAGATCTATAACTTTCAAGCCACTAGAGACAGGCAAAATGGATCTCGGTTCAAATGTCACATACAGAAGATGAGACATACATTTTATGCTTTGATATAAGGCCATACACTATCAAATGATCCTGTGACAGTAGAACAGTATTGCCAGGTCACTGGGTTCCCTGTGACTTTTCCTCAAATTTTCCTCAGGAGATGTGAGTTGCTATATTTTCAGCTGTTTTTATAGCTACCAGACACATTTTAGATGGTCGGTGTTTACAGACCAAGACAAACAAAACATGCTCATCTCAGAAACATTCCTAGGCCACTGGCAAGAACTCATCTCTGCTAGCCATGGAGAGTGATCTTTTGCTCTCAGGACTCTCACGGGTTGCCTGAGTTAGTTAAAATTGTTGCTTCCAACCAATAAATCTTTTTTGAGGCTGGTTTTAGAGCTTTGTGGGCTGGTTCAGCCTAGCTGATCTGGCAACACTGCTTGGCAGACGATCACAGAAAGCTCTGTTGCTTTCATGTACCTATCATGATGCCACTCGTGTGGGGCACCGTGCTGCTGTCAAATGTCTTCTCCAGGGCAGCCACTCCGAATTCGTTCAGGTCCAGGTCATCCAAGGCAGATTCTGCCGGATACAGAGGTACCAATTACGTTACAAAGGACCAACAACTTCAAGAGATAGTGTGGCCCAAAGAGCCTACATACTGCAACAGCCATTGCTGTCTACTGGACAGTGTACTCAGCCCTTTTCTCGATCCTGTGCAGTTGCTATTAAATGATTCGTTGTGAGTGTAATAGGCAGCTTTTCATATTGGTTTCCGTTGCCTGACCTGATTCCCCAAGATTTTATATCAGCTCGTTCCCAACAGTTACATGAAAATAGACATACAAATCTGAAATAATAGCAATCCTCACAGATATCCCCCATAGTGATGTTCTGGTTCTGTCCGTACTATGCGACAACACCTACCCATGTTCTGTCTGGTTATGGCTAGTGCTGTATCACCAATGTACTGAGGAGAGGCCTAGAAATGGACTAGAAGCAGCAGGCAGATTGCAAATCAGGTCTGAGGTTCAAAGACAGTATAAGGTGAAGAAAGCTTACACAGTGCCTGCCCAATGCTATATCTAATCATTTCATTAAAATATACCTCATCACAGACCTACAGATATACATATACTTATATACATACATATATATATGTTCCCCCGGGCCTGTTTATTTGTATTAACTACTTTTATTGTTGTAATTAATTTACATCAGAAATGCTGGCTCATGAAAGAGGATATAAAGAACCTGACTGGCAGAACAGCAGTGACTCCCCTATGGGAGCCCCTTGCTCTACTCTTCTAGGGACTTTGTCCTACACTTGGACCTCTGGATGGGGAGAGATCAGCATACAGCTGACCAGCCCCTCCTGTTAAAATCCGCAAAGGGAAAATAAAGAAGTTGTAGCTGTGGAGACTGTCACTGATTTTCTGCTCTACACAGTGTATACCCCAAGTCTGACAAACCCACGCACTCTCTCAGGAACAGATGTTATTCATATAGAGTGAAAATCACCCCTGTGCAGAGGGCCAGCTTACGATCTATGCACCATCAAACCTCACTTAAGCACTATTTTGAAGGCCCAAGTTGCACTTAAGGAGTGCATAGCCCTGGTGCTGATCCTCTGTGCAGGGGTGAATGTCATCCATAATGACCTGCAGAAAAGATCTGCCGAGCCATAGTCATAGAAACCCTAGAATCGCAGGGAGGTGCCAACACTACCAGGGAAGTGTGGGATAAGAAACTAGAGCACACGGTAACATCCCTCAGCCTCATGGCTGCAACATGTTATTCCAATTCTCATGCCTGAAGGCCCCTCCTGAGAGCCCCGCTCCATGTAAATAAACAAGCAGTGTTACCTATAACAGACTCCACTGTGTCACTGGTAGGGTAGAAAGGAAGGGCATTGGCGTTCATGCCTGGGATGCTGCTGGTGCCAGCTGGGCTTGGTGGTGTTGCTGCCAGACTGGAGGTGATACTGGAAGAGATGCTGGAAGTCAAAGGGCTGCCCACTGGAAGAATCCCCAGTATGTCCTGAAACAAGAAGGGGGAGGTAAGAAATTAAACATATCCACAAAAGAATCACTTCAATAACATGCAGAGATATGGCATCAGCCAAGGCACATTGGTGAACGTGTTCTTTGCTGCTCCCATTCAGACAGATGGTTACTGCCACCAGTGTGGGGGCGGGGAAAGAGGGGGAGATTAACTGTTTGTGTTTCATTTCTACAGGTTTGTTTCTTTTCAGTCTTACAAAGATCCTTCAGGCCTCACTGAAACAAACTCACATGACCCACAGGTAGTATACAATCAGGGGTCTGGGTCACTCACTCAGCAAACACATTTCCTGGAAACTGACAGGAAACCCTCTTTACAGGGACCCTTTCTCTGCCACAGTCCAGAACTGTGAATCTACCCTGAACTCACGCAGGCCTTGGCCTTCACACACAAATCTCCAAAAACCCCTGGAGGGTCCTCCCTTCTCCAAAGATCATTTCTGACCTAGAGTGCCCCGACTTTGTCTGTCCTGTCACTGGCTTCCTGCCGATTCATTTGGCTCCACAGATCTGGCTAGCATTCTCATTTGAGGTGGGGTGAGCTCCAAGCAAGGTCTCAGAGCTCTGTTGGCATTACCGTACCTGTTTGGGCTGTAACAGAGGCTGCTCCTGGGTCCTGTATTCCAGTGAATGGGATTTTATTTTCGCCTGCTGCAGTAAATAAACAGAACAAAAGATAAGCAGGGGGATTAACAGCTAAATTGGAAATGGCTGACTGATGGCTTTTGGAGAGGCCATGAGGAACATGGACAGCCCCCACCCCTTCTATTAGGCTGTCCTGGATGCTTTAGAATCCAAAAAGCGGAGCTGGGTGTTTAACAAATGGGGAATCCCCCTGAATCGCTCGCCCTCTTGATACACGGACATTCTGCTCAGTTATTTATGGATCTATTGCAATTATGTTTGCATTTAACTGAATTACCCCTTCATTAACATTAATAACTTCTTAAGAATACAAGACCAAGTATGGATTCCTTTCCATTGCCCATAGTCTCTGCCATTCTCCAATAAAATTGGTAGGAAGCACATTACATTTTTATTTACTTTCAGAATTATTTATTTTTGACAAGATGCTTTACTGTTTATTTTGCTACTTCTCCAGACAAGGTCCCAACCAGGATTACCTAGTTTAAAAAGGAGAGGGAAAAGAAGTGACATCAATTTCCCCATCTGCAAAATGGGGATAATGATACTGAGCTCCTTTGTGAAACGCTTTGAGATCTACTGATGAAAAGAGCTAGGGATTATTATTACTACTACAAAGGGATGTAAAAAAGATGGGGTAGAGATGAGCCAGATGCTCCTACTTTCATTTCCCATTAACAAAAACAATAAAGGCACATGTAATGAAATTAAAAAGCAACCAAAAAAACAGACTCAAAGAAATCATTTTTTTAACCTGTGGAACTCAATGCCATTATAGATGCCACTGAGCCAAGAGCTTAGTGGGATTCCAAAACAGAGTGGATATCTATATGGAAAAATATATATCCACAGTTCCACTACCTCAGATAAAAAAATTACAAGTGATTTCAAGCCTCTTGCTTCAGGACATTATTAGCCAACCACCAACTACAATAACTAGGGTCAGGAAGAAACTTCCCTCATGAGCACATCATTGCATAATGGTTTATTATGGAGGTTTGCTGCTGTTATCCTGCTGTATCTGTGATAGAAGGCATCATGGGATCAATTACAGTCCCTGAGGCTGTGAAAAGGTGCCCAGGATCTGCTCTGCTTGTTTCATTTACTGGGCAGGATCCTTGTGATTCAGAGAAACACATTCCAGACATAAAAAGGGCTGTTCATCATTTTATTGAGAGTACAGAGAGTAAACCGATCTAAGACAGTAGGGAGAAGGGGAGGCTCAGGCATGATGCACAACAGTATCACACAAAATGAAGCACTTGCCTGCCATGATCTGCCTCGGCTTTTTGGCTCACCCTTTTGGGGTGAGGGAAAAATGGGGTGTTAGACAAAAAAAAGTTGTCATGAAAATGATGAATGATTGACTGCTGAGGATGGACACTGTAACCAGAATGAATAAAGAGGAGAAAGAGCAGCAGCAGAGCATAGAATTCCTCTCCTGTTTTACTTAATTGATTCATTTTCTCTCTTTAATCTTATGCCCACAGGGGGCCAAGGTCTGGTGACCAAGCAGGTGAGATATGGACACAAAGATCTTTCTGTACTGCTTTCCCTAAATAGTGCACTGTGTGTATGTGGCAGTCACAACTGAACTGATCTCAGGCTTGTCTTTCTTTGTGTGCAATTGATGCTGTGTTATGTTAGCGCATCTGCGTGTGTTGATAACACGCCTGCTAGATCACCCAGTGCATCTCTTCCTTGCTGACACTCATCTGAACGCAAAATGTGACATAAGCAGGAGTCAGCAGTTAGAGTGGAGAGAGAGAGAGACGCACACATACAAACAGAATCACTGCCCACTGTTTTTCCCACCCCTGCTGAGAGGATCCTTGCCAACATACTTGGCAATGTTGCAGCTAAGCCTCACTGAAGGTTTTTAATACATTTCAGGGCCAGCCCCAATGTCTGCAACCCTGAATTTGGTGCAACACCAGTTAAAAACTCCACATTTTTCTCCTTTATACCCAGGTACAGTAGTAAAGAAACGCCTGTATTTCTGAATAACATTAGAGAGTACAAAACTAACCAAAACAGGCAGAAAAATTAAAAGTGGAGATGGAATTTCAATCTATAATTTGCTCTGTTGAGTCGTGGGGGAGGAAAGCGTGATGTAAATTATGGATGAAACACAGAACATGCCACATCCAGCTCAGAAGAAATCTGCTGTGCAGCATGTTTGCAGGTTACTAGCACCTTTCATCCAAAGTGCTTAAAGGCCTTTACAAACACTAATAAAATAAGCTGTACAACCCCATTGTGCGGTAAGTGTTATCAAGCAGAGTATGAAGAGGTTAAGCAACTTGCCAAAAGGGCCCAGAGAAACTCAGCAGCAGAGTCATGCACAGAACCCAGGAGTCGTGACTCTGAGACCGTGCTGTACATCACACTCCGTCCTCACTGCACATGAAGGGGTGGAAGAGGATCAATACTAAAAGGGATTTCATTGGCGCAGCTTTTCCAGTCTTGTGTCACAACCTGATAGGATCTCAAGCTAATTCTTTTGTGCACAGCATGAAAACTCCTTAATGAAAAGTGATTTGTGTTACTTGCTTAGGAAGCCAGGCCAGATATTCAGGTCTCTTGGCAAAATCTGCTGTCTTTCTTTTTTTTAAACCTAGTATTATTTATCCAGCTACATTCAGATTCTTATACTTGTATTGTGGTCGCTTTAGCATGCATGCTAAGCAACCATCCTGTTTTACTGGCCATGTGTTTTGGATGACATACTACTTATGCATTCAACTGAACCATTATGGAGCATCACACAAAGCCTGGTTTACCAATGTGAACTTTAATATGGATGGCCCAGATCCCTTCAGAGTAGCACAATGACAGCAGAAAATGGCAGAAGGTAGATCCTCCAATTTTGGGTCTTTGCCTAGTTTTCTGCCAACTGTAAATTTTCATTTTGGGGGGAAATGCAAGAGTCCATCTTTCATTTCTTTGAGAAGAGCATTCTCAATCCTTTGCTGTTAGCTAAACATTAGCTGATGTTTGAAAATCACTTTAAAGATGAAGAGTTATGTAGATGCTAAGTGTTAATATTATTATATTATTACTGCTCTGTTAGCTCACCCTTGCCAAAAACTATCTTCAACCAAACAACCATAACAGCAAAGGTGCAACTTCCCCTCCATTCATCTCAAGGAGAGAGGAATGAGATGGCTCATTTAAATACTATCACTATGAAATCTACATCATACCCAGAACTAGGCAAAAGCTTCTGACCAAAATGTTCAAATATGAGCGCCTAAAGTTGGGTGTCTAATTCCTGGCCTGATTTTCAAAAGGGCTGAGAACCTGCAGGACCCACTGAAGTCAATGCAAACTGTGGACTCTCAGCACCTCTTAAAAATCAGACCACTTTTATTTATTAGATGCCTAATTTTGGGCATCTCCATTTGAATATTGTAGATTTTTCTTTACAGGGCTTTAGCACAGTTCAGTAGCATAGTTACTATACAACTTGGCTGCATGCACACAAGCAACACCACACTATGTTAGAGCACAGTGCCAGAACACAATGTGTTCGTAGTGCAGACTGGGCCTCACTCACACAGACTCATCTGGAGACAGGGCCCTTCTAAGTGTCATATTTATATTCCCTCCCCCTTCCTCCTCAGGTTGGGCTCTTCGCCCATGCTTTCTCCAAAGCAGGCTCTCCCTCGGGCCTGGTCTCTGTTAGCAGGAGACTGGGGTTCTCTTGGCCCTTCAGCCTTGGAGCTGCCCAGTTACTCCTTTACTACAGCACTTGCAATGGAAAACGAGCATGTGGCTTTTCTTTTGTTTTTAAACAACTACTACAAGCTGCTGTACTTAGCAGGGAGATGTGGTGGAGTCACAGCCAGCCCTGAACTTTGATCCCAAAGACACATTACATAGATTTGCAATTCCCGGTTTCTTAAGCCATGCCCGTGTTAAGCAAACAACAGAACTGTTTTTGAAAATGGTTTAAATTAATAGGGCTTAAACGCTGTCCATTCCACAACTAAATCATTTTAACTAAACCAAACAGTGGTCAAGACGAGCCTCCTGGCAGGCTTGAAACATGACTTTTTCACCCAGCTGTAAAAAAATCATGTGGGCACACATGACATTAATGACTTCTAAATCATGTCATTTTTTCAAGACCTTGTCTAAGCTGGGGATTTCAATTGTTTGTATTGTAACCGAAGTGCAACGTAGACAGTGCCTTTTAGGCTTAATGTTAATTTTATCAACGTAATGTAGACAGGGCCTAAATGTGGCCAGATTAAAGGCAGATTTTCTAGGCACCTCTGCTTTCAGTAATCTACAACCATATCTCAGTTTGGTAGAGACCAGACCTCATGAAAAGATGTCTGTAAAAATGTCTTTTTCAATCCCTAACAAAAATCTACTTATCACACTAGCAATATCATCAGCAACAGCAATTTACAGAACATCACTTTACAAATAAAGACGAAGCCACCATCCCTGTCCAGGACCCAGATGAGTCATCAATTTCAGAAGGGAAAATGCAGAGAAATTACTGGTAACACCAAGGAAGGAAATTAATGGAAGAATTGGACCTGAAGGTGGAAAAGGTGGCACATGGCAGACAAGAAACAGGAGATTGTTCTAAGCTTAGGGAGCAGTATGATTAAGGCTTTAAACTGAGAATGGAAAGAGACAAAGGGAGCAATTATGCAAGAGGATTGGGAGGCACATCAAGAGTAAGAGGAATGACAGTTGAGTTCTAGGTCAGGATGAGATTATGTGGGGCAAGTGAGAAGGAGAAGTTACTTACCTCATGCAGTAACTGGTGTTCTTCGAGATGCGTGCCCCTATGGATGCTCCACATCAGGATGTGTGCATGCCTGCAAACTCTTGATGGGAAATTTTTGTCGGCAGTATCTGTGGGTCCACACCTGCACCCTAGATATCCTTGTGCTCCAGTATGAGGATATAAAGGGGATGGACCCGCCATCACTCCATTTCCTTCTCAGCCATGAATCCTCAGCGAAAGGACTCTGAGTTAGAGGGGAAGGATGACAGATACTGGAGCATCCATAGGGATACACTTCTCGAAGAACTCCAGTTACTGTACAAGGCAAGTAACCTCTCCTTCTTCTTTGAGTAGTGTCCCTATGGGTACTTCATGGCAGGAAATTCCCAAGCAGTACTTCAGTCACAGAGGAGGGTGCCGAGGAGGTGGATTCCGTTTGTAGAAAGCATTACTGAAAGTCGCATCGGCTCTGGAAGCAGGCACAAGAGTGTAATGCTGGGAAAACGTGCACTGAAGACCAGGTGGCTGCCCTGCAGATGTCTGAGATAGGTATGTTTTTCAGTAGGGCTACAGAGGAGATTGACCCCACATACACCTTTTGTGGCTCCGTTCACCAATTGAGGACCCACCAAGGTACAGATCCACGCTTGGATAGACTGTGCTTGTTGGGGTTGTAGATGGTTCCCATCCAGGCTTGAAGACACCAAAAGTATGGTCTTGTTAAAATGTATAGGCTTTCATATGGCCCAGAAGTTGCAGAAAATCCCTTGCTGTGGTTTATAGGCTCTGTTGTATTGTTGAAACGAGGCTGGACATTGTGGCAAATCTGTCCTTGGGCAAGTATGCTGTGGCAGTGGAGGAGTCCAGAGTGGCCCCAAAGAAGTCCATTGAGTGCGTGCGAGGATAGACTTTTCCACATTGAGGCGGAGGTCCAGTGAATGGAACAGAGATTGCTGTCTGTATCTCAAGAAATGAGAGACCTTTCAGGAACCATCATCCATGTAGGGAAACATGATTATTCCCATCTGGCGAAGATGGGCTGTGATGGCTGAGAGGACTTTGGTAAAGACTCCTGGGGCAGTGGAGAGGCCAAAGGGTAGAATGCAATACTGGTAGTGGTCCCTGCCCACCAGAAAATGTAGAAAAAAATCTGTGTGAGGGGCGCATGGCTATACGAACATAAGTGTTCTGAAGGAAGAGGGAATTATCACTGCTAGGGTTACCATTCTGAAACACTGAGAGCAAACGAAGATGTTCAAAGTCCTGAGGTCAAGAATTAGTCTCCATCTCCTGTTTTTCCTCAGGACCAGGAAGTTCCAGGAATAAAACCCTTTCCAGATAAAGTGTGGTAGAACAGGTTTGATCTTATATTAGGAGGCTTCATGAGAAGGGTTCCTGAAGATGGATGGGACAGGGGAGTTGGGGGTCTGGAAGGAACTGAAATGGGATCTGGAAAGGGTCCTGTAACTGCATTGGTACCAGAGGCTGATACTTGATTGGCTGGTGAGATGGTACCAGAGGATGTGTCAGTACCAGTGGGAAATTACTCTCGATACCCTCAAAAAGTTTGTGGGAAACTGGTGACTGTGTCAGTACTAGAGGAAAAGTCACTGTTGAAGATGGTAGGGTCAGACAGTAAGTAGTGTGGTGACAAATGGGCCTACAAATTTACCCAAATTGGGAGCTCAACTCTAAAAAGTAGGTAAAAATTCATAAGATGTTAAAATAACCTTTAATAACAAATGTTGATGGGAAAAGGTATGAAAGGGAGACAGAATAACTGAATTAATCTAAACAAAAAGGCCGAGTTGAGATGATTCAATGACTGTGTTGAAATTATGCTTGTAAAAACCAGGAGATGTGGAGCCGGAAGTTAATAAGCCAAAACTGGTAAGTCTGAAATTAAACCTAATTGGTGGACAAAATAATGAGGAGTGGGCTATTCCACCCATCGCTCCCTTTTTGGGTCCTTAAAGAAAAAGAGTTTGTGGGGAAAGTATCAAAGAACAAAAAGAAGAACAGATGGAAAAAAACAGACAAAGGCTACTGGTGCGAACTTCACCACCATGGCTGCCGCTGCTACCTCCACTGTTTCCTGGTGGGCCTTCATCATCCTGACAATAATTTTACATGAGTAATCATAAAAATAAAATACCAAAAAATTAAGTGAAGAGAGGCAGCAAGCTGTGTGTCTAGCTAACGGAAAACATGATGCTCCATCTCAAGTCACAGACAGTTCAGTAAGAAGTGGAATGGTGGCGGGTCAACCCTGCCTTATATTCTTGACCCAGAGCACGTGGATATCTAGAGAGCAGGTGCAGACCCATGAACACTGCTCATAAAATTCTCCAATCAGGAGTGTACAGGCTCATGCACATCCTGATGTGTAGCACTCCCAGGGACACTACTTGAAGAACAAGGAGTCTCAATTTAATGTGGAAGCCAGGGAAGAGATTCCAGAAGAAGGATGATATGGTTGGAGCAGTGGGAGAGGAAGAGGACTAGCAGTGGTGTTTTAGACAGACTAGAGAATGAAAGGTGACAACAGCAGAGATCAAGGTGTAGTGATCAAGGTCACCAAGATGTGAACAAGGATTTTAGCAGTGAAGAGAGAGAGGAAAAGATTAATTCTGGGATATTCTACATCCGAAGAGAACCTGGCTATGGAAGGAGGATATATAAATGACATCAAGTTGCTATCCAATGGTAATAGAGAAGGAAAGAAGTGGAGAGGGACTTGAAGTAAAGGGGAGAAGCTAAATTTTTGACAGACTGAGTTTGCAATGGCAGTAGGACACCCACGAGTTGATGTGAGATTGAATGGACGATGGAGGTTGGGAGTGGAAGAGTATATTTGGGAATCAAACATTGTGGCAATAGTGTGTTACTTTTGTTCCACAGATGGAGGAATCAATCCAAACTAAGTCAGGCAATTGCTCTCCACCACCCAACACTCCCTTCTTACCTGGCATTTGAAGCTCTTCAGATACTCAGCTCCCACCTGATCCTCCCGCTCAAACCCTGGTGCCTTCTTGTAGCTGCTGGCTGCTGTTACTGAGTCTGTGGGAAAACCAATGCTCTCCAAGCTGTGTTGTTTCCCAATGGCACCAGGAGGGGACCCACATATATTAGATGGACTTCCGAGACTGCTGTTCCTACAAAGAATCTAATGGGAGAAGAAAACACAAGGGTCATAAAAATGGAGAGTTCAAACAGTCAGCAGCGCTGAGTCAAATGATTCCTAAGGACACTGATTCTCTTACTTCCTTGTTTGTGCATTACCTTTATTGATGGTCAGCACAAAGAGACAAATCTAGACAGCCAATAGGGGGAGCACAAAATACTGTTTGTGTGCAAATCTCACAAATATAATGACTCTTTGTTGTAATTTCTCAGCAACGGAGTGGTGGATTTAGCACAGTGATTTGTAACTTGAGGCTCTAGAGAAACTTCAACCCCTCTGCAGCCTTACATGCAACTCATGGAGTTCACAGGCCTGATCAAAGCTCTTCTCATTTTCCTTAAGCTAGAGGTTGATTCAGGTCAGGATCCTGCCTGCACTTTGAGGAGGAACAGTGTTTTAACCCTGTTAGACAGTAATAAAAACACCTGAGCCTGCAGGAGCAGCGTATATGCTACAGCATCTACCAGTGGAGCTGCACCCTGCTAGTCTGAAAATCCTAGTGTAGACAAGGCCAAAGTATCGACAACCAGTGTTAAAACAAGGCTCCACAGCAGATTCTCTCCTTTGGGCCACAACCATGCATCATGCATTTAAACGGGATTATTTTTGCAACTTAGAACTATGTTTGCACATGCTTGTTGATCCCAAAGTTTGAAATGCTGCATAGAGAGGGCTGGAGATACAAAGAGGAAGTGCTGGGAGCGTCCTACAATGTTTTGATTTTTTACCCAGACTCTCTGCTGTTTTCCCTCCCCTGCAGTCACTACTTACTGTGGTGGAGGTGGGGCTAGTTGGCAGAGTTCCTGGTTTACTCCACACCTACAGTACAAATACAAAACAGAACAGGCCAAGTGAGGTTGGTTACTTCACTGAGTATTTTCCTTTGATTAATTACTCATGTAAAATTATCATCAGCAAAGCTATATTTGTTTGCAGACTACATGCAGGTGCCCGGATGACTGAGGAAATGACAAAAAGACATGTGTTTCCTTTTTCTGGTATGTATTCATGGATGAGGAAGGGTTCAATTTTAAAGACTGAAGAGCTCCAGAAAGAGAATAGACCTCAGTGATCATCAGATGGACCAGACATTCAGTTTCCCTGTGGCTTGCCCAGCATTCAGATGGCACTTTCACAGAAAATAAAAGAATGTTTGTACTTTATTCCACAGTGTTATTTACTAAGAGAAAATAAATGAGTTCAACTCATCTAAACCAGTTTAGAATTTGCAATCATGATTTAAGACCATGCCATTGTAGCTCTTCAAAATCTTCATCAACAGTTTGGGAATGCTGCAAGCTCCAAAGTGGCTTAATGCAAATAGGCAAAGATAAAAAAAACGGGGGGGGGGGGGAATCAGAAAGAAAAGAAGATGCTTTGTACCCCACTCACTCCTGTGTCTGTATGTTGTCTACTTTGATTGTAAGCTTTTCTTGCCAGAGACCTCTTGTCTTGTATGTACAGCTAATGTACATAGCACACTTTGGGGCACTGTATAAACCAGTAAATGTAGCAGGGCTTGGCCACCCCTCGGTAAATCACAAATATTCTATAATGCAAGACACACTGTGCACAGGCTAAACCTCTTTGAGATTTCATGCATAAGCAAACTAAACTGCAGTTTCGTACTCGGGATTATACTGGCTCATGGCTTGTACATGGAAACAGAAGCCCTACATTTTTCTCCAAGCAGAAAGGAGTTAGGCTGGATGCACTGCTGCAATGCACTCTCCACTTTCCTGAAAAATACCTTAACCCAGAGCTAAAAAGGAAACTTTTCAGAGAATGAAAAGCAGAGAAGTGCTATAGGCATGGAGTGGGTTTCTATGAGTAAGGCTGAAACCTATGTCCCTCCCCAAATAAGCTCTCTGAGGGAAGTACTGAGCTGAGAGCCAACAAAATTCAAATCCTTTGGGAAATGTTCCTCCTCTGGAAGACAGTGGTACAATAGGTCAGGGAAATGCAGGTTCATAACATGTGGACAAATGCTTCCCAGCAGGGTCACATACATTGCTAAGGTCCGGGGCATGTGGACTGGAAGGGCTCACTGGAACAGAATCACCAGCAGCTGATGGCATATACATCACAGGGCCTGTTTGCGTTGGGCTGGATACAGCTGAGGATGGCTGTAAATCTTCATTGAGTGGAGGCTCTGCGAGAAATAAAAGGGCATGCAATATCACTCAAAGCTACATGAATGGCCAAGGATCACAAGATGCTTGGGAAGAACAGCAGCTACACACATCTCCTGCTGCTAGTTCTCCACAGGGAATGTTTCAGGGATGCTTATTTTTAATCAGTATAGAAGCAACAAGAAATCCTATCAGGCAAAATGGGCATTTCTCATCTTATATTATTACTCTTTCTCCAGTTCTGCAATCTGCTGGCCTCTAGCTCAGTAATACCTCTTCCTCCAACAGTATTTTTACTAAGCGAATTACATGCTACACATTCAGGATATCCTGAACTAACTAGGGGTTTTATCCATGCTATGCACACAGGTGATTGATTTGTTATGATTAGCTAAGGGAGATAGATACATTTCCGTAAGTCCTCAACACCAACCATTACAGAAAATGGTAATGTGTGTACAAGGCTATGGAACTGCACCCTTCCCTTTAAACATCAAAAATACCCAGGAAAATAGTGCAGGCTTTCACTGCATTGATTTAAAACATTATACAGCCCTCAGCAACAAATGGCTATCACTCGTGAAATTCATCAGGATGATTTCCAAGAGATTTAGATGTTCTTGGATATGATCTTATTTTCCTTTTTATGGGGGCTTCCACCTGTGGATCTCAAAGCACTTCACATATAGTAATGAATTAAGCCTCATTACACTTCTGTCAAGACAGAAATTATTATTTTCACTTTTAAATGGGCAAATCAAGGCACAAAGAGATTTGCTCAAGGTCATGCAGTGAATCAGTCTCAGAGCAAGGATTAGAGCCCATTTCTACTGGCTCACAACCACTCTGCTCCGACTACCTAAATTCAGCATTACAACTTGAGTGCAGAATCCAATAGGAACAATGGGATGTGAAAGAGCTAGCCCTCGTTTATAAATGCAAGTATCGACTGTAATAACCAAATTTATCAACCAGAATTATGACAAAGAAACTAAAAGGGACCAGAATTCAAGTTTTCTATCTGTTATGCATGAAAGTGGCTTCCAGTATGGAAGTCCCAAATTCAGACAGACATTTGTAACTAGCTCTATTACATCCAGAGAAATATGAAGAACAAGCCAACAACAGACTCTCTGCTCTCTTTTAAAGGGGCATTGTCAGGAGGTATAGAGGTTTTCTAGAAAACAGTTAAAAAAATTTACTAGTGCCGTTTAAAAAAAATATTAATAAAAACAGCTCTTATCTGGATTTAAATAATCTTGTGCAGTATTTGTGACTCAAATGTTGGAGCATCATTTAATACTGTATAAGAGAATTAGCAAGAGAACCTGCCTAATAACATTCCTTAGTATTTATATAGCACTTTTCATCTTCAAAGCATATTACCAACCATTAATTAATCCTCACACTAAAATACGATCATTACTTAATACGTGGAGAAACATGCACAGAAAGCTGAAGTGTGCAGAAGGCCACTCTAAATGATCATGATGGTCCCTTTTGGCTTTAAAGACTATGACTTGTCCAAAACTGCAGAGTCAGGGAGTCAGTGTTGGAGTTGGGATTAGAACTCAGGTGATCCTGGCTGCCAATTATAGGAGGCAAAACTAGACTAGAAACAAACCTATTTTTGTTGTCTAATCTCAGTTAAGATACAAGATGTAAATTAAAAACACAAATGGTAAAAATAAATTTGATTTTTAAATGTTAATAATCTCATGTTAGAAATTACATTCTAAGATTTTTAAGAACTCATATGCTTTGAACTTGACTGTGTCCCAGTTTAACCATATGAAGAAGAAAGGCAGTGCTCTCTCTATACTATAGTCCTTATAATTCTGAGGATATAGAGAGCTGAGCTAGTGAGATATAAGAGAGGGAAAGATGTTTCAAAAGTGAAGGCAATGAGTAACTATGGTTGTAGCCCTACAAAACATCTATTGCCTTCAGCTGTGCTCACACCTCCTATTGGCATCATGACTTTAAATGAACTACCAAAGAAAGCTCTCCCCTTTGTGGTCCTATCTACCCTGGCCTGGAGCACCAAACTAAAGACATTTATGGCTAAAGCCTCACTGAAAGATGAGAGAAGAAGCCAACATACGTTCTACATGTGCAAAGGCACAGAAGGGTCCCCGAGGACAGCTGCCAGACTGCTGCATGTCGTTGCACTTGGTGGATTTGTAGATCTGAGACGAAAAAAACAAAACAAAACACACAGAGACATAGTAAGAAAAGACTGAGCGTAGTGACTCAGGCAGAGGAATACCTAAAATAGATTCAATAGTGAGACAGAAACACAGACTAGAGTCACAGACACAAACAAAGATGTCAGAGTATCCACTTCAATGCTTTGCTTTAAAGAAAGAAAAGCCACTGGAGTTCTGGTAACGTCAATAATTGTCCCATCACAGCTAAGGTCACCTAAGGGTTAGCAGTTGCCATCAGTCCCCAATGACTTCAGTTGGAGCTCTGGGTGTGGAACAATAGTAAATTATAGTGTTAGGGGAATAACTGATAAATGACAGGCTAGAAAACTGATCCCGTTTAGTAAGAAAATGATCAATAACTGACAATGGTTGTCAGAAATGGGTCCTTCCTTCCTCTGATGGGGAAAATGACATTGCTAGTGTAGGCCAGACAAAACCACTTTCAACACCATAATGTGAAGTGTGACTGCGACATGCTTTCTGTAATTCTTCTGGAAAAGCTTTGGGCCAGTCTGCACTAGCAGTTAAGCCATTTTCAGAACTGGTTCATGGGGACCTGTTATTGACAACTGTCAATTACAAATCACTTTCATAGTAGATAAACCTTATTAGTTCACCTGTGTACCCATTCAACACATCTACAATACACACATACACACTACACGCTTACCCTCTCTTTCTCCCTCACACATACTCTTTTCCTCTCCTTCTTTACCTTCCCCCCAAGGGACCCTTGTCAAGTAGCTGTGGTCCAAGCTCACCTCAAATGTGCTGTTTCTGCACTCAAGGACCATGTTGCAAGCAGATCATCATTCCCTGCCTGTTTGCTGGGCCCTTGCTGCCTATCAACACCTGTAATCCTGGAATTCTCCCTCTCAAATAGCAAGATGTCAAATGGGAAGGTCGGGTTACCATACCTCTGGGTGAAACTGCTGCTCTGTGCGAGTGTGGCAGTACTGGCATGTGTCCCCATTCTCACACTTACTGGGGTCTCCCCACTCGTCTCCATGTTTCACACTGGGGCATGGTGAAGATCTGTATAAAGAAGGGGTAGTGGAATGCATCAAACACAAACATGTATTGGCCACTCTCAGCCCTACCTCCTGGCACCCCAACATCCCAAACTGGAAGCCAGGCTCTACTGCTCCCCTCTATTGTACACACTCTGCTCTCCCAGCTTCTTCTCCTGCACTCACTTCTTGGTGCCTATGCAGCTTCCTCCCTGCTACCTCTGCAGCTTCTATCACTTGTAAAGACTGCCCAATTAAAGAGATTTTTTTTCACCATCTGAGACTAAATGCTGACTTGAACCAAAATAGTTTAACTGTATTAGTAGGTGATATGATAGTGTCAAAGATACTGGATCTGTTTTCTGTTTCAGAACTGGGTCTTCATATAATGTTAATAAGTTAATTGACTAATCCCAAAACACATAGCCCTGTAGGCTGGTCAGTTTCCAGGGTTACATTGTGGCCCTGTAGAAGACTGGCTGTGTGGGGTCACCAGTGAAAATGCAGGCCTGTTCCCTTTCTTTCTGCTGGGAACCTTTTCTGTTTCCCCGGTCTGCACTCTTGATGTGCCCCACTCCCCCTGTTCTATATGGTCTTATCCAATCCCTCAATAAACTGCAGGGGAGGCACATAGCAGCAGCAGCAGCAGGGACTGAGCAGACAGCCGCATCAGTTGTTGGGGGAGGATGGCTGGCAGCACAGAAGTAGGAGAGATACTGATGCTCTCTGTGCACTGGTAGGGGGCCCTCAACTCTTCCAATACTTGTTAATAAGGCACAAAGCTGGGACCAAAAGATGGGAGGGGCCTCCTGTTGGAGCTAGGAGGAAGAGTCCCTGGATGTCACCCGAGGACTCTCATGGTGTGTATGCTTGTCCTGGAGGTGATGGGTTAATGCTCCTTTGATTTTACGGGGTTTTAGAACTGATTGAAAAAATTTTGTGATCAAAATGTTGGGAGGAAAATGAGACTATTCATGATTTGCCCACCATGTTTTTCAGCCAGTTTTGATGTTTTTAAGAGGGACTGAAGAAAAGCCCCCCTGAGGCCGTAATAAAAGTTCTTTTGTGCTCTTGGAAATCAGAGCCACTAAGCTGGACAAACTGTGTTCACGAAGACACCTTAATGGTGACGAGTCAGGAGACGGGAAAATGATGCAAACACCTCTAAACTAAGTTGCAGGACCCTTTAACAGTCAAATGAGGAGTGCAAAGCAGGCAGCACCGGTGATCTCCCCAAACCCCTTTCAATCTCAATCATCAGACATATGAGAGGGCCTGATAACTCTGAAACGTTTACCTGCTCTCAGTTAAGCCCATAAAAACATGACCTACACGCAGCGTGTGGTTTTGTTTACAAATGGAACTAAATTCCCCTTTTAGTTTTTTTTCACCCTGCATCATTTTTTAAATGAGTTTTTTGTTTAACTCATTATGGTTGTTATGGAGAAGCCACATGCAGGTTCTGTCCACAATGAGTAGACCAGAGCTGTAACATGATTTGGTAACACAGTTATTTGTTTATTATAGGCATTTATTATTGACCCTAGTTATAAGGCAAATTCCCAGGCCTGGGACTAGCATGTAGTCCCAGTCCTTCAGCACAGCAGAACTGTCAGAACAGGCCTTAAGGAAGGGTTAACAATATTATATGAAGCAAATCCAAGGTCCTTGGCTGGGGACCACCCTGAACTCCTAAGCTGGAAAATGAAAGACCCAGGATGAGGGTACCTGTATTTGTGTTTTCTTGGGCTCCTTCTTCTATCTTTGCTGTTGTGGTAGTAGGGACAGGCATAACCTTGGCGACAGAGACGGGGGGGTTTCTTGCATTGCTCTGTCTTGTAGTTTCCCAACACGTACGTTGTGTCTGTGAAGGAAGGTCCCACTGGTTACTTGGAGATGACAGGTGTTTTGCTTACTATGCAAAAGCCCTTGATGGGAGCGGGCACTCCAAGCACACTGGATTGCCCCCCATGCAAGACCCTAAGGGACTCACCTTGCCACCTTGGCTCCTCACTGAGTATTTTCTCTATCATAGCATGGCTAGCAGCGACTGCAGATTGACCCTCTATGCCACCCTCTGATGTGGTCTGACCATTCTGCAAAGCCTCCATAGCCTGAAGCTCCCTTCGGGAATAGAGTTAAATGAACAATAGGCAGACAGAGCAGATGAAGAGACAGATACGTGTGTCTAACAATTTTGTCAGACAGCAATTGCTACAGCACTTCGAAGTAGTTGTATGTTCGTGATGTCCACTGGCTTTTGCCATAACATACATAGAAACAAGTGATCAAACACCGGCAGTTCATTCCCTGGGAATTTCAGCCTCAGAAGTTTGAACCCCCTGCAGGGTTCTCAGGCAGGGTGCCACTAGCCTCGTGCTTCCCCCTTTTTGGGGGAACCCCTTTGAAGAGGTTTTTGTGTTTTGCCTTGCTAGGGAGGGAAATATTGCTATCACTCTGATACTTAGCAGTATTTTGTTACATTTGTGTATATTCTTTGATCAGCTGACCTTCCGTTCAGGTCCAGTGATCACCCCTCCATGCACAGCCCCAATGTGAAACTCCATCCTCTGCTACCTGATGTCGTAAACAGGAGAACGTAGGTCATGAGGCCCATGAGCAAAGGCGCAGTGGAGGCCGTTCTTTGTGCAATTTCCTTTGGAGTCAGTCTCATGGATGCAGATTCCAGTTTTGTAGTAGCGCAGATGATATCTCCTCTCTGTGTCACCAGTAGTTCTATGCAAGAATGGACACCTGAGGCATAGGGGAAGAGAGCCAAATTCTGGTCACGCTCTTGTTGCCAGGGTGGACTCACCGGTATGAAAGGACATGCTGATGATGAAGACTGCTGTTGTTGTCAATTTTACCCTGCCCCTCTCTTTTATCATGCCTCACAGCATTCTTTAAATCCTAAATCTGCCACTGCATATTAGATAACAGCTTCTCTCACAGACAAACAACTGGATCCTTAAGCCTTCAGAGGCTCATTATTCTATAGACCAGTGTTTCCCAAACTTTAATAACCTGTGAACCCCTTTCACTAAAATGTTAAGTCTCGCGAACCCCCTCCTAAAAATGAATATTTCCAGGGATTTTCTCCTTTACCTGAGTATAAATTATAAAAGCAGTGATCTTGGAAATATAAAATTTGTTTTATGACATGTTTATTACACACTATTTATTATTATTATTTATCATTACAGTATTTTTATTACATTATGAAAACGGCAAGATCTCACTTTCGTAGCTTGCATCACTTTGAATAAGCCTGTTATAAGACAAGGCTCCTATGTTTCATCAAGGAGTATCAGATGTAGAAGAATGAAGGTATTTAAGAAGCCAACTCAAAGAGTTCCTCCTACACAAGCGCTGAGGTCTTGAGCAGTCCAGGCAAACAACGC
The DNA here is from genome assembly GCF_028017835.1 of Emys orbicularis. Taxonomy (NCBI): domain Eukaryota; kingdom Metazoa; phylum Chordata; order Testudines; family Emydidae; genus Emys; species Emys orbicularis. The sequence continues at coordinate 35,421,538 of NC_088695.1, forward strand.
ACGTTACAACAAAACTTAAACTTGTTCTTCATAATAATTTTAAAAACAATACTAGCTGCCTATTTAATTTTAAAAACAGCAAAAAATATCCACCCCCCTTTCCATTTCTTATAAGGACTTTTGAAGTTTAAATCTCCTCAGTGTGATAGATATGCTTGCTTTGATCTGCTTAGCTCTTGGAAGTCCAGGGGCTCCGGGCTGCTGGCCCCGGGCTGCCCGGGGTCCCTAGGGACAGCTCTTTCTGCCATTAGGGAATTTTTCCCCGAGAACCCCCTGTAACATTTCGCGAACCCCCAGGGGTTCACAAACCCCAGTTTGGGAACCACTGCTATAGACCAATGAGTGTCAGGGATCCGGAAAAGAGCAAGAACACTCTCACGGCTTTACTGGTGTATTAGCAATGAATGAGGGACATCACACAGCACACACATTTCCTTTGCAGCTCTCCTTTCATTTAGGTTCCTAGCCGTCACCGTTTCCTGCCAATGTACTGCTACAGGCCCCATGGGCTGAGCCAGTCCATCTATAGCTAGACAGACCCCTCACAGGAGAGCATGGGTCAAGGGAGGAAATACAGAACACTATCATTTTAGCTGACACTTTATTTTTTTCTTTCTACTACATCTTAGTCATACCCTGAGTGGGGAAAAAATCCACAAACCTGTCACTAAGAAATGTAAAAGAACCAGAAAAATAAGTGAAATTGATGTACTTGTGGGACCTATCCAAAGATACGGACCAACCAACAGCAGTAAGATGGTTTCATTCACTACTAACCTGGGCCAAATATGAACAGTGATCTGGAGGTCAAAGGCTCCAATCCTATTACCTGCCCATCCAGCACCCCACTAATGAGAGAGAATCTGAATAGAAACTGACACCACAGGTCTGGTGGATTGTTTCACTCTCTTCCACCTACCTTATCCTTTATTCAGTTAGCAGAATTTCCAGATATGTCTAACCTTTTTTGTTTATATTGCCACCATGAAACGTAACTGAAATTGCATCAGTCTATATTTTGACCACCGTCAGGATATGCTATTATTCCTCTACACTTTATCTTGTCTCTGACTCTATATTCTCTATGTTCACTCCTGCATGGCTGATGCCTGCCTTAGCACACCGCAGCAAAAATCTTCTAAAGTATCTCTCTATTCCAGTAGAACCTACCAAACAATTGATGAGGAAAAACATGGCATTCTACAGTGTTTCACCACCTTGTGTACCTCTCATGGCTCTACTGACATATTAATGGTCACTAGGCATCAGTAAAGGGTAATTAAATTATATAATTTTAAAAGTTGAGGCTGGATGGTTCAGGGCACAGGTAAGAGGACACAGAGCTTTTCACCAGTTCAATTCCAGCTCAAGCTGATAGTGACGTGAGCTAGTTTGATGTTTGCATGGTGGCCATTCTCAGTCCAGTTCTCCTCAAAACTCTGCTGAAGATGCAAGGATTGAACAGGTAATGGAGACTGAACTTCTCTCTCAGTCCTAGAAGTAGTACCTCTGCTTTAGGGTTGAAATACAGAGGTTGCTCCTGCAGCTTTTACATCTGTTCTTATGTTACTCTGTATGATCTTAAATTTAAAAAGATTTGCTGAAGCATCTTGTCTCTATAAACACTGGTTGGAATCAACACCTGGACTGATCCCAAGAGCTGACTGGCAGAAAGCAGGAATGAGCAGACTTTACTTACTCATCTCCTTCTGGGCAGATTCCTGTGGTCTCATCATATTTGGTACAGTAAATGTCAGGGCTGTAGTTAAAGGTGCCATCCCGACGGCGGATAGATCTGCGACGACGCTGGTTGACAAAGTGCCAATGGAAGCAAGTATAGGGCCGGTGCTGAGTGCATTTGTGCTGCACAAAAAGGGGGCACTGCTCAGTGCGGAATTCCTTCAGGTAACTGTAGGCAGAAATCAAGGAGAAGGAGATTAGAACAAGGAGACTGGTCAGAGCCCAAGTCAACTCACTCTGCAGAGCCCATGCCAAACTACACAGCATCCATTACAGGGATGCATGCTGTGTTTCCCACACCCTCCCCCATTTTAATTCTCAGTAACAGATTGGAAGCTGCTGGTTTTCTGTAGCAGGGAGACATTAGTTTCCAGGCCGCTCAACTCAAACTTGGAATTCAAACATCAGCGCTAAAAGCAGCCGCAATCAACAAAGAATTTCCTATCATATTTTTAAGTACCATTTAAAAGAGGGCTGTCTGAATGCTTAGTGAGCTAGTTAAATATTTAGTAAGCAAGCAGTATTTTTAGATACAGATCTATCTAATTCCATCCCTAACTCTGAAAGGTGTGAGTGGGAAGAGATTTTTCTTCCCTTAAAGAGATACAGTCAGGTTAAAAATCACATTAAATAAAAACACCGTAAAGACAGGTTTAATGCCTCAGATTATTACAGCTGGAAGAATTTTTAAAAACAGATATATTTTTCTCCATTTGTCCTGACTGGTTACTTTTTGCTTTTCCTAAAGCTTGGACAGTGAAAATAAAACTAGTCAGTTTCACTATCTGGGTCTTTTGCATTAAGGACTCAATCCTGGTAGCTGCTGAGCACTAGGGTTGCCAATCCTCCAGGATTGTTCTGCAGTCTCCAGGAATTAAAGATTAATCTTTAACTAAAGATTATGTCATGTGATGAAACCTCCAGGAATACGTCCAACCAAAATTGGTAACTCTACCGAGCAGCCTCACTTTGAAGTCTAATGGAGTTGAAGGCACTCAGCATCACACGACTGCTCCGCATTTAGCAGGATCAAACCCTTGCTAAGAAAATGTTGCAGTATTTGGACTGTAAAAAACCCAGATGATATTTAAATTATTTTTTTGAAAACAGCATAAACATTATTTTTTACAGGAGTTTTAAGGACTATTTTGTTGGATTTTTCTTCCTTTTAAGACCTACATATTTTTAAGGCCAAAACAACCTAACAGTGTCCCTTTAAAATCTCAAAGGGGTAGCCATGTTAGTCTGGATCTGTAAACTGGATCTGGAACTGAGCCTCTGTTGGTGACATAGCAACAACTGAATCTCAAAAACAGGCAGCAGAGGATTAAAAAATGATTTACTTTGACACAGTGATCTGACTGGGATCTGGATACAGGTTATTTCAAAATACCACATTAGTCGAAACTCAGTAGTTGTGCTAAATTTATTAGGAACATAAGAATTGCCCTATTGGGTCAGGCTCAAGGGACGTCTGTCCCAATATCCTGTCTCTGACAGTGGCCAGCACCACATGCTTCACAGGAAAGTGTCTACATTAGGTCTCATTCAGGTATCTAACAATTATTGATTGTGAGGTTTATTCACATATACACTATAAGGCAGGAAAATAAAAAAGTATTGAACTTTGTCAAGGGCTCACTCCCCTCTTACATTATTATTGTCTTTTTAATGTTGATTTTAAATAAACAGAAATGCACCCCATGCTTGAAGATGAAGAAAATAATCTCAGGCTGTGTCTGTACAAGGAGAAGCGTGTGTTTTTAAAATCATTAAAATATGGTGGCTAACACATTTCAAAAATAGCCTTTTCCACATCAAGGACGAGGCCTCAGAAATGCATAACATATTCCAAGCCTTTTCATTTTCAGAGGCCAGAATCTTGCTGGCAAGGAGTTTTCTACAGGATAATTTTGCAACTGAGAAAGGTGAAAGGCTTTCCCAACCATTCACTTCCAAATCTTTTGGCCCTATACACATTTAAGACCTGATTTTCAGAGGTGCTGAGCACCCACATATTCCATTGCCTTCTATTAGAGTGGGTGCTCAATACTTCTGAAAATTGGGCTCTAGGGCTTTCTATCATGTCCAAACCCATTTTTATACACCCTTGCAAGCTAGTGTGGCTGTAACACCGAACAGAGTTATAAGTATAGACCCCATATAGTTATAAAGCAAGTCAAAAGCATTTTCAGAAACTGTGCTATGGACTACGGTTGTTTTGTTTTTAAAAAGGTCTGCTCCTCTGAGAAGAGATCCATGCCTCAACCAGGTTCGTGACAACTGTGTTGAAAAACAATTGCCTAGAAAGGCTGCGCCATGCTTGAAAGGTTTTCTAACACAGCTATTCCTAGCACAATTTCACGCCATCGTAGGAACAAGCACTCTTTGTAAAGGGCTGACCCTTATCAAACATGTAAGTTTTAGCTTATCAAGCCCAGTTGCTGTACCATGCTAATGAGCCTTAGGGAAAAATGACTATCCACTGATGCCTGCTCATCTGGGTTGGGAAAACCAATTATGCTAGTTATGAGAATTTGAGAAGTAACATGATCACTTAAATGCCAATACCTAGAATGCTTTTCCCAGTAATACATAGCAGCACATAGCCCTTTTCATCCACAGATCTCCAAGTGCTTCACAATGGTGAAATAATATTATCCTCAATTTAAAGATTAGGAAACTGCAGCAGAGAGGCTAGGTAATACGTCCAATATCAGACTACAAGCCTGTGACAGTCAGCAATAGGGTTGCCAACTTTCTAATAGCAGAAAATCGAACACCCTTGCCCTGCCCCCGAGGCCCTGCCCCCGCTCACTCCACCCCCCCACCCCCCCGTCACTTGCTCTCCCCCACCCTCACTCGCTCATTTTCACCGGGTTGGGGCAGAGGGTTGGGGTACAGTAGGGGGTGAGGGCTCCGGCTGGGGGTGTGGGCTCTGGGGTGGGGCCAAGGATGAGGGGTTTGGGGTGCAGGAGAGGGCTCTGGGCTGGGGCCAAGGGGATTGGAGTGCAGGAGGGGGCTCAGGACTGGGGCAGGGGGTATGGGCTCAGGAGGGAGTTTGGGTGTGGGAGGGAGCTCAGGGCTGGGGCAGGGGGTTGGGGTGCAGGATCCAGGAGGGACCTCAGGGGACAGGCTCCAGGCAACTCCTGGGAAGCGGCATCACGTCCCTCTGGCTCCTAGGCAGAAGGGCCACCACGGGGGTGCCGCGCACTGCCCCTGTCCTCAGGCGCCGCCCCTGCAGCTCCCACTGGCCGTGGTTCCTGGCCAATGGGAGCTGCAGAGCCAGCGCTTGGGACAAGGGCAGCGTGCTGAGCCCCTGTGGCCGTCCCTATACCTAGGAGCTGGAGGGACATGCTGGCCACTTCCGGGAGCCCGCGGAGTCAGGTAAGGAGCCTGCCAGCCCTGCGGCAACTGGACTTTTAACGGCCCGGTCAGCAGTGCTGACCGGAGTCACCAGGGTCCCTTTTTGATTGGGTGTTCCTGAGGTGACCTTTCTGAAAAGTGCTGAACCCTCTCAACTTCCACTGAAATTAATGAGAGTTGAGGGAGCTGAGCACCTCGCAGTACTGGGCCACAGGACCCCTGCCTTCTAGATGTAAGCTTGCTTGTGTATGAGCACGGATATTATTTTAAAATAAAGAATGGAACAGATGGAGAGGAGAGGAATTTAAACAGCTTTAGCTTAGCAGGGAAGTTTATAAATGCATATGCTGACTAGGGAGTTCAGTCTCTGGAGTGTAGGTTGTTTCTGAACCACAGTTCAAAATTAATTGCATTTTATGATTGGCTAAGTTCCCTGGAGATGCATGTATTATAATGTAAATGAGAGATAATTACATAAGTAAATGGTTCACAAGAAAAGTGTTTAACACCTAACTGACTTCATCGGAAACTCATTATTTAATGCTGTCTATTAAATAAATGATCTCTCACTTTCAAAGCAAGCCTTGAAAACATGTACCATTGAGCTCCATACCACGTGCATCAAATGTGTATAAACACTTCCGCAATACAGCTCAACAGAGCTAAATAAGGGCTGTCAGAATAACTCAGAAATTCCAAGATTTTCAATCACTGGTTTTGGTGCAAATTCAAAGGCTATTTTTTTTTTTCAGACCAGTGGAACATTAAAAATCACTTTCTCCACAATGAAAGGTAAATTCTTCCTACAGCCATGCACTGTCTTGATCCAGGAAGCAAGATCTGGTTCCACTGGGAAAATATGAAAAACAGGCCATTCAACCAGCCCAGATGGAAAGATCCACTTTGTTTTGGGGTGCTTGGAAAGACATTCTGAATTGCAGGTATTCTAGCGTGTTCTTGGGCTGCAGAAGAGATGCACATGACCACACTAGCCATGATGGAATAGCTCACAAAGCAGTCACTAGAGCACTCTTTGTCTCTGTTGAGATTCTTTGCAGAGAGAATACAGTGTCAAAACGAGCCCTCATGTTATCAGAATCGTCTCTAGACAATTTCTCGGCAGAGGTGAGATAAGGAATCTCTGGAATGACCCCTAAATTTAAGAACAGTTGGTCAAACTAATGGTTATTTAGTACAGGGTCAACCAAATGATGCTCCCAGGCAGGAAGAGGAAATATAGTAATGATACTTCGCATTTCTCATCTCCGATCCAATGATCTCAAGAAACTTTACAAAACCCCTTTGTTGTAGGGAAGCATTATTAGCCCCATTTTACATATAAACTATCCCTATATTTATGAAACAAACAAACAAACAAATAAGACGTGTCTATCCACTTTGCTTGCATTATCTGTGGTGTCCTTTTCTGACACCTTTTGTATTGTAAGCTCTTCAGGAAACAGACTGTGTTATTCTCTGTGTTTGGAAAGCATGCAGTATGCTTTTTGGGGTTTACACAATCAAAATAAATAAAACGGTAACAATGCTAACTGAGGCAAAAGGACTGCTGAGTGGGGTGTTACTGTTTACCATTCCTACCAAACACATAAAGCCACTCTTCATTTTAAACAAGCAGAAGAACAAGTAAAAGAACAATATAGATCAAGACACAGGGTCAAATTGAACCTGTTGCTGAACCAGTTGAAAGCAATATTTCAGGCTAATATAATTAGGGATGGTCTAGATAATACTATGTCCTGCCACGAGTGCAGGGGACTGGAGTAGATGATCTCTCGAGGTCCCTTCCAGTCCTATGATTCTATGAATTTGGCCAGACAGTGTAAATTAAGCCAGATTATGTTTAAAACGAACTTGGAAACCATGTTCTAGCTTAGTTTTCTGTGTAGGCTAGAACATGCTTTCTAAACTCAGTTTAAATACTTTTTTCGTTCAGTTTCCAGAGGCAAATCAAATCATGTTTATGTCATGTCAGCTAATGTAACGCTGACGACCCGTCGGGGGATGGGATCGAACCTGGGGCCTCTGGAGCTTAGTGCATGAGCCTCTACCATATGAGCTAAAAACCAACTGGCTGTTACCTAACGTTGTATAGCAGACTTATTTTCTCTCTCTCGCTAAGAGGTCTCTGTGCCACTAGATGGGTCACAACACCACACCCAGGAGAGTTGTGGGTTACACTAGCACTAGCCAGTTTTGTCTACAAGATCAATCACATCAGGGGATGTAGTTACTGCACATTTCATTATAAAATAAACAAAAAGCAAGATTTTTTAGTCACCCAGAATTTAAGGTGATAAAGTATTTGCATAGAAAGAAAATGTAACCATATTTAAATGTATTTTTGAATTGTGCTAAACCTGCTTCGAGGCACAATTCAGACATAATTCAGTACTACCCACATTGCCAGGCTGATGTGTTTTAACCGTGTCAGGGGCTACTGGTCCCTTAACACAAATTGTTTTGTAGAACTTTAAGAACAGTTGAGCAATCATGGTTCATGGTCTAATACAGAGGAGGGGTTAGATACTTCCCCAGGTTTAGAGAGTCCTGTGGCACCTTTAAGACTAACAGATGTATTGGAGCATAAGCTTTCGTGGGTGAATACCCACTTCATCAGACGCAGGAAATTCACCCACGAAAGCTTATGCTCCAATACATCTGTTAGTCTTAAAGGTGCCACAGGACTCTCTGTTGCTTTTTACAGATCCAGACTAACACGGCTACCCCTCTGATACTTCCCCAGCTTTGCAGTCCAATCTCACAGACTGTTTGGATTAATAGATTTAGTAGAAGCACTCAGATCTATCACTTTACTCCAGGCCTGTCTCCTTCTGTCCCAACTAAAATCTCAGCCCCTCTCTCTCTCTCTGGCATCCCCTAGTGGATGTCTAGTCATTAGCTCAAACTCAACATGACTAAAACAGAGCTCTTAATCTTTCCCTCAAACTCTTTCCCCTGCCTCTTTTCTTCTATCACTCTGGCCAACACCACCATCCTGCCCATCACTCAGGCCTTTAACCGCGTCTCATCTGCTGCTTGAGTTCCTTACATCTAGGATAGGCCTAAATCTTGCCAGCTCAAAGAAATAGCCTTTCCTATACATCCACGTGAGCTAAAACCCTCATCTAGGCTCAAATCATAACATGTCTCGATTACTACACCATCTTTTCCTCTGGCTTGACAAATACAATCTAGCCCTGCTCATATCCATTCAGAATGCTACTAACATAACATTACACCTTCAATCCCAGTCAACAATATGGCCTGAAAGGACTGAATCAATCGGGCAGCAGCATATCTGTTTACCCTGTACCTGCACAACTCAAAAAGATATACACTTTCTGCATTTACAAAAATGAATGCTAACCTTAACCTTAAAAATTGCAGGCTTCATGGCTTTTCCCAACACATGCAAGTTTTTCCTCTCCACTTAGACAATATATTTTTGAGAGAATTTTGACATGTGTATTTCAAGGACATAATTAAGTTTATGGGACTACACATGTAAGGAAATTTATGCATGTGCTTAAGTATTTGCAGGACTGGGCCAAACGCATTTGAGTGGGCAGAGCGTGGAAGGAGGGAACCCAGAAGAATCTTGAGTTGTGGAGACAGGAAAAGGCCCTTAAAAGGCTAGAATTCCACATCTGAAACATCAGGCCAAAGCAGTCTTAATCTGGACACCAACAAATTCAGGCATCAAAGATTAATGGACATTTTTGAAAATTTAGGCCTTAGCCTTTGTTTCTCAGTTTCCCCATCTGTGAATGGAGTTACTTTCCTAGCTCATAAGATTGTTGTGAGGCTTGATGTTTGTAAAGCATGCTGAGTTCCTCAGATGAAAGCCACTATAGAAATGTGAAGTATTCTCAGGGTGGACAAACAGACCCTACTGATAGGCCAAAGCTACATGGTGACATTATGAAATAGGGCTGATGGTGGAGGCAATTCAGGTACCTAGATCATCCAACAGCAAAGGGATCTTCCAGGGGAGGGGATAACAAGACTTACATCCACTCAAAGCCTTTGCTTTTAGAAAGGTGGCCATCACTGATCCTCCATTGCCCTTCGAAGGAAGTTTAAATAGAAATTTAACATCAGTGTCAGAAAAATGATAATGTTCCAGACCCCCAAGTGGTTTGGTGGGTGGCATTATGGTAAAGGCAATCCAACAGGAATGGGTTGAATCTTTTATTTTATTGTACTTTACTAGATCTTACTTCCCTTTGGTATGGTCCCCCGGTCACTAGAAAGCCACATGTGCTGAATTTCTGAATATTTACAAGATTTAAGGGTTTCTTATCGTTTTTTTGTTTTTATATCCCCAATGTTTTCTGCACAATATAAGCTTTCATTTGAAACAAAATTACATTTCTAGTCTTTCTGGTTGTAATGTTGGCTTCAAAATGTAACCAGAAAGTGTTATTGTGTCAGAGAAGGGTGAGATGTTCCCCCATTCCTCTCAACATAGCATTAAGTCTAAAGCCCAATTATGACCAATTTAAATATCAATGTTAACTATTTTGTTACTGATGTTCTTATCAGAAACATCCAGTGGGGCTGGGTACTCCATTCATTTGAAAGTACTTTCCACAGGAAGAAGGCAAAAAGACAAACTGACTTTGGCTATGTCTACACTTAGGGTACGTCTACACTTACCGGAGGGTCCGGCGGCAGGCAATCGATGTTCTGGGATCGATTTATCACGTCTGGTTTAGACGCGATAAATCAATCCCGGATCGATCCCGGAAGTGCTCGCCGTCGACGCCGGTACTCCAGCTCGGCGAGAGGAGTACTCGGCATCGACGGGGGAGCCTGCCTGCCGCGTCTGGACCCGCAGTAAGTCCGGACTAAGGTACTTCGAATTCAGCTACGTTATTAACGTAGCTGAATTTGCGTACCTTAGTCCGAAGTGGGGGCTTAGTGGGGACCAGGCCTTAAACTGCTACTGCAGCTGTACCACTGTAGCGCTTCAGTGTAGACACACATTACAGCAATGGGAGGGGTTCTCCCGTCGCTGTAGTTAATCCACCTCCCGAAAGACGGTAGCTAGGCTGATGGAAGAATTCTTTCATTGACCAAGAGCTGTCTACACCAGGGGATAGGTTGGCTTAACTACATTGCTCAGGGGTGTGGATTTAACACTCCTCTGAGTGACAAAGCTGGGTTGACCTACCTTTTTAGCTTAAACCTGGCCTTTGTTTTGTTTAGCACAAACCTGGCCTTTGCTTCCTCCTAAGGAGGGACTTTCACCTGCCACTGCAGGGTAACCTTGTGTCCCAGTTTACAGGAAAAGACTTGATGATGTTTACGGTGCCCTGATTGATTATACTGAAACCTGGGCTTTGTCCCACTTTCATTATAATCTGCTGACTGGCCAAGCTCTTTCTGCCCTTTGGCTGTGTGCCTCTGCACTATACAATACTCCTCTCCCTACCTTACAGTATTACAGGATCCAGCTGTCTTAGTGCCATGCACTGCCTGCCAAATGCTACAGTATATCATGTATGCACTGGGTGTAACAAATGAGGCATGCCAAAGCCTGGTGGAGTGATCTCAAAGCAGGGAAGTGGGCTGGTAGCGCATCAAGGCAGGTGATCCCTAAATTCCTCATTAAAGGCCTGATCCAAAGCCCTTTGACATCAACAGAAAGACTCCCACTAACTTCAGTGGGCTTTGGAGCAGGCCCTGAAGAAGGGAGGGTGTGCCAAATGTCTCTGTGTTGGGACAAGGGAATCAGGAAGACTGACGTGAGAAGAGTTGGAGGAATCTGGAAGTCAAAGGAGACAAGCAAACAACCTTTCCAAACTCTTCTCCTTCCCACACCATAAAAAACACAAGCCCTACCTTCCTTTCATGCACCCCCAACCCTCACCTTCCAAATCCTTTCAGTAAGCCCCCCACCCCCAAAAGTTCTCCTCTAGTCTAAGTCCTCCTGTACGCCTCCTAATCAAAATTCTTTCAGCACCTGCAGAGACACTAGGGAACAGAACACTAAAGAACAGAGGCTGGGTCTTCTGCAAGATTGTGATACCAGAGAGAAAGCCTGGCCATTAGATAATTATTTGACTAATCCTTGCTAAGACACTGTCTACAAAAATTAGGGCAAGAATGAGATCTACAGTGTTGTCAGTTACAGAGCGCCTCAGCTACACAGGGTTTTTTTGCACCAGTGTGGTTATAATGGGGAAAACCTCTAGTGTAGACTAGCATGAGAAGTGCAGCATAAAAAGTGACTTGCACTGATGCAATTTACCTTAGTTTGAAACCAAGTGTTTTTATAGTGCAAACTGGTATTAAAATAGAGGCTACAGGGCCAACAGAGCTGAAAGCCAAATGACAATAAGTTTTTGGCAAAAATCTTGCTAGCTTTCATCATGATTTGAAGGAAAGTCCTGTGCAGATTTTGCCAGTATTCTCCCTCAATTTCTACTGCTCCTAGACACAGCATCACTGTTTTCTTTCTCATATTCCTCTGTGGCCTCACTGCAACAGGCATGTTAGTTCTTAATTGGTGCAAAAGTGTTGGCAGGGAGACATTACACACAACAATCTTGCTGAAACAGTTACAGTCTTGCAAGAAAATCTATTTTTGGACTCCCCCAAATCTGAATATAGTGGTACTTTCCCATACAACCAACCAGAGTTAGCCAGCCAGACCTTTCCATTTTGCACCAGACCAGGAACTTCCTTTGAATTCTCCCTCTTCCACACATCTGCCTTACACAAAATACAGATGTCTCCTTTCTCACTGAAGTATATAAGCATTATCCAATTTTCTTCCCCATAGGGGAAGATAGGGGCAGTTTTGAAACCCTTGAAAAGATTATACAGCATTTAAACTAAAAGAAAATGAAATGGATCATGTTATGAAAACAAGAGGCAAACTGCGAATGCAGGATGGGAGGGGGAAGAAGTATGAGAAAAGAGTCTATTGAGCTTGCATCTGTCAAGATGACAGCCTTCACATGCCTCAGTATCTTCTTTATCACCTAAATAAATTGAACCACCAACTGAAAAGAGGTCACACTGCAAACAGTGCTATGTGATTTCAGAGCTGTTATATTTCCCCTCCTCCATCAGCTCTTGACAATACTGCCAGTCTAAGGGCAAACAAAGAAGGGTGAAAGTTGAGGGGATTTATTAGAGGCTTGTGGATTTTTTGTAAAGTGTTCACATATTTCCATACACTTACTTGCCAATTGCCACAGTATATTGAGAATATGCTGTATGTCTTAACGATTTAAAAAATGACCTTCATAAATCTTTTTTTTTTAATGTAGCATATTGTATGTCAGTGCAGAGAATGCTTAACAGTCTCCCCACCAAATCCAACCATAGTTCATCGCTGGAGGCATGGGGTAGGAAAGTTTGAGAACCACTGGTCTATACTGAAAAAGAAAAAAAACCCAAAACCCTAAAAAAATGTGCCAAAACCGTTACAGGAAGACAGCCACATGCCAACAAAAGCCATTGGCAAGGACAAAACACTGTTAGACTCATAGACTCATAGACTCATAGACTTTAAGGTCAGAAGGGACCAATATGGTCATCTAGTCTGACCTCCCGCATGATGCAGGCCACAAAAGCTGACCCACCCACAACAGAATATTCCAGCCTGTGAGCCCTGCCCTATGCTGCGGAGGAAGGCGAAAAACCTCCAGGGCCTCTGCCAATCTACCCTGGAGGAAAATTCCTTCCCGACCCCAAATATGGCGATCAGCAGTACCCCGAGCATACAGGCAAGATTCTACAGCCGGACCCTCATTTTACCCGCGATGGCACGTTAATGCCTAATTGACTAAAATCACGTTATCCCTTCAAACCATTCCCTCCATAAACTTATCAAGCCTAATCTTGAAGTCAGAAAGGTCTTTCGCCTCCACCGTTTCCCTCGGAAGGCTGTTCCAAAATTTCACCCCTCTGACTGTTAGAAACCTTCTTCTAATTTCAAGCCTAAACTTCCCCACGGCCAGTTTATATCCATTCGTTCTCGTGTCCACATTACTACTGAGCTGAAATAATTCCTCTCCCTCCTTGGTATTAATCCCTTTGATATATTTAAAGATAGCAATCATATCCCCCCTCAGCCTTCTTTTGGTTAGGCTAAACAAACCGAGCTCCTCGAGTCTCCTTTCATAGGAAAGGTTTTCCATTCCTCGGATCATCCTAGTGGCCCTTCTCTGTACCCGTTCCAGTTTGAGTTCATCCTTTTTAAACATAGGAGACCAGAACTGCACACAGTACTCCAAATGAGGTCTCACCAGCGCCTTGTATAACGGAAGCAGCTCCTCCCTGTCCCTACTAGAAATACCTCGCCTGACGCATCCCAAAATCGCATTAGCTTTTTTCACAGCCACGTCACATTGCCGACTCATAGTCATCCTACGATCAACCAGGACTCCGAGGTCCTTCTCCTCCTCCGTCACTTCCAACCTATGCGTCCCTAACTTATAACTAAAATTCTTATTAGTCATCCCTAAATGCATCACCTTACACTTCTCACTATTAAATCTCATCCTATTATTTTTACTCCAATTTACAAGGTCATCCAAGTCTCCCTGCAGAATATCCCTATCCTTCTCCGAATTGGCAATACCTCCCAACTTTGTGTCATCCGCAAACTTTATCAGCCCACTCCTACATTCGGTTCCGAGGTCAGTAACGAATAGATTGAATAAAATCGGACCCAAAACCGAACCTTGAGGAACCCCACTGGTGACCTCCGTCCAACCCGACAGTTCACCTTTCAGTACTACCCGTTGCAGTCTCCCCTTTAACCAGTTTTTTATCCATCTCTGGAATTTAATATCGATCCCCATCTTTTCCAATTTAACCAATAATTCCTCGTGCGGGACAGTATCAAACGCTTTACTAAAATCGAGGTAAATTAGATCCACCGCATTTCCTTTATCTAGAAGGTCTGTTACTTTCTCAAAGAAGGAGATCAAGTTGGTTTGGCACGATCTGCCTTTCGTAAACCCATGTTAGCTTCCATTGTTACTAGCCAAGTTCTGACCATATTTTGTGGGGGCACAAATCATGTTCACAGCTAAGCATCCTACCAAGCTTTATATTAATGGGCAAAAAAGATGTGGTTTTCAATCATGCTATGCTAACTCAATTGAAAACCACACTTATTTTTCCCATAAACACAGGCCTGGCTGGCTAAACTTGGGTTAAAGTTGCACTGAAGTCAGGACCTATAGGGTACCAACGGAAAAAGATTCGTGTTCACAGTGTACACCTGCTATAGGCCTGGCCTTCATACAAAGTTGCACTGGTTTAACTGCACAATTTTAAACCAACTTAGTTAAAATTGGTGCAACTTTGTGTGTGGGCATTCTAAAATTTATTTAAATCTAACATATTGATTAAGCTTGAAAGTTACATGGCCAAGCATCAATATAATAATTTTTATACAGATCTAAGAGTGTTTTCGCAAGGGTTTGCCCTGTTTTAACTATACCAGTTTAACTAAACCAGTGCATGTCTGTGCATAGATTAGCCCATAGCTGCAATGTTATATTTCGGAACAGAAGTGTCTTTAAAAGCAGTTGTGCACAAGCCAAAACCCCACATGTAGTCTGCCTTTAGGTTTCTTTGGGTTTAACTTATTTTGCCCAATCTAGACATGTCTGAATACATATTAATTAACATGATTCTAAGTACAACTTGGCACCTAATTTAGGCAGGGCACATGTTTTTAAATGAGTTAGTTGGTTGTGGCCAATCCTAGCTAACATGTTTTTAAACATGACTTGACCTATCTACAACAAAAGCAAAGTTATGCTTAAAATAACATTAGTTACCATGTTTTCAAATACGACTTATTTTCCCAATCTAGAGGAACTTGTTGTTTGCTTGCTGGTTGGCCCTCACTTTAGACTGCAGAACATTTAGTTGAAAAAGCTTTCCAAATGTCACCTGATGCTTTGGGTCCCTTTTGAGCCTATGAACTGGACAGTAAGGCCTGGTTTACACTAGAAAATTAGGTCAGCTTAGTTATGTCAGTTGGGATCTGAAAAATCCATGCTCCTGCCCAGTACAGTTAAACCAACCTAAGTCCAGTACCAGGTGGATGGAAAAATTCTTACATTGACCTAGCTACTGCCTCTTGGAGAAGTGGATTACCTACGCTGACGGGAGAACGCCTCCCATCAGTGTAGGTAGTGGATACATTTTAAGTGTTGACAAGCCCTCGCTACAGCAACAGGAAGGGTTCTCTGGTCTGCAAAGGTAATCTACCTTGCTGAGGGGGGTAGTTAGGCTGATGGAAGAATTCTTCTGTCAACCTAGCACTGTCTATATGGGGACTTAAATTGGCTTAACTACATCTCTCAGAGGTGTAAGAGACGTAGCTATGCCAATGTAAATTTTCAGTGTAGACCAGCTCTTGGTGAAAACCAGGCCAATACTGAAGACATCGCCTCTAGTTGAGGTCTGAATGGCACCTGTTCATTTCAATGATGGGTAAACTCTGAAACTTAATCATGAACATTTTATCTATCTAGAGCAGGGGTCGGCAACGTTTGGCACGCGGCTCACGAGGGTAAGCACCCTGGCGGGCCGGGCCAGTTTATTTACCTGCTGACGCGGCAGGTTCAGCCGATCGCGGCCCCCACTGGCCGCGGTTCACCGTCCCGGGCCAATGGGGGCGGCGGGAAGCCGCGGCCAGCACATCCCTCGCCCGCGCCGCTTCTCGCCACCCCCATTGGCCCGGGACGGCGAACCACAGCGAGTGGGGGCTGCGATCGGCCGAACCTGCCGCGTCAGCAGGTAAATAAACTGGCCCGGCCCGCCAGGGTGCTTACCCTGGCGAGCCACGTGCCAAACGTTGCCGACCCCTGATCTAGAGTTTATCCCTTGCTTATCATCATGATATCTGAACACCAGTTTATATGTCAACATCATTAACTATTTTACTACTGATTATTTAGCAGAAATATCCAGCTAACATGCTTCTCTAGTGTGGTTATTAAAGGTATGTTTACACTGGACTATTTTTTACCTCGAGTTAATTGGATGCAGACTACAGATGTTTGTTCTTTCCCTAAATATTTGTAGGAGGGGAGGGATAGCTCAGCGGTTTGAGCATTGGCCTGCTAAACCCAGGATTGTGAGTTCAATCCTTGAGGGGACCACTTAGGGATCTGGGGCAAAATTGGTCCTGCTAGTGAAGGCAGGGGGCTGGACTCGATGACCTTTCAGGGTCCCTTTCAGCTCTATGAGATAAGTATATCTCCATATTTTATTATTATCAAACATGTGGGGAGTGTCTACGGGCCTTTATAAACATATTACCGGTTAACTTCAGGTACTTAGTCAATTTGCTCAAGGCAAAAAGGTCTAGTAAAGACCAGATGAAAAAGACCATATAGGTCTGTGTTGTGCAAATCATGATCTCTGGTTCCAATATATCTTTCTACACAGCAATTCTCCCACTGTTGGTCTAGCACCAACATAGCTGGCATAGGCTAGGCACAAGTGTGTTAATCACTATGTTACTTCTTCTGCTTTCCAGAAGTTCCAAAGCTTAGCATCCTATATGTGGGAATTTACAGAGAACACCTCAAATAAATATTGTTTTCAGATACTTATAACTGAGTTGTGGCAAAGCACAGACTGGTATTCAGCTACAAACTATTTTACAGGCATTTACAGTAAGTAGACCAACCTTTCTCACTCTCTAATTTATCAACAAATTCTTAAGAAATACAAGACCAATAGTCATCCCTATGATGAACAGACAAAGAATCTTCAAGATTATTTTGGCCAGTGATTCAGAGACTCTCTCCCAGACAAGATAGATAGATAGATAGATAGACTTGTAAATTGTTTGCAGACCTATACTCAACTGAACCAGAAAAGGAGGACAAAAACTCCACAAGAAATGATTGATTTACAATGCTCCAATTCTCTCTAACCCAAGTTTTGTGAATGAAATATATTAATTTGTTTCTTTGCCTGCTGAATGTCAATTTTGTAGTAGCTTCTTTGAATGGGTATACAGTTGTGAACAGATCTTTTCTATTGTGAATTTCAATCAAAACACTGTGATTACCTATCAGATATGAACCTGCATTTTGTAACACAAAGGTAAAGCCAGACATCAATAAGCTGGTTTTAGAGAAGCAGTGCCAGTCTTTCAATTGATATTCCTTTCCCTGCAACCCACAAATCATACTTTGTGTTTTTATAAAGCACAGTGGACACTTTCAGCACTCGATAACAAAAGTGTGCCTTTATTTCAGATTAAAATTGTATATAAATGTATATGCAAATTAGGTGTGGCCCTCATGATCACTGAAAGTTGCCAGGGTGGTATCTTATGCTGCAAAGATTGTGTACCACTGCTCTAGAGTGTTCACCCATGGTTTATTTCACTGTTGTGATGGTAATCCAAGTGTTCTTACCGATATCTCACAGTCCTTTGAATGTTGCAAGAAAAGCCAGCTCTCTTAGTGTATGGATATGGATTGATGGACAGCCTTCTTTAGTATGTAATATAACTGGATCAAAAAGAAAAAGACCCAACCAGTAAAATAATCTTGACTTCATAATTAATTCAGATTCTTTTGTAATTAATCATCAGGTACTATCTTGGGAATCTATTCTCCCCTCTGTATGTGTGTAATACCTATTGACCTTAATTGGAGTTATGGGCACAAAAGGACTGAAAAATAAACCCATTAATTATAATCTTAATAAACCAGTGAGCTGTACAAAATGTTGTTAGTAGTTTTGCTCATCACGATACCAAGGGCTGGCCCTAGATTTTTGCAGGGATCTACGAAGCTCCTTCCTGACACTTGTGTAGGTTCCCATCCTCCAGGTACTGGTAAAAAGCGCATTCTATTCAATGTTTTTTGGTGGTCTGTGACTTTTTTCAAAAAGGTTAAAACTAGGCCACTTTGCTGTTGCTCAGCAAACCAATACTTTTACCTGCACCATTGTGGTCCAGATTTTAAGATTTCTTCTTTTTAAAAAACAAATTAAGACTACAGCTCTTATTGTTGCAAAAATTAGAAATGTGAACCAAGTACAAATTTGTTAGTCTCTGAGGTGCCACAAGTATTCCTGTTCTTTTATCTAAGTACAAGTGAGGCAGTGATGTCTGCAGAAGACAGCTTGAAACCACAGCTCTAAGAAAAGTGTAAATTGCTCCTTTTCATTTCAAGGGGATGTTAACTCTGACTGTGATACTTTAAATGTCAACAGTGTTAACTATTTTAGGACTGTTCAAAGTACACAAAGAAAGTTTGGGAAAGTACCAGACTGTAGCAACCTCCCCACCCCTCCTGATACCTGAAAACAAAAACAAGTTCCTAAGAAGGGAACAGGGCAAGGCAGTTAGGAAATTCCATATCTTCCATAGCCTGCTAGCACAGGATAGGAATCAGACATTAATTCAGATTGGGACTAGAGGATGGACTTCTAGTTGATGGGATCTGTGCATGTGAAGCAGGAGCAGGACTGCACAGAGCATTTTGTGAATACATGCACCTGAAGTACTACAGATTGGGGTGCCAATGGTTTCAATGTGACTTGGATGACAATATGTCCTTTTCTATACAACTGTGCATTAGAAAATTAATTTAAAGAAATTATTTGAACATTATTACTCCAATTGGCAAGAACTCCTTTAAAAATCTGCCCTGTGGCTTTCTATAACTTTGCATATATATTCCAGCTAGTTTCTTTGAAAATTGTAATTTATGAAGCTACTATTACATGCCCACATAAAATTGCTTTTGGGAAGCTATTCTTGAAAAGATTTTGTATTGCCTAGGATTAAAAACTGGTCAGGTTAAGTCATAGTTCTATAAAGAGAAACATTCTGACTGAGAAGTTAGTTGATGCCATACTTAGAACGAAGAGCAGATTGAAGATTTATCAAGTTTTCTAAAATGCTGGGGGGGAAACGTTTGCTGGAGAGATACACACACAATTCAGAATGAGCAAAACTTTATAATAAAAGTTGGCCTTCACTCTACAAGGGGTATATAAGAAGAGTAAATACTAGAGCCGGTCAGAAAAACTTTGATAGAACCATTTTCATCTCAATACACAGTTCTGTTGAAACTGAAAAGCTTCTTGAAATCAAGCCTATTTTGCTGGAATTTAATTTTGGAAGAAAACCGAAAACAAAAGTCCTGGCAATGTCAAAACATCCTGTTTTGACATTTTTAAAATTAAACTTTTTTTTTTTGGAGTTTCAAAACAACTTTTTGTTTCTAATTTTTACTTTTGCATTATGTAATAGAAAAGTTAAAAAAAAAAAGGAAATAGAACTGAAACACAATATTTTAATTTTGTCAAAACAAAATGTTTTGATCAACCCAAAACAATTATTATTTCCCCCAGAACGTTCCTTCGTGGAGAATTAAAAACATTTCAGTTTTCATTCCTATTCGGGATGAAGCCAAATGTAAAAATCTTGAAATCCTTCCTGAAATGGAACTTCCGTCATCTGCACAGCACTCGTTCAGATCCTACACAACAGTCACCATGATGTGAACTCTCTGACAATTTTCAGATGTTGACATGACTTCCAAAAGGACAAAATTGATCAGTCAATCTTCTGAAAACTATAGTCTTCCAAACAAAGGCCCCAATCACATATTGTGATTAAAGACAATGGAGCTGTGTACAAGTACAACATAAATCAATGGAGCTCACCAAGACACAGAAGTTCCCCTGCATCAGGGGTTCCCAAACTTGGTTCGCGGCTTGTTCAGGGTAAGCCCCTGGCAGGCCGCGAGACGCTTTGTTTACCTGACCGTCCGCAGGTACAGCCACTCGCAGCTTCCAGTGGCCGTGGTTCACCGTTCCTGGCCAAAGCGGTGGTACCGCTTCCCGCAGCTCCCATTGGCCGGGAACGGCGAACCGCAGACACTGGGAGCTGCAAGCGGCCGTACCTGCAGACGCTCAGGTAAACAAAGCATCTCGCGGCCAGCCAGGGGCTTACCCTGATCAAGCCGCGAACCAAGTTTGGGAACCCCTGCCCTGCATGGAGCCCTACTGACTTCAATCCCAATGCAGGATCAAGAAGGCCTAAAACATTAAACATCCTCCCACCCCAAAAACAAACAAACCCAAACCATCTAATTATATTTAAAGTCTGTGAGTATATGGTCAAGAGACTACTGGTTTCCAGCTTGTCTCTGTAACCATTTTCTATAGTAAACATACATTGTGAATGCTGCATTTCTTGCAACTGCTCCAGTACTTCACATTTTCACCTCTCTGTTACTGTTCACATGTCCTAATAACAATACATGATGGAATTGCTTTCAAGGAGGTTCAGTCAGCCAATAAACCAGCCTGTACTTGCCCAATAATGTAAACAGACATTTACAGACAACACAATACAGCAGAGTGTGGTGGTTCCTTGTTTTAAATTTTATAACGATAGGCATTTTGGTTTCTTCCAGGTATCTCAAGAGTTATTAGTGAGCTGCAAGCTGTCTTTAAAATGTACCTGTCTCTTTTTAAATATGGCCAAATTCTGCTGTGACACAAGCATAAATCCAGGGTAAATGTATTGATTTAAAGGGAGTAACCAGTGTAACAGAGCTGAATTAGGCCAATAATTTATTATTTTTAGAGATCTGTTTGTTTTAAGAGTATAAAAGGTAACTTTTGAAAAAAATAAAATTAAACAATTTTAAACAAACTGCTTGTAAGTAAAAAACATTTCTGGTCATCCTGAAAGGATGACTTAAAAAATCTAGACCCATTTATAGGATAACACTAAAGGGTGTGAAGTCTACTGTAGCTAATAACTTCACTGAAAGTATAAATCTAACGCACTGCTGATTTTTAATCATATTTCCAGAAACAGACAGTTTATGCATATAAAGTCTGAACTATTTATACAGCATGTTCACCTTGTCATCTCTGCCCAATGATAAGAGTCGTGGTTTTAAATCTTAAGGGCTCAGGCACCGCAAACACTTCAGACTTTTTTTCAAAAACTTATTTCAATGGTATGCTTGTAAAAAAATGAAAATGTGATTATTTATGAGTAAGAATTTAAACATAAGATTGTTTGCCAAACTGTTCAAAGGAATTCCAAACCCACATAAAAATAGTGGGATCAGATTTCTTATTATGATATAATATTTATATAGCAGTAGCACCCATTGGGAACCCATTATGCTAGGCACTGTGCAAATACATGGAAAAGCACGTAGCTTGTCTTGACTCCAAAGTTAACTAGAGTTATAACTCAATGTTGCACCTAACTCAACTCCAATCCACATACAAAACCCCTTAACTCAAGTGCAGTGATGCTTTTAACGTAAGTTTACTATGAACTGGGCCAGGAGGCGGGTATAAGATAAAGCTTGTGTGTGTACAAGGCATCAGCTTCTCACACAACCACTATGCACAGTGGATGCAGGCTAGCACTACTTGAATGGTGCTAGTTATCCAGTGCCTTCCCCCAATTCTCTTGTGAGCCCAAGAAGGGCAGACTAGTTCTCCCACAATACACTGCAAAACAATTCACAGTGCAGTCAGCTTACTTAGTGCTAAGAAACATGGGATATGCTCCCAGAAATCTTAGTGTCACTCACAAGTGAGTGCAGACCCAGTATAGACAGAGCAGCTTGTCCATGGCACAAAATAACACAGCGGTGTTATTTTACAATGTTGCACTTGATCAAGAACATAAGAATGGCCGTACTGGGTCAGACCGAAGGTCCATCTAGCCCAGTATCCTGTCTACCGACAGTGGCCAATGCCAGGTGCCCCAGAGGGAGTGAACCCAACAAGCAATGATCAAGTGATCTCTCTCCTGCCATCCATCACCACCCTCTGACAAACAGAGGCTAGGGACACCCTTCCTTACCCATCCTGGCTAATAGCCATTAATGGACTTAACTGGATAAATTCATGGAGGTTCTCTTTTAAACACTGTTATAGTCCTAGCCTTCACAACCTCCTCAGGCAAGGAGTTCCACAAGTTGACTGTGCGCTCTGTGAAGAAGAACTTCCTTTTATTTGTTTTAAACCTGCTGCCCATTAATTTCATTTGGTGGCCCCTAGTTCTTGTATTATGGGAACAAGTAAATAACTTTTCCTTATTTACTTTCTCTACATCACTCATGATTTTATATACCTCTATCATATCCCCCCTTAGTCTCCTCTTTTCCAAGCTGAAAAGTCCTAGCCTCTTTAATCTCTCCTCGTATAGGACCCGTTCCAAACCCCTAATCATTTTAGTTGCCCTTCTCTGAACCTTTTCTAATGCCAGTACAGTAATGCCTCACTTAACATTGTAGTTATGTTCCTGAAAAATGCAACTTTAAGTGAAACGATGTTAAGCGAATCCAATTTCCCCATAAGAATTAATGTAAATAGGAGGGTTAGGTTCCAGGGCAGCTTTCCCTACTCTGCAAGCACCAGGGGCGGGGGTTCAACCCTCAGCCTGCTCACTCCACCCCTTCCCCCAAGCCCCCACCCTTGACCTGCCTCTTCTCCCCCCACACCTCCTCCCCCTTTACTTCGCAGGCTGCGTCCCGGCTCCTCTCCTCTCTAAACGCCGCAAGCCAGCTGGCTTGCCGCGTTCAGGAGGCAGGGGAGGGAGGGGGAGCCTGCATGCCGAGTCTTTGCTCCTCCCTCCTGCCTCCAAAACGCCGCAAGCCAGCTGATTGCCGACGGCAGGAGGCAGGGGAGGGAGGGGGGAGGCGCGTCGCGTCCTCACACCTCCTGCTGGAGCAATCAGCTGGCTTGCGGTGTTTAGGAGGGAGGGGGAGGAGCGAGGACACGGCACACAGGCTCCCCCTCCCTCCTGCCCAGGGCAATCAGCTGGCTTGCGGCGTTTGGGAGGCAGGGGAAGCCTGCGTGCTGAGTCGTCGCTCCTCCCCCCTCCCTCCAAAACGCCGCAAGCCAGCTGATTGCCGCGGGCAGGAGGCGGGGGGAGAAGGGGGAAGATGCTGATCCGTGGGGTCTGCCGGTGGGCAGGAGGCGCTGGCGGGGGGGGAGAGGCGTAGGGAGGCTGCCAGCTGTGGAGAAAGGAGGCGGCCAAACAACGTAAGAATGGAGCACTGCACAACTTTAAATGAGTATGTTCCCTAATTGATCAGCAACGAAACAACATTAAGCGGGACGACTTAAAGTGAGGAGTTACTGTATATCTTTTTTGAGATAAGGAGACCACATCTGTATGCAGTATTCAAGATGTGGGCGTACCATGGATTTATATAAGAGCAATAAGATACTCTCCGTCTTATTTTCTATCCCCTTTTTAATGATTCCTAAGGCTAACTTGAAAGGAGTAACTCAAGTGTAGATAATGTGCGCTAACTCTGCAGTGAAAATATACCCACAATCTATGCCCCAAAGGGTTTATAACTCAGCTAGAAAATATTCAGATCATCTGCATCTGAACCAAGGTGTTCTCTTGGGGGAGTAGGATTGGAAAAGGGGTTACTGTTCAAAATAAATGTGAGCACACTAGAATGGATACATTCATGAGTCTCATCAAATCTCACCCACATCTGAATGTTTGGCTTTCTGCAAAGTTCTCAAAAGATCTAACACTCAGGTGAGAACATGTGCCAAAGAAAGTATCACTCCAGTTTCACTTTTCTGGACTTCACAAGAAGGATAAGCAAGTCCACAACCCTTATCACACAGTTAAAAAGAGCTCAATAACATCCAAATGGATTAGGCTGACTAAGTCAAAACAAAATCTTCACTACATGACAATTGGTTTTCTAAGGCAATTGATCACTTGCTTTAGTTTCTTCAAACTCAACCTCTATTCTGATTTGCAGATTGTGGGTACCTAAGATGATAACTATACCAGTTAAACATAAGAAACAATGTGAAATAATGCAAAACAAACAGGAGGTTTGGCAGAACACATGAAAAGTATTTTTCCCTTCTGCTAATGGGAATCTAAAGCCAGACCAACAAAGATGTTACATGAAACACTTCATTGAAACAACACATCCAGCTAGCAGAAACCTGAAGACTGGTTTGGGTATCTTAATGACATCACCGTGCTCTTGCAATTAAAGCAGTATCACAAGGAACCATCATACATGGTGACAGCTAATGCAATAAATCCAGAGAGAACTTAAAAACAGTGGGGGTACTTATAAAATTGCTATTCATCTGAATTCTGCAATTTCCAAAATTCAGAGATTTGAATAAAAAAATAAATCCCCAGGGGAAAAACATGAGATCTCTCACTCAAATAAAGACTGTTGGCACACATAACAATGTACTTCATTTCCAGCTATGTGTTACAATTGCCACTAATGTCAAAGCTAAGATTTTAGAAGGCTCTTGGTCAACTAACAAAAGGAGCAGAACAAAAGGTGCGTATTAGCAACAATTGTTGTTTCATGTTTCCTTTTGCTGTTGTTCTAGAGCAAATAAAAAGGACCTTCAGTCCAGATATAAAACCACAGTTCAAAGTAAATTAGATTACATATCAATATTGCCAACAATTGAGAAAATACCAATAAGGAAATCGGAACATTTCCTAATAAACGCAACCAAAATTCTTTAAGACAGAGATTTCCTGTATCGCCCCTGTTCCCAGAGGACAGCACAGGATGTGGATAATTAATTCTATTTTAATTTACAATTTGTGATCATAACATCCTTTTACTGAAACAAAACCAAAAAGAGTAAAATGAGATATTTAAATTTTATAGCATGGTCACATAAGAAAGAGCAACCAAAATAGGTTCCCATATATTATAAAAAGAGTTTATGACGTGATGTGCTCTAGTTCATAAATTTTCAAACTTCTTATAGTAAGAATCACATCTTAAGAGGTAGTTTCACACACACTTCCCTTCTCATCCTGCAGGTCACCGCAACATTCCTGTGGCAACTACAGCAATTGCTTTCATGGATAGATAGAAGTATTTTTAGCTGCCTTTTATGCAACTGTTTTTGTCCTCTTTGAAAAAAGTAAATCACACAAATTTTGCTCTATTTTGTTGTTTCCATTCCCCTTCCCCATTTTTCTTGGTCCCCTTCTCCTCTCCCCTCCAATTTTCCTGTTGCCTGGTTTCTCTTCCACTGCACGTGATTTCTTGCTGCTTGGTTCCCTTTTCCCCTACTTTTGTGGGTATGCTTAAGAACCATGTGGTCTGCTTCTCCCCATGCGATATTAGACATAACCATCTATCTATCTAATTTCTTTTTCATGTGGACATTCCCCTCCCACTCATGACTGATAGCTTCACTCCCACTGGTGACCTCCAGTCCCCAAGGACAGCTCCTGTTTCCTCTCCTCCACCTTTGTAGCAGTGGTCCTAATAGAGAGAGCGAAGCTAGATTCTCCTCATTTGCAGTAGAGTCAAAGGATTCTAAAATCTACATCTGTTGAAGTGGCTGGTAATATGGAGAGCCAGAACAATATGGACAAGCAGCTCTCTGCAAAACACCAGCAAGTGCCCTTCAGACTACAGTTGGGAAATTGAGATTAGTGGTTACTGGAGGTGACTGTGAGTTAGGACTCCTAAATTCTATTCCCAGATCTGCTACAGATTGACTTTGTGATTTCTTGCAGGCAAATTACTTAACCCTGGTATGCCTAAATTTACTCCCCTGTAACAGGCATGAGTGTTGTGTGATTCAGTGCTTGTAAAACACATTAGGTTCACTGGATGAAAGGAACTATGGAAATGCAAACTATTATTTTCTAGCAAGAAAAAGTCCACCAATACACACGCTAGTGATATGGCTAATTTGTTCTGCTGATTTTTCCTTCTAGGGGCCGACACACCCTAAAGAGAAGGGTGACACAATTCAGGGATATTTTCTTCACAGGGCACAGTTCCAGTCTAATATTTTTATAGGAGGTCCAAGAACTGACAGTTATTTCTACCCCCATAGCCCCTATAACCAACCCTCCCCTCACCGATGCTCCCACCACTCAACCCTTCCATCTTCTTCCTATATAAAAAAGAAAAATGAACTTTATTGCCACTGCTTCCAACCTGAATACTTCAACCGCCAAGGGGACACCACTGACATGGAGCACTGAACAACACACTCTAATGATATTTTTATATTCTTGGGGAAGACATGCTCCAGCAATAATTCCCTCATGGAGAAACAAGCTCTAGTGAGGGATGCTACACACACTAGCAATATTTATTTTATGGAGGAGTCATCCTTCAGTGTAATGGGAGGGGGGGGGCACGGAAGAGTAACATGCTCTGCAATAGCTCCTTCAGGAGACACTTGTGTAACATTTGCCACATATGGTTGGGGCTGTGACACACTAGTGATATTTCCCATATGTGCACGTGCAAAATATTCAAGTCATAGTTCCTTCGGGGCATGCGGGTGAGATATGTTCTAGTGAGGAATTACCCACGTGACGCATTCTAGTAAGATTTCCCTCAGGGGTATGTGCGTGCAACATGGCCTTCCGGTATTTCCATAGAGAGGTGACAGTTCTCTGATGGGGGTGGGAGCCTAGACCCTCTTAATGTTTTCCTCATGGGTGTGTGAGAAAACCCCTAGTGATGATGTCTCCTTCACCGGGCCATATGTGAATGTATGACCTGCCCTGGGGGCATGTCCCTAGTTGGTGGGCATGTGACCTGTCCAAGCATTATTTGTCATGAATGTGTTTGTGAGGCAGGGGAGGCACAACACATGGATGGACATGCTCAACATAGCAGCCACCAACACACCCTCCTGAGATGGGGGGAAGGGCAATGTATTCCAGTTAGGGCAGATGCACCCAGCCAAGAGACGCTAGGAGGTGGGGGAGGGAAGCAGATTCAAAATGGGGGTGACCCACCCTTCTGCTAAGGGTGACACACTCTGCAACAACATCCCCACCATATGGAAAGGAGCCAGGCAGCCTCACTGGGGGGAACACCCTGATAAAGGGGGTACAACGGAGACACCCCAAAGGCACCCCGGGGGCAAAGCTAGTGGGGGTGGGAGAGCTGAGGCCCCAGTGCATCATGGTCAGTGCGTGTGGGTGTGTGCGCGTGGGGTTAAGGTGAGTCACTTAAGTACCTGCCCCGCCCCCTCCCCTAAGGCGGGATCCCACCGGCCCGCGCCGGCCACGGCCGGTTCCAGCCGGTGCCGGGCGGGCGGTTGGTCTCCGTGCGCGCGTGCCGCACGCTGCCCGCTGACGTCAGGCGTGTGTGGCGCGCGGGCGGGCGCCGGGCGGAGGGCGGCGGCGGCGGGTGTTCTCGCTACGTACGTGTAGTGCTGCGGTTTCTCGGGCTGCGCCTGCAGCGCGCTGGCGGGGGTCGCCGGCCCGGCCGCAGGGGGGCCGCTCGCCACTGGGCCCTTCGACATGTTCCTGCCTTCCGCTCCCTCCGCCGCCGCTACCGCCGAGGAGACTTTATTATTCACTCTGCGCGGTCCGCACGGAGACCGCAATGCGCAGGCGCCGCCGCCGCCATTACCGCCCCGGTTCGCAAAGCATGATGGGATTTGTAGTCTGGGCGCTCGTGCAAACTCAACCAACCTGGGACACAGCTTGGCGGGGCTTCCGGCCTGTAGAACTACAACTCCCAGGGGCGCTGTGTGGACGTTGCCCCGGACTTACTTCAGCGCGGGGCCTGATGGAAGTTGTAGTTCAGCTGCCCCTCGGAAACCTAGCTATGCACCTCCTGGAGGCAGGGGAAAGAGCTGGTAGTTCATTGAGGACATGGAAGTACTGCGGCTTAAGTAGGGTGCATACACCAGCGATTCAGACCTGTAACCACAGCTCAGATAAGAGAGGGTTATGGTTAGACTTGGAAAGATCATTGTTAAATGTCGATTTCACCGTGCACACCCACCCACACAAACCAGGGAAAAAATATTTTCATCAATAATAAAAATTTATAGATAGGCAAAGTAAGAAAATGCTGCTCGAGGGTTTGATTCAAGGCTATTTACAGTGTATATTTTCACATGTGATGTTGACAACTTGTTTTAATTTATCCCATGATTTCCCACAGCTGTGAAAATTTAAATAGATAAAAATTGAAAAAAAAAAAGCTTAGAAATAGACATTATCCATCTACATTATAAAAAAAAATAGAATTATACCAAGTTATGGTTAAATAGGATGTGGGGAGACATGCCATTGCTGTAATACATTCTAATCTACTGATTTTTTTAAACAGTAGACTTTGTAACAAACATGGTCCTTAAGTAGCCTCCTGACAACAGTTGACTTTTTTTCCATACAGTAAATTGAAAGAAAGACCTTTGTGAATAGTGTATGTTTTGGGACACGTGGCTTTTGTGAAGGTAATGGATGAGTTGGTTTGCAGAGGATTAGAGAGGTATTTTCTGTATATAACTTCATTTTCTCTCCCTCCCCTACTTAAAAACAAAAGGCAGACATTCCAGCAGAATATCATGCAGAAAGCTGATCCTGTAGTATTAATTTCCACATTTCCCTTCTTTTTACTGCTTACCTTACCCCACAAGGCAGAAAAGGTCCAAAAATAGTCAATGAATAAATAACAGCACACTCAATTTGAGAAGGATGGAGAGAGTTGTATGGAGAAGCTGCCTCTTTATAGCTAACCCCAGATTCTGTATCAATGTTGGGCTATCACGATTGTGCACACCTTTCATGCCTTCCAAAGGAGGAAAAACCTCTCCTGAAAGGAACATTACCTCAGGAACTTTGCAGAGATTTGTGTGTAAATTATCTTCTTCCATGGGGAGATAATGTAAGCCTTTGTACACAGAATTTTGATATCTCAGGCTCAACACATAATTATTAAACACACTGGGCTATTTTAGAGTTGGGGAAGGGAGGGAAAGAGCACAAGGATTTATGAGAGGAACACCTTTCATTTTAACTTGGCCACTAGGCACAGATTGAACAATGTTAATATTAAACTCTTAGGCATGGTCTACACAGTTTTTGTATCAGTATAACTATTTTGGTTAGGTAATGTCTACACTTAAAATGCTATAGCAACAGAGCTGCACTTCAGCGTAGTCACTCACTACAGAGAGGGGAGAGGGGTATTCCCCTTGCAGTAGTTAATCCACCTCCCCAACAGTCAATAATTCTCCTGTCGACCTAGCACTGTCTACACCGGTGGTTAGCTTGGTTTAACTAGGTCACTGGGGTGCAGATTTTTCACACCCCTGAGTGATGCAGTTGGGTCGACTTAACTTTTGAATGTAAACTTGGCCTTAGGGGTGTGATTTCCCCCCCCCTAAATAGTTACACTGCTACAACACCTAGCACAGTTATGCTGATACAGTTTAAGAGCTCATTATCCTACATTTACAGGAATAAGATAAAATTTGTAAGTATCTTATACAGTATAACTGTATCCACACTTGTAGGAGTTGTACTACTTTAACTATATCAGTAAAGTTACAAATTTTGTACATAGACAAGGCCAAATATATAAACAAATAAATCACAGTAAGTGATGAGCCTGTAGAAGGAGAAATGTTGGATTATCAAATAATACTCAAATCATCATAAAGTTTTATTTATATAGATATACTCACACACACTCACCTCCACTTAAGACTAACATGTTGTGACACTGTTTAACCTAGGGGAGCTCAAACTTTTCATAGTGCTACTGGATAGCCGATCTACCCTCCCATTTTTGATTGCACAGAATCTCTGTAGTAGCTACCACATTTGTTTATAAAGTAATATTATGTCAATGTTTAATCTGTTTGTACCTGTCTTTTAAAGGAATTTAGCAGCTGCACACAAGGTATTATTAGCACCATGTGAACAGCCAGCTCTGTGGACCACAAGGAGTAGTTCCACACACCCTCATTTGAAAATCACTGGTTTAAGCCAAACAGACTTTCTAGACCAATTAGTCCTGGCACTATCCTGGTTTCTGCTGCTTGTTGTCTTCCATGCTCCAGTTAGGAAAACCCAACATACACTCTGAATGAAAGGCAACACAGAAAAGTTAAGTTTTACCTGGTAAGTTTGTTTTGTCTGCACTTTGTATTTTATTATCTGTATGTGTCTGAGTAGATACGTGTATCTTTGGAATTTTGCATATGCGCCTTCCCATCATAGCTTGTTTTAGTTTTAGTTTCATTTTCTGTAACCGCTGGATAGCTCCTCTTCAGTCCTAAACCAGAACAAAAAGCTATAAAAGTATTTCTATAATTAGAGGCTTGGGCAATCATCATTATAGAATTACAGAAAAAAAGTCTAAAATCAGGACGTAACTCTTCTTAATAAACACTAACCATAGATTTATCTGCAGTGTTAATAGTGTACCATCCAGTAAAAAAACATGCAGTTGTCATCACAGAGTGTTTGAACTTGTAGAGTTTCTGGAAGGCTAGTTTCTCATTCTCTCTAAGCACCCAATGAGTCAAATTAAAATGGGCTCCTCCTTGCAGCCCATGAGTCTTGGCTTTGGATGGAATGGAGTGTAAGTAGGTCCCTGTTCCAAAGTTTCAGCTACTAAGCCAGGGCTGCCCAGAGGGGGGGGGCAAGTGGGGCAATTTGCCCCGGGCCCCGCAGGGGCCCCCACAAGAATATACTATTCTATAGTATTGCACCTTTTTTATATGGAAGGGGCCCCCGAAATTGCTTTGCCCCAGGCCTCCTGAATCCTCTGGGCAGCCCTGTACTAAGCTCCCTTCTTTGTTGAAAGCACAAACAGACCACCATTATATAAATGAATGCAAAATATTTTATTTATATCTAATTATTTTGCTTTCATAAAAAGTAACTTTTTTATGTGCAAACCCCAAAGAACAGGAAAATTAAACAGAGAATGAAGACATTAGGTGGAGAGGATACATATATGTAAACCACAGCAGTCCCTATCCTGAATCATGTGATGGATCTTGTCACATCATATTAGTACAAGTCTGAGTTAGTGTATAACCCACATCTATGCAGAACTTCTTATTGCATATGGCAAGAGAGATGATTAGCAATGTTCAGCTAACCAAATCTAGATTAGTGGGCTGGTGGGGTAGCTTTGGAAGTGGCTTGCTGTAATTTTGAGTTGCCACCAACAAATGATTGAAGCAGATATTGATTTACAATGTGATCAACAGCTTGCAACTGATGTCCACAGTCACACTGTGTTGTCTCTCATCTTCCAGAGGTGTAAGAGATGATAGCATCTGCCATGTGATGTTCTGAAATGATGCAATGTGGACCATTGTTTCTGAGGTAGGTTGAAGCCTGGAAGTTCTTTTGTCTGGTTGTCAATCGGGTTTGCGACATTACCATTATCCCAGAATTCTTTCCAGCGTGCCACAGGATTGAATGAGGATGCTTTAAGAGCTTTAGGCAAATTATAAAAAGGCTTGTGAAATTTCAGGCATTTCTACAAGAGGTTCTGGAGGTCTTCATGAATTGGTAAATTCAGGATGGCCACATTTCAATTGTACTCACAATCTGTATGTGTGTCTCTCCAGGATCTTGGGTGGGGGTACATGTGCCAGAGTAGACAACCATTGAATGGGTGTTGATTTTAATGTTCCAGTTATAATTCTTATTGTGATATTAAGCTTGCACATCCAGAGATTTGGTACGTAAGCTGCCCACCTTGCCTGGTGCACAATATTCAGCATTCAAGTACACCAGTGCTACCATTGCTGTTTGAAAGGTGTGTGCATCAGCACCCCATGTTGGTTTTTGGACATGGCTAGTTTTTCCTTTACCTTTTTGCATGTCTTTACCAGATGAAATTTAAAAATCAAGCTTCTGTCCAAATTTACACCCAAGTACACTGGATAGGGCTAGTTTTGGACTCATTCACTGTGAAAGGTGACATTAAGTCTTTCATTGGCAGCTTTATTGTTTAGGTGAAAGACTATTACCAAGGTTTTGGAGGAATTAGGACAGAGCTTTCAGTACTGAAAGTATTCTGCCATTATCCTGAGGTTGACATTGAGGATGTCACCGATGGTGATGAGGTCTTTGTATTGTACCGCAAGAGCGTTGTTCTCAGCATAAGTCACTAATGTAGATGTTGAATAGTGAAGGAGTCAACATGGATCATTGAGACAGACCATAATTAAGGGGGTGTGCTTTGCTGATCTGCCCATTCAAGAGAACATAGTTCAGTTGCTCAACATTGTGGCCAGGAGTCACATAATGCTACAGCATTTGATGACCCTTCATGCCTTGAGCAACAGCCCATATCTCCATATTGTGTTGTATGCAGCAGATAAACCTGTCAATGCAGTTCCATTTTTTAGATTCCACTGAAAACCAGCCTCAATGTAACTAGTAATGGTGAGAACCTGGTCGCAGCAACTTTGTCCCAGTCTGAAGCTGGCCTGTTCCTTTTGCAGGATGGCTTCAAAGATAGGGGTGAGATGGGCCAGTAATACCCTCTTGTGATGGGGTGCCTGTCTGCCCTCTTCCCATCCTTGGCTGACCTAAGAACTGCTCAGAGACTCATCTTTTAGTTCCCACTCTGTATAATTTATTCAAGTCCCTCCACCAACACCTGTATAGTGCAACACGACAGTCCTAATCCCTATGGGACCTTCATAAGGGCCCTGGAAAGACAAGAGATCTCTTTTCCTTTGGATCACCTTCAATCTGGGCACAGCTAGGCCTGTCCTCCCCACTTACAAGTCTTTCCTGCCTTTTATCAATATTGTCAGCTGACGGACCAATTAATTCTTTAACTTACCGTTCCTCCCCAACTGATTAGCTCATTCCTATTTCCTCAATCAGCTGTCACTGGGGAAATTAATTGAGGCTACAGTGATCAGAGTACTGACTCATCTGTCAGGCCTCAGCACTCTGTCACACCTCTCCATTAATTTATGAGTTTGAATTGGTCTGCCAACCATGCTCGTCCCTTGAGGAATTTGGGATAAATGCCATCCTTGCCAGCAGCTTTTCCACTTTGTGTGACCATAAGGGGCTTATTTATTTCTTCTGTAGTGTATGGGGATGATGGTAATGAAGTGGTGGGGCTATGTTAGATGTTTAGAAAGAGCTCTTTCTGAACCTTCTGTGCAGTACTGGTTCTGCCTTTCATGTTTTTAATCTGTGAATCCCGAGATGTTCTTTTGGGAGGGTGCTAAACCTGGTGCAATATCTATTTTAATATGTAATTCTTTATTTCAGTTTGCAGGACATACAGATGTGATCAAGAATCAATATAGAGCAGGCAGTGTTAGGTGTTCAGTTTATGCCCTATGTATAGTACATTTGAAAACAATGCCATAGTCCACGTGAGGCATTTTGGGCCTGATCCTGTTTATCCTATTCAAATTCCCATTGAAGTAAGGCTTGCACGATTTAGCCTATCAGTTGTTAAAAATGTAATGAAATGGTTCCATAATCCTTGAGATGGTTACATTTCAAAACAGACACAATCTTACTTACATACAAAGTAAGTACATAAATAAATTTATTCATGTCTGAATATCGGTGACATCATAGCAGAATTTTCAGAAGCCTTCATGATCCATTGTTAACTTTGAGTACTCAACCACTGACCTTCCAGTGATCTGCCACAAACCATCCATCCATCTCCTCACTGGTTGTCCCTGACTAAGATGACACTCCCCTAACCCTTCCATAATAACTTTCTCAAGTTTATTTCCATCTCTATGCCTAACTTGACCAAAGTATATAAGTTTGTGTCATGCTGGTGTCTGTTGAGCCACTAATCCTGTGAGAGGACATGGTGCGTGCTATTATGAAATTAAATCCTGGGAAAGGACCAGGGGAGTGGTAGATAACGTGCCCGAAGAACTGTTAAAAGCAATTGGCGAAAGCAATACTGATTTTATGTGGTAAATTTGTGATGATGTATGGATGACTAGAAATTGGCTGGACAACTGGATGAAGAGAATTTTTCTGACCTTGCCAGAGAAGGGAAAAATAACAGAGGGTAGTAACTATCATCTCATCTCCCTGATAGTGCACACAGGCAAAGTTCTGTTCTACATAATCCAGCATTGCATGAAAAGAAGTATAGCAGCAGAACTACCACCACAAGCTGGTTTCAGAAAGTGCTGAGACACACCTGACCAAATTGCAAATATCCATCAAATCACTGAAAAATGCAGAGAGTACAGTCACCCACTGATCATCTGATTCACTGACTATCCAAAGTGTTTGATACTATCTGACACGACCACCTTTGGAGAATATTAGCAAGCCTGCAGATCCAATCTGACTAAACTCAGTGCAAGTCTCTACCACCAACAACAGGCCATGGTGTGAACAGCAGTAAGCAGGGTGAGAGACAAGGCTGTATTTTGTCCCCAACCCTCTTTAACATAGATGCAGAATTTATTATGAGACAAGTCTTGAAGATTTTTACAAAGTGGAAGGAGCTGGGATTTCCATTTGGAGGTCACCTCTTAACCAAACTCACATATGCTGATGACACAACTCTCTTTGCTACAACCATCAACGCAATGCAACAACTGCTGGAGTCTGTAAAAACAGTTTTGTGAGAAATATGGACTATTCCTGAATGTAACAAAAACAAATTGCACATACTTTGACACAACAAACAACAACAGGATGTAAGCAGACATCACAATTAACAGACCAGCTGCAGAAGCAGTAGATTATTGAATTATTTGGTATCATATATATCCAACCAAGGAGGCTGTTCCAAAGAAATCTGAAGAAGACTAAAGATGGCTCACTCAGCTATAGCTTCCCTTAAGAGAGTGTGGAAAATACATGGCATCTTGAAATATACAAAGGTGCAACTGGTGAAAAGTATAACTTTTTTCATAGGCTATATGGATGTGGATCGTGGGATGTTAATGCTGCTCACAAGAAGAAAATTGAAATTTTTGAAATGTGGTGCTGATGAAGACATACATATTACTGATTTATTTTCTATGAATTTTTCAGAAGTTTTCCCAGTTATGATATATTAATATTTTGGTTTTTTTCTTCCTCTCCAATTTTGTACAAATGTTATATTGATATCTTTGTTAATGTTTGTATACATGCTGAAGTTGAAGATAGTGCTATATGAAGGCGATAGGAGTTTTGCATCCGTAAGAAGTGGAGGATGAGTGAGGTGTAAGTGCTAGGGCCTCGATCTTGCAAATACTTATAAATAAGCTTAATTTTAAGCATATGAACAGTTTCACTGGTAAACTCCTGGTCCAACTGAAATCAATGATCAAACTCCTATTGACTCCAGTAGGGTCAAGATTGCACTAGAATCCTGTGTGGGACTATTTTTTAAATTCTGCTCCCGCCCCGCCCCGCAATACCCACTTCCACCCGCTCCCACATTTTTTCTTGTGTTTTTATCTCGCTCCCACCAACGAAAACCTTAGATCCTGCAAATCCCGCAAGAGAGAGAGATTCCCGCAAGTTACTAAAATAAAATAAAAAGTCAGTTAGTATATTCTATATATAAATGGAATTCAGACAATTTTTACCACTAAAAGAATAAAACAAATCTTGCTTAAACCATGTAAAAAGTACTTTAACCTCTGTTATAGTAGACACCAAATCTCTGTCCCTCACTTAAATTTAAGTATAAAAAATTTTAAAGTATTTTCCTGCAAATTACCACAGTCTGGGTTTTTTTGCCCACTCAATCCTGCCCTCAACAAAGTGCATTTTACCCATTCCCAGTATTATGCTAGCGGGTCCTATGGGATCTGCAGGGCTCTGGATTGCACCTATTGACTTGAGTGGGACTGCTCATGTGCTTAAGGTTAAGTCCACATGTATTTATAGATTTGGGGCCTAAATTTCTTCCTTTATATAGCTGAATTATTATTATATAACTATAAGTCAGGTTTATTTTATTTGTATGGTTTTAGATATGAGGGGGCATCCATGTTGTGGAGATATATAAATACACAGATATTATATATTTCTTATTTAACTTTATTTTTCAGTATGTATAGCTATGTATCTGTTGTATAAAATAAACGTTATGAATAGGTTTGTGTATGAAAGACGAAAATAATCTTAATGACATTAGTGTGTTGTGTATGAAAATCACAAGCACACAAGGCCCTGATCCTGCAGTGAACTCCATGAAGCCCAATGCTTTAACTTTACGCATGATGTATGCAAGATCAAGGCCTTGGTATATGAAATGTGTTGTAAAGATCAAATTTATTACAT
The DNA here is from genome assembly GCF_028017835.1 of Emys orbicularis. NCBI lineage: Eukaryota > Metazoa > Chordata > Testudines > Emydidae > Emys > Emys orbicularis. Next base: position 35,457,719 of record NC_088695.1, read on the forward strand.
TACTAATTGTTTTGCTTTATTTTTAAATGAATTTACCTACCCAGACTGTCCCCATTTAGGAAGGACCATCCTTATTTTTAGCCAAGTATTTATAATAATCCCTGCTTTGTTTTAAAAAAAAAAATTCAGTGTATTTCAGTGGAATTAAAATATTTTAATCCACAAACATCCCTGAATTTGTCACAGATTGCATATGTTGGTACATAGAGTATGAAAGACATTATAGAAAATAAAGTTTACTAATTAGTGTTTTGTGCCTGAACAATGCTTTAGAAAATGAAGTTAATTCACTATTAATAATGGTTATTATTTAAAAGGTAAGATTAACTGCATTTTTGTTAACATAAATTTTTATGAGGGACATTAATAAAACCTACTCTCTGCCCCTACCAGCATGCTTCTATCGAGTCCCCTGTCCTACAGCTGTCCTCCCAGCTGCGCTTAGGACATTCATGCACGCTGCCTTCCTATTGCCTTTCCATTGTGGAGCTTTGCAACAAAGGGTAGGATCCAAAGCATGTTCCATTTCGTCCAATCAGAACAACAAACCCAGAGATAGTTCTGATTGGCTCATTCCTGCCTCCCAGTAGCCAATCAGCGTGCTACTTTAACAACCAATCAGCAGCCAGGCTTGCATCCAATCAGCGCTGAGTAAACGGAGCACCGCCTTTGTGTCCTGTGACGGCACGGCGCCGGCGGAAGCCCCAGCCAATGGGGAGGTGCGCCGTTTCCAGGTATTATGAGGTCATCACGCAACCTGCCGCCCCCGCTATAAAAAGCGGGTCCTCGGAGCGGGAGGGCATAGTGAGAGGGGTTGTTGGCTGGGTTGCGTCTCGTACGCGGAGTGGATTATAGCAGCAGTAGCCGGCGGATCCTCGGACAGGCGGTGAGTTGCTGTTCCACGCCGGGCAACGAGCGGCTCCCGTGGGGACAACAGGATGGGCCGACCGGCACCGCTGAGCGCAACTCCTGGTGGCGTCGGACGAGACCCGCGCGGGACCGTGCCTGACCGGCTTCGCTCCGGAAGAAGCGCGATCCCTTGTCCGCTCAGAGGGGGCCTGCCTGAGGTGGCCATCCCGGCTTCCCCTGCTCCGCGGCACCCGCCGCCTGGGACTCGCCGGCCGGCCGCAGGCAGAGGGAGGCGGCCGTGACTCAACTCTTCCCTCCGAGAAGAAAGGCCACGGGGCGGGGGAGCCGTGACTCCTCCTCCTCCTCCCAGGGGAGGCCGCTGGCTGCCTGCCTGCCGCGCGGGGGAGGGGAGGCAGCCCACGGACATCTGCTGCCTGGGGCTGGCAGCGATTTGCCCACGCCTCTGCGTGGGGAGGAAGAAGGGGGATGGTTTCCTGTTGTCTCCATGCTGGGGAGCACAGACCGTGTGGGGGTGGGTTGTATTGACGAAGGGAGAAGGTTTAATCGTGGGGCTGGGGCTTTCCTGTGTCACAGCTGCCTATTTCTCTTCTAGGTAAGTGAGGAAAAATGGCCCGTACAAAGCAGACTGCCCGTAAATCCACTGGTGGCAAAGCTCCACGTAAACAGCTGGCCACTAAAGCGGCTAGGAAAAGCGCTCCCTCTACTGGTGGAGTCAAGAAACCTCATCGCTACAGGTAAGGCAAGGAACCTTGCTGAGGCGGTGACAAGTCTGTCTGAGAATATCCTGCAACCCTAGACTTGGAGCGGGAACAACGCGTTGTGATATCCTCGTGGACTGAAGTCTCTTTTTCTTGTTCCTTCTAGGCCTGGTACTGTGGCCCTTCGTGAGATTCGTCGTTATCAGAAGTCTACAGAGCTGTTGATCCGTAAGCTTCCCTTCCAGAGGTTGGTAAGGGAAATTGCCCAAGACTTCAAAACAGACTTGAGGTTCCAGAGTGCAGCCATTGGTGCACTGCAGGTATTGTACAACTAGTGACCTCACTGCTGCTGCTTATGATAACTTAGGAAGCTGGGGGAGCAAGTGTTGTTTTCTGAGGGTTTCTAACACTCTTGCGTTGTTTTTTTAAACAGGAGGCTAGTGAAGCATATCTGGTGGGTCTGTTTGAAGACACAAACCTGTGTGCCATCCATGCCAAGAGAGTCACTATCATGCCCAAAGACATCCAGCTGGCTCGCAGGATACGGGGGGAGAGAGCTTAAGTGGAAGCAGTTTTTATGGTGTTTTGTAGTAAATTCTGTAAAATACTTTGGTTTTAATTTGTGACTTTTTTTGTAAGAAATTGTTTATAATATGTTGCATTTGTACTTAAGTCATTCCATCTTTCACTCAGGATGAATGCTAAAAGTGACTGTTCACATAAACCTCAGTGATGTGAGCCTTGTTGCTCAAGAGTGACAAGTTGCTAATATGCAGAAGGGATGGGTGATCTTTCTTGCTTCTCATGCATGTTTCTGTATGTTAATGACTTGTTGGGTAGCTAAAATTGTAAGGTACTAGAATTGATATAAATGTGTACAGGGTCCTTTTGCAATAAAACTGGTTATGACTTGATCCAAGTGTTTAACAATTGGGGCTGTTAAGTCTGACCATACATCACTGTGATAGAATGTGGACTTTCAGAGGGTGAAACTACAAGTCTTAACCACAGTGTAACTTACAGTTTCCTAAAAACGTAAACCTGGCAGCTATAGAATACACTATGTGCATTTATAATAGCTATTTTATATATTGTAGTGTCAACATTTTTAAATTAAATGTTTTACATTCACATGTGAGGTGTCCTGTCATTGGTGTGTCCATGGAGTTAAATAGCAAGCTGGATAAAATTTTTGAAGGGAGTGAGTTAATATTCTTTGCCCAATGGAGAGGTAGTGTAATAATACTTGAGAATGTTCTTGCCCTAATTTGTTGTTTCTTGTATAACTACTTTTACAAGTGACCTGACCTAGGGAAAACTTGAGCTTTTGTCCTCTGGCTGCTCTTGTGAAGATCATGTTTTAAATTAGTAATTGGTCTTGTCTAGGCTGGAAGGCAGAGCTTGGTCCCACTCCTTAAATCACAGTGGCAAAATGTGATGTGTGGTTTGTTTTCTTTGAGGGGGAGAAGGCCTTAAGCTACCCACCTTCAAGGTGCATTGGTATACATTAATCTCTTCCCCAAAACCAAAGCACCTCAAACAAGCTGCAGAAAAAGTTAAGGCTTTAATAGGTGGACTTATGGAGACTAATCTATTAGACTATTGATAGTGGTTCAGAAGAGAATGGTCTTTAACTTAATTCATTTTGGAGTCACTTCAATTTTCTTTAAGTATGTATCTTCCTTGGAGTTCTTAAGTTTAGGAACAATAAGCATGGGGGAGATCTCAGTTGGACATGGAGGTGTTTAATTTAGGAGGTGCCTCCTGACTTGACAGTCAATGAAATTTTAGGTGCTTTTGAAAATTTGACTTTTCCTCCCAACTATTTAACTTAAGTTACAGGTTGTGAGCAAGTTCTAGATGGAATAAAATTCCCCCATCTCAATGTCTTGTTTCACTTTTAATATTCTCTCTCTTCCCCCTCCCCCCGGGAACAATTGCTCTTAAACAACTTCCCTGCTTTCAACTTTCCATCAGAAAGCAGAACTAAGAAAAGCCTTGCTAATAAAACTGGTGCAGATTGAGCTACTCCCCCCTCCTGGAACACACAGGTGGAGGGGGCAAACTTAGTTGAAATTCTAAAACACTTTACTGTTTAAAAAACAAAACCTGTAATACATCTTTGAGCACTTGCTACTGGTAGCAGCCATAACTTAATTTAAGTCAAGCATGGAAAAATTGACACTGGGAACAGCTATGTTATTCCCATGTTTTATTCCACAGAAATTTGAAAGCTTTTAGTGAAACTCCATGGGGAATTTTTTTTTTTTTTTAAATAAAAAAACAGCTTATGATGTTGAGAGTGGGTAGGTACGTTAGCCTTGGCCTTCAGACTGATACCTTAGAACAGACTGCATTTGAAACACTTCCTTCCAAAATTCTGACAGTTTAAACATAAAATCCTAAAGTCAGTTCATATTACAGGTGAAGACAGCCACTTAATCCGTTGTCAAGGTCTTAATGTCTGAAAATAGGATGGAATTGTCACCAGGGCTCCAAATGTGGGTCACTGGAGTGCCTGGAGAATGCTCAGAGCTAGAGCCATCACACCCCCTTCTCATCAGACAAACCATTCAGTGTGTTTAAATCCAGCAGCTGAGGGAACAAGCACTTATTACCAGTTACTCTTCTGCAAACTCTTTAAGGGTGGCTCCAGTACCCTCTTCCCCTTTACAGAATGATTAATTTGGAACAAAATGTCATAGCATTAACACCTTTATAATTATGTAGAACATTATTTTCCCCCAAATCTTAGATACTCTCAACAGCACCAAGATAAGTGTCGAAATACTACAGGGTAATACAAGACTAACAAGAGCATTGGATTATGATGTAAATGACTTGAAAACATCTTAAATGTAGAAAGTTAAGCAAACAGGATACCACCATCTTGACACATTTATTTTATTATGAAGGATGGTCCAGTGGTTAGGGCACTAGGACTTGGGCGATCCAGGTTCAATCCCTGCTCTAGCACAGACTTCCTGTGTGACTTTGGGGCAAGTTGCTTAGCCTCTGCTTCAGTTCCCCTGCTGTAAAATGGCAATAAATGCATTGCCCTACCTCACACAGGGGTGTCGCCCAATAAGTACCTTTTGGGGGTGTTTACACAGCAAAAAAAAAAACAAAAAACCTGCAGCACTGAGTCTCAGAGCTCTGGTCAACTGACGTCGGCTCACACCACAGAGCTAAAAATAGTGTAAACATCCGGATTCAGGCTGGATCCCAGGCTCTGAGATTCTTGCTGGGTGTCAGAGCCCAGGGTTCCAGCCCTAGCCCAAAAGTGTACACTGCTATTTTTAGCCCCAGGCTGCAAGCCTAAATAAGTTGACCTGGGCTCGGAGACTCACTGCTGCGTTTTTGCTGTGTAGACCCCACCTTTAGATACCTGGGTAAATAAAACCCAAGTCTTGCAAGCAATGGAACTTCCCACAGCTTGATTCAGTCCTACTTGGAAAAGTATATTTAAATATTAGCCCCCCTAAAACAACACTAACTCCATTCACTGAGTGGAGATACTGAAACTTGGGTATTTCTACCAGTGGTTACCTAAAATTGGTTGGGTATGTGGTAAATAAATTAGCTACAGTATTATAGGAATCACTAGAATTTACCTACTATGCTAATTAGACATCACAAAAAAGAGTGGAAGTAAAAAGTTACTTGTGATTTACATCTTTCCCAATGCCTTATGCTTTTTTAGCCCATCTGTTCTCAGCAGGGACAGTTTCCAGAACACCTAACTTCACACATGGGTGCAGCTCATTAGATCTTGTGATTGGGGCAGTTAAACTGAAAGGGCATTTTCCAGAGAAGAATTACTTCACAATCTCAGGCCTCAATTCAGGAAAGCACTAAAGTACATACATAGAACGTGTCTGTAAATTAAAGCTATCAACTTCAGTGGGATTTAAGCACAACCTTTAGAAGATCACATTAAAACATTTCTTTTTACCTACATGTGCTAGTACCTCACACAAAGTGGAAGTCAGTACTTGCATGTGGCAGGATGTGGTGGAACACAAAGAATTTCCATCTTTTTTACTCTAATAAACAGTAAAATGTTTGCTTACCAATTCTCTTGATAATTTCTTCACATTCATTCTCAGAATTTGATTCAAACACCAGACAGTCAAAGGTACTGTGTTCAGGGGTCCCTGGTGAAACCCTGAATAAGAAAATTCCTATCAATAGACAAAAATAAGTCCAGTAATTCATAAAGGGGTTTAAAATGGTGTCCAGGTACAGGAAGTACCATAGAGGGACCTCATCTCAACATCTGGTGCATCTGTAACAGCAAGGCTGATGCTCCATGTACACATACAGCAATAGCACACATCTATTGGACCCTGTGCTGTTAGCCCCCTTTTTCATTTACTGACTGTGGCACATGAGGGGCAAGCATGCCAAATCCAATCACCGGATCTTTCAAAGTTTCTCCAAAAGAGTACACATGTTTTCTAACTCTAACTTGATAATGGTTTTAAGACTATGCATGAAAATGTAATTGATAAAGTCATGATCCCAAAACCAGACTAGGTTTATCCCACAATCAACACTTACGCAACGCAAAAGGCAAAAAGATTGTTGCTGTCCAGACGGCGACCCACACAGGAGATCTCTGGATAGGGGTATTGGAACAGAACCTACGGTGTAACAGTCAAGAGAGAGATTTGATTAGCAACAAAGCTGACAGTTCAGGGTTCAATCTCTGGAGCCTGCCGTTTGTTCACTGAATTAGTCCGGCGTTAAATAAATTGCTGCAAAGGGAAATGTAGAATGAAGTCAGAGCTGCTGCTGCCATGCATAAGAGAGACAAAATAGTTTCACATTCTGACACTGCTGTGTACACACAAAGGTCAGTGCACTTTCTACAAGCTAAAAACACACAAAAGCAAAACCATGCTAAGGAAAGTGAGAGGACACACATCGGTATTTAAACATCACTAATGTGCCATGTTAGAGGGCTTTCACTTCACCCTCCCACTTCCCTGGTTCTTGTCACGCAGACAACAGGCAGCAAAAGACCAGAAGTCCGAAGTGCAGACTGCGATATTTATTGGGGTTAGTTTCCAAGCAAGCATATTCCGAAGCCCTTCACACCAGTCAGGCTTATTTCTATACGCTGATAGAGTCTGTTCCCCAGTGTTCTGTTCCCAGCTCTGATGCTGCAGAGCATTTACCCCGTCCCCCTTCCCAGCTTTGACGCCGTAGAGCGTTTACCCCGTGTCCCCCTTCCCAGCTCTGACGGTGCAGAGCCCTGTTCCCCATTCCCGTTCCGCCCCCTTAGCAAGCATGATTCCAATTTCCCTTCCCCCCACTTCCTGTTTGACCCCCGTTTATATAGCAATATTCTCAGCTATACCTTAACCAATCATTTTCCTGAAATTTAACTAACCAATCCTAACATACTGTAACATAATTCTCTAACCAATTATATCCCACTACCCTAATTAACTTACACCTAGCAAAATTAATTGTACAGCAGACAGAAACAATTAGAGAACCAGACAGATTAACAATAGAAAAGTGGGGGCCATAAAGATAAAACAATATAGAAATGAGGGGTTCACAACCATTGATAAGTGATTTCTTGCCAGACAGGATGCTATCAAACTAAGTTTTCTTTAACCATCTTAAGATCTGTTTCTTTATCTGGTGGTGATGGGCACTATCAAGACAGGATCGTCTTCCTAACAGCCCAATACCATCTCATTTCAGCGTGACTGGTTTGGGATGTGAGGATGTGACCGTTCGCTTCCCAGCTTATGGCTCCCCTGCCGCTTAGCCAAAGGCCTTAGCCTAAGAACAAGGCCTCAGACTGTCCTAGGGAGAGAAGGCCCGAACACAGGCAGACTGTGATTTTGATTCTTTGTTTTTATACCCCTGTAACTAGCTAAGTGATAAAAATACACCTAAGTTCTTAAAGTACAGGCTTTACAGGAAGGCCTGAATATCTATATTCTAACATGCCAGAATGTTTCAACTAAACTTGAAGACATCCCTTTCTCACCTTGGAAGAGGTTTTCTCTTGTATGAAGACTTCAGTTTCTTTCACATCAAATAAAACTTCCTGAATAAATAAACAAAACCAACTTTTAAGATTTATTTTAGAGAAAGATAATAGCAAGAGAGCGCTTAACCAGGAGTGATGTAAATCATATGGAAGCCCAATTTTTCAGGAAGCCTTCTTCCGCTGGTGGCAAAATCCACAAATCACAAGGGCTGGTTGGTGCAGCAAATGAGGTGTGGTCGTGAGTGAAAATAACCCCGGTGATAATCTCCGTCTAACCTCTGGTGGTGATTTGACAGGATCGCAAAATTGCCACATAATTGAGTTTGATTGTCAGATCTCTGCTCAGGAGGAATAAAGGATGGGAACCAGCAGAGGATATTTCAGGTCAAGACAGGCAGAGCTGTGTGCGGAGGAGGAGTTATGCAATACTCAGCTTGTGTTCTCCTCTTCGGAGCTCACAGGACCTGATTCACTGTTGCCCTCCATCTTGTAAAATCCTTTATACCAGTGCATCGTGGGCATCAATCACAGCTATTCTAGAACGGTAGTGTTTTAAACCTACTTCACAAACATCTACGCAAGGTTCAGGGCATTGGTCAACCAAGCCCAGAAATGTAGATAACTGATTGAGGATTTAAATCCTCAGATTCCCTATTTTAAATGTTTTCTATTCTTTTGGTTGCAAAGATCCTTCTATACATTAAATCCCTACTGGTGGCTTGTTGAATATACAGCCCGGCTGGTTGAATCTGGAACCAGAGTGGGCGAACAGCACTGGCAGAGATGGGACCTTCCTACATTTATCTTACTGAGGTGTGGCGACAACATCAAAATCCTAGCTCAGCCAACTTCAATGCCAACGTTAATCTGCCAGTATTCATAGTAGACAAACACCAAGCTTGAATCACTGAAGCATAATTGTAAACCCAGCTGGGGCTGATTCTCATTTAGACTCTGTCTCTCTCCTTTTGCCAGCCACATCCTCCCCCACACACGTTCCAAACCTAAACCCGTCTGTTCTGTGCCGACTTAACCATAGAATTACTCTTCAGCACTTCTATAGCACCACAAGGTGGACGCCGCACTTTACAACTGGTCAGTATGCCAGACAAACAACAAAAATCTCTCCTTGTGGAGTTTACATACAAAAGGCAGGAATGGATCCAGTACAAGAATATTAAAAGTGTCCTGAAGAGGGAAAACAATGCCTGGTCTGTGCCTTTATTTTGCTTCTTTGTGAGGTCTACAGAAGGCCTGACATTTTGTTAAAGGAGAACGGGTTCCGCTTGTTTAATCACCTTAAATCTGATCAGAAATGACCAGTCTTGTCTTCCCAGGATTTGCTGGTGAACTTGGAGGTGTATATTATGCCTATTCAGTGAGTATGGTACTATTCAGCTGGCATGAGAGTGGCAGAGTTAGGCTCTTACATTATAACTCTGCAGGGTAGAGAACATGTCTTTTTCCCCCAAGCACTGAGCATTCTTTGCACTCGGTATTATGTCACAGTGAGCAGTTCTAGCCAGCCTGTTCAACTCAATGTCTCAGGCTCTCTTCCTACTACAATAATGTATATAGGTATCCCAGATATTTGTTGCATATGCACATAGGCTACTTGCTGCATGTATTCAAAATACAGAGGTATGGATCTCAAGTGCTCTGCATTGCTTAAGGAAAAGGAAATACATTCTCCCCAACCCATTTTGTTTTGACTCATGCAATAGACACAGATTTGCTGAGCTCCAAACCCTATGTTTCAGACTCTTACGAATGCTCAAGCCATGTGGTTCTCTCTCACTAGGTTTGACAACCTAAGCAATGTAGGTAATAGTCCCCTCCCTCCCTCCCAACACACTAGCTCTTCCCCAAGCTCTCCTGTGCACGTGTGCGCGTACACTCGCTTCTTAGCTAATGCCAGCATCGCCATTCATGCATGAAGGTGGAAGACTTTCTCATAGGGTCTGGCAGGAACCACGTCACTGGTAGAAGCCATGTGCAGGAGGAAAGCCATTCCTCGCTATATTAGTGAGGGGTTTGGGAGCAATTCCATAGTTACGGCCGAGTCTAGACTTCCATTCCAAGCCCTGTTTTCACTCTAACTTTTGATCAGAGTGACCCATTTGTTTGCAAATTGAAATGCTTAAAGCAGGGTAGGAGAAGGATTTTTCCTGAGAATCTGAAGAGTGCGGGAAGTGTTTATGCTACCAAATCAAAAATTCATTGTGGCTTAGAGTTTTCTCCAGTGCCTAATGCTTTTTTTAGTCCACCTGTTCTTAGCAGGGCCGAAAATTTCAAAAACATTGAACTTCACAGGAGTCTGCAGCTCTTTAGTTCCTGTGAATGGGGAAGTTTTAAATTGAGAGGGCATTTTCCAGAGGAAAATTACATCACAATCTCAGGCCCCAATTCAGGAAAGCCCTGAAGCAGCACATGATTAAATTCTAGCGACTTTAATGGGATTTAAAACCCATGGATAAGTGATTTCCTGAACAGGGGTTAACCCTTATGGACCACAGACAGGCTAGACAAGTTAGTTGCATTATCCTGTATAGTGGAATCACCATGCTGGGCCTTTACAATTTGCATCTGAACACCAGAGACTAGACAGGTCTGGTTTGCTACCATAGAGGAATGAGAGGGGGGGGAACCCGGTTGAACGGGGGGGGAAGAGAGTTTGAAGAGGAGACCCTGGGTTTGTCAGACAGATGAAGAGCTGGGGGTCAGCAGGGAGGAGGAGTTGTTCCCAGGCAGTGAAGAACCCCTGTCCTGTTCTTCCATGACCCATTCTTCTACTCTGAAGGCCCCAGGCAGGAGGCCCCAGGGAGCAGAGAATGCCTGCCCTGCCACAGGTTTCAGAGTGGTAGCTGTGTTAGTTGTTTTCGTCCTGCCACACACACCCTCACTGCTAAGGGCCCAGGGAGGATTTTTTGGGAATTAAAAAGTAAGGAAATTCCCAAACAAAGAAATCAGACTGGAGGAAGGGGTGAGAGTGCCGGGGAAGCTGTGCTTATTAAACAAATAAACCCCCAAGCCCTTAGAAGCTGAAGAAATTCAGCGTTAAGATTAAACCAAAAAGAAACCGAAAGAGCTGAGAAGTCTAGAACGGCGCCGGCACCCCAAACCACCTCATCTCTGCCCTGGAGCGATGCCAGCCGCCAGTCCATCCTTCCTGCAAAGTCACAGCGAGGAACTCACCTGTGGGCACAGGTGCTGCTCTAACACCTTGGGTATGCCTTCGTCCAACACTTCTTTGTCACCGTACTGAAAACAGAGCAGGGTGGGGTGTGGGGTGGGGGAAATAAAATAATGAGTATGTTAAATGAAAGTCAGAGGAAACAAGACCCCCTCCCCCCCCACACACACACACACTACAGTCCATCAGAATCACAACGGTACCTTTCCGACATTGGCCTGGCCCAGGTACCGCACGTTGTACAGTAGCCTGGGGAGGAAGAAACAGAATTAGGACAGGGAGTCCATGCATAGCTCCTCTAAGGTGTCTTGCTATGGCACAACTTAAAGCATGCACCAAACCCACTCACCCCCAGAACGGAATGATGCTGGCCGCTTTAAGGTTGAGATTCTAGATGAGTCACAATACTGATACCAACCTTAAGGATCTCCACAATCCTTGGGCGTGGAGCATGCGTTTCAGCGCAAAAGAGCAGCTGCCTAGTGTGTGTTGGATGTGGAGGACTGCTCCGGAGCACACACTGCAGTGCGCTGCCCAGCCCCACATATGTAACAGAGACCTCTACTCCCTTCCCCATCCCGGCTTGGCTTCATTTCCCAAGCTCAGGGCTAACCCAATGCTGGGCACGTGGGATCATGTCGCCCCTACCGACGCGCGTTCCTCAGTTCCAGCCGGCCCTACCTGCCCCCCTGCAGGCACCGCTCCTCCTTCTCCTCTTTGTGTCTGTGCTCCTGTTGGAGCTGGAAGCTGGGGACCTTCTCCCTCAGCACTTTCAGGTAGGGCAGCAGCGGCTTGTACATCCCTCCGTCGTGCCACTTCCACCGGATCATGCGGAAGCTCAGGGGCTTGCCCTTCAGCTTCTGCAGCACAGTCCCTGCCTGAAGGAGAGGAGAGAGAGCCAGGGCACCCATTGAGGGCAGGGGGCTTGGATCATCCCATGCCAATCCCCTCCCTGCTTTCTGTGGTGTAGCTCTGTGTACTCTCAACAGCTGTTAACAATGGAACAACCCGGCCCCGCCCCTGGGATCCAGCCACAAGCTGCCAACACATCGTTCCTCCCCTTCCTGCTCACTGAGATCAGGGAAATTGTTCTGTACCCATCCCACGGCCAGACACCTCATCCCTCTGCAACTCCCTCCCCTGCCCCACACACCAGTGAGGCTTTCACTTGAGACAGGATCCCAGGAGAGGGGGGCGGCACATCAGCTTCTGAAGGCAGGAGTTCGTCTGACCCAGCGCGCTTCCCCCCACCTGTCCGTTGCGTGCATTTCTCAGGGAAAAGCCACTGATCTCGTCAATGACGTCTCCAGCCAGCACCACCTCATCCACCTCTGCCTGGCTCTCGGGAAGCACCTCGATGACGAAGATCCGACCGTCCAAGTACCTGATGGCAGAGCCGAGACACAGAGTTCAGCTGGAAGGACCGGATGAAAACATCCCAAGCGGCTGGGGAGGCAGGATTCCTCAGGCCAGAGGAAGAACTAATGTGGCTCTACATCCCTTGGCCCAAACAGGAGGTGGGTCCAGCCAGTTACAGCCCTTTTGCTCACTGGAGGCCAAGGAAGCTGCTCGCAGAGTCTATTGGCGTTTGGGGGTGTAACGGGTGCAAGCGTGCCGTTCGAGTCATCCTTCCCCTTGCTCTGGTTTTGGCACGGGGCATGTGCCCTGCCTTGGGAGCACTTTCAGCCCGGGTCAGGTTGGCATCTAATCAGGGACGTGGCCCAGGCCACGGCCATTGGAGAGAGTCCAGAGAAGAGCAACAAAAATGATTAAAGGTCTAGAAAACATGACCTCTGGGGGAAGATTAAAAAATTGGGTTTGTTTAGTCTGGAAAAGAGAAGACTGAGAGGGGACATGATAACAGTTTTCAAGTATGTAAAAGGTTGTTACAGGGAGGAGGAAGAAAAATTGTTCTTCTTAACCTCTGAGGGTAGGACAAGAAGCAATGGGCTTAAATTGCAGCAAAGGAGGTTTAGGTTGGACATTAGGAAAAACTTTCTAACTGTCGGGGTGGTTTAGCACTGGAATAAATTGCCTAGGGAGGTTGTAGAATCTCCATAATTGGAGATTTTTAAGAGCAGGTTAGACAAACACCTGTCAGGAATGGTCTAGATAATTAGTCCTGCCACGAGTGCAGGGGACTGGACTAGATGACCTCTTGAGGTCCCTTCCAGTCCTACGATTCTATGATAAGTCCATAGATCCCAGCACCACCCACTGCAATGCGGACGTGAGGCTGCTGAGCAGTAGGGGAAGGGAGGAGGAAAGCTGGTCTCTTACCTGAGCACCATCCCCAGTTCTCTGCAGGGTACAGTCTCATAGGTCATGCACACCTAGAACACAGCATCTGTTAGGACAGCCTCCAGCAATGGCTCCAGGGAGCACAAGAATTCCCTCTCCAGCCCCTTTCAGCCTTGGCAAGGAGGGGGGCATTTTGTCCCCATTAGTGTTTGCTCCATTTACATTTGGGGGAATTGCTCTGAGAGACGCCAGCCTGAGACCTCCGGAGTCTGAGGTCATCCATTTATTCACAGAAGATGTGCAGCAGCAGTGAGCGTTCCCCCTTAGAGCCCCACCCATGGGCCTCCAACCCAACCTCGAGCACCCACCACCATGTCTTTCCAGAGTCTGCTAAATGCCCGCCTAAGGTACTCAGCCAAAGTTTGTTCAGTCTTCAGCCTCTCTGCTGAAACTGCCAATCAGAGCGGTGACTGTGGTGGTGCTTTTTGAGACAGACTCCGGCCTGCTAGACACTGGACGGAGGCCAGGGCTGGCCACCCATCCCCACACTTCTTAGGTTGCCATGTTGTAACGACCTTTGGACAGTGGAGCCACAGGTTCCCTGTCCCATTACTAACCCCTGGAGCCATCTCCCGGGCAGGCAGCTTTCTGACCTCACTGACACATGGTCATTCACTGCAGGTCTCTAACCTGGGATTTAGGCAGGGCCAAGGCAGACTCTGGAGGAATTAGTCTGCAGGACACACACACACAAACCCTGTATTCCCCCCCCGAGAAACACTTCCCATCATGCCACGTTAATTAAAGGGACACAGGCAACCTGAAATGCAGTCCATTCAGTTGTAAGCCTTTTAGGGGCAGGCACCGTGGGTGAAATCCTGGGCCCATGAAAGTCAATGGGAGTTTTGCATTTGGCTTCAGTGCAACCTGAATTCCATCCCAGATCTTTGTTTATATATATGTTTATATATATATATATATATATATATATATATATATATATATATATATATATATAAAAAAATAAAATAAATGAATGAAGACCAACAGAACTATTTCTAAGATTTTGAAAATTCAGTGGAAAGGGGGAGGGGATAATTTTAAAAGAAATTAACACTTCCCTGCAGGTTTGCAACCTCCTAGCACAAGAAAGCCAGAAAAATGGAACTGAGTGAAACTGACCGGCCTATTTTCATTGTCTGAACCCAGAGAAATGCAAGATGTACAAGAGCAGCAGTAATAATAGGGACTTAGATTTTAAAAATTCCTCCAATTTTAGATACCTGCGATGTTAGTAACTTAGCCCCAGTCCTGTAAACACTGATTTACCTGCTTCACTTTACTAGCAGGAGTGGTCCCTGGGACCCAAGGGAGTAAAGTGAATCAGGGGAGTAAGTGTTTGCTGGTTCAGGACCTATTTTAAAGAATCACATAATGGGCTAGATCTTCAGCCCATGTAAACAGATGGCACTTCATTGGCTTCAATGGAGCTATGCCGATTTGCACCATCTAGCCCAGTGATTTTCAACCTGGCAGTGTCTCTTGACGTCTAACAATGTTCTGTGTTTATGATCCAGCTATTCAGCAAGGGGCCACCCAGCAGATGGAAGGAGAAAGAATAAAATCCTGGATCCCGCATCAGAGGGAGAAACAGAGTCTTACCGGCAGCAGCCAACTTTCATCCAAGAAACTGGAATTCTGCAGACAAAGCACAGCAGAGCAACTGTGTCAAGTAAGGAGACAAAGACCTCTGCACACAGAGTTATGTTAGACACACAAAGCTGCTGCCCAGACCAACTTATTACCGTACCTGCAGATCCAGGGAGAAATTCATCTCTGACACCACCAGCATCAGTGAGAGGAACGGCTCTGTAAGAGGGGGGACCAAGAGCCAACATTACTGCCAGACTCCTCACCAGCTGCACACTGGCTTATCCCCATGTCCCAGGGACACTGCAGAGGTCCAGATCAGAAGAGATTTTCCATGTAAGTAGCAGACAATAGAGGACATGCCCCCCATTTGGACAACAGGGAGTTTTAGATCCTCAGGGTCATACTGTATTAAGAATAACAATACTTGCCCAACTGTACATACCAACAATATTTTGCACTTCTCCAGTGCCTTACATCCAAGGATCTCAAAGCACTTTACAAACCTCAATGGATTAAACCTCATGGCAGCCTGTGAAACAGGGATTATTATCCCCATTTTGCAGGATCATGGTTAAGTTCACACAGCAAGGCTGTGACAGAGCCAGGAAAAGACCCCAGCTCACTCCAGGTCTGCACTGTAGGAGCTGCGTGCTATGTCACACAGTCACAGAACTCTGACCAAAACCACACAGCAGACAAACTAACCTCATGGCACGAAATAGAATTCTAACTCAGCTACAGAAAAACAGCTGACCAAGAAGCACTCTGGACAGGGAAAGGGATGGCTCATGAGCACACTGGCCTGTGGACACACAGGCATTGGCCAGCTCGTTAGCAGGGCTTTTAGACCTTCACTTATGGAATGTTGTTTTTTCACTTTGCTATCCACTTTGCTACTGGCCAGGGCCAGGATTCTAAGGCCTTGTTAATGCCAGGGTTTTTTTGCTTTCTTTTTGCAAGAACATCCTGTCAGAGCCTTGTCTATAACAGTCCCCGCTGCAACGCTACCACTGGTGGAACCGCACTAGTGGGACATTTGTGCAAAATACCCTCAAAACCTAGTCCAGACACCCATCTGGAGTACAAATGCAATACACGTGGGCCTAGGGTGACCAGACAGCAAATGTGAAAAATCGGGACGGGGGTGGGGGGAGCAATAGGTGTCTATATAAGACAAAGCCCCAAATATCGGGACTGTCCCTATAAAACCAGGACATCTGGGCACTCTACATGGGCCTCAATCCAAAGCCCATTGAAGTCAATGAGCGTCTTTCCACTGACTTCAACAGGCTTTGAATCATAGAAACCACCACTAGCAGGTAACTTTCTTCCACTTCTGTGTTTTAATCTCCAGTCCATCCTTCCTCTCCAATGCTAACCGTGCAATTATATTGATGGGTTTGTGTGACTTAGACTTCAACTAGAAGTCCAAAGTGATTTAAAAGCCATCTAGGGACAGTTTTACCACCAGTTATTTATCATAATCAAAAGAAAAGGTTTTCTCCCTGTCCCGGTACTCTTGGGAGAATAGCTGCTGATGGAGACACAGCATTCCAGCCTTTCATAATAGCTGGAAAAGTGTTCCAGTTCTGACATCCTCACCTGGGACCAGTAGGGTTTAGGCTGCTAAGAGTTATCTACAAGACATCAGACTTTTGCAGTTTACTTAAAGAAACACTCCAGTTACAAATCATCCTATTTAACTTTCCCATCTCAGATCCCTAACACCACCTTGTGATTGATTCAAACTGAATGATAAATGTCTAATGTACCTCCCCAGCACTGAGACTGTTACTTAGATTTTACCACTTCCTTCCGCTTACACAATAAAACAGACGTTAGCTTCGCTCGCTGCTCTAGCACTGGGTTGTGACACCTGGGCTGCAAATGCTGTGGGGGGAGGTTTAGATCCAAACAAGAATTGTTTCATTGGCTTTTTTTTAAAAAAAAATGTTATTTCTATTCATTTTAGGTTTGGTAAAACTTAAAATAAAAACACCCTCAAAAGACCAACGTTTTGGGTCTGACTAAAAGGAGGCTGATTTTTTTCCTGTATTACAGTAGTGCTTAGAGATCTCAGCTGATTGTGTTGTCTTCACCCTAGTTTAGTTTGCAGCTAAATAGACCAGGGTAGAAGAAAGGAAGTATTAGGATCCATATTTTACAGATGGGAAACTGAGGAACAGAGAGATCATGTGACTTGCCCAAGGTCATAAAGGAATTCTGTGGCAGAGCCAGGAATTTAACCCAGCTCTTGGAGTCCCAGCCCATCCTTCTTTTCTGTCCCTGTTAGGGAACAGGGTTTTCTTATAACCATTCATCGCCAAAGGTTATTTCTTAGTGATGAAGGTCAAATTCATCCTCTGGTGTAAACTCTGCTGAAGTCTACGGAGTAACACCAGGGATTCATTTCATCCTGACTTCAAAATAATAATCTCATTTCATCCCTTGAAATGGTTCCATCACAGCATCCTTACTCAGATACAATTCCTAAGGAGCTGAATGAATAAGAAGTGCAGGATGGAAGCTATAGTAAATCCAGGAATTATAAATAAACTGGAGGTTTTCCAGAATACAAGATTGCATACCCTGGCTTTCAGTCATCTTCGCTTCATAAATGGGAGGAAATATTTTTAGACCTACATCTCAACCAATTTGTGTGTTGCTGGGTTTTTTTAAGTGACATTACTGAATTTTGGAGGAAGTCTCAACCTTACCCATGAAATCTTCATTTCCCAGCACTGAGACCAGAGGATCGTAACACTGAAATTAAAAAATTTAAAACAAACACACACACAGATACACACATGATTTAGTTGCACACCATGAACTGAACAACATGGCCACAAAACCATCTAAAATTCTACACTTTAAATTGCATCCATGGCACACACAGAAATGAATGACCCCAAATTTGTTCTGGAAGGTGGTTTTAGCTTGGCACCCAAAAGCCTGGATTTTTATTTGAATCCTCTGGAGCCTGTTCACCTGGCCTAGAGAACTCAGAGGAGATTTCAAATTCTTCCTATTTTTGGCCAGGCTGGAATTATAAAATACAGAGGTTCAAGCAAAAAAAAAAAAAAAAAAAAAGCAAGCTCTCTCCTTAGGCCCAAGATTTGGATCAGTTCTTAGTTTACCCAAACCCAGTTCCCTGCTGCCCCTCATCATAAAGATATTTCATGCTGAAAGCTCTTCCTACCTCCAGCAGTTTTGGATTCCGAGCCAGCTGTTGAATGGCAGTAGCTAGTAACTTCTGATTTAAAGCTAGGCGCAGGAAGTACCGCCCTCGTCCCTGCGCTGTCAGCACCTTCTCACAGGAACTGGCTTTCTCTACCATGATTGACAAGGGGGTCACCCTATAAAGAAGAAATATGAAGAGGTAGCAGGAAACATTTACAGCATTGGCAGGTGATGACCCATTCCCAGGCTCTGGTCGTCTGCCAAAGGGGTCTTGGTCACTCACTTGTAATGGGGTTCTCTTCCAGGAGCAAGTCATTGTGCCAGTTTCTGTAATGGCACCTGTCACAGTTCAGGGCAACTGCACCTGTATTCCCCCTGTAGGGTCCAGCAAGGGGACCCACTCTCAGGTTTCCAGCTCCCCTGGTCATCACCTCTCCTGGGTGGAGACATGTGTCTCACTCCCTTTTGACCAGTGTATTTCCAAGTTGCACTGCTTCCTGATCATACTGTGAATTGACCTGCAAAGTCAGTCTGCCTGAACAGGCCTTTGCTTCCTTTCCCTCCAGAGCCGGCATACAGTGTAATTGCTGCAGTTATAAATTACCACGCATTTCTCCCGATGCAAGCCTCCTGTGTTCTTAAGGTACAAGCGCTACAGAGAACACATCTTAAAAAACAATAAAAGAACCTCCACGCATGCTAATAAGCTTACCAGAGATCACCCCAACCCTAACAGGGGCTCTGGCAGGAACAGTCCTTTAAAACCCCACCCAAGGGGTTTCAAGTTCATCACAGTTTCAGCTCGGAACAAGCAACCAGTCTTATGGGGCCTCAGTAGGCCCAGTCCTGCCATCCCCTCCCCAAGGATTGGGGGTCTCCATGGACCAGGGGTCCTGTCCATTGGCTGGATCAGGAAGAAGGCCCTGAGCCAGTTTAAAACCAGGCTATTTATCCAAAAATCCTTTCTTTGTGCATTGAGCTCCGGATAATCCAGTTTTAACTAGTGTACGTGCACCTGTTCAAGGGGGGTGGCTGCAAAGGGCTGCAAACGGAGGACTTGCATTAACGTCATCCCCCCCTCCTCCACAATAACACATACTCTGCCCCATTTTTTCATGCAACGGACCCAAAAGATTGTCCAGGATATTGTCATCCAAAGGCCACTCACCCACTGCAGGTATCCTGCTCTAACCAGTGCCAATAATCTCGTCTCTTGAAGCCCAGCACCGGCTCTGAAGGAGAGAGAAGAGGAGCTCCTTTAGGAAGGCCCTCTGACAGGTAACCAGGAGAGCGCTTCCCTTGGAGATTCTGCAAAGGCAACTGCCCCTATTCTTTCCACATGGAGTCACTCCTAACCAACACACACGACTCCCCAGGGAGTTCTAGGCCTCCGTGGTTCCTGAGCTCTGCTTGTCCTTTACTAACAAGCACCACATGCGCCAGTCTGTGTTGCTCCCCCTCTTTCGGGCCCGCGCCAGCCCCTGCAGCGTGCATGGAGTAGAAGTGGCCACTCACGTTTAATTCCTTTTCGAAGGATCGTTTCCAAGATCTCGCAGAAGGGGGCTAGGTGCGGGGAGGCGTCAGTGCACGGGCTGCTCCCCTCCTTGATGGCGAGGATGCACGCTGTGAGACAGTGGGAGGCAAGCAGAACGCTGTGGGCACCTGTTCACATCATCCTCTCGTGGGACTGGTCTTGATGAGCTGGTATTTTTAACCAGAGCTAGAGCAACAGCTTGTGGAATAACTCTGCAGTCAGTCTGTTACCATCAGGTTGTTCTATTTGGCAGGAAGGTCCACGAACAGACCAAGTTCAAGTCACATGGTCAAACCATTTGCTCAGCCCCCAGAGATATAAGATCAATGTTAAATACCAGGAGGAAAGCAAACTCACTCC
This sequence comes from Emys orbicularis, assembly GCF_028017835.1. NCBI lineage: Eukaryota > Metazoa > Chordata > Testudines > Emydidae > Emys > Emys orbicularis. The sequence goes on from NC_088695.1 coordinate 35,477,464, forward strand.
TTGCTTCAGGCCTGGCTCATGAGAGGTAACTTGGTCTAGGGAAAGAGCACAGGGCTGGGCATCAGGACTGCCAGAGTTCTAATGCCAGCTCTGCTAACAGAGCACTCTGAGACTCTGAGCAAGTCACAACCCCTGTGGCTGAGTTTCCCTACAGAGACAAGGGGGGATAGCACCACTTCACCACCCTGGAGAGAGAGAGGGAGGATTAGACAATATCTATCAAGCACACTGATGAGGTGAAGCATTCACACATAGTCTTTCCTTTGTAGTAGGCACAAAAGGCCCAAGACTGAAATGTGTCAAGCACCCTCAAATCTCCTTGACGGTCAATGGCTTTTGAGAGCACTTGACACCTGGCAGAACTGAGTACAAAAGCCAGCACCCCCTTCCCTTCTACCCACAAGGAAGGTGGGCATTTCAGCAGCTTGGTTGGAAACTGCAATTGTCCCCTTTCTATCAGCTCACTCACAGCTGATGGTCAGCCCTGTTACCATCTGGAGAGGTGGAGCACAACATACAGAAGAAAACGGCTTAGAACTTGTCTCAGGGAACAGGGGAAGCTCTGATCGCTGCCTGAGACAGGACACGGCTGCCCTGCTGAAGATCAGTTTTACTTTCTCTATTGGGTTCCTGCCACGTTACTACCGGTTTCTCTAAAACCAGCAGCACTCTCCTACTTCCTAGTACATCGCTAGAAACCAGCTGGAGCCTGACAGCTAGTCTCACTTTTCGACCACAGCCTACACTTCTGCCATAAAGAGCAAGTCAGGAGGACTAAGAACCTCGTCTCCTTACAAACACTGCTCGGCAGCAGCAGCGATCTCCCAGGTTGAGGCAGAAGGATCTCCTTCCTGCTGCTGTAACGCCTGTCTGCCCCAACGCCTGTCTGCCCCATACTCTCCCAAGTTACTCTTCACGGTCAGTTCCTCAGGCCAGCTTTCAAACTGGTTCTGTGAAGCACGGGGCGCATTGCTGGTGGTGTATAAATAATAACAAGCTAGCGAACAGGGGCAGCAAACCGGGGAGTTTGAGAGGGAGTCGTAATATAATCCCTATGTTTAGCAATGCCAAAGCTGCTCCTGTCTCCTCCACCTGCATCCAGACAGGGAACCTAACCTCAGAGGCCTCTACCCAGATCCTGGTGTGGATTTGTAGGAACTGTCGCCTGCATTTCCCACTCACAGAAAGTCAGGCTGGGGAGACTGTCCAGTATGAAAGGTGCCTGCTGGTGAAATCTCTCAGGAAGCAGGTAGGAGAGCTACAGGAGGAGGTGGCTAGGCTGAGGCACATCCGTGCCCACGCGGAATTCATTGAGTGTATTCATATGGAAACCTCCAAGGCTGGGGAAGCTGTCCAGCTAGAGAGGACTTCGGTCATGCCCCTAGGTGAAGAGGATATGACTCTGTCCCAGGGAAGACACTGGCAGCTGGTTACTTCTGACGGCAGGCAATGCTTTACCCCTGCTCCCAACCCACCCACCACAGTGATGAAGAACCATTATGCTGCCCTGGCAATGAGCGATGAGGAATCGCCCCCAAAGGTGGATGAGGAGAAGCTCTGTACCCCAAAGACTGGGAGGATCACAGTCACTACTCCCAGGAGGAAATGTAGGATAGTGATGGTTGGTGGTTCCCTTCTGAGGGTGACAGAGGCACCCATCTGTCGGCCTGACATGGCATCCCAGGAGGTATGTTGCCTGCCAGGGGCCCATATCTGAGACATTACGGAGGGACTGCCGAGGATCATCTGGCCCTCTAACAACTACCCCATCTGTGAGCAGATCAGAAGTGACTGCAGGGCTCTGGAAGCGAGGGTCAAGGAGTTGGGGGTGCATGTGGTGGTCTCTTCGATCCTTCCAGTCAAGAGTAGGGGCCCAGGCAGAGACAGATGCATCCTGGGGGTGATGCCTGGCTGTGCAGATGATGTTGACAGGAGGGCGTCAATTTCCTTCACCACAGAATTCTGTTCTCGGAAGAAGGACTGCTGAGCCGAGATGGCATCTCCCTATCAAAGAAGGGGATGTGTATCTTTGGATAAAGATTGGCTAACCTAGACAGGAGGGCTTTAAACTCAGTTCAATGGGGGCAGGAGACAAAAGCCCACAAGTAAGTTTAAAAAAAATGAAGACTGGTCAAAATCTGGGGGGAGCATGGGCCATTATATCAGTGACAAGGGAGAGACAAGAGGGAACATAGGGCAGAAATCAAATCAGTATCTTAGATGTCTATATATCAAAAATGTATACACTTGGACTGAGGTTGAGAGGGAAATAGGAGACAGACTTGTTGAAAGTCTCTAGGTAGGGATAAAAGAAGTAAAAAACAAGGGTGATGTCATGGTAGGGGTCTACTACAGACCACCTAACTAGGAAGAAGAGGTAGAGGAGGCTTTTTTAAAACAACTGACAAAACCATCCAAAGCAGGACTGGGTGGTGATGGGGAACTTCAAATACCCAGACATCTGTTGGAAAAATAATATAGCATGGCACAAATTATCCAACAAATTCTTGGAATGCATTGGAGACAATTTTTTTACTTCAGAAGATGGAGAAAGCAACAGGGGAGAGGCTGTTCTAGATTTTATTTTGATAAATAGGGAGGAACTGGTAAGAATTTGAAAATGGAAGGCAGCTTGGGTGAATGTGATCATGAAATGACAGAGATCATGATTCTAAGGAACAGGAGGAGGGAAAACAGCACAATAAAGATAATCGATTTCAAGAAGGCAGACTTCAGCAAATTCAGGGAGTTGGTAGGTAAGATCTCATGGGAAGCAAGTCTAAGGGGGAAAACAATTCAAGAAAGTTGGCAGTTTTTCAGAGAGATGATATTAAGGGCAAAAGAGCAAACTATCCCCCTGTTTAGGAAAGATAGGAAGTATGGCGAGAGACCACCCTGGCTTAACCAGGAGCTCTTCAATGATCTGAAACTCAAAAAAAAGAATCTTACAAAAAGTGGAAACCAGGTCAAATTACAAAGGATGAATATAAACAAATAATTGGTAACACAAGCACGTAGGGACAAAATTAGAAAGGCCAAGGCACAAAACGAGATTAAACTACCTAAAGACAAAGGGTAACAAGAAAACATTCTACAGATACATTAGAAACAAGAGGAAGGCCAAGGACATGGTAGGTAGGCCAGTTACTCAATGAGAGAGGAAAGACAACATGGAAATGGCAGAAGTGCTAAGTGACTTTTTTGTTTTAGTTTTCATCAAAAAGTTTAGTAGCAATGGACATCTAACATAGTGAACTCTGATGAAAATGAGGCAGGATCTGAGACTAAAATAGGGAAAGAACAAGTAAGGAATTACTTAGACAAATTAGATGTCTTCAAGTCACCAGGGCCTGATGAAATACATCCTAGAATACTCAAGGAGCTGACTGAAGAGATATCTGAGCCATTAGCGATTATCTTCGAAAACTCATGGAAGATGGCAGAGATTCCAGAGGACTAGAAAAGGGCAAATATAGTGCCCATCTATAAAAAGGGAAATAAGGACAACCCAGGGAATTACAGACCAGACACCTTAACTTCAGTACCTGGAAAGGTAATGGAGCAAATAATCAAGCAATCAATTTGCAAACACCTAGAAGATAATAAGGTGATAAGTAACAGTCAGCATGGATTTGTCAAGAACAAATCGTGTCAAACCAACCTAATAGTTTTCTCTGACAGGGTAACAAGGCTTGTGGATGGGGGGAAAAGTGATAGATGTGGTATATCTTGACTTTAGTAAAGCTTTTGATACTGTCTTGCATGACCTTCTCATAAACACACTAGGGAAATACAACCTAGATGGAGCTACTGTAAGTGGGTGCATAACTGGTTGGAAAACTGTTCCCAGCGAGTAATCATCAGTAAGGCTAAGGTTTAGTCATGGGTATTTTTAATAAAAGTCATGGACAGGTCACGGGCAGTAAACAAAAATTCACGGCCCAGTGACCTGTCCATGACTTGTACTATATACCCTTGGCTAAATCTGTGGGGTTCTGGGGGACTCCGGGGGCACAGTTGCTGCTCTGGGGCGCCCGCTGGGGCTGGAGGTTCCAGGGCACCCACTCGTACTGGGGGAGAGAGGCTCTGGGGCGCATGCTGGGGGGGCCTCTGGAGTGCCTGCTGGTGCACCCACTGGTGCTTGGAGGGGCTCTGGGGCGCCTCTGGTGCTGGGAGGGTGGCCCGGGACTGCCGCTGCTGCTGGTGAGGGGCTGCCCAGGACTGCCACTGCTGCTGCTGCTGGCGAGGGATGGCCCTTCTGGCCCAGGACCCACACTGCCGTTGCTGGCGGGGGACAGCCCGGGACCGCCGCAGCCGCTGTTGGGGCGGGGGGCGGCCCAGGAGCGCCGCCGCTGGTGCTGGGGTGGGGGGCAGCCAGGGACTGCTGCTGGTGCTGGGGGGGGGAGGGTCGGCGGTGCGGCTGGCCCCGGGGCCACATCTCAGGCAGCCCTGGGGTCAGTCGCACCTGCCAGCTGCAGAAGTCACAGAGGTCCTGGAAAGTCTCGGAATCCATGACAGACTCACAGCCTTAGTTATCCGTGGTTCACAGTCAAGCTGGAAGGGCATATTAAGTGGGGTCCCACAGGGATTGGTCCTGGGCCCGGTTCTGTTCAATATCTTCATTAATGATCTAGATCATGGCATAGAGAGTAGACTTATAAAGTTTGTGGACAATACCAAGCTGGGAGTGGTTGCAAGTGCTTTGGAGGATCGGATTCAAATTCAAAATTATCTGGACAAAGAGTCTGAAGTAAAAAGGATGACATTCAATAAGGACAATTGCAAAGTACTCCACTTAGGAAGGAACACTCAATTGCACACATACAAAATGGGAAATGACGGCCTAGGAAGGAGTACTGAAGAAAGGGATCTGGGGGTTATAGTGGATCACAAGCTAAATATGAGTCAACGGTGTAACATTGTTGCAAAAAAAAACAAAAAAAAACGAACATCATTCTGGGATGTATTAGCAGGACTGTTGTAAGCAAGACACAAGAATTAATTCTTCTACTCTACTCCGTGCTGATAAGGCCTCAACTGGAGTATTGTGTCTAGTTCTGGGCACCACATTTCAGGAAAGACATCGATAAATTGGAGAAAGTCCAGAGAAGAGCAACAAAAATGATTAAAGGTCTAGAAAACATGGCCTATGAGGGAAGATTGAAAAAATTGGGTTTGTTTAGTCTGGAGAAGAGAAGACTGAGAGGGGGACATGATAACAGTTTTCAAGTACATAAAGGGTTGTTACAAAGAGGAGGGAGAAAAATTGTTCTCGTTAACCTCTGAGGACAGGACAAGAAGCAATGGGCTTAAATTGCAGCCAGGGAGGTTTAGGCTGGACATTAGGGAAAACTTCCTAACTGTCAGGGTAGTTAAGCACTGGAACAAACTGTGGAATCTCCATCATTGGAAGTTTTTAAGAACAGGTTAGACAAACATCTGTCAGGGATGGTCTAGTTATCACGTAGTCCTGCCTTGAATGCAGAGGACTAGACTAGATAACCTCTCGAGGTCCCTTCCAGTCCTATTCTTCTATGATTCTAAGAATCCTCCTCCCACCCTCTTTGACTTCTTCTGAACAGGCATCTGGAGACACTCCCAATTGCCCAAGAAAGGGAAGTGACTCACAGTGAGAAACCATCTCAGAATTAAACTCTCTGAAACCGAGTCACCTGCCATTATCAGCATACAATAGGCTGGCTTCTGTAAATATTGATTCACCTTTTCTGGGCTGTATGCTCTGCCCTTCAGTCTTACGGGTCTGAGCTCTAGGTGCCCAGGATGTACATTAAAGTAGTGAATCCAGGGTTCCCTCTTCCAACCCACCCCCAAAATAAAGGAAAGGGTGAGGGGACCAGTCACCAGAAGAATGTGTGTCCCCAAAAGGGATAAAGGTGAAAGAGCTTATCGGAGATAGCAAAGATAGTACCAAAAATATGCAAGTGAAGGGTTGGCTGGTTTCCAGGGATGGGAACGGCTGGATGTAAAGAAAGAATGCATGGTGGGGTCACCATCCTTTGGAGGAGAAACTGGTCTCTACTTGGAAAGGATGACAACCCAGAATAAAAGTGACTGAGGATTATTACAGCCTGACTGAAGGAGGAGAATGGACTCTCCTTTCGCAGGGCTGTTGATTCCATGGCAGATTCTGTACAGGTGTTTCAGCGGCATTTGCTCATCTGGGGACAGCTTTGCAGGTAGCAGCTCAAAACATAAGAGAGTCTAAGGCCCTTGCAGATAGACAGAGTCTCCCAAGGAATGCACACACAGGTCACAGCATACTGTACAGTGAGTAATTACAGGAGGTTTTCCACACTCCCCAGTGTGTTCTAAGGCACAAAGCTGGTGTTCTGGCAGCAGTGTGTGTGTAGAGGAGAAGGGCAGTGAGGTGTGTACCAGGATCTTCCCTTGCTCCCATTTTATTACTTCCCTCCAATACCCTGTACTGGGCAAACCAACCTTCCAGGCTGTAAACAGCTCCCACCAGAGCATGTTAATGCCACCTCTTCATTCAGCCACATGGGGGACGCTCAAGAGCTCTGGGAGAGGTAAACTCCCACCCAAGGCTGACCATGCTGTTTCTCTACTGTTCCCAACTAGGATTGCCACATCCCGAACAATCTCTCTCACTCCGACCCCCACTGGTTTTCTATAAAACCCCTCACCGTGATGTCTTGGTGCAACATGGCAATGCTTACATCACAAAGCAATGGTGTTAGCTCACTGCATCACCGTGGGCCCCAAGATCAATTTCAGGATCTCGGCAGTGTCCCATGATCATTGTTCATAGGGCCACTATCGCCACAAAAAAGGCTAGCCGGACCCAGGAAAGCCAGGGCAGGGGATGGCAACCTTACCAGGGAACTGAGCTCAGCACTTACACTCAGACCCTCTGCAAGACATCAGTCCCCCAGGGGAGTCCTCACTTTGCAAAACACGAGGGCAGCCTGGCTCTCAAGTCTCCCCCAAGCTCTCTGTCTCTCAGGCACCTGCCCAACTCGGAGCAGCATCAGTCACACCCCTCCTCTCACCCAGTCCTTTGTAAATCCCTCCAACCATGCAGCCACGCCCAGGTGCCTGCATCTCCCCCCTCCTCCAGCCACTCACCTTTCAGGGTCCCCAGCAGCGGCTCTTTCCCAGTCATGCTGCCCCCCTCCTCAGCCGCAGCCCCACAGACACCTGCAGGGCTCCACCCAGTGGCGACTGTGAGTCCCTTCCGCAAACACAGGGCAACATACTGGGAGATGCCACTCTCTCTGCAGCAGACAGGGGGGGAGCAGAGGGGGCAGGGCCCAGTTCAGTACCTTTGCTGGGAGCCCAATACAAGGCTGTGCATTAGAAAAGCTGGAATAATCTCATCAGCTCTCCTGGAGGGTGACGAATCATGCTCCCGGGATGGTGGTCTGGGGTGAATGATTAGTAAGTGATAGAGACACCCCCCCCCCCCCAGGAAGAGATTTTAGGCTGTTCCAGCAGCTTTGGAATGTTGATACTTATTATCCTGCAACAAGTGAGCGGCGTGATGACGCTGATCAGAGAAACAGACCTGAGGTGGCTGGGTTGCATCCTGACACCTCTGTGGAGGGCCAAGGAAAACCCAGACCTCATTATCATTACTTATTATTCCTGAATGTGTCTTTTAGTTCCCATTAAACAAACGTCATGATCTCCAAATGCAACAACATCCAATCAACGACATTTCTTCACATTACTGTCTGCACTACAACCATACAATTCAATCAGACTATAATAATTAACAAGGCCAAACTAGGGGTGTTTGCAATGACAAATAGGAGGACTGTGCAAAACACGTTAGCCTCAGGGCTATTAAGGCATGACAGAGTGAGATTTAAAACTAACCTGGTAAGTGAAATTTTAGTATCTCATTGAAACACACATTGTAAAGCCTTTCATCATGAGAATGAAAGGGTTTTTAAATTAATATTTGTGCCTTCAATTTTACTGCTATAATATTGCTTAGAAACTACAAAGATGAGTGCTATCAAAACAACCCCTACATTAGATAGATCCGCAACTCACTTAAGGATTCTCTGGACATTTGCAAACTGAAAGAAAGCTCACCTGAATGACACATTGCTCTTACAGGTTACAGATAAAACAATGAGGAGTCCTTGTGGCACCTTAAAGACTAACAAATGTATTTGGGCATAAGCTTTTGTGGGCTAGAACCCACTTCATCAGATGTAGAAATGGGTTCTAGCCCATGAAAGCTTATGCCCAAATAAATGTTAGTCTCTAAGGTGCCACAAGTACTCCTCATTGTTTTTGCTGATACAGACTAACACAGCTACCCCTCTGAAACAGGTTAAATAAAATAAATTAAATTAATGGAGATATCCTATCTCCTAGAACTGGAAGGGACCTTGAAGGTCATTGAGTCCAGCCCCCTACCTTCACTAGCAGGACCAAGTACTGATTTTGCCCCAGATCCCTAAGTGGCCCCCCTCAAGGATTGAACTCATAACCCTTGGTTTAGCAGGCCAATGCTCAAACCACTGAGCTCTCCCTCCCCCTTCCTACAAATAAGAAATGTTGCTGGTAGCCCTGCAAGCTCATAATGCCACCTACAATTAAACATCATTAATAATTAATACATTTTATTTCATATAGCATCTTTCATGCAATGCATCCCAAAACCTTATACCTTTTTTTTTTAACTTCTCCAGGCCTCAGTCCCCTCATCCATAAGATGACCTGGCTTCTTAAAAGAGTTACTCAGAGGCTGTTAGTTAATATGCCATGCTTCCTTCCAGTGGAATAAAGGTGGGATGGTAACACATGAATCCCAAACCCCGTGATTTAGAACTTGCACGTATTAAAGGCAGATCTTTCTAGCAGGTGGAGAGGCTGACACCACTGTGATAAATGCAGTAAAGATGGATGGATAAAGAGCTTGAGCCAGCAGGGAGAGGGAAGGCCGTATGCCTAACAGAGATGCCCCCCCCCCCCCAAATGATTTTGTCACTCGCAAAAAATGTTTAACAAAAATGGGAAAAAAAACATTTTTTCTTCTATTTTTTGGTTTCCATTGAAAAACCAAACTAACAAAACTGATTTTTTAATATTCTGTGTATTTATCTATTGCAACTGACAACCACTTTTTTTTGGGGGGGGGGGGGGTTGCGGAAAACTGAAAAATGTTTGGGGTTTCAGTTTTTCAAAGAAAATCAACATGGCTGTGATGGAAATGGGCATTTTTGGATCCAGTGGAGCTCCTGGGACATTCATATGGAACTATGTGAATCTGGAGAACCACCCCAGAAAAAGGCTATCTCCTCTGCCTCTCCTTTCCCTCCCCTTTGCCTGAGACAGCCGCACTCTACCCTCATATCTGAGGCCCTGTCTGCACTAAGGTCATTTTCCATACATTGCTCACCTCTGTTAGCAACACTGGGAAGGCTATAGAGAGGTCACCAGCTACCACCAGGGTTTTTAACACTGTGCCAAGTACCCATGATCAGGGCAGGTCTAATGGATACTGTTAAAAACAGCAGCAGCCAGTGGCCCCTTTACACTAGGATTTCCAAGGGAGCTAACACCAGTAGAGCTGAGCTGGTGTTAGAAAAAAGTGCAAACTGTCCCTTCAGTATTCTCAGGGCCTGAGAAGTGCTGTAGGTACCGATGGAATGGCCACTCCTTCACCAAAAGCAATGATCTCCTGGGAAACCCACCCTGCACAGGAAAAGTAACCACACTTCATCCAGCAAATGCTCCTTGGTTCTCCACTCCTGCAGCCCCTCCTTTAGAGCCAGAGCGTCCCAAAGGAAAACGTGGGGTTTTCTACAGCGACTGGAGCATATAGGCAGCTCCCCCATTGTGTGGCTGGGGGGGTCCTTTCTGCTTTTAGGGTGCGCCCTTCTGGTGCGCTTTGAGATCCTCTGGTGGAAGATGCAAAGAGTTAATCATTGAACAGGGTTACTATTTAACTCGCCTGATGTGGGAGGCGAAATGACTGACCCGAGCTAAAGAAATTCACCAGCTCCAGGCTAAGGGGCGGGGCAGTAAAGAAGCCTCCAGCGCAAGCAGGAAGCGGGAGGAGGCCCACGCGACCTGGCCCGGGAGTTGTTGCTCCAGCTGGGCGTTCCGTGGTGGAACGTTGCAACACCGCGTTCCTAGCCCCAGCCCCCTGCAGAGCATGGCCGGGCGAAGGGAGGCCGATCTCGGCTTGCTGCTGGCGCAGGCCCGGGTGGCGTACCGAGGGGCCTTTGCAGGGGCGGACCCTGAGATCGCGGTGTCAGCCCCCGGCAGGGTGAACCTGATCGGAGAGCACACGGACTACAACCAGGGCTTCGTGCTGCCTATGGTAAGGGGGAGGGCAGAGGGGCTGGGCTTGGGGGGCCCCGCCGAAGCATTACTTGGGCTGTGGTCATGCCGGCCCCCCTGCCTTCCCCCGCGAGTTGGGCGCAGTAAACCCAGGCACTTCGGTACCATCCCGTTCTTTCATAGAGGAGCGGGGGATCAAGTCCGCATTGTTGCGAGGGTCGGGAGCAGAATCTTCCGCGTTGCTGTCTCCCTCCGTGTTTCTGCTGCCCCCTGGCTCGCGAGACGAACACTTGTCCCGCGTGTTTGTTAAACGGGGCGTCACTGCAGAGAGAGCCACAAAATGAACCGCCCCTTCCCCCAGAACGGTGGTGGAATAAAGAGCCCCCCTCCCGCCTCCTGAGAGAATCACAACACTCAGACTTGCTCCCAGTCCCAGCAAAACAATAACTAGCAAAACTATCACTACTGAATTCTTCCCGCTCCGCTACAGCCTCTATCAGCACAGTGCTGTACAAACGGTAACCAAGTCACTCGGCTCGGGATGTTGGATTGGATTATGTTGGAACTGGAAAAGGTTCAGAAAAGGGCAACAAAAATGATTAGGGGTCTGGAGCATCTGCCATATGAGGGGCGATTAATAAGACTGGGACTTCTCTGCTTGGAAAAGAGATGGCTAAGGGGCGGGGTATTATAGAGGTCTGTAAAATCATGACTGGTGTGGAGAAAATAAATAAGTGTTATTTATACTCATAACACAAGAACTGGGGGGTCACCAAATGAAATTAATAGGCAGCAGGTTTAAAACAAACAAAAGGAAGTATTTTAATCACATAGTGCACAGTCAACCTGTAGAACTCCTTGCCAGAGGATGTTGTGAAGGCCAAGATTATAACGGGGTTCAAAAAAGAACTAGATAAGTTCATGGAGGATAGGTCCATCAATGGCTATTAGCCAGGATGGGCAGGGATGGTGGCCCTAGCCTCTGTTTGCCAGAAGCTGGGAAAAGGCGACAGGATGGATCACTTGATGATTACCTGTTCTGTTCATTCCCTCTGGGGCACCTTGCATTGGCCACTGTCGGATAGGGTGACCAGACGGCAAATGTGAAAAATTGGGACGGGGGTGTGGGGTAATAAGTGCCTATATAAGACAAAGCCCCAAATATCAGGACTGTCCCTATAAAATTGGGACATCTGGTTACCCTACTGTCAGAAGACAGGATACTGGGCTAGATGGCCCTTTGGTCTGACCCAGTACAGCCGTTCTTCTGGATAAAAATCAGGCCTCAGGACAATAAGTCCCCCAGTTTAGAAAACTGTTAAGATTTCCCCCATCACCGTGTAATGGTTTTTGGCCTAGCTGTGGCTATCCAGTGGCAATACTGCCAGACATGCAGCATTGGGTGTGTTCGGAAGCACATCTTAGCAGCCTCTTGGCCTGGACTTGGATTAACTTCCCCAAATGAGAATTCTAGGTCACAGGGTAACTCGTTGGAGAAGGTAGGAACCATTCTCATCTTCCTGCCATTCCAGGAAACGAACAAGTGTCAGACAGTGGACTTAGAGCACCACCGTGTGGGCACAGCGCTAGGAAAAACAGCTTTAGGCCAAGATTTCCAACCGTGGATGGCTCCTCAATCCTTTTTTCTGGCATCTAAATAAATGGCCTAATTTCCAAAGGTGCTGAGTGCCCTTCGACTTCCTGCACTCAGCAGGGCTTTTGAAAATCGTGCCACTTATTTAGGTGCTTAAATATGGATTTGGGAGCCTGTCTTTTGACGATCGTGAGCCTGGCCTGTAATTACAACTCCATCTCCTTCAGAGCTGCAGTCTTGCCGCTGAGCATGACAGGTAACATGGTCCTGGGTAAATGAGATTACAGATGGGTTGTACTGCCCTTCCCCTATTCCCAAAGTATGTCCTGAAGCAACCACTTGGCAATTAAACTGCTTCATTCTCCTCCTTTTCTTTACTCACTCTATAGTTTCTGCCTCTCTAACTTTTAATTTGCAAACACGTGTTGATGCAGACAGAGTTTTCTGCCCCTTCTGACTGCCTGGGGCAAATCCTGACTCCAGTAACTTGATCTCTGACTAGGACTTTGTTTGGCAGTGGTAACATTTGGAAACCCTAGGAGAAAAAGCTAGTGTGATGCCCTCACTTTCCATAAAGCCTGGGCTGTGAGGATGGCATTTGTGATGCGATGACCTGTCCACTAGCAGCTAGGCGGAAGCCATTATACTGGTTTCCTACAGGCCACCAAAGAGCTAACACAGCACAGTAATGCCTTTGGGTCTCCTGCTCTAGGATGGGGAATCAGTGTTTTTTTTTAATTTATTCAAGGCTGCTTTTCATGTGAACAAACTGGCACAGGGAATAAAATCCTGACCGGGAGGCAATCTTAAGAGCATCATCTCTGCACACGTGTATAATTCTGCCACTGTGTATAGGAAGGCTGGTGTCTCTCTGGGGGCAGCGTTAAGGTTGTTTGGGTATCTTAGTTGCAGGACATGGCAGCCAGGCCATCGCCATCCTTGTGATAAGAGGCACAAAGTAGCAACTGGTTCATAGAGAGTGGGAAATTCCTGCTCCTTGGGGCTCCAGCCTGCTCCCTGTGGCCAGTTTCCCAGTGGGAGCAGGATCCCAGCCTTAATGCCAAGACCCTCAGATATCTCTACCCTGTCAGTTGCACTGCTTTTCCGGAAGCAGGACGTGTTGCAGGTTTCCCTCATTTCCTTTTGCACTGGGTAGGGTTCAGCCAACGTCTCTCTCTGCAGGCCCTGCAGCTGGGCACCGTGATGGTTGGGAGCCCAAGGCGGGATGGAACGATATCCATCATTACAACCGCGGAGGAGGCAGAGGAGCCCAAAAGGGTGCAGTTTCCAGCTCCGACAGAAAGAAACACCCTGAGGCCTGGGGAACCTCACTGGGCCAACTATGTGAAGGGCGTGATCCAGCATTACCGGGGTAAGGTCCAAACGCACCTGGGCAGCGGGAGAGCTGCTTGGGTCAGCAATGTTTCTGCAGGCTCTCAAGATGCAGCGTGCTCTGGTCGGGAGGGTGGGTGTTACAGTGGGACTGAGACAGAACTAGGAACAATTGTAGCCTCACTTCCAGCTGAACATTAGTGAAACCCAGCTGATCCCTGCAGCTGCTGTTCCATTCGTGTCTTGTCTGTGACTACAAGATAGTGCCTGAAACCCAGGTGCCATCTCTCTGCCTCCACCAGGCAGCCTGCCTTCCTGCTCCCAGAAGTGACTGCTCCATGGCGGAACTGGCGGTGAGTAAGGGATATCTTCCTCCACTGCCCTTCCCTCTCCCTGAAGCTGCTGCCCCAGCACTGGGCTGCAACTATAGAGAGACCAAACAGCAGTGGGCCAAGCGTGGTATGAGGATACAGCTTGGTTGTCTGGATTACCTCTTGGGAGCAAGAGCGGAAGAGTTAGAGACAGGCCTTGAACCAGCTCATTACAGCTGTAGTTCTCAGCTCCTTGCAGACGGCCTTCACCTGCCCTCTATCCAGTCAGACAAAGCCTGATGGCTACTGGCCTTTCTAAACTGGACATAGTTCCCCCAGCCTCTCTCCAACGGCAGCTGCCTCCCATGGGGTGTTGTACTCCCAGGGATGTCACCAGTCCAAGTCCACTTCATTTTCTGTCTTGTCTCTGGATGGGCTCATTCTCCTTCTCCCCTTTGTTTTTTGTCTCCATTACAGCCGGTCCTCTCCCGGGCTTCAACGCAGTGATAGTCAGTAACGTCCCACTGGGTGGTGGCCTGTCTAGTTCAGCCTCGCTGGAAGTGGCTACGTATACCTTTCTGCAGCAGCTCTGCCCAGGTAACACAGCAGCCGGTTCATCAGCTCCACAAGCCTGGTGCAGGAGAGAACCTCTCTTCTGGGATCCTCTGTGCCCAATCCAGGCGCTGGCCAAGAGACACTATAGGAGATGCTGTGATTCCAGTTCTCCCCTTCACCACCACTGAGAGCTGCATCACAGCCACTGAGCTGTTCCCCCTTCTCAGAGGTGGAGCCCATCCCTTCCAGCAGGGCCCCTCCAGATCCCTGGCTAACTCTGCACACGACTAATAGGAACTCTCTCTTTCTCTGTTGAGAATCAACCAGGAAGTTCTTTGGGTTGGCCAGGATGGGTGGGTGGGGAATGCTCCTTTGGGAGCAAGTGTGAGAAAATAACAGCACTTCCACCCTTCCCCGCGAGTGTATCAAATCAAATTCTGGCTGAAGAATGTGGCATCCAACATATGGTGACTGGATTGGTCCGTGCAGCCTGGTACCCTGTCTGTGATAGTGGCCAGCACATGTGATGCCTGAGAAGAAGACAAATGTGCCCCTCACCCTGGGGAAGGGTGTGCCTAGATTGTGCAGTATTGCACATGGGTGGGGAAGCTTCCTTGTGATCCCAGCTGGTACATGATCAGCAACAGAATTAAGCACAGAATATGCTACATACAAGGTTTATACCTCCCTTAAGCTCTGTTCTGGGGCCTTGTGCAGGCTCTCTGCAAGGGGGTGAATTTCACCCAGGCTGCAATTCCCCCTCTGCTTGCATAGCTGCAAACGTTATTAGCAGAGATGGGTTCAAGCCACAGAATTTGGATTTGGAGTCCGAACTGCCTAAAGCAGCCAGGGTTTTAGTTGGGAGTGATCTCTAGCTATAACTCCAGCCCTTTTTAAACAGGCAGCTGCAGTGCTGCCTCTGTAATGAAAGAAAGTGAAAATGAGCTTTAACAAACAATTTTGGCCGCCTCCCCCCCCCGTTTTTTAATTACCCCACCCCCGGCCCCGCCTCAACTCCGCCCCTTCCCCAAATCCCCAGCCCTGCCTCCTCCCCCCAGGCTCTCAAGCCTGGAGGGAGGGAGGGAGGGAGTGTTTCGCGCGCTACGGCCGCTCGGGATCTCCCCCTCCCTCCCCGGTTTGAGAGCCTGGGAGGGAGGGGGAGACTCCGAGTGGCCGCGGCGTGGGCGCCGCTTCTCTCCCTCCCTCCCAGGCTCTCAAGCCTGGGAGGGAGGGGGAGCAGCGGCGCGCGAGCAGCAGCGGAGGTGAGCTAGGGCGGCCGGGGCACATTTTTAGGGGCAGCATTCTGGCGCCGGCCATGCCGCCCCTAAAAATGTGCCGCCCCAAGCACCAGCTTGTTTTGCTGGTGCCTAGAGCCGGCCCTGCCCTCCCATCCCGCCCCCGGGTCCCTTGGGCAAGGTGGGAAATGAAGCAGGCACCATGCTAATCTAGCTCTTTCTCATTTGGCACAGATGATGGGGACTTAGTAGCCAAGGCTCTGGTATGCCAGAAGGCTGAGCACACCTTTGCTGGTATGCCCTGTGGGATCATGGACCAGTTCATATCTGTGATGGGCAAAGAGGGCCATGCATTGCTGATAGACTGCAGGTCAGGACACGGACTCATAGCTTATTGTACCATCTAATGATGATACTCTCCACTTCTACAGCACCTTCCCGCCGAGGATCTCAAAGCGCTTCCTGATCATCTGCCCACGAAGCCTCATAACAGAGGCTTGGAGAGGTGTAGGGCCAGACACCCAGTTACGTTAAGGCCCCTTTGTACCACTCTGGCAGTGTGAAGGGCTGTGGAAGTGAATTACATTTATACCCGGAGTGGCATAAAGGGTCCTCAGCCTAAATGAGAATTTGTCCTTGGTCACGCTGTGTGACCTTGAGCAGACCAGCAGAGCTGGGATTACAGCCCAGGTCTGCCGATTCTCAGTCCTGTGTTCTGCCCACTAGACCACACTGCCTCCCACAGAGCAGAATTGCTGCCTTGTCCCGAGCTGCGCCGTGTAACTCTTATGTCTAGTGTCTAGCTGGCTGGGCAAGGGCAAGCCTAGCCTGGGAATTTGGACAGCAAGGTGAGCTGCTCCCCACTGGAACTTGTAGCATCCCGTGACCTTCAGCCAGTGACAAAGGGTCACAGTCCCCACTATCCAGCACCCCCCAGCTTTAGGGACCGAGCCATTCAGACACAAGTCACGGAGATCTTGGGATAGGGCCACAAGATGGCTCCATGGCTGTGGCTGCCGGATAGCCTTCCACAGGGTTATTATTATGGGAATGGAATGACTTGAGCAGTAAAACCCTGACAGAAATCAGGTCTGTAACTTCATGGTAAAAATCCTTACAGGATCATGGCCAGTAAAACCCATCCTTGGAGGGCCAGGAACTCCAGAGTCACTGTTGAACATTTCCACTGCAGTAGTGCCTGCTGGCCAGGTGCTAGGTGCTGTACAAACACCAAATAAATGACAGCCCCAGAGAGCTTAAGGTTAAACTGAAGAGCCCCCAAACACCTGTGGTAGCTTATGTAGAGGGTAAACTCTGTGGGGGGAGGACTAGCTTTATCGGCGCATGCAGGCCCTAGTAAAATAGAGCCCTGACTTGGGCCTGTGGCTGATACTGCAATACAATTGGTGAGATGATGAAAATGCAGCATCAAAGTGCCCAAACCACCTTAACTCTGCCCCTTTAGAGATACCAGCCTCCCAGCTGTGTGGGTGGAGAGCAGCTCTAACACTGGCTTCGTTCCTAGGTGGCTCTGAGCCTCAGAGTGATGTCCATGGCCTCGCTGTAACGCAGGCTCCTGAGGCGCGCCAAGGTGGCTGCTCCGACGCAGCTCCCGCTCGTCAGGGGCTCGGGTGGAAACAGGAAGTCCCATCCCTGTGACCCTCCTGTGACCTCTGTTCCAGGTCGCTGGAGACTTTCCTCTTGCCTTTGACCGACCCCAGCTTAGTGGTTCTCATCACCAACTCCAACGTGCGGCACGCGCTGACGGGCAGCGAGTACCCTACGCGCCGGCGCCAGTGCGAGGAGGCAGCGAAGGCTCTGGGCAAGGACAGTCTGAGGGAGGCCTGTATGGCCGACTTGGAGGGTGAGTGGAACATCTTCCTTGGGTCACCAGAACAGTCTGCTGCAACCTAAATCTTGTGAGACAGTGTGGGGAGCGAGCTTGGCAACTGGGGGTGGGGGGAGAGGGGCAGGGTGGGAAGCAAGCTTGACTACCATGGGGAGGGGAGAGGCGGTGGGAGAGGGGCAGGGACGGCGTGGGGAGCGAGCTTGGCGACCATGGTGGTGCGGGGAGGGAGGTGGTACGGGGAGGGGCAGGGACAGCGTGGGGAGAGAGCTTGGTGACTTTGGGGTGGTGGGGGCAGAGACAGTGTGGGGAGTGAGCTTGGTGACAGGGGGTGGTGGGAGGGGGCAGGGATGGTGTGGGGACCGAGCTTGGCGATGGGGGGGCGGGGGGAGAGGGGCAGGGACAGTGTGGGCAGCGAGCTTGGCGATGGGGGGGAGGCGCTGGGAGGGGGCAGGGACTGGGGAGTGAGCTTGGTGACTTTTGGGGGTGGGGTGGGGGCAGGGACAGTGTGGGGAGTGGGCTTGGTGACTTTTGGGGGGGTGGGGGGGAGGAAGAGGGGCAGGGACTGTATGTGGAGTGAGCTTGGTGACTCTGCAGGGGGCAGATAGAGAAGTGAACTCAAAAGGTGCTGGGCGGCATGGGGCTCCATTCCAGTTGGTGCTGTTTGGAGGCTCTAGGCCATGGGTCGCGTTTCAGTCCAGCCTTGTGCGTCTCTAGCTGCCCGGGCCCTGCTGAGTGAGGAGGTGTACCGGCGCGCGAGGCACGTCATTGGAGAAATAGAGCGCACCTCCCGGGCGGCGCAGGCGCTGAAGGCCAAGGACTACAGGACGTTCGGGAGGCTGATGGTGGAGAGTCACAACTCCCTCCGGTACGGGCATTGCCAGCCCCGCTGGGTAGGGACACTCCAGCTGGGGGTAGGGTAGCAATAGCTCTCAGGGCCCAAGGATGGGACACAAGGATAGCAAGGTGGACAGCTTCAACCACGAGATTTCCCGTGCAGCGTCTTACCTAGTCTCTCCCACCGCTCAGCGTTCCGGAGGGGAACAACCTGCAATAAGTGACGGACTTTAGGAATAATTGCAGAGAAGATCCTGTTCTACAGCCTCGGTGTTGGTCTGTACCAGAGGATTCAGAAGGAGGCCTCTGCCCCTGCTCCTCAAGCATGCCCATGGCCAGTTACCCAATCAGGGCTGGCTCCAGGCACCAGCCCAGCAAGCAGGTGCTTGGGGCGGTCAAGGGGATGGGGCGGCACGTCGGGCTGTTCGGCGGCGGGTCCCTCTCGGAGGGAAGCACCTGCCGCCTAATTCCCGCCAAAGAAGAAAGCGGTGCGGTGGAGCTGCCGCCGGAGTGCCGCCGATCGCAATTGCGATCGCGGCTTTTTTTTCCCCCGCTGCTTGGGGCGGCAAAAACCCTGGAGCCGGTCCTGTACCCAATACCCCTACTACTGAAGGGAATGTGCCAGGCTAACCCCAGCAGCTGGGCCTGCAGTTTGAGAGGCTTTGCCCTCTCCATTTTGGCTAGCAAATGCATGTGTTTCTAGGACTGGCCCTGAAATTCGACCTCAGGAGGAATCAAACGACTCTTCCATCTCCCGCTGCAGCCAGGTGCTATAGGGCTGGGTGTGTTAGGAATGTGTGTACAGGGATGCGGCACTGGCAGGCTGCCCAGACTCGGGTTTGTGTTTCCCAGGGATGATTATGAGGTCAGCTGCCCTGAGCTGGATGAGCTGGTAGCTGCAGCGCTGGAAGTCAGTGGGGTTTATGGCAGCAGGATGACGGGCGGAGGCTTCGGAGGCTGCACGGTCACGCTGCTGGAGGCCGGAGCAGCAGAGGAAGCTCTGCAGCACATCAAGGTACGTAGCCCTTCTAACGCCATAGCTCTGGCCTTCAGCCTGGCCTCAGGACGTGCAGCGCAGAGCCCGGCTCCACCAGCGTGAGTGGAGAATTCTGACCAGGCAAGGTCGAGGCAGAGGAGGATCAGGCCCATGGAAGGTGGCTTGATCAGGCTGGGATAGTGAGACAGACGAGTGTCTCCAGAGAATATCCCCGGAGAGTGACTAAGCAAAGTGACACATAGCTGGAGACATTGCTTGGAGGACTTGGATTGGTAATGAGGCTATAGGACCTTTGGCTCGCTAGGGCACTAGTCTCAATGTGACCATCTTACTAGTCCCATCAGATGGCCGTACCGAAGTGTATATGAAATGAGTTGTGGTTGGGGGCCAATAATGCTCAGTCTGGCAGTAGCTTCCCTGAATGCATTCTGATCGCAGGGCCCATTGCATTAGCATGCAGACTCTGTTGGACCCTTCAGTGTTTGCTTCTCCTTTTGTCTCCTAGGAGAAGTACAATGGCACAGCTACCTTCTATTTCACCACGCCTTCAGATGGGGCAAAGGCACAGCCTCTGTAAGGAGCGACTTCCCTTTCTGCATAGGGCTCTGACCTCCGGGTCCTCAACGGCGTCAGAGGAAAAGTCCTGAGCCAGCTGCCTTCCCCCTTCCTCCTGGAGGAAATCAAACATGACTCTGTTTCTAACTTCACAATGGAACACAGGGAAATGTACAAACCTGCGCCACTCAAGTAATAAAACTAATTTTGCACAACAGTTCTGCCTCTTGACTTAACCATCTCAGTCCAAACCACTGGAGACCATATTCTGATCTCAGTTACACCAACATATGTGAGACTTACAGTCCTCAGAGTTAACCCCAGTGTAACTGAGACCAGAGACTGATCCAGATTACTGCAGTGGTATGGGCAACATGCAGTGGCAGTGTAGTAATGCCTTGCATGAAGCTTAGTAATTACTGAAGGGGAGTATAGGGACTAGGATGACTGAGGGCCATGTGCCAAGTCGCCTGAGAGAAGGAGTCACCCATATGCTGAGAGCATGGTACATCCTAGCCCCTGTAACTCATCCCTTGCCAGCTGGCACAACTGCCAATCTTTACCTCTGAATTTTTGCAATGAATGGGGCAGCCAGACTATAGAGAAAATTGTTTATTAAGTGCAATATAAAGCCATGTGGTCCAGAACACCTGTGGACAGATTCTTCCTTGGTACACACCGGAAGTATTCATGTGCCAACAATTGTACTTATCTCATGAAAGCTACAAAAAAGTGGTTATGTTCTATTGTGGCTCTTCCATACAAACCTTTTTAAAAGGGCAGGTTGTTAGAATTGGGATCAGCCACCAGGCTGCATTCTGCCCCAGATAATTTAATTAACTCTTTGGTTACAATTATTGTATGAACTCTCCTGTGGCAGCGAATTGGTGTGTTATAACTACAGTACAAAGTACTGTGATGCACAGCGACGGGAGGCTACAGTCAACGTGGTGTGGCTTGGGTGAAGTGCCACTTTAGCTGAAAATATGTCCATGTCTAGGAAAAAAGTAGTCGCCGAGAGCCCTGGAAGCCAGGAACTGAAATATAAGGCCAACTAGACATTCATTCGGTAACTAAATATTTCTAATGGGCTGTGTAAAACCACATTTGGTTTAATTTGTAACAGACCAGGCTTCTTGTATTTAGATCAAAAACTAAACTAGCCCCAGTTCCCACCTAGGTTTAGGACAGGATGGTCATGCACAATGGGGAGAACGTGTGTATATTAATCTCACACACACACACACACACACAGAGGGGTCTGGCTCACAGGGAAATCAGTGGCAAAATTCCCATTGAAGCCAGGTGCAAGATTGAGCCCTTGAAATGGTCTGTCCTGGGAGCTCTCTCTGGTTCTCAAGGAATGGCTGAGAAGTTCCATAGTCCGCTTCAATAAAACCAACGACACCTCCAGGGAATAAGGGCAGCTATTGTTTTTGTTCCGCGGCCTTTGAAAACTGGCCTTACCCATGAAAGGTGGGAGCTGCCGTTCTTACTAGGAACAGTTTCCCAAATGCTCATGAGCAGCTCCCATGCTAGTCGGCTGAGGGTGAAGTTGAACCAGTCCACACTCAGACCCCTTCAGAGCCAAATGTCAAACAAGAGGCAATTCAAGAGCATTTCTCATTGGTAGATTTCAAAGGTGGGTCCTACCATCCCCATCTGACAGATGTGCCACATGGCACCAGGGTGTTAAGAGTCTTGCCCAAGCTCAGGGAAGGAGTCAGTGGTGCAACCAGGGCTAGAACCCCCTAGGGGTTTTGCCTCCCAATCCACAGCTCTAGCTTTTGGCCCATGCTGCCTCAGCTCTTGTTCAGCCAGCTAACGCTCTGCAATGGCCTGGAGGGGCTTAGGGGGAGATTTTCAAAGGCATAAATAGGAGCTGCCCAGTTCCCACCGACTTCCTATGGGAGTTGGGTACTTAACTGCCCTTTGGGCCTTTGCAAATCTTCCCTTAAGTCTTTAGGTTAATAGCCATATTAAACATCGGCACAGCTGGGTTGGACGTGTGGCTACGGAACTGGGCGCACAAGCCCTGCGGTTAGTACTGTACATTATGATCAGAAACGCTCGCTTCAAAGACACCCCCTCGGGGAGAGGGTTGGGAAGCGAAACATACGAACGAGTCACCCCGCTGGCATAACTTAGTGCAGTGTTTGCAGAGGCTTGTGGGACAGAAAGGCAAAGCTCCCCCCCCCCCCCCCCCCCATTGCCATGAATGCCCTAGGGAAAGTGAACATACAGAGATTCCAGCACCACCGGGTTGGGAAGTAGCAGGGAGGGAACGCAGCAAAGGGCATGGCAAGATGCTAGGATGCCTCATCGACCCAGAAGCTAGACACACGGCAATAACTCTAGTAAAGGATCACTGGACAACGGTCAGATGCACGACAGCCCCTACTACCCTCAGCCTTAGGTAGCAGGACCGTGGGAGCGACTTGGTTCACGCAGCCACAGCCTTGCCACCAAGCGGTAGCCATGCACGGCAGGGTTCCAGCACAGTTCTTGGCCCCAATGTGGTCTGAGAATGGCTGATGCTGGGGAAAGAACGATGTGGCTGAGGCTAACAGTTCATCCACTCTAAAGGAGAGCGACTGTCCCGCCCCCACTTCTCTCTCTGCCGTCACCTTGTAGTTACTGGGTGACAGTGGAATGTAATACACTACAGGGAGTATTTGGGGCAGGGGATCAAAGGCCTTTACAAGTCACGCAATGTTATCTGTCTAAGCTGCACTAAAGCTCCACTGTGGGGAAAGTGACACCAATAAGGATTTGGGGTCTTAGGTTTATAACCAAGTTGGTCTTTCAACAAAACAAAAATATTACCCGTTTATAGTACATTTCTTCCGATCCTACGCCACTGAACTAGCAATTCTGATTCTTCCCTTGTAGTCCTCCAGGCTTTACTTGGCCTTCGCCCAAGAGTACGCTGTAGCTACAGTAAGACTGGACTGTTGTATGCTTTGCAGTACACAAGCTCCTCGATCTGGGATGCTGTAGGAGGTTGGGTTGCTGTACTGCAGAAATCAACAGTGGAGGATTTAGGTACTGATCTAAAGCCCATTGAAGTCACTGGGCGTTTTCCCATTGGCTTTGGATCAGGCTCCTTAACCAGTCTCTGCTATTACAAATGTTTCCCAAAAGCTGTGTGTCTTTAATGCTCATTGTAGCTCTCATTTACATAGGTTTCTTTATAAAATAATAAAATATATTTATATATATGAGGAAAACTGTACAAGAGTTCAGCAAAATTGCATCATAGAGCATTGTGGGTAATGCTATGCAAATTAAGGCTATAATTTGTTACTGCAGTACCACACATTAGCAGCAGGAGGCTTTACACAAACAGGTGCGGTAGGCATGCAGCGATTACCCTGACCATCTACATTGCAACACGGGCTCATAAACAATAGAACTGTGCACATTTGCAGAGCACAATGGAGTTGCCTCCCACTGGTGAAATGAACAGGGGGGAAAAGCAGGGCTGAGCCAGCAGGTTGGAAAAATAAAAGTGACCATGCATGACAGGTAGCACACAAGACAGAGGGGGAGCTGGATATTTAAATACAAACCAAAGCCCAGTGCAGACTCCCAGCAGGAGGCCAGCCATGTGAGAGTGGGTAGGCAGCACATACACACAAAGTCAGCAGGTAAGGATTATACTACACGGGACTCCAGAAACGGCTGGCCAATGACCCTGCACTGAGAAGCCTCTGCGACAGACCACTCAGTGGAGATCCTAGGCCGGCCAGCCCGGAAACGGAGCGCTCCAAATGCCAATCACACACTTGCCACCCCATCTGCTGATGTGCCGCCTCCACGGCGTGGGCTTCAAAGGAATGACCAGCGTGTCAAGTGCCACTGCAGTTCTACGCCCAGGTGAGATTAGGTGGGCACGGCGGCCCAGAGCCTGGAAGCTGACCATAGCATGAGCCTGCCTGAAAAGCTCTGCAGTCTGAACATGCACACCCCTTTGGCAGCCTCTCCCCAGCTCAGTCTTCGAAGAACTGTGGCTCCATCTGTTTGGTGAGTGTTCCACTGGACATCATGGTCCTACTGACGAACTCTTTGGTGACCTGCTTGGTGAGGGTGCCACTGCTCTCCACCCGCTGGGTGGTCATCAACATGCCATCTGCAACAAGAGGAGCAGGTCAGCCGTGGGCATGACGGCCTACGTGAGGTGCTGCCCTGGCTCTATCCCAGCTGGACTGTCAGACAGGTATCTGCAGGAGGAGCAGTAGCTTTTGGGCCCTAGCCTGTGTGTTGGGAACGAAATTCTCTCCCGGACCCCACATGAAGGCCGTCAGCCACAGCGGGACCTGGGCTGCGTTCAGGAAATGCAACCATGGCGCATTTCAGACTGGCATCCACCCAGTACTAGGGGAGGCAGTGCTGCAGCGAGGACAGAGAGGAGTTGGTTTAGTTCCCGTTGACAGCAATTTATTGTGTCTCAAAATCATTACCCCTTGGCACCAGAGGGGTGAAGGGATGGGGATATTTAAATACAATTTTTTAAATTGTTCATTTTTCCTCTCTCTTTCTCCTTTCGCCCACCCTGCTGAAAGCCTATAGCGTTGAATAGCCTTGAGGAGCCCTCCAATAGCCCCTCCCTGGATGTCTGCAGAGCTAGGACCCTGAGATCTATGGGCAGTCAGGATTGTGCTGTAACTATTCACTACACCAGGCACCTTCCTTGCACTGGCCGATACCAACGACTGTGACTCCGTACAACAATCTGCCCCGTCTCCAGGGACTGAAGCATTCCAGACAGGAAGCCCTTACCTGTGTAGTAGGGCTCCAGAGAGGAGTGGCTGATGGTGGTGGTGGTGTTGTATTCCGCGGGGAGGTTGTACACTTCCTCTCTCATGTATTGCTGCCCTCCGAACTGTGAGAAAGCTCCTGGAGAGAAGAGGAGAAAAGTCAGCTCGGGGAATGTCGCAGGAGCTGTACGATCACATGGAGCCCCTAGCTACCCGTCACTGAGCAATCAACGCCAACGACCCTCTCCCTATACCACTAGGCAGAGAGCTTATGTCATACTGTTCCATTAGGAGCCCTTAAAGAAAGAAATCTGAAGAATGCTCACGAGAGATTGGGAGGCTGAAAGACCCTGTGAGGTGGCTGCTGGGTCTTGGGGATGCACAGTCATCGAAAGAAGAAGGTTGGCAATAAAGTAATAAGTTCTCAGACTCCTTTCTCACCCAAGGATCTCAAAGCCCCTTATAAATATTACATTAAACCTTGCTGCCCCTGGAAGATATGTATTATCCTCATTCTACAGATAGCGAAACTGTGGCACAGAAATTGTTTCACCAGCAGAGGTGGAACGAGAACCCTGGAGTCCTGACCCAGTTCCTGGCTCTTCCCATGACTGCCATCTCCCACAGGTTGTCTTTTGTTCCCCCACATATACACAAGAAATGTGGTACCTCCATCTTGAGACTCAATGGTGATGATGCCCTCTCTCTCTGGCCCAAACCCTTGGGTGGTCTTGGCTTGCACTTTGAACTTGTAGGGGATGTTCTCGCTCAGGTAGGGCACGGTCAGGGAGGTTTCTGGGTTGTCCCCCTCCACATAGATATTCCTGGGTTCCCCTAATCCAAATGGAAGCACGGTATGAAGAGAGAGAATACAATGGTTCCCTAAAGCCCACCATCCTTCCCACCAACTTCCTCCCCACTCACCCCCCAGCTGCTACCCTCCTGCAGTTTCCACCACCCTCTCCCCTGCCCCACTTTATTCTTGTCTCAGCCCTCATCCCCCCCTTATGACATCCCCGGTTCTCTGTCGAAAGATCCCCATTTCAGTACAGGGCTGGGTCTCAGGCCCAGCCCTCCCCACTAAGGCTGCTCAGGGATTGAACGGAGCGGGAGGCTCTGTTCCTGGATCAGGTCTGCAGCTGCGACGTGCTACGCTTTAGCCCCAGCAAAGGGATAATTTGTCACTTCTCCAATGGCTTGTTTCCAGCCCAGCCGGAGCGAGAACGTACCTCCTCCATGCAGCATCTCGCAGGTGACCATGTAGCCCAGGATGGCCCCGTTGGGCTTGCGGGGTCTCTCCCAGCTGAGCTGAAGTGAGTCCGGGCTCAGGGCAGTGAACACCAGGGGTCCTGGCGCACTAGGAGTGCTCAGTGTAAACGGTGAACCTGCAGGAGCAACAGCGAGAGGTCAGTGCTGGACTGGGGGAGAGAAGCAGCAGCCTGGGTCTATGCAGGTCACTGCTGTAATGGGCTGGGAGTCTCGGCTGTTTGCATAGTGCAATGAAGATGGCACTTTGGGGAGCGGCATTCAAGGAGAGAGGGGGGTGTTCATTTTAAAGGGGGAGTGAAGGAGCAACAACTGGGAGCTTACAGAGCCTAAACTTCGACATGGGGGTGCTGCCACCATGCCCCAGACCCCCAGCATACCCTGAGGTCGGCCTCCATACCCCCCCCCCCCGGGCAGTGGAGCAGTGTGTGAACCCACCGCACCGGGGTCCCGCGGCTCATTGCCCAGCCACAAGGAGACGGGAATGGAGTGAAGCCAGCGCCGGGCCCTCTCACCTGGTACAGGACTCAGCGGGCTCTGCGGGTCCACCTGGGACTCAATGGTGATGACGCCCTCTCTCTCGGGGCCCCAGCCCTCCTCGCTTTGGGCCTTCACCTTGAATATGTAGGAGTGGTTTGGCAGCAGGTTGTCCACCACCACCGAGTTGTGAGTGGGGTTGGGGATGTTCAGTCTGTACACGTCTCCTGGAAGGGGGGAGGAAGGAGAGAGACAGGTGCCACCTAACAGTCACAACAGCAGGGCTGCAGCCGCAGTACAGAGCAGTGTGTGTGTGTGTGTGTGGTCGGTCACACCAGAGCAGATCAACCATCCCTCAAGCCTGTTCTCTTGCCTCTGGCCGTGGCCTGTACACGGAGCGGATGTGACCTTACAATGCAGGTGGCCACCTACAGCAGGGCTGTGTTTGTGTTTATGGGGGGAATCCTTCCAAACCCCCAATAGCCTGACCCATGTGATAGGACCCCTTTGCCTTTAGACAAGTCCTATGAGCTTGGGTACTCTGCCCTCATTGATCGCAGGGTTATCTGGCTCCTTTCCAGACCCAGCTGCAGCACTGAACTCAGTGCGACAGGCTAGGGAGGGGTGAGGGTGGGCTGGGGGAAGCGTTGGGATGGTAGCTACGGTTACCCCCATAATGGCCACTCTACGTCTGTGTTTGCCATTGCGTCTCTCCAGCATCCACCTCAGGGTCCGGAGGCGACGGGCTCTAAACACTGACTAGAATTAGTAATAGAGAACAAGGAGGCTGAATGAATCAGACTCAGGCCCATCCTCCATCACCTTCCACCCGGATAGCTCACGGCACTTCACAGATGTCAGCGAGCAAGTCCTCAACACTGGGGAGAGTGGGGGGGGGGGCATTTGAGCTAGTCCAGACGGGGGGGAAATGAGGCACCAGGAGGATATATGTTTTGCCCAAGGCCACCCAAGAAGTCTGTGGCAGAGCTGGGAATAGACCCCCCCCCTAAAATCCTGGCTCTGCTCAGATCAGTGGCAAAACTCCCATTGGCTTCAGTGGAACCCGGGTTCCGCTCTAGATCTCCCAGCCCCATGCTGTACCACGAAGACTCGTTCCATGCCCAGGGCTGAGCCGTCAGCCGAACAGGGCTCACTGACCTCCACTGAGGAGCTGGTACTGCACGCTGTAGCCTTGCACCTCTTTCTCGCACTGCGGCTCCTGCCAGCTGACTTTCAGGGAGGTGGGCCCCAGCGCAGAGAACACCAGGCGGGTGGGAGTGTCAGGGACGCCCAGGGCCATTCTGGAATCTGATGCAAAGAGGGAAAGTCACAACCTTGGATTCAAAGGCGAGAGGCAGCGGGGAAAAGAAACAGACACACCCCAGTGTGTGATGGTCCTTACAGTCCAGGGAGAATGTGGCAAAACGTCCTCTCCGCAACCACGGGCCGGATCTGCCGAGAACCTACCCGGAGGGGCTTTGGGGGCTGAGCTGAGCAGCCAGGATGGGGTCAAGCGGTATACGAATGGGTTCTGACAACGGCGCCCTGCAGTCTCTGGACTTGGAGAAGCAACACCCTGACTCCAGCCACGGGAGCGAAGGGATTTCTGAGAACATCTAGACGTTTTCCCTGCCAGTCCTTTAGCTCCCCAGCAGGCTTGGGGCCAGGCTTGGCCAAACTCACTCCCCCTGAAGCACCACGTCCAGGCGGCTTGGTGCTTCGAGGACATCTTGGGAGTGAGTGGGACTCCTGGCCTTCTGGGGGAAGAGGGAATGCACCCTAGGGTGTGTGCTTTGCCTGACAGGCCTGCGCAGGGAGAGGGGGAAGGGGAGTCAGAGCAGCCATCTAACAGCCCTGAGCCTTGCTGCATGCAAGCTGGGGATGGGGTGGGGGTGGGATCAGAGACCCCCATCGGAGAGAAGGGCACAGAGGTACTGTGAAGGATGAGCCGTCCCTACCCATTCGCACATCCACAGTTAACCCACTGGCCACTCCTCTATCTTGCACACACTCACCTACCTAGCTGCTCATTCCCCCGCCAGCTTCTCTCTGACCTCCCCCCACTCCGTGCCGGCAGCCACTCATCAAGGGTGACACTTCAAGGGGGAGACTCAACGGGAATTAAGCACCCAACTCCCATGGGCTTTCGGTGGGGTTCAGGTGCTTAACTACCCTTTATGCCTTTGCAATCCTCCCCCATCATCTTCAAACTGCTTTGCAGTCACATGTCCCAGCTGAATCAAGCTGTTCGGGAGGTGAGTATTGCTATCCCTGGTTTACAGATGGGGAAACTGAGGCAAAGAGGTTCATGTGAGTCAAAGGGGGACGAGGGATTAGACCCTGGGAGCTCCTGGCTCCCAGCCCGATGCTCAGTTCATTAGCCCACCCTGCTCTCTCTACAAATAGCACCTCCAGAACCAAAAGGTGGGAAGAATTAAGGGGTATCCCTTAACCACTGCCTTCATGGCAGCAAATGGATGCAATGATGAGCAGATTCTCCAGCACCTCAATGCCAGGCACTCTAGGGCTCAGCTGCCTAGCGTGGTTCGGAGGGATGTTTTGCATTGGGCACACATTCTCCCCCAAGGCCTGTGGAGAGAGACAGAAAATGATCGGCTTGTTAGGAGCGAAGAGGGCAGGACGCGGACGGCGAGTCAATGAAGTCGTTAGAGCGCGGGGTGGGTTAATCAGCTCACATGGCTTTAACGAGGTCAATGAACCCTGCAAATGGAAAGGTGGCGTGGTGAAGGCGCAGCCAGGGTCAGGGGCACAGATCAGCATACACACAAAGCCGGTGGAGGAGAGGAGCAGACAGCTCACGGGTGGATGGGCTGGTTATGGGATGCATGACTGCGGGGAGACACCCACGAAGACACTGGACAAGGCTTTGCCGTGGGCTGTACCTATATACTTGGCAATCCCAGTGGGCCCATCAGTCATGATTATAGAATCCCGAAAGCCATTGCTGGCGTAGGAACCCTTCACCTTTGCCCTGCTCCTGACACCTACGTCTTGGGGCAGCAGGGCCATCCTGCCAGCATCTTCATGTATGGAAGGGAGAATCCTCCCTGGCTGGTCTACAGGATAGTGGAAAACAGAGAGAGAGAGAGAGAGACCACTGAAGGCATCTGAAGCCAGAGCAGCCCGTGTGCTGGGGCCCCAGTACAGAGAGGGGTGCCTTAAGGGAGAGCATGAAAAGGGCTTCTCCAGCCCCGTCCCCACTGCCAGACCGACTCTCAGACAATTCGAGCTGCAAAGTAACCATGGAGATAGAGTAAGAGGCATGGAGGCAGCCCCCGACCTTCCCAGGATGCTTTGCGGGGGCCCATGGAGGCAGGCCCCCCTTTCCCAGAATGCTTTGCGGGGGCCCATGGAGGCAGCCCCCCTTTTCCCAGAGAGCCCTGGGGGGGCCCCATGGAGGCAGCCTCCCCTTTCCCAGGGAGCTCAGGGGAGGGGAGTCATGGAGGCAGCCCCCCCTTTCTCAGGGTGCCCTGGGGGGATGCACAGAGGTAGCCCTCTCAGTGTGGAGAGAGGGAGCTCTGGGAGGCAGAGGTACAGGGAGCCCCCGGCTGGTGTGACCCAAGATCGCTGTAAGGGGTAGAGGGTAGGAAGACAGGTCCCTGCTATGGCGGAGCAGAGGGGAGGGCCCCAATCCCCCGACACTCACCATATCCTGAGGTCATTGTGCTGTAATCTCTGGTCAGAGACGAGCTGCCCATCAGCCTCCTCTCCTGGTGCATGTGTGAGGTCAGCTGGTTATAGCTAGCATTCAAGGTCCTGTTCAGGGTGCCCCCACTGCCGGGGAAGGTGAAATCCATCCGGCCATTCGGCAGATGCTCTGGGAAAGATTGAATTCAGTCAGTCTCAGCAATTGCAGTCTAGGCATCGGGACCATACCACGGCTCCATGCCTCCTGCATCGGCTTTGTCCTATTCTCCAGCTGTTTGAGAACATAACTCCGGCTCTTCAGACAAGTGACAACCGCACAGCCAGCAGCAGGGGAAACAAACAGGAACCTGCACCCCCTGCACAATACCCAACCGACCCGCAGTGCCCAAGGTAACTCCAGAGCTCAGCTTGTCGGGGGGCTGCTAAGGTCCAACCTCACGTGTCTTAACGGTCAGATCTCTTGATCCCAGCACGTGTTTATATTTTGTCTTAACGAAAGAAGAAGAAATGCCAACTGAAGGAGGCAGCTCCCACAGATTTCACATTGGAGCCCATCTCAGCCGGACCTGAAAAGCAAATCCCGCCGTTAATGGTCTTTATGAACCCCCTCTTAAGTGACCACCCAAAGGGGCAGCAGAAATCAGGTGCCTCCTAGAGGCTGCTCTCTCAATAATAGTCCTGCAGGTTTGCACTGGAAACCTGGGTGGGTTACTTCAGAGCAGTTACTTAAGATGAGGAGTGGCCCCTTGGAGGCGGCTGTTCTTACAGGCTTCACATGGTTTTGATCTGCTCCTTCCCTAAGGGTCCGAGCCTATTGCAGAAGCGAGCTCCTAGCAGGTTCCCAGTCCATGCCCGAGGTGGGCGTTACCTTGGCACTCTCCTGAGCAGACAGACCATGACAACACTTTGCAAGCAGACTCTACTACATGTGACCAGTGCCTCATGCCAACACCAATGTGGGTACAGAGGGGATGTTAGGGGGCAGGGCCCAGTTCCACGCTCTTGGCTCGGAGAAGGACGAGACACGACATTCACTGCAGAAGAAGCCGGCCTTCACCTGGTTGGGGCCGGGGCGTCGCGCTCCTCGTCAGGCTGCCGCTGGCTGTGTCGCTGTCCAACAGCTCAGAATGGGAGCTATCCTCGTGGAGGAGACCCTCGGTGTCCGAGGAGAAGCAGCTGCTGCTAGAGAGGCGGGGGATCATTTCGGCTGGGAGCCTCCAGGTGATGCGGCGAAGGTCCAAGTCCTCCCCTAGCAGCTGCACATATTTCCACCTGGAGCCTTTTGGAACAATTTAAGTACTCACATTGGCACGGCCTGCAGGGGCAAAGTGGGGAACCTGCCACCATCAGGCCACCTGCTGCACACTGGGGTCAGCCTCCAGGAGCAGCTGCATCTGCCTCCTGTGACAAACCCGCTGATGGGCTACTGCTGTGCAGAGATCACGGGACAGAGCTGGAGAATGGAGGGAACAGGACACTAGGGGTTCAACCAGCCCTGGGGAGACCAGAGCTCCAACCCCATTTCCGTCAGGATTGAGAACAGGGCTGGCGATCCCACTGCACACCTGTCCCCATCACAGGCACTGCTGGATAGAACTGTCCTCCCATGCTCAGGAGCGGCCTCCTCACTCCATGAAGCTCACAGGTGCACACAACGCTGGCCACCGTGGGGCTGTCCTTACACGTACACTCTACTCTCTGCAAGGACGCATCACTTCCCAAAGCAGATTGAAACAGAGAGAGCGAGCGCACAGGACAGGATATGCCTCATTCCAGCCACTGTCGAACCTGCTCCAGCCTAGGTCTCCTGTAAGGTTGCCCCAGCAACACCAGTTGCCCCAGCTCCACATTACAAGTCGCTTTCATTCTTCCCATTTGAAATAGTTATTCCAAGCTGAGACTCTGCCACGTTCACCTTAGCAGCCCTGACATAGCCAGTGGGACACCCCTAGAGCACAATGGGAGAGAACCAGATACCATGGGCCACTAGGGTTCTTCTGGGTCTTAAGCAGCTATTAGCTGAAATGTCTCTGCTCCACTACCCACTGAGGTCCCTCTCGTTGGCCTAACGGCTGAACTAAGAAACATCCCCAGGAGCTAGGAGGTCAGGACTGTGCGCTGTACCCTAATCTCATGGCAACGGGCAGAGGCCCAACCTCTGGATGCAAAGTTCCTACCCAACTGTGCCTGGTGGAGGCTGAGCCTCCATTGCTCTTCAGAGCAGCAGCACAGAAGCAAGGTGGCAGCTCAGCATCTGCATGGTCCTCCCAGAGCTGGGACTTCTCTCTGCCGTCGCAGCAGAATGAGGAACAAAAAACGATCTGTGCTGATCCTGTGGCTAGTAAATCACTCCCTCGTTCGGAAGGGAGGTTCTCTGCTGGTTTGCTTTCTCGACTCCCCTTCTCCCGGGGGAGGCTCAGTGTTCAAAGCTGTCAAGAGAAATCAACAAAACACTCTTTGCAAAACACAGCGCACGTACCGGAGTCGTCGGAGACGCTGGGGCGCTTGCTGCCGGACGGGGAGCGCATCACATCCGCGCTGTACATCAAGTAGCTGTCGTAGTCTTCGCCGCCCTCGGCATCGATGATTGGGATGTCGGGGATGATGGGAACTGCGAGGGGCAGGCAGAGAGCGCCATTAAACACCCTGCTTGTGTGGGGCCCTCCCATGCCAGAGGGAAACCACCCACCCAGATGCCATAGGGACAGGCATGTTAGCATGGACACAGACAAGTTAAAACGGGGAGAGGGAGGGAGAGAGAGTAGTCAAGCCCCACTCCCCACGCGCCCAGGCCAGTAGAAGCACTCACTGGACATTGGGCGCCTGGGCTGTGTGGCGAGGTTGATTGTAGCTTCTCGCTCAGGCCCCCAGCCGGCTCCATTCTTGGCCTTCACCGTGTAGCGGTACGGCTGCGACTCCCGCAGGTTTTCAATCAGAACCATGCGCTTCTTCGCCTCCTCAACCAGAACTTTCTTCATGGGCCCAAAGGGAACTGCAAGGAAGCACACGCTCATCCAGCAAGGTCATCTCTCTCTCTCTCTCTCTCCACACACACACACACAATTCTCTTCATTTCTTCTCTCCCCGCTCCTTCGGTTGTATTGGGCTAGGCGGCTTTGCTCTCCCGTTTGAAAGGGAAAACAGCACAAAGGCCCAGCGACCCCCCCGCCCCATCCCGCCCCACCCCGGCCTCTGCACACACGCACCCGCTCTTTTCTTTGTGGTCGCTGCAGCTGCAGGGTCTGTCCTGTGCATGCAGCTCAGTCACTTGGCCAGCTGCCTAGCTGGTGTGCTCATGGCACTGTGGCAGTCCCAGCTCTTTTCCCCTCCATCCTCCAAGCTATCATGCTGACCATCCTTGCCTCCAGCACCCCCTCGTCTCCCACTGACACTGCTCCCAACACATCCACAGGGGGCGCTGCAGACGGACGGGAGAGTCTCACTTGGCCTGGGGAGCGAAGGACCCATCAGATCCTGAGTTCGGATCCAGTTCACACAGTAGCACATGGGTCATCAGCCCCCCATGGCCCCTAACCCTGTCAGCAGAGGGACTCAGAGCAGAGCTAGAGCCCGTCCGTGCCAACCTGCAGGAGGAGTCTCGCTGTTTCCTAAGAGCGATACAAACAGTGCGGGTTTCACCTGCCATTGCATTCTAAGAAATGACTAGAGATGGGCCAGAAGCAAACCCCTGGATCCAAACTCCCCCAAACAGAGTCGAGATCCAGGCCTGAACTTCACAGCTGGCCTGTATCAATGGGTCAAACCAACAGAACCCTCCACAATTGTGGCTGTTCATCTGAACCTTGTGGCTTGGGCCCATGTCTAGGAGTGGCAGTGGGAGAGCTCAGCGCAACCCTGCTTCACAGGGCTCACTTCTGCTTTCATCACTGTGCTTTGCTCCCAGACGGCCTCTGCACTGCATCAGTACCTCCGTCCTCCTCGCGACAGTCCCAGACTGCGCCCTCCGGATCCTGTCTGGCAAGCTCCATGGAGCCCCCCAAGGCCAAGGGTCTCAATGAGACTTGGGCCGCAGGTGCCAGGAGAGAGGCGGGTGATGTTACCGGTCATGCAGTCAGCCACCCTCAGTGTCTGTTTCCCAGGGTGTAACTTCACTTCTGGGAAGCTCCCAAAACGAACAGGGAAATGGGCCTCCAGGAGCAGGTTTCCCAGGGCATCATCCCTAGACTGTTCAAGGTGAGAAGCATCCCCAACGCCCACTGAAGTCAGATGAGGTCAGCAGGAGCTGAGGGTGCTCAGGACCTCACAGGACCATGTCCTTAATACTGAACTTCTGTCCTGGGCTCTGGCATCCCACCACCACCCACCTCCCCAGCAGCCTGTGCTCTCACTCATCGTAACGTGGGCTGCTCCCAACCCCAGTTCATGGCTCCGGGGTAGGAGCAGCGAATGACTGGGGACGGGTCCTGGCTGTTTCTGCCAAGGTCTTAGCGTCTCAGTCCGATGGAGACACCTCTACAGGACCATTCGGCAAGGAGGAGCCCTCTCTTACCGTTGTCCTCATTGACAAGTCCGTAGCTGACTTCGTAGGCCGTGATCTCCCCGTTGGTCTCAGCAGGCTCAGCCCAGCTCAGCTGAGTCACAGTGGAAGAGACGACGTTGAAAGCCAGACGCCCAGGTTCGCTGGGAACTAACAGGAATGAGAGCAAAGAGGCGGGGTTGGAAACAAGCATGCGGGGAGGGCTGGATATTTCTGGGTGTGAGTGATGGGACATGACCAAGGGAAGTGTGGCTCAACTGGCTCGATCCGGGGAGATCTCCCGACGGACTGCGGCACCACCACATGCTTATTTTACACCAGTTGCTCTGGAAGGTGCTGGAAAATGCATCACAGAGCCTAGGGTGTCTAGACCCTTCCAATATGCCTATCGCTGCCCATGTCCATGATGGGCTGTCTTCTCCTCTCCTCCAGCAATTTGGTTCCTTCTGATGGGCCCCCTGGAGGAAGGTATCTTGGTGGAAGGAAAAGTCTTGCCAGCCACAAACCAGAGATAGAAGGACACAAAAGATGCCATTTGGGTCTATTCCACCGCCACTCATGGAGGTGCAGTACACAGCGTTCAGAAGCACATTAACAAAGAGGATTTAAACGAAGTGGGCACTAGTGGCAGTAGATGTGTTCACAACTAGGAGCTGGGTGAAATTTTTCGAGCAAAACCTTTTTTGGGCAAAAAATGCAATGAAACATTTCATGTCGATTTTGTGTAATTGTTTTGGTAAAACAAATCCTAAACCTTTCATCTCAATACTTGAAATATGAAATGTTTCCATTTTTCATTTCCAAATGACTTCTTGTTTCAAAATTTCCTGTCAATTTTATTTAAAAAAAAAAAAAAAATCAGAAATGTTTAAAAATGCTTGAAACCCAAGTGAGATGTTACATTTGGGGTCAAAGAAAATGCTTTGGTTAACCCCCAATTTTATTTTATTTTGTTCTTTTGATTTTTCGGAATTGCTAGTGAACCGAAAAATCCCGTATTCCTCTAGCTCCATTCAGAGCTTCATAAAACGTCCGGCTATCATTGGGCGATAGGAATCCTGTGATCAATATTTCAGGTTTCCATTTGTTTGGGACCTTCTGCTTTTTTGTTGTTTTCCTGGCAAGATTTAATAAAACAGCCATCCCCGGCTACTGACCGGGGCAGTACAAGATGAAGTAAGATGTTCAGATTGGTACCCGGAGAAGCAAATACTCTTCCATTTATGAGGAGCTGAGCAGCTCTTGGACCTATAGTCCTTTGTAACACACTCACACAACATGTTTCATGTTCATTAACCAGTTCATCCCCACAACAACCCTGTGGGAACAGCAGGGGAATATTCCCATTACCCCCAGTGATGAGAATGGGATAAAACACCTGGACACACGGGGCTTGAGTTTAATCACTTGGTATGGAGGGTGCTCGGCAGTTAAAAAAATGAGGCCTATAAGGGTACGTCTACACTGCACCAGGGAGTGAGTCTCCTAGCCCAGGTCCACAGACTCAGGCTAGAGTGCTAAAAAGCTTGATGTAGATGCTGCAGCTTGGGCTCTCAAGTCCGGGGAGGGGGGGGGGGGGCGCGCGGAGCTGTTTTTACACTAGCATGAGTCTGTGGTCCTGGGCTGGGATGCTCACTCCCGGATGCAGTGTAGACATACCCGGAGATGTCCCAGCTTAGGACACAGGGTGGGAGAGGTTCAGTGACTGGGCCAAAGCCACAGATGGCACCTATTTCAGAGCTGGTAGCAGAAACTCAAACGCTCCTGGCTCCCAGGCCTGGGTGCAGACCACCAGATTGTGCCTTTTAAAAGATCAGGTTGTCCTGCAGACATTTCCAATGAGGCATCAGCCTTCAATACGTGGGACAGGGTTTGGTGTCCTCTGGCCACATCAGCTGGTCACTAGGATCTAATCCCCACAAACGCCAAGCGAGCCTGTGGGAACAAGCCAGGGGGAGCAGCTCACCGTCCTCCAGGGTGCGGCAGAGGGTGATATCCGAGTAGGGCCCCTCGCCCATGTTGCTGTAGGCGCAGACCTGCATCTCGTAGTCGCAGTAGGGGTATAGGTTATTCAGCTCTGCTGATGGCACTGTGGAATTGATCAGCCTGGCCTCTGACTCAGGGTCCCCTTGGATCCAGTACTTCACCTACCATCAAAGGGAAAACCATAAGTACTTCTCCCCTCCCCTGTTCTCCTTCAGTTCCTCTTCCCAGCCACCAAGAGCAATTATAAACCAAGTGCAAACTTCATGCAACCCGCTGCCTGGGGTAGTGAGTGTTATGCACAGCAGGATGCAATGGTCAGAGAAGACCCATGCACCAATGAAACTCTATTTTGAGAGAATAAGTGGTGCACAGTCTGCAGAGGGGGGAGTTTCACCCTACATTCAACACTGACTAACTAGTCCAGCCCACTCCCAGCGTGGGATTGTTCCCTCCAGTACATTTTCTGGAGCTTTGCCTTGGCTAGTTCTTTCTGTGCTAAGTGATGGAGTTTGCCCCAGTTTCCCTGGCAGGAGGCTCTGCCTGCTAATCCCTCATGCTCCTAGCAACACCCAGTGAGAACACAGCGGCCTTTCCCCGCTGGAGAAATGTAACTTCACATCTAAGGGAAATACATCCGAGTCCCCAGGGGGCTCCGCACCAGGAAACTTAGAAAGGGCTCTGGCACGATTAGCCGGCTGCTGCTCAGGGGAGAGAGGCGGCAAGGGCAGGTGCTGCAGGTTGAGGTCCCTGTGCTGGGGCTAAGGACTGTGGGCTATCCGAGTCGGGACATGCGTCAGGGAAGGAATAAGGTGCAGTGGCTGAACTGGAGAGGGGTGGGGAGGGTTGGAGAAGTGGGACACACAGGAGCTAAGGGTCGAGTTCCTTGACAAAGGCAAGGAGGGAAGATTGGCACTACGCCTGGCTCTCCCCAGCTACACGCTCTTTCCCTTCCACAAGCTCCAAGGCCACCCCACCCCCAACCCACCCCCACACCAGACAGACAGGCTCCA
The DNA here is from genome assembly GCF_028017835.1 of Emys orbicularis. Taxonomy (NCBI): domain Eukaryota; kingdom Metazoa; phylum Chordata; order Testudines; family Emydidae; genus Emys; species Emys orbicularis. The sequence goes on from NC_088695.1 coordinate 35,514,676, forward strand.
TATGAGAGGTAAGCCCCTTGCTGACTTTCCCTTACTGGACTTGAATAAGATTTGATATGGTCGTAGAGAATCCGCCCAGGACATCCATCAAGCCCACGATGCCCTCCCATCTTCCAGCACCTTCTCTCCCCTCCCCCGCAGGATGAACGATCATTGGACTGGAGTGGCCATGACGCCCCGGGATGATGGGCTGTCCATGCCCACCCCAGGAACCTGTTTAGCCCTTACCTTGTACCCTGTGGGTTTGCCAGGCGGTGGTAACCAGTTGAAGCGGATTTTCCTGGAGCTTAGAGCTTGGGCGTTCGGATTGAGCGGCGCACCCAGCTTGCCTCTGGGAGACTGAGGGAACTGGCCCAGGCCAATTGGGATCTGTATGCCATCCACAACCTCTGCAGTGGGGAGAGTGAAATGCCCTGAGGGCATGAGTGACTATCCCTCAGCAGGACGGAGCGAGAATGGGACAACCCACATCACCACTTCTCCAGCTCTCTGAGGGCTTTACGGCCATTACTACATTAGCTCTCAAGCCATCCCTGAGGAGCTGATCAGTGTCCTCTTCACTTCGCAGACTAACCACAAGGGGGAAGGGATAGCTCAGTGGTTTGAGCATTGGCCTGCTAAACCCAGGGTTGTGAGCTCAATCCTCGAGGGGGCCATTTAGGGAAAAATCTGTCTGGGGATTAGTCCCCCTTTGAGCAGGGGGTTGGACTAGATGACCTCCTGAGGTCCCTTCCAACCCTGGTATTCTATGATTCACACAGAGGCAATGTGACACGGTCACACGGCAAGTCAGAGCAAGAGTCAGGAATAGAACCCAGGCGTCCTATCCCTGAAACTAGCCACCAAGCCACACTGCCTCTTCTGTGATGCACGCGGGGCTTGTGCCCCAGAAATGAATCCGTGAATATGCCAGCTGCTCGGCTTGGCTTGGCTTTCTGGAAGCGTTTGGGCTTTTCTATTGTGCATTTTATGATGCTCCAATAACGGTTTCTCCTTTGGATCACAGTTCCATGAAGACGCTATGACAGTGTCAAGTACATGCCTAATAATTACTTTGTCACTATCTACCCAACAAGTGAGGAGAATACACAACTCTCTGATACGGCCTGTCATACAACCCATATAGCCTGGCTCATGCGGGAAGGGCCACTCCACATGTGGTTGCACAGATATCTAAACCCCACGGAGCCCCATGGGACTAAAACATTAGCGGTGCAGACAGTACTAGTGGTTTATCGACTCCCGCAAAACACACTGCTACCTGCACCCAGATCCGCAGGGAAAGGAAACAAAGAAACCAATTCCACTTCGGTTTGCAATTCACATGATCCAACTCCTCCCAGTCTCTGGGACTGAGATACCGTCTATGCACATGTCTACCACTAGGGGGAACCAAAACTATATCATTAAATACACCAGTACAACATGCAAAACCTGCAGACATATCTCCACGGCTAGAACATCAACAACCCCACAATGCACCTTTCAAGGTCCAGGGGTCTTACACATGCCTATCACAACTGGATGGTGCACCTCATCCAGTGCACTAAATGCCCAATAACAACTATGTGGATGAAACGAGACAATCACTACGCTCTCGAATGAACTCACACAGGAAAATGATAAAAGGCAAAAACAGCCTGTCACCTGTGGGGTGAACACTTTTCACCAAGCCATCACTCTGTAGCTGACCTCTCAGTCCTCATCCTCAAAGGAAACCTGCACAACACTTTCAGAAGATGAGCTTAAATTCATTACTCTGCTAGACGCTAAACATCATGGACTGAACAGAGACACTGGATTTATGGCTTATTACAACAATCCATAACCCACTAATACCCCCCTTCCCCCCAGTGTCTGCCCCCCATGACTGGAGAGGTGTTAATGAACCACTTCACCTTGAGTGGTCCCTTGAAATATATGTTAAATACTAATGTTAAACAATCTGTTCCACCTTGTATGTAGCTGTGACGCTCCAAGTACCTTTCCCAGACCTGAAGAAGAGCGCTGGGTAAGCGCGAAAGCTTGTCTCTCTCACCAACAGAAGTTGGTCCAGTAAAAGATGTCACCTCACCCACCCTGTCTCATTAACGACCCCAGGCAGCTGTCCGACTGGGGCTAGGACCCAGACTTGCAGCATGCTGAGGCATCAAGGGAAAGGAGCGTCTCTGGTAGCTCAGGCCACACATCTGTTCATGTCACTGGTGACACACACTGTAGGGATTACACACTTCTGTGACGAACTGGGACTGTTCTTACTGTGGTCTGTGAATGCTGACAGGGGTGTGTGGCTAGGATAGTCTGCATTGGGGGATGGGAGACTGACGGAAGGAGAATACCTGAGCATGTAACATGAGAACCCAGGAGGGGGCTGGGGCGAGGTGACACCTTTGCCCGGGAAACTGAACAAAGGCTGTGGGAGGGGTCGCTGAAGGCAGAGTCTGAGGAGCTGGCTAGTGACCATGGCTGGGAGGCAGACGGGGCTCTGACCTCCCAGGGGGGCTAGGGTGCCCGGGGACCCCAAGATGGACCTAACTGAGGGGGGTCCTGTTGTCTGTGCCTGCAAGACCTGTCTTGGACTGTATTCCGGTCGTCTAAATAAACCTTCTGCTTTACTGGCTGGCTGAGAGTCATGGTGAATCGCAGGGAGCCGGGGGTGCAGGGCCCTGAGTCCCCCCACACTCCGTGACAACTTCACACTACTTTTCCTGGCCTAGAGTCATCCTATCTGCCCGCAGCACGTGGCACAAGAGCCTGGCGATGCAGGAAAAGCACGGCTCACCGGTGGCACACCCACCTGGGTCAGTGATGGTCACCGTGGTCTGCGGGTATTTGCCGATCTTGGCGCCGTACTTGGGGTTGAGCAGATCCACGGCAAACTGCTTGAGCTGGCGGTTCTGCAGAAGGGCATCGATCTCGGTCAGCTCCAGCAGCGCCACCTGCACCTCCTTCTGCATCTCCCCAGGCTGGAAGACCAAGTCGCCCTCTGCGAAGATGTAGTCCTGGGAGAGGATTAGAAAGAACATGCTAAATAGTTTATTACTCCCCAGCCACAGCATCCTCGGGACGTGGCTCATTACTCAGTCCTTCCCCACACTGCATCCACAGGACATGGCTCATCAGCGTGCCCACCCCCTCTCCATCCACAGGACATAGCTCATCAGTGTGGTCCCCCCGACCCTCCGCATAGCCATGGAATATTGCTCGGTACTGTAGCAGATTCAGAAAGGAACCCACATAGCTGTATTCTCATGCAATATAAACACAAAACACACCCTCCCCTCTCTAGTGCTATCACTCCTGCAGTACAGTCTATACAGCAGGACCTCTCCAGGCTGAGCCTGCTGCAGGAGGCTTTGCAGGACATGACCAGCACATGATTCCTGCTGGGGAACTTCCTGGTTTATTCCGGCTTTTCCAAACAGTCCATTATCACAAGCATGTCAGAAGGCTGGTCAAGATGACCGAAAGAGCGACATTTTTACTAGCCACAAACCCAGGCCTCCAACAGGCAAACCTGGTGGGACAGAGCTGGGAAGAGAATGCGTGCGCTCCTGACTCCCATTCTGCGCTCAGACCTCTAGGTCACATCTCTCCCGCCCCGCCCCACCCCTCCCCGGAGTATATTCATTTTGACTGGGATCTGTCTCTGCTGTAGCAGCCCCTGTAATTACTGGTCCGCACTCGCTGGGTTTCATGCCACCATGCTCAGATCCGCCAGTACCAAGGAGCACAGTCCTCACCTTGCCATCCTTCGCGGTGAGATCGCGAGTTCTGTAGGTGATCTGGGATTTTCCGTTTTCCATGATCTCCCGACGCACAGGGATTTTGGCCACCTGGTCGAAGCGGCTGTGAGAGTAGGCTGGCTGCAGAAAGGTGATGATGCTGCTGGCTGAAAGGAGTCAGATAGGTGGAGCATGTGAAACAAACAAATATCTGATGGAGGCTTCTTAGAAACACACACACACACACACACACACACACACACACACACACACACACACACACACACACAGAGAGAGAATAGAGCTGGGTTCTTTAAAGCCACCATACTGTCAAAGACATCAGCAAAGAAACTGTTGCAAAAAACCTGAGGATCCGGTAGTCTCAAGAGTGCAGTTTCTAGGAAGAAACACCAGGAGGAAAGATGGAGTTGGGGGCATCACTCAGAGATTACGTAAAAGTTAAGAAAGAAAAAAGGGTGTGAAAGAGGAAGGTCAGGGAGAAGGAACCCCAGAAAGGAACAGAGGAAATCTGGAGTTATCCCTTCACGCCCAGCTAAAAAGTCTCTCCTAGCCTCATGACCGACGGCTTCTGCTGAAAGCATGAGCCATCTAAGTGGGGATGGAGGCTGCTGGCCAGGACAGCACAGGAAGGGAGGGACCAGCTGGGGGAAACTCTCCTTCCCTTCTTGTCTTCAAATCAAGATGATCTAGTTCAGACACAAATCACTGGACTGGAGACAGGAATCCCTGGGTGAGGGTTTCCAGCCTGTGTTGTACAGGAGCTCAGACTAGATCAAAATGGTCCTTTCTGGCCTTAGGAGCTATTAATCTAGGTTTGAGAATTTCTTATCACACGCCCCTCCACCCCCTTCACCTTGCTCTTTGATGATGGTGATATTGACGAGCCTGCGTCCAATCGCCGCTGTCCCCATGGGGACCTCAATCGCCTCCACCTGCAACTGCTTCTCATCGTCGTCTTCCTCCCTGATGAAGAGTGGGACCCGGACGTCCACCAGCTCCACACCTTCCTGGAACTCCACCATCCCGTGGGCATCTGCGCAAGCGGAGAGGGTGAAAGGGCATAGCTGAGAGGGTCCCTCCTCACAAACCCCTATTTTGCCTTGGTCAATAAGCTCAACACTCGCCTCCTACCTTGGTCAGAGGTCACGGTATAGTAACCCGGCGTCACCTTCAGCTCATTGAAAGCCTCCTGAGACACGTGTTTCTCCGTCACTTTCACGATCTCCGTCTTGGCCGAAAGGGGAGCGGTGAGCACTGTGTCCACAATCGTGTGGTCCTGCCTGCAGCCCAGTCAGGGGGAGGAGAGAAAGGAGTTCACGCCTTGCCCCTGTTCTGTCAATCAGATGCCTCTGCCAACCAGCCATTCACAGCGCTAGTCAGCCATCAAAGCTTTCAATCAGCCAATACACACACGCCACGCACAGACACTCGCACAGGTGAGGAGCGCAGGGACGAAGGAGAGAGACACATGAACACTCCACCTACCTTTTCCCGGCATTGGGCTGCAACCTAGGGAAAAAACAGACCAGCAAGAGTGAATAACCCCACCAAATCCCACTTGGGGTGCCATGAAGGTCTCGAAGTACCCAGAGTCTGTCTATAGCAGGCTAGAGCTATGAGAGCTGCTCCGCTGGCTCAAGCAGCCGAGCACCCTCGTGGGAACACTGAAGGCAGGAGTTCAAGTCCCACCTCTGACTTTTCCCTGTCGCTCCAGTTTCTGTCCTTGCTCTTGTGCAATGTGTGGCACACAACTGCAAGTTCTGAAGAGCCCCACATACTGTGGGACGCTGGCTAGCAAGTGCCACGCAGGGCATCTCTCTGCTTTGTCCTCCAGAGCTGCTGACCCCCAGCACTGGTCCCTACTTGTCCTGCTACTCCCTATGACCCAGATTTTCCAGACACCATAGCAGACGTGCCCAGAGAGTTAACCTTGGGGAACGATTCTCCCAGCTGAGAGGAGGAGACCACGTTTACAGGGCCAAAACCTGGTCCTCACTGCAGTCTATGGGAATTTTGTCACTGACTTCAGCGAGACGTGATTAGACCTGTAGCATTTTAGCACCATGTACGGAGCCAGAAGTAGCCCAGAGAGCCCATGGTGGTGCCTTTGGGGGCACGCTGGGAGGCCCCTGGCAAGCATGTGAATCCCTGGCATTCACATCACGGTACTGGGGGTACCACTGCACCCGGGCTGCGGGGAAGGATTACTCCTCGGAAACTGCCCATGCAGAGTTTAGGTGCCCCTCTAGGTCAGAGTTTGCAGCCCTGGGTGCCCCATGCCCTCCTTTTTTCCCAGCACCCCTACATCCGCTCTGTCCCTGGGTCACTCACCTGAACTTGGTCTGCTGGAGTTTGTGGACTCCGGAAATGTGCTTGTAAACATCATTCAGCTGTAAGGAGCAAGAGAGTCTGTTACAGCCCCACAGGGACTCAGCACAGCAGGCACCATGCTGCCAGCAAACCGAGCAGGCTCTGCTCAGCCCTCTCCCTCGCTACAACCCCACCCTCCTGCTCACCTCTCTGTACCACCCCAGCCAGAGAACCCAGGGCCTCCCCCTCGTCCGTACCGCCCTCGGCAGGGAGAACCTCCTCGTAAGACGAGCCCTTCAGAATCCATGTCTGTTTCCATCCGCTCCCCAGCCCTGTTGGCTGCACCCAACCGGCCCCCGGCTTTCCTGGGCCCTAGCCACAGAGCCACAGCTCACACCGGCTGTATCTGGCTCCCTCCGCCCCAAAAGGCAAAGCCCAGAGAGAGCGGTTTGGCCCCTTACGTTCTCCTCCACCTCCTTGCACAGCTGCTCACATTCCCGGCTGTCCGGTTTCATGAGGTTCTGGGTGAAAAGCCGGGCCAGTCTCAGCGAGATGCCGTAAGGAACTGGAGAGAGAAATCCCCGGTCAGACCCCCTCACTGTCAGTCAGAGAAACCACCCCGTGAACAGCTGGGAGTCAGGAAACACCAGGGCTCTGGTGGCCCACACCCCAGCCAGCAGCGCCCAGTTTCCAGGGCTCAGACGGCTCACATGGTGCTCAGACCATCAGTTCCGGCAACCAGTAGGCGCTGGGCAAGACACAGCCAGAGCCCAAGGAAGGCAGCCACACAAGGAGCTGGCTCAGCAGCCGCTCTGGATGGAGGAGTAGAGTGATCATTTCCCTCACCACTCCCAAAGCAGCAGCAGGGAGAGCGGAAAGCTGAATCCAGGCAGCAGCCTGCTGAGCTAAGGCAGCATGTAGAGATGGGGCATCTGCTTGGAATAGCTGTTCTAGGCTGGAACGTCTGGGGATGTTCACGGTGGCGGGCCCGGGGGACCCTCCCAGTCACTGCGACAGAGAGGGGATATACTTTGGCGGGCAGGCGTCTATTCCTTGGGGGTGGGAGAAGAGAAAGGGAAGGGGAGTCTCCTCGCAGGGGTGCTGTCCTGGGAAAGGGGCTAACTAGGACCTGGGGATTGTGAAGGGCCAGGAGGAGACCCCAAGGCTGCCAAACTCTCTTCCCATCTGGCGTCAGTGGGAGGCTATGCACACACACACTCCCCCCCGGCATTAGCACTCACTCAGCTCCTTGGGGTTTGTGGTGGTGTGGGAGGAGAAGCCCGGCTTGTGGACATTGTTGTTGATCTTCCAGCGGATGGTGTCCCTGCCCTTCAGGGAGCCGCTGCGCACCATGGGGGTGTCCAGGTGGTCCGAAGCCATGAGGCTCTGCCGCAGCATGTAGTGATCCTCTTTGAACCCGACAGTGCGGCCTGCGGGGTGAGGGGGGAGCAGGTTAAAGCTCAGAGGGCTCCAAGGCTCAGGCTGTGTCCTGCACTCACGCGGTGCTGGACTGACAGACCCCCTCCATTTAAACCACAAAGCAGGCTCCCCCAACGCACTGCCCTGCCGGGGAGCTCTGACTCCATGGCCCAGTTCATCCAGGGCCTCTCTGCCAAGACGCCAGCAAGGGACCCATTAAACCCTCCTCTCTACAGCGGCTGCAACCTCTTCCTGGCCCCTGTGGAACTTACCCCTCCCGAGATCACTGCCCCCAGGAGGACCTTCCAGGAGCCCCTCGATCCATCTGCTGCCTGAGGTTCGGTGCTTTGCTCTTAGGGATCGTTCTTGCAAGTTACAAGCCCAGGATGCCAGCGGCATCTGCCCAGAGCTGGCATGGCTCATGGGGGACCAAAGGGCAGTGAGGGTGCATCAGGCCAGCAGGACATCCTGCGTGTCCACTGAATAAACGGTGCCTGTTCAGCTGCCGTGCTCTAGCAGCAGCCCCGGCTCTGTCCCGTAGAGAGCACACACGGCTTGTCCAGTCTCCCACCAAGGCCACTGGTCTCCACTAAGAACCTTTGCCCAGCTGAGCCTTTCAGGCTCCTGAAGAGTTAACCCCACTTGGGGGTCTTGCTTCCACCCAGCCCCTTCCCTTCCTATCCGTACAGGAAGCGCACCCCCCTCCGAAAGTGATCCCCTTCCCCCCAGAACAAGGTACCTCGTGCACAGCAGGGCAGCAGGGCCAGGCAAGCCTAGGAGACAAAAAAACAGAAATGGAGATTCCCTCTGTGGCCAGGAGCTCCTCGAATGCTCCCTCCCATGCTGCCGGAGAGGGTTAGATTAGCAACAGGAAGCCACTGGGGGGGGGGGGGCATGGATACAACTTGTGGGGTCTCCATGTGGGATGGCAAGAGCTGCCAACCCCATGTCATCGTTCCCCTGGGAATGCTGAGGCCAGGTCCCTTTGCCTCCCCCTATCTCCGTTAGCCCCCACGCCATCCTGGCCTGTGCACACGACAGCACTAAGGGAGACGGCTGCAAACTCCTCAGCAGTGCAGGGCTAACCACGTTTGGAAAGCCTAGACGTCTGCCCGCTAAACCACAGACCAACTGCTGTTCCTTGTGGGCCAGTGTGTTTACCCTAAGGGGGACACAGCCACGGATGTGCCAGGACCGTTTGGCACATGCCGGCTCCAATCTACCTCCTACTGAAGCCACTGGCACAACTCCCCTCAGTTCCAATGGGAACTGGCCCTCTTTCCCCCCAAACTACATTACATTCAGACCCTTTGGCTTCCCAGCTGGATCAGCAAAGGCGCAGCGGGGCCTTTTGTAAAGCGTCTTCCGAGAGATGGGGCTGAACGGCTGCTTTCCAAGAGCTAGGATTTCAGGCTTCAGCCTTGGATAATTCCCGTGTCTGCCACACCTTCCCCGGGGGTCCGAGTGCAGCCCCGCGCAGCAGGACCCGGAGCTCACCTTGCAACAAGCGCAGTACTTCCAGCAGAGCAGCAGCAGCAAGCCCAGGAGTAACATCAGGAAAATGAGCAGGGGGATGAGCCACAGGAAGCTTCCTGGTGGGCACTCTGCAACCAGCAGCAATAAACTAGCGGTTAATTGGGGGCAGCCGGAGCCCAGCATGTCTGGGGTGGGAAGAGAGGGAGAGGGAAGGAGAGCAGAGCCAGAGAAAGGGATGGGGGAATGGGAGAGGAGGCAGCCAGAATTCTCCTTGGGAGGGTGCAGCCAACCCTAGGTCCAGTAACATCCCTGCGACTGCCCCAGGTGCTCCCCCACAAGCGCCAGGCAAGGAGAGGGGGCTGCCAGCTCTTCATTCACTTCCCTAGCATGTAGCCAGTTTTTCAGGAGTGACTGAAAAATGCTCCCAGCTGATGGCTGTTGGGTGGCCTGTGTGGGATGAACTGGGGGGAATCTCAGTCCAGTTCCCAGGGGACAATGGTAACCAGCTCCCAGTAACCATCCCCATGGGCTCTACCAGGCCCCTCTACTGGCAGCCTTGGCCGAGTGACCACGGCCTGGCCAGATCACTTAGCATTATTTGTACAACCCCACCAATGCGCTCAGGGTGCTATGGACAGGCGCAAAGACAAGCCACGGGCCGGAAGTGGCTGGGGGCTCAGCGAGGGGGTCCCTCGATATTTCAGCTTATTGCTGTGGGGTGCGCTCCCCTTTGCGGGGCAGGCAAGCCAGGGTTTGCAGGTGTCCTTGGAGACGTGAGTTGGAGACTGAGCCATGCTCTTGGCCCTGAGGGGGCCCCGTAGCTTGCACCTTCCCCTGCCCATGCTGGGCCTGTGCTGTGGATGGGGCGGGCTCGAGCCCCCTGGGATGCTACCTTTCACTAGCTCCAAGTTCATACTCTTCATTAGGAGAGAAGTGGCCTCTAGAATGGTCACCGGGGGGAGCTCAGACTTAGGGTTTGCAGCTCTGACGCCCTCAAGGGGCAGAGAGAGAGAGAGGTCGAGCTGTGATCAGCAGTGGGCGCGGGCACAAGGCCCTGCTAGCTCTGAGCCCTACCCATGCCTCCTCCCCCCACCAGGCCCCGCTCACCTTTCTTCTTCTGCATCAGGATGGTGTTGTTGTGTAGTGTGCCGGGATCCCCTTCCAGGGTGTAGCGGTACGTGCAGTCGTCCTCCTCGTCCTGGAACGAGCAGTACTCGTTCACCTCCTTCGCTAGAGAGAGAGAGAGAGAGGGGTGTGTGTGCGACTGTTGTCATGAGAGGTAGCACCCAGAGGCTCCTGTTGGGATTGGGCCCCATTGTACTAGGCGCTGCTTGCACGCAAACACACACGGTCCGGGCTCGGGGAAGCCACGTGAGATACACACAGAGCTTTGACACCCGCAGGCTGAGGGCTCAGTACCTTTTTGCAGTTCATCCACCATCTGGATCTTGAAAGAGCAGTCCTGGCATTTCTGCCCCTTCTTCTCCCCGGTCCCCCAGGCCTGGCACTGGACGCAGCTTCGAATGTCTTCGCAAACCCCCAGCACGCCCTGTGCACCAGAGACATGACATCAGACGGTGAGGGGGAGAGAGGGAGGGACAACGTCGGATTCTGAAGGATGAGTGTTGGAGACAATTCATGCGCCCTCATCGTCAGAGTAAGGGCGGGGGTGGAGCGGGGACATCAGACCGGGGGGGACTAGCATGAAAGTGTGTGGCGGTGACATACAAAGAGCGACTCTGCAGCAGAAGGTGAGTGGAAACCCAGCTCAGTTCAAATCCCTTTACAGACAAACTGAAATCCCAAACAATCCTGGATGCTTTTCCTTTCGGGCCTGGAGGTGGAATTTGGAATCCGAACCCAGATCTAGATGATTTTGGCAGCTGCCTCCTAATTTCTATAGTGGGCAAAACCAAAACTCCAGCTTCAAACACATGCACGTACGCACACAATGCACGCAGTGTATCAGCAGAGACAGGCCCTGGGTCACAAAGTTTGGATCCAGAGCCAAACTTTCCCAAATGTAGGAGATATTGAGATCTGGGGTTTTGAATCAGCCCCATCTCAGTAAAATAATCTACACTGATATTCTGCCCTGAGGTAGCAGCTCTCATCTGAGGATCTCAGAGAGCTTTCACAGACATTAACAACCTGAGTCTCCCACACCCCTGAGAAGTAGCGAAGTATATTCCTCGTTTTAAAGTTGGGGAAACCGAGGCACAGGGAAGTTAAGTGTCTCAGAGTCAGAAATAGAAGCCAGGAGCTAAATCCCAGACGTATGCTCTAACCACTATGCCTGCTCCCTTCCTGTAAATGCATCTCTTGGTATACTGTTGTATTGATCAGTTTAATAGCATCTGTGAGCTAAACAGACCTGGCTAAGAGCCTCCGGTGGCCATTCAGCAGCTACTCTAGCCTTGCTGTCCCAGGATGGAAACCATTCTAACGAGCAGGACCGTCCCCAGGAGATTGCTTCTGGCCTGGATGTGCTCTTGGCCTTGTTTGGGGTTTCCCCGCCAGCCCTCTCAAGAGCCCCATGTTCCCCCAGAGGCTCGGGAGCCAGGCTGTGAGCAGAGAGGGGATGCATTAGGAGTACTGGTCTCTGACCATCGAACTGGGAGCCTTACCAGGGAGTAGCTGATTTCACAGGTGAGGTCAGTGAACCGAGAAGGCTTGTCGCAGATGCACCTGCCGCATTCACATCTCCCACGGCCATTGCAGATCCCCTGCAGGAGTAGAGGGGGCCAGGATCAGCCTCTGACACTAGTGATCAGCCCTCACTTAGCTGGTAACAGAGGTCCTAGACCAGCGGCTCTCCTTCAGTGTTGCCCTGTCAACCTCTCCCCCACCCACGCATCCCCATCACTTACCCACAGTGACAACAGCTGGGATAAAAATGATACAGTCCATTGAATCCTCATGTGTCAGGGCAGGAGCTGATCATCAGCTGGGGTCAGGAAGGAACTCCCCCACTCATGGGATAGCACTGGGCTAGGGAGAGCATTGTGCCACCTGCAGCTGCACTTGCTTCTCTCAGGCCATCCAGCGCCCCAGCTTAATTGGATCCAGATCTCTCTCTAACCCCGAACCCTTTGGATCCAGGGTAGCAGGAAAGTCAGACCCAGCCTCCACCTAGTTTGCCCTCCCCCGCCCCTGCATGGCACAATCCTGCACTCAGTAACCTACCCCTTTGCTGTCGATGCAGGTGTCATTGCTTGTGGGGCATTCACAGCCAGGGCCCCCCCAGCCACTTTCACATGCACACTGACCCATGTAGCAGCGACCACGATCTGCAGAGAAAGAGCGGATGCTACAGGTGAGTGCTGAATTGGGCGGCATCTCTAGCTCCTGATCCCCTAAGGATATTCCTGCCTTCAACTCTCAGTCCCATGAGCCATCCCAGCTGCTCCCTAGAGGATTCCCTCACTGTATCTTAGATCGCTGGGCTTTGTCCCCTGGGGGAGAGGAAAAAGGATAGTCGCAAGCGTGGTGCGAAGAAGCAATTGATGATACTGATTACAGACCAGGGGCATGATCCAGTTTCATTCAGATCAATGGGCATCTTTCCATTCACTTCAATGAGGGGTGGGCCAGGATCCAGGGCTCTAATCAGACCTGAGCTGCACCGATCCTTCACTGTGGCCCTGGGTCCAAAGCAACTTTAAGGTTAGCAAAGCGCACTCCCTTCCTTGTGCTTTGCAGTGTGGCCTTCTGGCTCAGGATGTGTGGGGGGCCATGTCTCTCTCTAGTGGCTGGTTCTTAGTGCATAAAAGGATCTACTACTACTACTAGCGCCAGCTAAAGGAAATCTCCTGTAGCTCAAGGAGCAGAGGCCTCTCTATTCAGAGCCCCATGTCCTGGGTTCTCTCCCCAGCCTCTCTATGACCAGGAAGATTTGTTACAGGTGCAGGCTGAAAGCCAGGCTCTGTGTTGTATTTAGTATTTGTATTGAGCTCTAACTCTCAAGGGCTGTCTGGGTCACGCGAGCCGGTGGACAAGCTTTCGCAGCCATTCTAGGAAGTTACTGTTCCGAAAAGCTCTTTGCAGAGATGGGTCCTGACCCAACATTCCGGATCTAACCCCTGCACTGTGGGGCGTTTGCACATCTGGCGTTGAAGCTCACATCTTGAGGGGTGTGAATGGCAAAGCTCTGCGCCTGCTTCGCTACCAAAACCATGCTGCACCCGCCGCTGTCTGGGCAGCGCCCCACGGGAGGGAGCGGCAGGAGTCCCTGAGGCCAGCTAGCAGCTGCCAGCCTCTCAGCCCCCACTCACCATTGCAGAGGAAGCCGGAGGTGCGTGGGCACTGTAAGTTGTCAAACTGGCAGAAGTCACCCTCGTAGCGCTGGGTCAGGTCCTCAGAATAGCACTGGCATTTCCCACAGAGGCACTCGCCCCGCCCCGAGCAGGGCTCTGAGTCTCCAGGGCGGATGCAGGCCTGGTTGTCACTGGAAGAGGCTGTGGAACAGTCACACATGTCCCCTCGCCTGGCAGAGAGAGAGAGAGAGACACACCCACACTGAGAGGCCTTAGAAGCCAGAGGCACCACGGGGCCCATCAGGGGACAGATCCCTGGCATGTGAGCCAGTGGGGAGATTCACATCCACAGAAAGAGCAGCCATCACATACAGGGTGAGAAAGCCTAAGCCAAGATCTTTTGACCACCACTGATAACTGAAGCCCAGAGGAGGAGGTTTCCGGGACTGGGTCCCCTACAGAGCAGCGCTGGACAGGATCCTTACCAGCCCGGGTAGCAGACGCACTGCCCACAGACTAAGTCCCCGTTGGAACTGCACATGGCCGATCTAACCATCTTTTGCTGTAAACGAGAAAGAGACGGGACGTTACTGACCCTCCTCCAGAGACTCAGACCCAGTCACATGTCCCTAGAAGACAGACTAGCAGGCTCTAGGACCCTCTGCTGATGGCCCCCTGAGGGCACATGAAGAGAGGGCGGGTGGGGGGTGGGCAGATCTTCAGCAGGATATGAGGGGAGCTCTTTTTAGCAGGTACTGTATCCCTGGCTCTGTGCACGGGGCTGAAGCAAAATGTCTCCTTGGCCAGATTAGGAATCTGTTCCACAGGACGCTGGGAACAATAAACTCACTTCACTTGGGAAGCCTCCCTCAAAATGCCTAGAGACGCTGCCCGCAGCACCCCGAGCAGACACACCTGTAAACTCCATTCCACCCCCAGATCCCCAACGGTGAAACAAATCCACGGCCACCAAGCTCTTTGCAGTTGATACTACCCTGCTCACCCCAGCCATTCATGGCAGCAGCAAGGACAGATTTCCTGCTCTAAAAGCACAAACCCTGGCTACCTGAGCTAAAGTAGAATCTCCGTTAGCTGGTAGCTGCAAGGGGCATATGACACACAGTTGAGCAGTGAGGATCCCATCTAGTAGAGGGCAGTGGTGCTCACACACACTAGCCAATTCATTACAATCCCGGATCTGTATCAGAGCAGAAAACATCCCAGGATTTCCCCCGGAAGCAAAGACGGTGGGAGTGCAGCCTCCATACCTGTTCGCAGGGGCAGACATCACAGATGACGGAGGCGTCAATTTTCAGGCTGTCACTCAAAGAGGAGGGTTTCACATGGATTACCCCCTGCTGCTCTTTCTTGGGGAGGTTGCAGACGTGCTCCCCGCCCACGTACTCATGCGCTTTCACGCGCACCTTGAAGCTGCCCTGAATGGAAGAGACCCGTTTGTTAGCTGCCAGCAGCCAAACATCCCTTCTAGATCCAGCCGCTGCTCTGGTGGATTTGAACTGGCGGCCTGGAGGTGAGAGGCTGGGGACATTGTAAAGGGAAGGATAGAGACAGGTATTAAAAAAAAAACCCTCTCTCCTTTCCAGGACAATAGGACAATAAATGAATGGTGGGGAACTATCTTGCCCTGGCTGTAGAGGCTCGGCCTGCAAAGTACCTTCCGCTATTATTCATCTGTATTGCAGCAGCACCTAGAAGCCGCAATAATAAATGAGGGACCCCATTGTGCTAGGTGCTGTACAAACACACCACAAAACTGTCCCTGCTCCAAGGAGCTTAAGTCCAGCTGTTACTCTGGTAACACCAGGAACGTGCACATGCCAAAATTGCTGCTAACCTACACAAGACAGGAAGGACGCTAGCCTGAGACTCAGGAGACCTGGGTGCATTTCCCTGCTTTGAGAGAGACTCCCTGAATGACCCTGGGCAAATCACTTAGTCTGTGTGCCTCAGTTCCCCTTCTCTAAAATGGGGATAACAGCACTGCCCTACCTCACAGGGGTGTTGTGAGCATGGATACACTGAAGACTGAGGTGCTCAGATACCATGATGATGTGGGCCAGCTAAGTCTCCAAGACGGCTGGCATGAGGGTTCTCGGCGTGCACAGGAATGCAGGAACCACCTTTCAGAGGTTCGTTAATCAAGTGTTAAACGAGCTACAAGACTTTGCCCGAGTTTATACTGACGACATTGCACTGTTTAGCAGTTCTTGGTCAGATCACTGAAACCACTTGGGCACTGTGCTAACAAAACTCAGAGATGCAGGTCTTACTGTACAGGTGTCAAAATGTAAACCAGAAGTTGCTGAAGTTCCTTATTTAGGACACTGGTTGGGAGGTGGCCAAATTTCTCCTGATCCCCTGAAAGTGAAAGCTGTTGTCATCTGGCCTATGGCCCAGACTGAAAAACAAGTCCAGTCTTTGACAGCGTTGGTTAACTATTACCGCCGATTCGTGCACGTTTCAGTGACATTGTGTCTGCAGTCACAGACTTGTGCAAAAGCCAAAACCAAACAAAACAGGGTGGGGACAAAAGGTTTTGATGAGGTAAAGAAAATCCTGTCAGAAAAGCCTGTTCTGCCCTGTCCAAATTTTGACAAAATGTTTGAACTATGCACTGATGCATTGGACACTGGTTTGGGTGCAGCGGTGACGCAAACAGGGGGACGTAACAAAAAGCTTCCTGTCGCTTTCTGAAGTAAAAAACTGACACCCACTGAACAGAATTATTGTGTCATGGAAAAAGAATGTTATCCCATTGTATGGGATGTCAAACCGGTAAGGCCCTGTCTATTAACAGAAGGTTTAGGACCCTGACAGATCGATATCCACTGGTGTGGCTGCATCGAACCCAAGGTACTAATTCCAAACTGCTACACCACGCTCCAAGAACATGGCATGGAAACTGCAGATTAAGGGAAGAGAAAATATTATGGCAGATGTCCTGTTCAAGCAAGAGGGTTATGACCCGACACCTGCAGATCAGCCAGTGGCTGACCCTACTGTAAGGGAAGAGGTGTGACCTTAAGAGCCACTCAGTGCCAACTGGCAACGGGTTCACTATTGTGTAACAGCAACTCCTAACACGCCTGACAAACTCCCAACCATTAGCACACGGCTTTCATGGTATTTATCCATAAATGATGTCACATGAGGTCTCTAATAAAGGCTTAGGTCATAGTAGGGTGGCTAGGTGTCCGGTTTTCGACCTTAAAGTCCAATTGGAAAGGGGACCTGACGGTGTCTGGTCAGATCTACTGACTGGACAACCAAAGTCTGGTTACTGCATGCGGGAGAGGCGCCGAGTCATCACCCGCACCAGTCCCTACTCAGCCAGGGCCGCCTCCCACCTGCATCAGGCGGCTGCAGCTCCCAGTCAAGTCCCTCCTGACCCTTACAGGGAGTGGGGGAGAGGGGGAAAGAGAAGCGAATGGGGGTGGGGGCTCAGGGGAAGGGGCAGAGCAGGAGCGGGTCCTCGGGGGAAGGGGCAGGGCAGGGGTGAGGCCTGGTGGGCAGAGGCAGGGCAGGGGCAGGTCCTTGCGGGGAAAGGGGCGGGGAAGGAGAGGTTCCGGCACTCCTGCTCGAGTGTCCGGTTTTTAAATATTACAAAGTTGGCAACCCTATGTCATAGTGATCTTCATAATTGTTGTGATGTGTACGTATTGATGGTATTTTAAAAGTTATGTATGTATGTACTGTACCACGGACATATGTTCATAAAGTCTGAATCAGGGCAGGGTTGACAAACAAGTTTCTGCCAGACACAGGGTGTATATTGACTCGTCTGCCTTGGTTGACGTGTAAATTAAGCATTGTAAGCAAACACAATGGAAGTGCCCCAGTTGCAGACAAAGTCAGCATACAGATGTGAGGTCAACACACCAGGAGGGGTCATCCCAATTCTGGGGACAAACAATGAATTTGCGGGAGGAGGAGGGGATATAAGAAGAAGGCAAAAGGAAGCCTCTTTATCCTTCACTGAGGAAGCAAAAGGACAGCGCTTTTTGCATTCATGAAAGGGGGATCCCGGCCAGTTGGTTGGAGATGCTGGAAGATTGCTTTGGGTGAGATCAGCATCTTTAGACAGAAGCTTACTCTGTTATGTTTAGACTCTAGGACGGGGTGGCCAACCTGAGCCTGAGAAGGAGCCAGAATTTACCAATATACATTGCCAAAGAGCCACAGTAATACGTCAGCAGCCCCCCATCAGCTCCCTTCCCCGCCCGCTCCCAGGACCTCCCACCCACCGGCAGCCCTCCCCACGCCTCCCGATCAGCTGTTTCGTGGCATGCAGGAGGCTCGGGCAGGTTCAGGGGAGGAAGCGGGAAGGGGTGGAGTGGGGGCAGGGCCTGTGGCAGAGCCAGGAGTTGAGTAGTGAGCACCCCCCCGGCACACTGGAAAGTTGACGCCTGTAGTTCCAGCCCCGGAGTCGGTGCCTATACAAGGAGACGCATATGGCTCTAGGAAGAGCGCTCTACTTTGTTTTACACGTAACCATCCTGTTTCCATTATCCTTACTCACTGTCTCTTCAATCTTAATCTTTGATAATAAACTTCAGATTGTTTTCACTATAAATATATCTCAGTGCACTGATGTCCTATAGGAGCAAAGGGATTCAGAGGGGGGTGCATCTACTGGTAACCCACAAGGCAAAGTTCGGTTGGCATAGCCCAGAGAAGATTGCTTGGGTGGCTGACAGCTGGTGGTGTCAGGGAGCTGACACCCAGTGCAGCACAAGCAAGTCTCTCTCACGCTGGAGGTAGGGAGGTAACAAGGTGACTCACAACCCTGGGCACCCTAAGAACCATTACAGACGGATTGAAGCTCAGCGTAGGACTTACCACTTCCCCTCGGGTGACATGGAACGACCCAGACTCTGTCTTTTTATATTTCAAGGAGGTAAATTCTGTCTTCATGGACTTAGGGACTGAGTCAGCCCGGATGTCCATCTTGGAACGGATACGCTGGGATGGAAGAACAAAAGGTAGATCCCAACAGCACTTATCTTCAGCGCATAACCCATCCACGCCACCCCTTCTCGCCTGCCCCACTGCTCTTTCCCTGGCAGAATGCTCCCCCTAGCCAGCTGCCCAGTGGCTTGATTTTGTGAGCTAGACCGACACCCCAGAGGTCATCTCTTACCTCGAAAGCCATGCGAATCAGCTCCACGATATTGGAGGAGTCTTCCTGCAGCACCCCGATTTCCGAGATGGGGAAATACTTGTGCAGCTTCTGAAAAACAAAGGGAGAGGAAGCTAAGCCACAAACCCTTGCAGGAATATTGCGGTTCCGGAGACACCCTTGCAAGGGTTCATTTCCATAAACCAGCAGCAAAGGTAGCAGAGCCCTGCCTTCAGGCTACGAACAGCCAACGGGAGTTTGTGCTGGAGCTGACAGCTGGTGCGTGGCGTTTCTCTGAAGCCTGCCTAAAGCGAGACATCCCTGGCCCCATCTTGCTCAGGTAGTTTAATTCACTTCTTAATAAAAAGCAGCGGCTTCCCCCATTTCACCTCCAGATTCAGAGCGAGCATCACT
The DNA here is from genome assembly GCF_028017835.1 of Emys orbicularis. Classification (NCBI taxonomy): domain Eukaryota; kingdom Metazoa; phylum Chordata; order Testudines; family Emydidae; genus Emys; species Emys orbicularis. The sequence continues at coordinate 35,533,437 of NC_088695.1, forward strand.
CCGAACACAACGACGGTGAAGCAGCACAGTGGGGAATGGAGCCCCCCTCACATCCCAACCCACTGCCTCAACCTGGAGCCCCCTCCCGCACTCTGAACTTCTCATTTCTGGCCCCACCCCGGAGCCCACACCACCACCCGGAGCCCTCACCCCCTCCCACACCCCAGCCCCCGGAGCCAGCCCAGTGAAAATGAGCGAGTGAGTGTGGGTGGGGAGAGCGAGCAACAGAGGGAGGGGGGATGGAGTGAGTGGGGGCGGGGCCTCGGAGAAGGGGGGTGGGATCTCGGAGGAGGGGCGGGGCAAGGCAAGGGTGTTCGGTTTTGTGCGAGTAGAAAGTTGGCAACCCTACCCATGACCATTGCCTTAACTCCCTGCGCCTCCCACCCAGCCGTCTGCCCGCCCACCCCTTTCACCTCGTAGTAGCTGTAGGAGTGGTTGGTGACGGCGAAGATCGGGATGATGTTGTGCTGGCCCAGCAGGCGCACCAGGGTGGGCACGGAGGGATAGTCCTGCTTGGTGTCGTAGGTGTAGGTGCCCGCTCGGTTCAGGTGACACTGCTCATCATTCCTCGGCAGGATCCCTGACAGGACGTTGGTGCCGTCAGCTTCATAGTGGAAGGCGGACTCGGTGGAGAACACCAGCAGGTGAGTGCTGTCAGTCCGCCAGCCGATTTTCTCCTAGGGCCAGAGGGAAGGAGGGTGAGGGGCATTTCATTCACTTGCCCATCAAACACAATGCACAGGGCCAGTCTCCAGCGAGCACGCTAGCGGTGGCAGGCAAGGCTTTTCAGAGCATGACACCCGACTCCTCACTGAAAGTCAAGGGGTCTCTGGGTACCTGACTCTGTTCATAATCCCCGCCTTCGCTGCTAGTGCACACGTCCAACTGCCACGCAGCCCAGGGAATTCAAAAACGGCAGAGATGAAAGGGTTAGCCCCCTTCCCTGCTCCCCCAGTGCACATCTCCCACCGAGCCTCTGGGGTGGTCCAGGTAGGTCCAGCCGCAGCGGAGAAGCGGGCTGTTTCCTGGATATATCTGGCAGGGCGCTAGCCTGCTGATAAGGGAAATATCCGTTTCCCCAGCCAGAAAACCTGCTGCCACGACATGCTGGCCTCTGGGGAGCAGATCCACATAACCCTAGGAACAAGGGAACAGCTCAGAGGGTGAGGGGACCCAAGGGGAGCACCGCAGACTGGAGGCACCTTCTCAGTGGGGTTTACTCTAGGAAGACGAGACAAGCTGCCGTCTCAGCAACAGCAGCAGGTGCAGCGGACTGGCCATCCTGGGAGAGCAGTAGCTCCCACCAGGTATGGCCCTGAGTTCTGGGCTCGGGTTAGCCACATTGCTAGTCACCTATCCCACCTGCTGTCTCTCTCCCAAACAACACACAAACCATCTAAAAGGAGCCAGCCCCCTCCACGCTCACCTTGCAAACAGCCGTCTGCAGGATGGCATCAAAGCCCCCCTCCGGGGCGTCCAGGTTGCCGGAGATGCGCTCTTTCATCAGCTCCTGGCTGAAATGATGGATGTTGCTGGTCAGGCGGATGACGTTCTTGAAGGAGAAGGGCGAGTCGGCATCCCTCCAGGGCTCTCGCAGCCTGATGGAGAAAAGGGAAAGCAAGGACTTTCAAATGGGGCTTGGCTACTGGAGTCATCAAGGGATTACCACAAATGGTGCCGTAAACGTGTCTGGCACAGAGCAAGGTACTGCCCCTGCAACCCACGGCAAGGCATGGGACAAGAGGGTGTGCAAGGAAGGGCCCTGCTTGAGGATCACTGGTGAGAAGATAGAGGAGATCCCTGGAGGAATTGGTGCAGAAAGAAAGATTAGAAGCAGGAGAGAAAGGTGGTCCCAGAACGAAGAGTCCCTTTTCCAGTTGGCGGGGCAGCACAAAGGCATGAAGCTGAGAGGTCCAAAAAGTGACATGAGGAGCAGGGAGGTGAGATGACTGGGAGGAGCACTGGCAGTGAGAGCAGAGACGTGAGTGGGAGCAAGATCACGTAGGGCTCTGAAAGCACCCAGTCATCTAGTCTCCTGAGGGTGGTAATACTTTGGTCTAATTCTGGTTGTTGGCTTAGCATGGAAGTGACTGGATGGTGTTTAGTGATATACAGAAGGCCAGACTAGATCATCTGTTCCCTTCTGGCCTTAACCTCTACAAGAGAATGTGCAGCTTGAATTTATTGTTGTAGGAAAGGGGAAGCCAAGGATGGGAACCAAGGAGTGGGGCCGATGTGGGCTTGTGGCAGGACAGGCAGCAGATGGCATTAGCTGTGGTGTTTGGGAGACACCAGCGCGGAGGGCGGGCAGGAGATGGCATTAGCCGTGGTGTTTGGGAGACACCGGCGCGGATGGCAGGAAGGCAGGAAAGGAGAGGTTTGCAATTATCAAAGAGAAGAAACCGGGACGGGGGTTTGAGCACTGGAGACTGCGGAGCGGGGGAGCCAATGAGGAGACAGACTAGCGTTCCCTGACCAATCTCATCGAAGCCTCTCAGCTTCACTTACTTCTCAGGTCTCATGTCTGTTTGTGGAGCCGAGACTTTGTCCACAAACTTGCCAAATCCGATGGTATAATTGGAGGTCAGGTCTTGCAGGAATCCCGCTGGCAGGGGAGGGAGGGAGAGAGAGCAGTGAGCTGGGATGCACTGGCAGGGTCGCAGCTGAGACCAGAGCCCTTTTCCCATCACCTTCACATGGAGCTGTTCTGAATGCCACGCCTCAGGTAAGGCTCCTCACTAGTGCAAGGACTTATGGGATGAGGGGAACAGAGCATCTGGGTCATTGGGCACCACACAGAACACACCAGCTCTCTAGGACACTGGTTTTCAGCTTTTCTTAGTACAAGACTAGAAAAGAGGACTCATGCTGTAGTGCAGCGAGGGCAGAAGGAACACTCCAGGTGGGGAGAGGGACCCCAGGCCAGAAAGAGCCAGGTGCGTCACTAAGCAGCGAGGGCCAACGACAAACACCTGGTGGCCAGATGCACACAGCCCCTCTGCCGGTTGTGTTACTCTTCCCTGCCCTGGGTGGAGATTCTCTGCCCATGCTGCCAGTAGGGGGACTTGGCTTCCCTTCCTCCCCTAGCATGCCTTGCTCCAGCCTCACCTAGCTTCTGGCCCATCTCTTTGAGGTTGTTCAAGTCATCAGACATGGAGTAGGAGAAGTCCATGAGGATGTAGAGATCCACAGGGCTCTCGAGGGGCTGGAAGACGTCCATGTTGAAGCTGGCCTCCTCCCCAGCTCTCAGCCGCATGAACATCCGCTGTGGGGACACCTGGGTTTTCTTCAGAGACGTGTCGATGCTAAAATTCTGCCAGGGGAGAGAACGGGAAATGGTTAGCGGAGCAGCAGAGGAGATTCACCCTGGTGCTTGCGATGGGAAGCAGGGGTAATAGCTGGTGTGTGGTGAACAAGGGGTTAACTTTCATTCTCCTTCCCCTTGCACGTGCTATGGGGAAGGGCATCTGGGGACACATGGCGGGACTGACGCCAGTGGGAAACCCCTGCACCCAGGTGAGTCTGGGTTAACCCCCCAGCTGGATATGTCTGTTTATTTTTGTGCTAACTGAGGTGGATTGCTTCTTATCCGTGTGATTTCTAAGGACAGGCCCTCGCTGACTGTGCCCGGACGTGTCTAACCTACCTGAGGACTAGGAGCTTTGAGAATAGTTTATTCTGCTGCCCTGTCAGCACGAAGGATGGTTCTTCCATTGCCCACCCCACTCCAGCTGCACCAGCGTTGGCAAGGGGAAGCCCCAGAGAGGCCATGTTGATTGGGCAGGGTGCGAGGACCATGCTAGGGCGCCAGCAGCTGGTCTACATTAGGGCTGAAGGAGCTACACTGTATGAGAGCAACAGAAGGGAGAGGTTGCCCCAAATTCTCCATGTCGACGAGGCCTTGGTGCCCTTTGTGGTGGGGTGGGTGTGGCCGTTACCCCTTTCCACAAGGAACTGTGCTGTGATCCCAAACTCATTTTGGGTAGGCTGCCAAACAGGCATCAGGGCTTCCAATCAATAGCTGTCAACTGGAGCTGGGCCACATGGGTCAAATGTTGACGTCATTGTTTCCAATAGGGCGGAAAAAGATCCAGGACGTTTTCCCAACATTTCCCTGCCCCTCCCCCATGTCCTGACCCACTCAGGGGTCAACCTTGGCTAAATTCCAACTGGCGCCCTAGAGGTGAAAGGTTGTGTTATCCCATTACCCACGCCAGAGTTAGCCCGTCGAGCTGCATCACCCGCTCCTGCATTTCTAACAGAGCTTGACACGCGCGGCTCTTTTTGTTCATGCATCTGTTTCACCAGCAGGGCTTTGAGAATGGGGTATGTTAATCAGCTAGCAAAGGGCGTAGCCTGTTTTTGAGTAGGCCTTATGTAAACAATAGCTGCTGGTATTTATATTCGCCTAGCCGTGTGAAATTGCAAAGAAGTATTTAGGAATCTGGAGGGGGTTCTCTCAGCAGATTATAACAACTAGAAGGTGAGGTTCGGGTAGGGTGACCAGATGTCCCGATTTTATAGGGACAGTCCCGATTTTTGGGTCTTTTTCTTATATAGGCTCCTATTACCCCCCACCCCCATCCCGATTTTTCACACTTGCTGTCTGGTCACCCTAGGTTCGGGACACGCTGATGCCCCTTGAAGAGCTGTCCGAAGGCAATCAAGTGAAAAGCTCATCAAGGAAATGAGAAGCAGAACATTGGTGGATTATCTCCAGGGTTCAGGTGCTCTTTGCTCACCTGCTGCACCAGCATCTCTCCTCTCACGTACACAATGCTGGCCCCGCTGCAGCCATAGCTCACCAAGTTGTCTCTCAGGTCACAGCGGGATTCTTTGAAGGTCTGTGACCACAGGAGAGGAAAAACCACAGAGTTAGGAAATAAACAGAGCCCCGTGCGGACGGGAAGCATTTCGGGGGTCAGGCAGCCGGCCCCTCCTCCGCTAGGCTGGGAGCGGGCAGGAGTGGAAAAGGCTCGCCTGGGCAGGCGTTTCAGTTTCATGAGAGACTGCCCCTCGGACACCTCTCTGTCGCAGGCCCCAGCTCCCGTCCCGTTCGTGAAGACCAGGGTGTTCAGCCAGTCAGCCCTCTCCCCCTGCAAACACTGAACCCCTGGAGAGCATAAAACAGATACTGAAATGTCATCTTAGCTAGAAAAGAGGGAGTCCCCCACCTGTTCATTCTTCCACCTCTCCCACATTGTGGTCTATGCTAGCGGTCTCTGTGCTTCACCCGCCTGTGTTTTACATCCCATTGCCTCTCTGCTCCCTCTCCCCCTCTACTGAGCCAAGGATCAGGCTTATCTGAAATTACAACAAATCCCTCTTACAAGTTCCTCACCTGTCCTCATTTCCTGCATTCTTGGGTCACTTGAGTCCCTCCTCTCTCTGCCCCCACCTTCCTTTCTCTCCCACACACAGAGCCAGCACCTCTCGCGTTGTCTACTCTGTGCACCCCCTCCCCCCCACCTTGCTGGGGCCGGGGCCCTGCTACCTGCCAAGGCAGCTCTGCAAGAAATGCTTTTGCTCTCTTGCCACTGGGCTATCCAGCTCACGTCTGGGCAGATCTGCACCGTGGTAACTTGTGCCATTGGACTGGAGAGACGGGGGACCAGAAGGCAGTGGGGCAATTGTTTTGTCTGGTCACGGCCCAACCCCTCCTCTCACAGGACCCAAATGCCCATCCCTCGCTCTCATTCCAGAGTTGGGGGTTGGTGTCTATCCCTGAGCAGCCAGAGATCCCTGCTCTGAGCCCACCACAAACTGACCCCCTCCCTGGGTTATACTGCCGCCAGGTCCATTTCCCTTTGGACCCATTTCTTGAGGAAGCAGAATCTAAAGGAGCCTCTTATGCAGCTCCCCTAGCAGGGAGGCTCTCCGGCAGTCTGAGCAGAGGGCTGCACAGAGGAGGCGGCAGGTCAAAAGAGACACGGGCCTGAGCCAAAACCTTGGAATACCCCCAAACTGTCTGTGAGTGACAGACAGAGACAGCCTGGAGCCACGTTTCCAAAGCCGGGATCCAGCCTATTAGAAGGAGAGGGCTCAATCGTGAAAGCTGGATCTAAACACAGGTTCCCTCTCTTGAATGCTGATGGGGGGGCCTCTCTCTAGTGAACGGCCACGTGATCACACTGTGCGTGACAAGGTCCTGGGAGGGGAGGCGCTCACCTCGTCCGTGCAGTAGGAGCAGTCCTTGCTCACTCGGATACACTCTGTGCAGCTTCTTGCTCTGGAGGCCACGCAGCGATTAACTAGGAGGCAAGATCCAACGCATCAAGAGCGGAAGAAGCCAGCCCGACCTTGGAAAGCAAGAAGGGGCGAGCCACGAACAGAGGGGCTGGGCCTGCTCCTAGTCAATAGGAGTTTTATCGCAGACTTAGTGGGAGCTGGCTCAAAACCAGAGACAGCGTGTATGTCCAGGGCCGCCCAGAGGATTCAGGGGGCCTGGGGCAAAGCAATTTCGGGGGCCCCTTCCATAAAAAAAAGTTGCAATACTTTAGAATACTATATTCTCGTGGGGGCCCCTGCAGGGCCCGGGACAAATTGCCCCACTTCCCCCCCCATCGGGCGGCCCTGAGTATGTCAGAGAACAACGGAAGCAAGCTATGGAGCAACTGCACACAAAAGAACTAGGAGAACTATTGTCTTGGATAGCGCCAGGGCCTAGCAGACAAGACACCTGGGTGCTACCCACAAGCTCTGCATTTCAGGAATGATTGGAATAGGAGCAGATACAAGGCGGCCGGCTTAGCAGGCCAGGAGAAGGCAGCTGGAGAGGCCCGTGCCCCAGACCTCCCAGGGCCAAGGACTTCAGCAGTGTAACCAAATAGGAGAGAGAGACACAGAAGAGCTGAACTTACTTCTGGTTTTTTGGCACAGGCATACGTCACAGACCATGACCAACAGGAGCAGCCCGGCCCACGTCCTTTGGAGCAGCACGTCCATCCTCTTCCTCCTGGAAATGCACCAGCCAACAATGTTACAACCTCCCCTGGGGTGTGTGTGGAGTTTTATATTGGGGATAACCCATGCAAGGCATCCAACACACGAGCAATCACAGCCGAGCAGCCGTGGGGCTGCAGAGGACTCTACCTCCAGACAGGTTCGAGCATGGGGCGATAGGCAGAGCCCCCACAAGGAGGAACACCCCCCACCACACAGACAGGTGTGTGTGTGTGGGGGGGATTTTATACTGGAATTAACCCATGGGATACTGGAGGACAGGAGAATGAAGCAGGGTCTTTAGTTTCCCAAACAGGTGTTTCAGCTTTAAAGCGCCAGTGATCTGTGCAAATGGGTTGAATATCCCAATGCATCCCTGTGTGTAGTGCCCTCATGCTGGCAGCAGCCACTGCCCTGTTCAGCACAGATTTTATTGGGTCACCTTTCCCTGGCAGGCTCGCTCATATCCAGGAACACGCTGTGCTCTGGGACTGGGGCCCAGAAGGGGCCCGAGAACGATGCCTAGCAGCAGGGAGGTCTGGTCAGCAGTCTGTGAATAGGAAAATGCCCAGCCCCGTAATATCAGGCGGTGCTGCAGGTCTGGTGTGAGGTACATCAGCAGAGTGGCAGGACAAACAGATGGGGGCTGTGGGCTTGGGATCCAAGTGCCCTAGCAGAGCTGCCTGGGGAGGCATGCACAAGACTTGCCTGGCTCTGGAGAGCTATTCTCAGTCTCTGCTCAGGAGCGGACCCAAGCAATCTCCCCTCCCCTCTCTTAGCTGCCCACTCCTCCCTTCACAAAGATCCTCCTTTCTCAGGCGTCGCTAGGTGTTTTAAAGGCTCCAGTAACCGCTGGTTCTTCCGCACCCTTCTCAGCAGAGCTACAAACACTTATAGTTCTCTGCCTTCCAGCCCCAACTAAGGAGGAGAAGCCACTAGCACTGACTGTCTCCACCATCCCTCTGTAGCCTGGGGACCAACAATAGGGTAGGCCATGGCTAATCAGAGCCCAGTGCCAGTCAGCCTGTTAGAGCAAAGGTCAACTATTTGCCTATTATCCCAGATGTACCCTGTTTTCCCGCAAGTAGCTGCTTTCCCATACATTGCACAAGATAATCAATCAAGGAAGTCCAACAGATGTATCCTATTTACCCCTAGAAAGGAACTTAAAATTCCTTAGGTTAGCAGAATGTATGCACGCTAAGTTGTTTGTTTCTGTGTATAAAAAAGGCTTGCTCTGTGCTTGCAAGTGTGTTCTTCCCTCTGGCAATAGTCGAGGGGGACACCCACTCAGCTGACTGATCAATAAAGAACTTGAAGCCGTCTTCTAGACTCCCGTGCCTCCTTGGGGTAATTGGGCAGCTCCAGGGGGGAAACGAGCCCATTTGGCTAACAAGCCTGCATGACTCACTGCCAGAGCAAATACCTTCTTTTCCTGGGGTCAGGGCCCAGTGCTCTAATGAAAGACGGAGAAGGAAAAACAAGATACCGAATTCCTCCTTTTGGCTATTTTCTATTGTACTAAGAATTTCCAGAATGGCACCAACCACCCTGGCAAGTGCCAGACTTCCACAGTGAACCCTGATGTTTGGCCCCGTGACAGGCTATTGAACCAATTTGCATCCTTGAGAGCCAGTGAAGAGCAATTTACACCCTCTGTCTGTTCCAAAGCTGCAGCCTCACTGAAGTCAAACTCGTTGCAAAACATTGACTTGTTAAATCCTGTTTCCTGTGGCCATGCATGAACTTGCAATATTTTATTCAGCCACTAGATGTCTCTGGCTACTGCATAGCGCTCCAGATGGGGTGTGGAGCCCCCAGGGAAGCAAAGGAGACAAAACTAGAGCTTTGCAGAAGCTCATTTAGGAGTTTGTGGTTGTAGTTGTTTTCTATTATAGACACCTCCTCTGCCAGGAGGACTGTGATTCCCTGTATTGTTACATGTAGGCAGTAACATTAAAAAAGTCAAGGCCAAAGTCTAGTGTAAGGTACTAAAGCACCTCGAGCTAGAGGATGCAGGCACTGTGCAAGGTTGACTCGCACAACAAAGATTGCCTGGGGCTAGTTGGTTTGGTTCTCCATCTCAGGGTAATCCATGCTCCTGAGCATGATGTTAAAATATCAAGAGGCTGTAAAACCCTTTAAAGCAGGAAACTTTCAGGAAGGTGGGAATGACACGTCTTGGATGATCACATACAGCAGCAGCTCACCAGTTCCCACTGGGAGACCATTCAGAAGAACTGGGCATTGTGAACTAGCTGGTAAGGGCCTCATATAAAACCGTCTGTAATCAGCAGAAAGACTCCCGTTGACTTTATGGGCTTTGGGCCAGGCGTAGATCCTGCAAAGACTTGCCTCCAGGTCCCTTCCCGCCCTACCTCTCTATAGTTCTGTGGTGAGTTGCTCCATTGAAGCCAAGCCAACAGAACCGTTCACAGTGTATAACGCTGAGCATGTGCATCAGTCTGCCGGATCAGGGCCTCCCCACGCAAGCACTGGCCTCTCCCTCTTGGTGTTATACTGCGCTCTTCATTAGAGCGCCTGGATAACATGACAAGATGTACTTGGTTCATGTACCTTGCTGCTGTGGCTTAAGCATTCAGTCCCACTGGTTTATCATCAAGACACCCATCATGCTGGCTGTAGTTTAAAGTGAATTTAGAGCTGGTGGAAGATGCTAGGTTGACAGCCATGGAGATCAATGTCCTCTGGTTACTCACAGCTGTGGCTTCCTGCCCTGACTCCCTGGCAGTGCATTTCACCCCGACCTGCAGGCACCCATCTCTAAGGAGTCCGAGGATATTTCAACCTCTGCCCCCATTCAGACTTTGGTGCTTCTGCTGTCACTGCCAGCAAAGCTCCAGTTAATGCCAGGTGCCATTAGGCACTGCACTGAGACGACCATCTCATTTGGCACCAGATGGTAACAGTTTCCAATTACTACTGAGCGGGAATGGTTCTGAACTGGGGAAAGTCTCCCTTTCCCATGAGCTGCCTCCTGCCCTCCTGAGCCCCAGTCCTGATGACAGGATTGTAACGAGAGGCAGGGAAACACCAGTTGCTCAGACTCTCCAGCAACAAGCGCTATAGAAATGCCTTGAAACACCATCCACAATTGAGACCCAAAGGATGGGCCCTCTTCCCAAGCCAGCAGGAGAAAGCACAGAGGTAAACCTCTCTGCACTGCCACTACCAGCACTCAGCAAAACCCACTCCACAACACATCTAAAGAGCCCATGGCCATTGTGAAGACCCTGCATGTGATGCCCGCTATGTCACACCGGCACCAGCGTTGGCATGCCAAGCTCACAGATATATATAGAACTCCAGAGGAGGGAGGGTACTTCGATTGTTTAGAGGAAAGACAGGAAAGAACCATTAGGGGAGAGTTTGAGTCACCATGTGCTATTCAGTGCCTTGGGCACACAGGCTGCCATCAAGTCATGGTGAGCGGTTAGATAAAAGACAATAAAATCCAGCCCCATTTTAACAGCGATGTTGCCATGCAACAGACCAGGGAACGTGGACAGTAATTCCCAGCATGGCTCGTACGTGTCTGTAGGAACCCCGTTAGACAGTGCGCTCTTCAGGGCATGGGCTGTGGTCTCCTACTAGGTTTTTGTATTGCACCTAGTACAATGGGTCTCTGACTCAAATGGGGTCTCCAGGCACTACTGTCATACACATAATAAGGAGTGCTGTAGCCCCCACTTTTCCCGCTAGCGCTTCTCACCTAGCTACCCTAGATGTTGCAGAGTAGGTTCAGTGCTCAGCCCTGCCCGGTCAGATCAACGTGGGGACATCCTGGGGCAGGGCTGGCTCTAGGCACCAGCAAGCCAAGCACGTGCTTGGGGCAACAATTTCTGGGGCGGCATTCCGCTTTTTTTTTTTTTGCTTGGGGCGGCAAAAAACCTAGAGCCGGCCCTGCCCTGGGGGAAACAACCCAAACACACCCCAGGCTCGCCAAGAAGGATCACAGCTGCCCAACAACAGGTCAGACCATTTCAGAACCCCGATGAACTACCCAGCGCACGGAGAGGGAGAGCAGGAGTTAAAGGCAGGAGATGACTGTGTCTTAACAACCCTGGTGTGTTTTGAATTCTCCTTTTGTCTCACATTTCCTCTTAGCCAGTGAAAACGGCTCCAAACCCCTGCGAGGAAGTGAAAATTTTTCAGTGGGAAAGATTTGTTAGAGTTTATTCTCCCTGCACTCACTAGCAGATGCGTGGTCTGCTACGCTTTTGGTTTCTCCCTTTTCCAAAGGTGCAGCTTAGGAAAGAAGTAGCTCTGGCCAGTTCTAGCGCCGGGGACGCAAGAGGGTGCAGCAAGCAGGGCACCAGACTGGGAGCCCAGAGACCTGGGATCTTAATCCTGACTCTGCCATTAACTCGCATTGCAAGTTTGGGCAAGTCACTTCAAGAAGGGCTGTGTAGATAGAGTACTGGACTGCGACTCAGGTAGACCTGGGTTCTAGTCCCAACTTTGGTATTAGCCTGCTGGGTGACCTTGAGCAAGTCATTTTGCCTCTGTGTCCCAGTTTCCCCACTTGTAAAAGGGGAATAATGACACTGACCTCCTTTGTGAAGTGCTTTGAGAGCTACTGATGAAAAGCATTAGATAAGAGATGGGTATTAATTATCTCTATGCTTCAATTTCTCCAGCTGTAAAATGGGAATATGAATGCCATATACAAGTTGTATTACTGTAGCAGTAGAAATTCCCAACCGCAATCAGGGCTTGTTTGTACTAGGTGGTGCACATACACACTATAAGATATAGTCCCTGCCCTGAGGAAGTTACAGCTTAAATAGACAAGATGATTTGCAGAGGGCGGCTGCTCCTCTTTTAAAAGTAGGTGGGTGCCTCACTTGAGCCACCTTAGTCTTGGCCAGAGTCTGCTCCTTGTACCTTTACTGAACCAATATGGCCGTACCAGCTGGCGAGATGGGTTAGGCGTAAACCTGACAGGATGCTGCATCTGGGTTCCAGGACAGTTTTAATGGAAGAAAGGTCCATGTGTGCAGCCCTGGCTGGAAAGGGGAGCTCCTCCTCCCAACAAACGTGAAGTGCATCATGAATAGAGGCACAGACCAATGACGTATTAATACGTGCACAAGAGCCAGAGGTGCTTGAAGATCGATGTCCTTGAAAGGCATCATATCTCAATAAGTACCCTAAGAATTGCTAGACTGGATCAAACCTGAAGTTCATCTAGTCCAGCATCCAGTCTCTGACAGTGGCCAGCATTCGATGCTTCAGAGGAAGGTGCAAGAAACCTCGCATTAGGCAGATGTGGGATAATCTGTCCCCCATGTTAGGTTTCATGCTAATCCCGAATAGAGATTGGTTTAAACCCTGGTGCATGAGGTTTAATATCCCTTGCAGGATTTATTAGCATTAACTATAACTCTGGATATTCTTATCCCTATAAATGTCCAGCCCCTCTTTGAATAGCGCTAATTTTTTGGCTTCAGGAACATCCTGTGACAACAAATTCCACACTTCGTTTGTGTGTTGTGTGAAAAAGCATTTGTTTTATTGGTTTTGAATTGGTCACTTTTAAATGTCATTGAATGCCACTTGTTCTTGTGATATAAGACAGGGAGAACTAAACTCCTGACCTACCGTCTCTAAACCATTCATTATTTCATACACTGTCATCATGTCTCCTCTTCTTCATCTTCTTTCTAAAGTAACAATCCCAGGCTTTTCCATTTCTAGTCAGAGGAGAGTTTTTCCAAGCCCTGGATCATTCCTATCACCCTTTTCTGAACCGCCTCCAGTTCTCCCACATCCTTTTTGAGATGGGGGGGATGAGTACTGCACATAGTATTTCAGATCTTCTACACACTAACATTTTGTTTGCCTTTTAGAGTGCAGCTGTACATCGAGGGAGATCTTCACTGAGCTGTCTATACCTTCTGACCTATTCTGCCCAGGTCCCTTTCTTTGGTTGACAGTTAATTTAGAACCCTGTAAGGTGGTGGCGTAGTTTAAATGTTTCCCTTCAAGGTGCATTACTTTGCATTTAACAATGAACTTCATTTGCCAGCACTTTGTCCATTCTCCTAGCTGGAGGAGGTCCCTCCTGTGAAGTTCCTGCCAGTTTTCTCTGGCCATGACTAACAAAGCTAGCTTTGTGACACCTGCAGAGTTTGCCATCTCACTGCTCACCCTCCTTTCCAGATAATTAATAAATGGATTAAACATTAGACCTCGTAGGGAACCTTGATGAACACGGACCATTTAATCCTACTCTGTTTCCTGTCTCTTAGCAGTAGGTATAGTAGCTGGATCTCTGCTGCCTGTAGCAGTTGCACTAATGCAATCCTCTAAATCAAAAAGCAGAATCTACCAAAGTGTAAATTCCTAAAGACACAAATTACAATTTATGTGACCAGGGTCATGACCCCAGAAACCCTGGTGCTTTCCTCCTCTACCTTCCCCTACCCCACATGAATATAGCTCAGTACGTTGCCACTGGATCGGCTTTAGAAAGGGACCACCAATAAAACAGAACGTGGAAGCCACATGGTGATGAGCAAGGTTATAGATGTCTGTTTATCTGTCTGTCCATCTGTCAGCAGACAGCACCCTAAGGCAGTGAGCGGTAGAAGATAATGGGTCATCAGGAGTCCGTGTGTGAAATTCTGACCCCACTGAAGGCAGTGGGAAAAGCTCCCAGCGGTTTCTATGCAACCAGGATTTTGATCCAATTGGATTTCAGATATAAAACTCCAAGTGCAAACTCTGGTAAGTTTGGCAGTGGGTTCCTGATTATCTGAACAGCCTGAGCCAGGGCAAAGACGTTGGACTCATCGGGAAGCACTGGAGTAAGGAGAGACGTTGGAGAAGGGGTTTGGAGAGCCAGGATTCTGCTGCAGTTTGTCACGTTTCCAAGCTTCCCCTTGGCCAGGAGCTTTGGGCAGAGCCCAGGTGTGAGGCGGAGTCTTAAGCCCAGGCACCTTGCTGCCTGCACAGCTTCTGGAGTTGAACAGCTGGGGCCAGACAATATAGCCAGGGAGGGCAAGATTCCCATCCAGCTGAGTTTGGTCCAGCCAGGCGGAGGCACTTGGTAGGCTCACCCAGGACAGATACAACTACACAGGTGCCAGGTTCTCAGCTGCGGTAACATTCAGGGGACACACCAAGGGCCGGCCATTGAGAGTGGGACTCCACCTGCTTGGGCCGCTCTGCCATACGAAACTGGCAGAGGCGACAGCTGTTTCTAGACTGAGCTGGAACCTGATGGGAGCAAAGGGAACATGGACAAAAGGGAAGAGGAAAAACCGAGTGGGAAAGATCAAGAATTCATAGTCTGCACCGAGGCAGCCCCACGCATTGGGGGGAACCTTTGGAGCCAGGAGAGAAGGGTCCAGCTGTTAGAAGCGTGTTCTGGTGTGAGCTGAGCACTTCCCCCAGCGGGGCGAGAACTGCAGAGCGCTTGGGACACAGCAACCTGTTGTTGTGCTCCACACCCAGGAGATATGAAACGACTCAGTGTGCTCAGGTTTCCCCTCAGGCCCTGTCTCGGTCTAGGACGGCCGTGTTGGGCTGCTGGACAATAGGAATTTCCTCAGTCTCTCCTCCCAAGTAACCGGCTCCCGCTCCCCTTCCCAAAGCACTCCGGGTGGGGGGGAATCACACGGCCTCACAGCAGCCCACCCCTCACTCCCAGCAGCATCTCCTACAGCATCTCAGCCCCCGCCACCGATGAGGGGCCGCTTGCCGGAATACTGCCCCCTATTTCTGAGGTTTGACAGGCACTCGTAAGAAATATCCCTCTTCCTAACCCTGAGCCCTCCCGGATCACCGTCTCCAGCCAGGAGCTGGAGGCAACAGCAGTTTGGGTGCAAAGCGCATGGTTCTTTTGCACTGCTACAGAAGCACTGAAATGTGATAGTTGCGGCAAGGGTGGTAAGATCTGCTAACAGGACGCATTGGGCTGGGTGCTCCACAGACACGCGGTGAGAGACAGGCCCTGCCCCGAAGGGCTGACAATCCAAACAGACGAGACAGAGGAAGGAAACACCAGCCCCGTTTTATAGACGGGAATTCAAAGCCTGGAGAGATGCACAGACTTGTCCTGGGTCATACAGGGAGCCTGTGGCAGAGCCAGGAAATAAGCCCAGATCTCACACATGCCCAAGCCCAGTGCCTCCAGCACTCGACCACCCTTCCCTCTCTGAATAGCGAACATCAGTGCTGCCTCCTGCTCAGCCTGTCCAAATCGGAGCGAATCTCCCTGCTCCCCTAGGCGAATCTCCCCCAATTTCCCCAGAGTTTTCCCTGAGGAAGGGACGGATGATCTGACCCTTTAAAGTAATGTGTTCAACTGCCCTTTGAAGCGCTTTATGGCGGATGTTCGAAGTGCTCCTGCTGGGACGCCCTGACATCCGTACGTGCAAATTGAGTCATTCCCTCCCCACCCCCACTCATGTGCACAGTAAGTCCTTAATTGGAAAGGGCCCTTCCCAGGAAAGTTTGGTTCTTTTGTACAGCCCCACAGCCTCTCCTGCCCCTGGAGCAAGCCGACATCTCATCATTATCACGACCCCAGCATCAGAACCGCCCGCTCCTAGTCCAGTACGTAGTGCATTATTCTACCCAGCCTCACAGAGCTGCCCCCCCCCCCGGGCCAGACGTCACACTGGCGGCTCAGCTGCAGGCAGTGGCTGGCAAGGAGGGAACACAGCTAGGTGCTTAGAAACCCCAAGGCCATCCCCGGGCAGCTGGGGAGGTGAGAGAAAGCCTCTCTTCACAAGGAAAAGGGGGGTGCGGGTCACTGACAGCAGAATCTGACCCCTCAGCCTGAATATCCCAGAACACTCCACAGCAGCTTTAATTTTTCCCTCTTGAAATGGCCTCACTCCTGCAGAATGGTTTGGCAGCAGGGTCCGAACTGAATTTCCTGTCCAAGCCTCAAGTGGGAGCGGCAGGCTCCTTGCACGCCTCTAATCCCTTACGCACCCACCTGGATTTAAATCACCGGGGAGTACTCTGTGAACACAGAGGGATGGGGGGGGGGGGGGAGGGATAGCTCAGTGGTTTGAGCATTGGCCTGCTAAACCCAGGGTTGTGAGTTCAATCCTTGAGGGGGCCACTTGGGGATCTGGGGCAAAATCAGTACTTGGTCCTGCTAGTGAAGGCAGGGGGCTGGACTCTATGACCTTTCAAGGTCCCTTCCAGTTCTAGGAGATGGGATATCTCCATTTAATAAAAAAAATAAAATAAAAAAAAAAAAAACACGCCCGACAGAGATTCTGCTAAGGTTGCCAACCCTCCAGGATTGTCCTGGAGTCTCCAGGAGTTAAAGATTAATCTTTAATTAAAGAGTATCGAAACCTGCAGGAATACGTCCAACTAAAATTGGCAAACCTAGATTCTACCCAGGCAAAGTCTGCAAAGCATGAGCCCTTTGGTAATGCAAATAAAATCTATTCATTACTTCCCAATCTACCCATCGCAGTGAAGAACAGAATTGTCAGACACATAGATGAACTTAATATGTTGAGGAGGAGTCTTTTGTAAAAGGAAATTACGCCTCACCAATCTTAGCATTCTGAAGATGTTAGCAAGCACATGGACAAGGGTGATCCAGTTGATATAGTGTACTTGCCTCTTAAGCAAAGGAAGCTGTCATGGAATAAGAGGGAAGATCCTCTCATGGATCAGTAACCGATTAAAAGACAGGAAACAGAGGGTAGGAGTAAATGGTCAGTTTTCACTGTGGAGAGAAGTAAACAGCGGGGGCCCCAGAGGATCTGTACTGGGACCAGTGCTGTTCAACATATTCATAAATGATCTGGAAGTGGATAACCAGCGAGGTGGCAAAGTCTGCATACGATATGAAATTACTCAAGATAGTTAAGTCCAAAGTTGACTGCCAAGAGTTACAGAGGGATCTCACAAAACTGGGTCACTGGGCAACAAAATGGCAGATGAAATTCAATGTTGATAAGTGCAAAGTAATGCACATTGGAAAATATAACTTCAACTATACATACAAAATGAAGGGGTCTAAAGTAGCTGTTACCACTCAAAAAAGATCTTGGAGTCATTGTGGATAGTCCTTTGAAAACTTCTGCTCAGTGTGCAGCGGCAGTCCAAAAAGCGAACAGAATGTTAGGAACAATTAGGACAATATCATAATGCACTATATAAATCCATGGTACGCCCACACCTTGAATACTATGTACAGTTCTGGTTGCCCCAGCCCCAAAAAGATACAGTAGAATTGGGAAAAGTACAGAGAAGGGCAACAAAAATGATCAGTGGTACGGAACAGCTTCCATATGAGAAGAGATTAAAGAGACTGGGACTATTCAATTTAGAAAAGAGATGACTGAAGTGCGGGATATGATAGAGGTCTAAAAAAAATCATGAATGGTGTGGATGAAGGGGGAAGTGTTAGTTACCCCTTCATATAACACGAACACTAGAGATCATCCAATTAAATTAATAGGCAGCAGGTTTAAAACATACATAAGGAAGTATTTCTTCACACAACACACAATCAACCTGTGGAACTCATTGCCAGAGGATGTTGTGAATACCAAAATTATAACTGGGTTCAAAAAAAAATTAGATAAGTTCATGGAGGATAGGTCCATCAATGGCTATTAGCCAAGATGGTCATGGACACAACTCCATGCTCCAGGTATCCCTAAACCTCTGACTGCCTGAACCTGGGACTGGACAACAGGGAATGGATCACTCAATAATTGCCCTGTTCTGTTCATTCCCTCTGAAGTATCAGGCACAGGCCACTGCTGGAAGACAGGATACTGGGCTAGATGCACCATTGGCCATACTGGGTCAGACTATTCTTATGTTCTCACACACACACACACACACACACACACACACACACAAACAAGGGCCAGAGACACCCCTTCAAACCAAAGCCAAATGCCCTTTCCAATGGCACATGGCTCCAGGTATAACCCCCTAAAAGGAGTTCGTGTTTGACCACTCAAAGAGATGCAGCACATCACACTTACAATTAGTCCTGTGTTTGTACAGCACTTAACACAATGTGTCCTAGACAATGACTGGGGCTCCCAGGCACTGCACCAATACATACCAATAATGAAGGTAGACTAGCCATGCTAGCACTGGGGACACCCCCAACCCTTGCAGGCTGTGGGGCAGCAGCAAGCTGCTCTTTGGCTGGAAGCGCAGCTGCCTCAGTTCAGGCTAAGCCCTTCCTTGAAGGTAGGGCTGCAGGGTGATTGTGGACTCATCAGCCCCCCCTGCGCAGCTACATGCGGAAAGTCCCCGCAAGGCAGAGGAGCCAGAACTCTCTGTTGCTAACCCCCAAAATTTGCAAATTAGGAGAGAGATCCCCCCAAAATACCCCTCCAGTGTGCGAGACACAAACTTTTGCCATCTATAGTAATGTGATTTCGGCCCCTGCTGCAGGAACTCCCAAGATTTGGGCCCCATCGTGCTAGGCACTGTACAAACATGCTGCACAAGACAGCCCTTGCCTCCAGCTTACAGTCTAGTGCAAAACATAGGGGTGCGTCCATGACACAGCTCATTAAACCAAACTCATTAAGGGCCACCAAGTATCCAGTAGGTGGGAACAACTTTTAATCCCTGCTGAGCTGGGCAGGAGTCATACTGCTCAGTGAAATGCTCCATAGCTCATTAGCAATGCCCTGTGGTATCCTGTTCCCTCCAGTGCTAATGTTACACCATGGGGAATGCCCCTGTCCAGCCGGGCCAGTGCGTACTGACTGCCCCTTGGAAAACCACATTCACTCTAGTGCCCCTCTCCTCCCAGTCGCCTCCCCACAAAGGGGCCCAGCAGCTAGGAGACGGTTTTGCTGAGATGAGCATCTGCAGCAGTGCACTGCAAATCTTGTCTGTGCTGTTAGCAGGATTCAGAATTCTGATATAGCCCCACGTCCACAAATCCCCACGCTTTTCCCTGCTCCCCTCCCCACACAGCCCCTTATCCTCCAACTGCCCGACACATGGCCCCCTCCTGTCCTCTAACCCTCCACTGCCCCTTTTATCTCCCCCGACACACTTTATTCCCCTTATCCTGTCCCCAACACATGCACTCTGCCTCCCTTATCCCCCCCCCCCACTCACCGCCCCTCCCCATCCCTGTATTCCTTCTCTTGTGCACACTCTACGCCAGATTTGCCCGCAAGAAAAAGCCGAGCTCTATCTGCAATTCAGAAGAGACCAAACTCCCTGATCCTGAATCTGAACCCGGATTTCATAGTTGGCCCTTTTCTAACTGGCTCAACCCCAAACTTTGGACACAGATCCACATTTTGCAAAATGGCCCCTGTGTTTATAATGGACTAAACCCAACCTACAGATCTGAACACTTTGGGCCATCTTAGTTACAAGTTCCCTATGCCCTCTCTCCTGGCACAGTTCATCTTTCCCTGGCTAGAAAGCGGCAGAATGAAAAGAGCAAACCTTAGAAACCTGGGACAACGTTTGCTAATCCACAACTCAGACATGGTTGGTGTGTGTGTGTGTGTGTGTGTGTGTGTGTGTGTGTGACAGCACTTTACATATTTTAACAAGGTAACCCCCTTCCCCCCAAACAACTGCACAACTCTGCAAAACAAACCTGTCTGATCAACCAGTGCCATTTCCAAGCAGCACAAAGGAATGAAAATACACAAAGTTTAAAAAAACCAAAAAAAGATACATACAATAAGCAATCCACCTCAATCTGTCCTGTGCCTACCTGTGAGAGGAGCCCTGTGCTTCATGTAACCGCTCCCCTTTGTTAATCAATAGCAAAAAATTAAAGCAAGCGCCACACTAAAGAACACAGATAAATTAATTCCACAAACCTCATTAGTGCTTTGTCTGATTCAAAGTCCAAATCCTCTGCAACAATCCAAACAGCAGTCACCCACACAGCAAGCCAAGAAATTCTTCTGAAGGCAAAAGGGGAATTTCACTGCTTCACTGCCACCAGCAGACTTCCACACTTAGCCTGTTTATTTTATTTCTTTGGTCCCCTTTCTCTCTTTTCCATTCAGTTGCCAAGTTTAAATCCACAGGACAGGCAGGCAGCTCATGAACTTGACATAACTTTGCAGGGCTCTCTGTCCCCTCTGATCAAATATTGACTTCTTTTCCTCCTCTTTCTCTTAGGAGTTACTCCCTCTGCCTGTCTCTCTCACCAGTGGTGTAAGGAGAGGAGGAGAGAGGGTGAGGTGAGGATAGCTGTAGTGGGATCCTTTTTCCAGAAAGGGACAGTTTTATTCCAGCTCAGGTAGAGGGGGAGGGGAGGCTCCCGTGACTCAGTCTGGCATTCCTTCAATTTATGCACACCTGTATGGGCAAGAACAGCGAGGGCAGCTAGGCACTCTCTCCCTCCTCCCCATCCACACAAACACCCACCCACAGGAAAAGGGCTGGGAGCTGAGACATAGCCCAGCCCAGTTACACTTCACCAACAAAGATTTACAGAAGGGATTGTTTGGAGAGGGAGTGGGGCTTGTGTCTCAGCCTTTGCGTTAGAAACCCGATGAGTTCTGTCTGGTAGGATCTTTTCCTCCAGACTTTCCATGCTGGGCAAGCTGAGATAATATTGTATTGCAGAATTCAGGTCCCAGCAGAATCCCTGCAAAAAAAGGTCAATCAAGTTCCAGCAGGGACAACCACCACCCCTTCCCCACCTACCCTGTCTCTTTCCATGTCTGGCTGACAACAATTAATGGTCAGCGTCCTCCATTTGCGCCCTGAATGGGAGAAAAAGCCCTCAGACCTCATAGGCACTACCACTAGAACCAAACCAGGGTTCCAGGTGCAACATTTCCATGCAGTAGTGTAAACAGGACCCACCCACATCCCTGATCTGTGCTAAGGCTTAGACGGGCCAAGGCTTTAACACTGTAAGGTGATTCTGGTCCTGGATGCAGCTCTTGCTGGTTGGCTGGTAGGCTGACGGCGTGGAGCTTCCAGCTTCTCCCCAAGCCCCCCCACTTCTAATTAATTCATTAAGTATTCTCCAGCCCAATTAATTACACAACTTCCAGCTACTGCATCATTTTTGCTCCCTCAGCCCACCTTCTGCAGCTCCCAGGGTTCTTCACCCCCCTCTCCCAGCCCTGGGGGGGCAGCATCAATGGGGTTCCTCTCACCCCCTTTCCAGGGTGGTGGGGGCAGCTCTAGGAGCTCTTCACTGCTCCACCTGCCTTCCTCCTGCAGCAGCCCTGATTGGCTGCTCTTCCCCCAGAGGCAGGCAAGCGGGGAAGACCGCCAATAAGAGGGGGTTTCCTCTGGGCAGGGCTGGAGCTTCTCCTGTCATTGGGCTACTGGCTCCAGTAGGGGCCAAAATGGCATTACTTGTGAGAATTGGCTGCACTACCTGGGCCGAGCTGGAGAAGCACCGAGCATACATGAAAGTCTCCGTGCCTGCCCTTGATACCATTTCCCCAAGGTTCGCCACCAGCATGCAGGAGCCGAGCAAAGCAGAGAGAGTCCTACTCTGCCCCGAAGCTGCAGGATGGCGCATGCTCAGTCATCCTTGGGGGATGTGTAGCCTGTGGGGGCTGCATGAGGACAGAACATGTTTAGTGCGGATGGCAGCTTTGAAAAATAACGCTGCAAACCTCTGAGCATGTGCGAATTGTGATTGTTCAGAAGCTCATAACTTGGCCAAATTTGGGCAGATATTCACGGGGATGGCTAAAGGCGCATCCCTGCCACCAGGGCCATCCCCTTGCCAAAATTTCAAGTCACTGCTCCAAAGCATGGAGACAGAGCTTCTCAGCTAAATGGGGGTAAGAATTTAGCATTATCAAAACACCGTCAATTTCCCTAACCTAAGGAAGGGTTGAACCATTTTTACAGAAGCTTCCCAAAAATATTTCAGTCAGAGGCAAACAGGCAGCATGGAAGATTCCTATCTGAATGGTTAAAGGTTGGCAGAGTTATAAGCAACTGAAAACAGGAATCTTCAAATGGGAAGTGTTCACAGATTTAATTATAGACATCGCTACCACTAACAACTATTACAATGCATGTGTCATGATCTCACATTAGGAAGTCATTGGACTGATTTTGCAGGGATTACATGGCATAACAGTTTTCTATCATGGAGTCTGAAATGCAGTGGAAGGTGGATTTTATAGGTACTGGAGCCATTTTGGTTTGGTTTAAATGTATATTTCCCTGTGGAATTAGCTGCTTTCCCTATGTAAATATGGGGATCAGAATTCTAGCCTTCTGAACAGTCTATGGGAGGTTCTCTTAAGATTCACTAAGTCTGGATAACTGGGCACCCAACTTAGTCTCTCCTCTGTACAACTCTCAAGATTCTGACCCTTTGCACAGGAACATGAAAATCACGAGATCTTTGGCTGCTCTGAACAGCACTTCCCTGGGGGGAGTTCCTAGTGGGCTTTTCTTTCAGAAATGGATGGGATGATAGAGGAAGGTGGTGTTTTAATAACTCTGGGAACAGGAATCCTTTTCTGTGGCTGAACAATGGAGGACTCTGGAGGAACCACTTCTAGGGTGAAAATAGTTCATTCCCAGGGCCCATTTAGTCCTTAATTTCTCTGCTGGGATTGCCAGTCAGGATGCCAATTGCTAACACTTAGCTGTGGGGTGGTTTTTTTTTTTTTTTTTAATGCCACACCAGCCTATTCAGTGTCTTGCCTCCTTACATAGTACACCGAGAGTGACAGCCCTTGGATTCTCACTTTGTCAGATCATACCTTATGTTTCTCTTAGGCCAGGTCTACACTACCGCGGTAGTTCGACGGCTGGCAATCGAAGTTCCGGGTTCGATTTATCGCGTCTGGTCTGGACGCGATAAATCGATCCCGGAAGCGCTCGCCGTCGACTACGGTACTCCAGCTCGGCGAGAGGAGTACCGCGGAGTCGACGGGGAGCCTGCCTGCCGCATGTGGACCGCGTCTGAACTGCGGTAAGTTCGAACTAAGGTATGTCGACTTCAGCTACGTTATTCACGTAGCTGAAGTTGCGTACCTTAGTTCGAATTTGGGGGTTAGTGTAGACCAGGCCTTAGAGAAAAACATTCAATAGCACAATAATGAAACACAAACCCTCTTTTGCATTATATGATACAAAAAATCCTCAGTAAAATTTTGTCTGAAGAAAAGATCTGTTTTGTACCAGAAATTATGTTGACGAAAACCCACTGGCAGCATCCTTTATAATGTCATCCCAAGGGAATTTCAGCAGCATGAACTCTGTATCCAGGTAAATAAAAGTTTTCATTCAAAAATTAGTTATAAACTGTAATTATGTATGTAAAGAGCTTAGAATGAAAGGAATTCTCTATCCTACATATGTCAGAGTGGGAGTGAGAACAAACACTGATCACTGAAATGCGGCCAATGCTGGGGTGGGCAGACAGTGGTCAGGTGGACTACAGACACATGGCACAACAGCAAGAGGAAGAGGAAAAATGTTGGCCAAGGGCTGCAGGACAAACCCCTACTCTGGCTTAAGGCTCTATGGGGACTTTAACATCCATACAGAGCTGATAGATGAGACATCGCAAAACCAAAGTCCTAACTGACCTGCAAAGAGAAACCAGGAAGAAACTGCATTTACCTCTGAAGTTTGAGGGACTTTGATGACTCCACTGGAATTAGAACCAGTTGCTCTAGGAAGTCTCATTACATCAGTCCTGATGCTTTGACCACTAAGAAAGGCTCTCAGCTCTGTCTCTGTCCCCTGCCATGCTGCGTACCAGCCACTGCCACCCTAAAGTAAAGGAATCTGAACTTCAGCAGAGTGGATGCTGGATGATTGTTCCTCCAAATTCAAATGCAACAGCAATGATGAGCTCTGCAAGGCCATCGGGACAGAATTAAAAATTGGGACGAATTGACATTTAATGGAGAATGCCTACTCCACGTCCACATCCACATCCTTTGTGCTTCTGGGTAGCCTCCTCTCCTTTCTGGCAATCACTGGGGAACACGTTTCTCTGAGCACAGCTGGTACTCAAGCTGTCAGAGCCAAGCTATGGCTTAAATTATACATGGAGCAATGTCAGTGGGTTGTAGTGTTCAACAGAAAAGGTCCAAGACACACACAAACACACACTCTCCATCTTGAGTGACTTTGAGGCAGAGAAAGAGGCAGGGAGGGGAGAGAAAATCTTATTTCTAGGAAACCGCTTCTCCCCCTCATGAATTCTGCAGACCACTGGGCTAATTCAATGCCTCACACCTTCATCTTTGGACTCAGCTAGGATTCTAATGCAGAGAATCTTCCTCTTGATGTTTCAGTCTCTCTTCAGTACTGAGACCACACGTGGCTGCTGTACAAACTAAAATAAATAAGATACAAGATAATCGGTAGGAGCCCATTTCCTGCTACGCACCTCATCACAGCAACTGCACTGGAAGGGGACATACAGGCTGATGGAAGCCAGGTTCTAGTGCAGCGATGTTGGAGCGTTCTCAGCAGAGGGCTCTCAACTGTGCTGTGCCTTAGCACCTGAGATGAGGCTGTACCAGCCTCTTGATACTATTAGGATGGGATGCAAGACACCTATTCCAATAGTAGGGAATGCAAGATCAGCCCCTATTGCGTGCTCTAGTTTAGAATCATCTTGAGTAGAGACTTAAAATTGACAAGAGGAGCAGAGAGATTTGTTCTTTTTTGGAAGACTTAACTTGTTTTAAAGCAATCAGTTATAGTATCCCTAAAGCAAGAGATACCTTGGGACTGCACATATAAGATTCATAACATCAACTGGCATGAATCGTGGAGTTTGCTTCTGAATGGCAGCAGAGCCCATCAGGTGAATGCAGCCTCGTGGTGTATCTTAGTGCAGAGTGGAGTTCTGTCTGCAGTAGCACACAGTTCTCATTTCTTCGGGATGTCTTCCTCTTTCATGTCTTCAGCTGGCTCACAGAATGTTTCAGGCTGGTGGCTGATGGATCTTTACTTTTTCCTCCAGTGATTTTCATTCCTCCCAAATGAATTAACAATCCTGTCTTTCGCATTGCAACCCATATTGGAAGAGTCCCAGAGAGATGCTCTTTGAACCTGAACAAGCAAACTGTAGGTTCCATAAACAAACTACAGATGACACGAGATAAGGGGCTGAATCATCAAGAAATAATCCTCATGGATCATACAGCACCAAAAAGGAGAAAAACACACAGCTACCTGGAAATGACTAAGTGCTTAGAGACACTCCTTTTGGGCACGCTCTTATCAACTAGAAAACTCTCCTATATCAAGCCATAGCCCATGAAGTCGTTACCCAAAGGAATGATCACGTAGACTCATTCAATTATCTGGCTTCCTTGTCTTGGTGAACATTTCATGTCCAGTCAATTTAATTTTCCCCATCCAGTGACACTGATGGGCAGTTACCAGCACTCAGAATTACCCAGGAAAGGAGATCAGCAATCTGATCTTTGCTGGTTTTTTAAATGGAAAAGTGAACAGGAATTTATAGCGAGCCATTACAAAAAATAGTAATAAAGTCAGGAATTGTATATTTTACAAGTTTCACATGGTTTCCATTGTCCCAGTGACACCACACACTCCTGAGTCTTACAGTAAAAGGAGAGAAAACAGGAGTTCTAAATGGCCTGTAAACTTTACTGGACTCCAGAATGCCAAAAGTTAGTTGTATGCAATCCTAGGGAGAACACTATACTTTTGTAGTAACCACTGGCAAGGAGGGAGCTGCTGGAGAAGGACTATTCATGTGGGGCCAGATCCTCAGCTGGAATAAATCATTGTTGCTCCATTGATTTCACACCATGGACCTCTCCCCCAGAAATGATAGCACTTGAGTGGTTTCAGTGTGGGTAGATACACATCCTACAGCCTCTAGACTTGATGTTTCATGGCAAACCAAGGGTAGCGGTATGGTAAGTTCCATCAGCTGCAACAGAGGGTCTCAGTAGGGCAACAAGCACTAGAATAGGGTGGTTCTGTCTTCTGCATGTGACTGCAGAATGGGTAGAAATTGATAAAGTGGATCGAACGTGGCTTCTAAAGAAATGAATGAAGCAGTGTTGAGATTCTTCATTAAGAGGTCCTTCCTCCTGCTGATTTAAGAGTTGCCCTTTTCATCAAAATCTTCTCTCTCCATGTCTAATCAAAGGCCCAGCTGGGAAACAGCAGGCCAAGAGGAGGGATGCAAGAGAAAAGATTTTAAAATTAGAAAGTGACTAAACACAATATAAAAGCCATGCGGAAAGCACAAACTAAAACAGTGATTAAAAACCAGTTTTAAAGAAGGGAAGAAACCACTTGCAACACGGATTATTTGCCCACATTAGATAGAGTATCTAGGGTCCCTGTGCTTAAGATTGTCCTACTGCAAACAACCCCCTCCCCCCGCAACATTGTAGTGTCTCTTAATGAGTCAGTCTGCATAAATCTGGGAGAAAGGCTGCCACTGCATAATGTAATGATGCTTCATAGATATGGCAAGCAAGGGATTTTGAGGCAAAACTAAACTGCTTGTACTAGTAGAATGCTGGGCTGGAAGATATGCTATAGAAGGGCAACGTTATTGGTGTTTTAGCTATTGTAGAAGAGGCCTGGTAAACAACAAGTCTAATTTTCTTTCAGTGCTGGTCTAAACCAGTGGGCCAAGGGAAAGTAAGATTTGTATTACCAGAGGAAGGTGAACAATTTCCTAGTGAAACCCCAAGTGCTTTAGAAGCAATCAGCTTTCAATAGTTTGTTGACTGGAGAACTCAAAAGCATTAAAAGGTTTAACAAATGAATAAAAATTAGAAGCTATCAGCCTCTGTGGTTCTTATTTAGAAGAACAGGGAGGAAGTCCAATGGCTCTTTAGGGAAAAAATCCCTATTTAAAGAGGAACAGCCATAATTAGCAAGGCCAAGGCAGTGGAAGATTGCAAGTAAGAAAATGCTGGGAAGAACAATGCTGATCCCACTAAAAGGGAAAAGAGGGACCTTGCTGGGATCTTATTGCCCATTAGCAATTTTTGATTAACAGTGAATTGTTTTTACACAAGAGTCTTGTAAGCCCCCTCCCCGGGAAATGCAGTTCTCTTCTGAAAGAGCGATGACTCTGCCTCCCTCGGCTCACAAATCTATTGTTCAACTGGAACACCCCCATCCCATTTGGTGACCTTCTGGGCACTCTGCAAGAGACATCTATTTGATGGGTTTTTCTGCAGAGATCTGAGTGCTTGCTTCCCATAATGATGATGGGGTGGGAAGAAGTTTCTATAGGTGTCTGGCTGAATTACTGTTGAAATGATTACTCCAATGCTGCTGGGATTTGACTGCACGATCAATGGTGGGTAGGAGCCTAAGGCCTTGGTGAGGTGGGTTTTTAAACCCACAATATTGGTGATGCATATAAAATAGACACGGGGACTGGCAGCAACAGGACAAAAGCCATAGCTTCAGGCTCCACTAATTTAGGCTTTGAGGTGGAGCCAGCAAAGGCTGCTCAACCTGCTTAGGTTAGAGGCCACATCTTGAGAACACTAAATGAAGCCCAGAGCAAAATCTCACCCCCTTAGAACAAAGCACCTGATACAGAAACAGGGAGGGACAGATCTCTGAACAACAAGAGGCAGCATGCAATGTCAGTCAAAAACCAACACGTACGGGCTTGGAGGCAGGAAAATCTTCAAAAGCAAAGCTGACGCAGCGCAGAGTCTGCCAGAGATGACTTCATTCACCTGATCTATCAATGTCTAAAAAAACCCAGTGACTGGCCTGCCTTGGTATACCCAAGGCCTTTGAATACATGGCTTCGGGCTGAGATAAACCCATGCAAACACAAGGAGCACATGCTTAGAGGGCAAGGAGACTTGAAGCCCACAGAAAAATGAAGGAGCCACAGATGGTGAATGGTACTAGCTATATCCCTCAGAGAGAGAGAGAATGGGAGCAGAGGCTGATTTCATTGTCAGTGAATGGCAACAGTCTCCCATGGGGAGAAGGGGATGGGGAACTGGCTGCAGCCTTTGTGAAAAGGCTCAAGTGATTGCTAACGTAGGATTGGGATGAAGAATGTTTTAGCCCTAAGTAATCTGTTCACATCAGACCAGGATGGCAGTGACTGAAATTATTGCCATTTAAGTGGGATTTTTGGTGGCCTACGTGGAGTGAATTTGTTTCAGTCCAAGCTAGTTCCCTAGAGGACTGTGCATACGTTCAAAAAGGCAGCCTCCTTTGTTGACAGCATCAGTAGACACTAATGATCAAATGGGCCCTTGGAACCAAAATGCGCGCCCAAAGGTAGATCACATCTAAAGCACTTTGGCAGGGAAGCTTGCATTGTGGCTGGCGTATTTCATCAGCACTAAGTCATAGTACTGCAGTAGCAACACTATTGTTACTGGCTACTGAGGTACTTTTGTTATAAACCCTATTTTTAAAAGGATGTTGGCTCCTGGAAAAATCGTAAGAGGCTGGAATTCCAAATGCCCATTCATAGGTTAAAAATGTTTTTATATTAAAATGACAATTAAAAAAAATATCAGCTACTGCCCATGGACAATAGCTAGTTTTCCTCCAATTATGTCAATGTACTGATGTCTGGAGCACCAGCTAAATATGTGCAAACTTGTTTATCTAGAGAGCCAGAGCCTAAAATAAATACATCCATGTTTATGTCACGTGATGTAACATATTAACTTAGACAAATAAAGGAATGAATAGGTTTCCTAAGTACAGTGCAGTGGAAAGATATTTCTAGCCCATGTGAATGTGAACTGTACAAATGACTGCCCTGACCGGGGAGGGGGGGGCGGCTTGGAATTATTACAGATGCTACAGGGAGAGAGGGGAAGCGGGAACATGGGAAGGGGAAGGGTGGGGTGGACAGGAAGTCTATGATGACTAAAATATTTACCAAAAAAAAATTAAAATGATCAGCAAACTGTGTAGCGAGTGATTCATCTCCCAAACCTTTCAATAGTCACCCTGGCTGACTGGTGTGTTTAAGCGCTGGGGAGCAGGCTTGGTACAGGAGATTCCAGCTTCACATGGGCATTGGCAACAATGCTAACCTCTTTCCAGCTTTCCACCCTGAGAGTCCCCTTTTCCTGCCACAAATCTGTTTCCTGGCGGCTGCCCAGCTAGGTTTAGTTTGGCATTTTCAGAAACCCACTAGCAAAGAGGGCTTTACTAGATTAAGAACAATACTAGCTCTCTCTGCTATCAGTGGTATGGAGAGGTGTTTATATAAGACACACAAGAATGACAGTCCATTAGCTGTGACACTTTGAACCAATTGCATTATCATAAGTGAGACGCTTGCGTGTAAACTCATCTGAACTGATAGAAGTCGTCCTTTTGGGTTTGGGCTTCCACAACACCTGCCTCTGAGACGGCCACCTGTCCTAAAGGATACTGGACTGAAAAAAATTAAAGCAGATCTGCACTGCAATGTAAGTCTTATACCTGTGTGGCTGAAGTGTCTTCACAGATCAAACGAACATCTACAGCAACATAAATTAAGATAAGGGTGATCAAGCCTCCCGGTTTAGGGCATACATTGGACAGATGCAGGAGTCAGGAAGGAGTTTCCCACCACCAGTGTGAATAGACCTTATGGATATCAGGTGGCATGATTTAGACTAGATTGGCTAATGGCCTGATCCGATGTGAATAGGATTTGCCATTCATCAGGCCTACGGTGGTCACACAATTATCAGAACTGCACAAAGTCATCTTTTCCATCACAACTGATGCTGATGGTTGGGCTTATTTGATGTTTTTCAGGTTAAGCCGAGCTGATCTTTACCAGGTGGTTACACCCTCAGTGTTTCCAAAATAGGCAGTAAATACACAAGCCGCAGTAGCTGGCACTACTGCTAACTCTCGTGTTACTGACAGCCTATTGCCTGTTCACATTCCAGTGAGAAGATAAAATGTACATTCCCATTCTCAGACAACATCTCAGAGCCTGCTCCTGACAAACATACTTCAAGGATGCAGTCATTGACTGAGCAGTAGGCTCCCTTCTCTTTAGGACACTCTTCCCTTCCACATTTATAGGATTACAAAAAACTGCAATAAAGTCGCTGGTGCTACAGCAGCATCTTCTGTGCCAAAGGAGACTCATGAAATACAAGCAACATTTAATTGCCATTATTCTGCAGAATGGGAGTTAGAGGAAGCTATACCACTACATTTGCTTTGCCTCCAGTTTCAGTGTTTCACTTTCAGCCATGCTGTTCGGCACACTTAAAACCATCTACATTCACATCACACTCACACATTTTGACAGGCCTGCCTCGGTGCTAAACACTGCCCAGAGAGCCATTCCACCTCAGAGTGGAGTTAACAAGGCACCTGCCATAGTTAGTGGGAATCAAGTCTGCTACTCTGTGCAGGGTTCTTACTTCAGTAAGAATGAAGAGAAAAGCCACGCCACCAACCATCCTCATAACAACTCATTCAGGTTTCACTTTCTTGGTATATCTGTGGTGCCACAATCCTATCAGTGCTCCAGTGGACCCCTGAATATTCCAGATAAACAAAATCTAACATCTATCAAAGTGATTAGGAAGAAATCCTCTTCTAAGTATATCAAAAGCAAGACAGACCCATTCTCCCTCCCCCACTTGAAGTTATAAATTTATTTTAGGCAAGCTAGAACTCAAGAAAGCAACATGAAATCCAGAGAAACTTACATTTTTGCTGATCTATTACATCCCTCTCTCGTCCCTGCTTTACAGCTTAAAAGACTAATCTAGGTAGCAATTTTTATCTCAATACAATCTGCAACATCTGGAATATTGAAGCTGAAGGAAATTGGTATTTATTAATGCAGAGTTAGCAATCTTATACTGACTGGTACAATAAACAATTTAGTAGTGATTTCTTCAAACAATTATGGCAGTGTAAATTATTCCATCCACCCACATCAAATAGTATTTCACTGGCTTTCTAGATGACTTTGGGCAAGACACTTCACCATATAATACTTACCTCCTGGTAAAGTACTTTGAGATCCATGGAGGAAAAGGATTATACAAAACACCTGTGTATTATTAGGGGCTGACTGCTGGTAAAATTAAGAAAAACTGGCGCAAGTTTACAAAAATCAGAATTTTAAGGCATCAATCCTAGAATATGGGTTTTATAATGAAAGAGCTGAGAAATCTTTTAAAAGGAATATAAACACAAAGTATGTCCAGAAAATGGTCTCAGTCAACAGACAAAAGTCTAAAGATGTTTCCATGATTTCTTAAAATGTTACGGGGAAAAGTTTTAAAGTAAACACGCCCCTGCAGCATTTGCAACCCAGGTATCAACACTAAAAGTGAAAATAATGATTTTTTCATTAGCTGGTCAGAGAAATGCACATAGTAAGATATGAAAAGGACACAGGAATTTTTAAAATTTTCCATTTTTATAATGAAGAATTTTTAGTAACATAGGTAAGAACCCCCGCCCCCAAATAAAATTTAAGTTGACAGTATCTTTTTCACTACAATGGAGCAAACAGCACTGCTGTGTGTATTTCACAGTATAAGTCACTACATTATACATAGACACCATAGGCTTCTACATTAGGAACACTTTCCTCTGACAATCTGGTATCTGATTTTACTCCATGGTGACAAAATTTCTCTCAGCAGCTCCTCTCCAAATGCACGCTCGGATTTCACAAATGTGACACCGACAGTCCAGGTTCTGCACAGGGGGTCTCCATCTCTCCAAGAGGCTAGCAAAACTTGACTATTTCACTATTTTATATCCAAAAATTTCAATGCTTTTTAACACCTGATTACCAAAATAAAAGCTACATGGATATGCACATAGGATACAGATGTGAACAGCAACTGTATGAATGTAGACTCATTTCTTTGCATGTAGATTATACACTCACATCTCAGCTATGCTTACGAGCAAGGATGCTGATCAGCCTTGTGCACGTTAATTCCCTTGAGGCAGAGTGTGTGTGCGTGGGGGAGACCAAGTCATAGGGCAACAACCTTTAAAGCGTGGCCGGAGGTGCAAGAGAATGACTGACATTTTCCCATTTATTTTTAAAATTCAGATTTCCAGTAGGGATAAGACTCTCCAAGCCATAAAAGTAATAACAATACAGCACTTAAATGAGCTAATGTTTACAAGCTGACACATTGCACACCATTGTCCTTCAGCACACTATAGAGCGACTGGTCATTTCAGCAGTGACACGGGATGGAGAAACTTCTTTCTATGAAGGTCAGTCCTGTGTGCACACACCTGATGTTCCTGCTTCCCCCACTTCCCTTAATGGGGGGGGGTAGGGGGGGGACGGCGCATGTTGGGTCTGTTTTCAAGTCTTGCCATTTTGTACTGAGCAAATAAGAGTGACCCTCTCCTCCTCCCCTTCAAAGGGTGGTGCCTTCAATGAGAATTCAGTCTGGAAGCCCAGGTCAAGTCTCAATGCACTTGTCACTGCTTTGCTTTTTTCACTATGGTGCCAACAGCAGAGATAACTGTGGTTTTGGAGCCGCTTGCGCTGGTGGTTACTGTGACAACAGCTGGCAATGTTGCAGTGGTGGTGAGGATGGTGGGCTGAGCTATTGTTGTTACCGGGATGGCGGAGTCCCACTTAC
Organism: Emys orbicularis; assembly: GCF_028017835.1. Lineage (NCBI taxonomy): Eukaryota > Metazoa > Chordata > Testudines > Emydidae > Emys > Emys orbicularis. Next base: position 35,565,926 of record NC_088695.1, read on the forward strand.
TCTTTCTCTTTTGAGCATCTGATTTGGAAAAACCAAGAGATACTAGTGTTAACATTAACAGCCATTGATCTTAACGATCCCCCTCCTTCTCAACCCTCAAAGAGCCATTGCCTGAGTGGACAGCATCTCCTCACCCCTATCTGAGGCAACTGGAACTTGGTCAGGAAGTGTTGAGCATAAACCTAATGGAACTTTGAACCCCCAAAGGCAAAACTGAAGGATCTGCACTGTTTATGCCCCTGAACTCTTAGAAAAGTGACATGAGATTCACTCTTTCCCCCAACACCAAAGTAGGTTTGGTTTGGACAGAAAACATGGATCTCCCCATTCCATTAGCACAGGGGTTCTCAAACAGGGGAATGGGACCCCTCAGGGGGTCGTGAGGTTATTACATGGGGGTCATGAGCTGTCAGCCTCCACCCCAAACCCTGCTTTGCCTCCAGCATTTATAATGGTGTTAAATATATAAAAAAGTGTTTTTAATTGATAAGGGGGGGGGGGGGGGAGTCGTCACACCCAGAGGCTTGCTATGTGAAAGGGGTCACCAGTACAAAAGTTTGAGAACCACTGCATTAGCATGAGGTATAGCACTAACTGTCAAGAGTCATTATCCAAATTACAACATCAAGTTGTTCATCTCCTCTTTTCCCAACCCTCTCCTCAGGCTCTGGGGAAAGACCTGTTCAAGAGACACTCAACATACAGCAACAAATTCCATTAACCCTGGCACAAAGAAATCCTTCCCTTCCCGAAGCTACTGCCAAGCCTTCCTACCAGGAAAACCGGCCTGCAACCCCCAAACCCAGATACCAGTATTAGTTAACACCAAGGCTACCAACTCCTGGCAATCTGCGTTCTTTGGGCTGGTCTACATTACTGCTTAGGCCGATGTAACTTGCGTTGCTCAGTGCCGCCCCCCCGAGCAACGCAAGTTACATTGACCTAAGCACTGTCCACACCGGTGCTATGTCAGTGGGAGACGCTCTCCCGCCGACACAGGTTCTGCCTGTGGAGGTGGAGTAATTATGCTGACGTGAGAGTGCTCTCCTGTTGACATAGCTTGTCTTCACCAGATGTGTTACAGTGGTGCAGCTGCGCTGATGTTGCGCAGTAGCGTAGACTTGTCTTGTGTGTCAAGGGGATGGAGAAGAAAGGGAACTTCTAGGGTTTCTGGGTAGCATGAGAGGCAAATTGCATTGCAGTTGTGGGAATTAAGTTTGAGGTCGTCACATGTATTTACCTCCAACGGCAGTGCTGACTGTTGTGGTTGTGGTGGATGAAGCATTTGTTGTTGTGCCCTTCTTAGTGCCAGTCACAAACTCAATCTAGAAAGGAAGAAGGGGGGGGGGGGGGGGAAAGAACAGATGTTAATATCTAGGTCTTCTTCCCTCACTATAAAGTTATTCTTTAGATCCAGAATATAGCAAGGTATTAAAACAAGACAATATAGGTGAGGTAATATTTTTTTATTGAACCAACTTCTGTAATAAAAAGTTATTACCTCACCTACTTTGGTCTCATACATCCTGGGACCAAGAATGCTACAGCAGCTGAGCAAACAAAGTATAAAAACATTTATTGGGCCATTCCACTTATCATTGGCATGTTGGGGAGAGAAAAACCAAGTACTCCAAAATGTACCAGTTATAACCATTATGAAAATGTGTAATATGAAGATTCTCCATGTGTAGACAGATCAAAAAGTTTGGTACCATCCTTAATGGACAGATCAGGACTCGAATCCTGGTCTGTACAGACATATTCTTACAAATCATTTCTTCAATGAGAAACCAAGATAGAAAAATAAAAGCTGTCCTAGAATGCAAGTCCCCACACGCATCGTTTACAGAGACTGCACCACAGAAGGAAACCTAGCAACAAGGGCCACAACAGCCTGCAATTACATACCTATAAGTCTACAGCCATGGGAGATGAGGGGGGATAGTCACAGGTGACCGTATTGCTGTGCATAAAGCAAAACAAGAGGCAAACAGAGATGGCTATAAAAAAAAGTTTGCTGCAAAAATGTACTCGTTGCCAAAAAAGCATTCTACAAATCTGAAGTGAGATCTCGTTAATTAACTATTTGGATATGATTTCCGAATGCCAGCCACTAATCCAAGCGCCTCTCCATTTGGTGGGGGTGATGTGAAGTCCTCCAGAGCTATATAGCGTTTTAAATGCATTTACTCAATTTCCTAACACGCAAAGACATTTTCAGGTATCACGGGGTTGATATGGGTCTAGATACAGTCAAAGTGGTAATAAGAGAAAACAAAACCCAGGCCCGAGTTCAGCATGATTTGCTGGGGAAATTAAGCTACGTTAGGCTGCGTGACTAGAGGCATAGTGTGAAAGACTAAGGACCTAGTAGTTATTTACAGAGTATTGGTGATCTTGTATTTGGAATACGGGGTCAGTTATGCATACTCTGATTTAAGAACATTGACAAAATTGGACAGGACTCAAGGAGCAAAGGCAATGGGGCCTTGAGAGAAACTGACCTACAAGGAAACGCCAAAAACCTAAATCTGTACAGTTTGGCAAAGAAATGAATAAGGGGAAGATGCCAGAACAGTCTAAAAATACCTAATGGTCAATACAAGGGGTAGTACATGGAGGAACATGAAGCAACGGAATGAATTTGAGAAAAGAACAAATAAAGGCTGGGAGATTGATCTCTAAATTCCATAATTCTTGATTTATTACCTTTGTGCGCTCCTTCTTGGCCTTTTCCAGTTTGTCCATTTCAATCTTCTGTGCTTTGGCTAAAAAAGGTTGATACAAGAAGTTATAAAAAGCAAGAGATTCAGCAAAAGGAGTAATTCATCTCCACAACAGTCCCCTTCCCCTCCCCAACAATCAATGGGCAAGGTCCCACATTCAGAAAACTATTGAATCAGCTATGAAATAAAACTTTCTATCAAGGCAACATTCCACTTATACTTTCTTCAGCCTCTTCACTGCAACCAGAGCCTGCTTGTATCTCAGACCAACAATTTTAAGGGAGGGACTCTCCAAACGAATGGAAACTCAGGAAGTTCTAGGTCCGTCCAGCCAAACTGGACTAGTGCCTAACCAGAATGCAGCAGGCATGTTCCATTCATTCAAAAGGGTGTTCAGTTAAAAACGGTTGCTAAAGCTCCCGCATGATTCAATAGCACTGATAAAAGGGATAAAAGCTGTCGGAGGGATCAGAAAGAACTTAAAGATATCCTTAAGATTACCTAGTGCCTCATAGTAGGAGTCCTCAGACCACCCATGAGGGTCAAACATGTCCTGAAAGAGAAAAAGTTTTACATTATTTCAGGAACTTGTTTGAACAGCAAGATATACAAAACACTTCAACATTTCACTCAGCATCAAACATGTACTTCTATTAAAGTACCACAAGGAAGAGTAGGAAATATTCACTACAGCTCTAAATGCCCCTCTCTCTTATCCCAATCAGACATAAAAGGTTCATATGCAGTGTAGTTGTAGCTGCATTGGTCCTAGAATATCAGAGAGACAAGATGGGTGAGGTAATATATTTTATTGGACCAACAGAAGTTAGCTTATGTAATATATTTTATTAGCCTAAGAATCAATGAATCTCTTATACAGACGTCCCAAAACTGTGGGGCACGCCCCCCAGGGGGACACGGAGGAACATTCGGGGGGTGCAGCAGGTGCAAGCCAGTCCCCACAGGGGGTGGGGAGGGAGCACCACCCAGCCCCATCCTAGCCCCATCCCAGCTCTGCACCCGGCCCGGGGCCCGGCTGCTGTTCCCTACAATGGCCCAGCAGTGGCTTTGCTCCTGGCCCCGCTCCTGCCCCCAGCCTTGGCCCCTAGCTGCGGCTCCATTCCTGGCCTTGGGCCGAGGCTGGGGCCGGGAGCAGAGCTGCACCAGGCTGCAGGCCCAGCTGCCGGCCCCCACCACAGCCTGGCTGCAGCTCCTCCGCGCCCCCCCCCCCCCCAGACCCACCCCCAGTTTTGGCCCCCTTACCTTTCCACATGACACCCCCCACCCCGCCCAAGCCATAGCCCTGCTCCCAGCCCGGGAGTGAGGTAAATCATGTTGTGCTTTTCTAAAGACCACTATTTTTCAGGTGTGAATAGTCAAATATTTTACAAGATGTTGAGGCTGAAGGGACTAACATGAATGGACACCCAACTCCCAGGTGCCTAACTGTCTTTGGCTTCTTTTACACAGTCTTAGCCTGAAGCTAGATATGTTCCTGGTACCATTTTCCATCTGACAATTCAGCAATTTGCATGATTTGTACCGGTTATGCCATTTCAGCGAGTGACAGATGCACTAAATATTTCTCATTGCAAATAGACACTTGTTTCCCAAATTTGTGCCTCCTGAAAGACTGACAAGTCAAAGTACAATTTTACCTACACCACTACAAACTCTCAAATTAGCTGTCCCCAGCCACAGAATTCAAAGTCTATATTGCAAAGCTACAGCTACTGGAGTTCACTGTTACACAGAGCACATTTTACTTCAATGCAACTGGAAATCAAACTGCAGACAAATCTCTAGCTGACTATTTCCGTCATCAGCCCTGAAGTACGAAGCCCTAAATGACCTGGCTGAGAAAGAGGACAGAACTGATGAGAGCTTCATGTACCCACCCCATCTCCCAGGAAATCTTTCACTCTTCTTACCTTGGGATAATTCGTACCAAGTTCGTCGATGGCACAAAACTGGATCAGCTTTTCATAGATGCTGAGACAGAAGAACAATTATTTATTTCTAGCTTTTCCCCGCCTTTCTTCAAGTTTAAGCTCATTGGAGTCGTTGGTACAAAGAGGCTGGTGCTCCTTTTCAATGGCCCAGGTGCAGAATCAGAGTGCAAAGAGTAACACTCTGAAGACCCATGAACACCACCACAATATGCAAAACAGGCCATAAACCCTGGTTATTCCTCCCCCCAACCAGAGATTCATCTCTAACTCCCAACCCAAAACATACCATCCACAGAATCATACCTAAAGCCCCACACACTTGGTTTTAAAATTTGTGTTTTAGTTGTGGTTACATGGATCTCCAAAGAGTCTCATACTCACTCATTTTTGAGATGTTTTTCTAGATCCTCTTGCTGATTTCATGAGCAGTAACAGCGTCTATTGCTCAACATCCCCAATTTCTGATAGGACTCTAATGGCAGGGACGACGAGTCTTGGGATTAGCTTTCATGTGGAGTTGTAACCCCAAAGGGAAAACTCACCTGGGATTACGAAATTCCTTCTTCCTCTGAATGATGTAGTTCATGTCCATGCCCTCTTTCATCTTCCTATCGTACAACTTTTGAATCTTATCCTAGATAAAAAGGAAACAGTGTAAGAGCCAACACCAAGTAGTAACACACAGGTAGGAGATATTCAATATGCACGAACATGGTTGTCTTATTTCTGCATAGTTAAACCCAAAATGGGCACGTGCCTAGGGGTGCTGGCATTCTAGACAGGCCTTCCCTCTCTCAAACTGTGTGCAACATGAAGATCAGCTGTAGGTGGGGGGGTGCTGAAGATGCTGTGCCTAGGGGCGCGTAATGTGTAGATGCGGCCCTGGGTGGGGGAGGCACAAAAAGTGAAAGATCCCTCTCACTTCACATGTCCTTAAAGTCTTTCCTCTTATTAGCAGGACTGCTCACCAAGTTGGACTTACGAGGCTTTAGATTAACAGTGCAACTGAGATTCAGAGTCCACACAAGAATTTCTCCACTAAGTTACTGAGACAATTGGCGACATCCCAGAAGGCTGATTTGGGAAAAAGCAGCCAGCATCAATGTTCCTCTCTGAGAGCCCCTAAAGTATAGATCACATGAGAGTACTGGGGGAAGGGGGGAATTAAAGCCAGGGGCAGTAAGAGGTATGCCAATAGCTCAAACTGGGCAACCAGCATTCGTACAGAACAGTGCAATTCAAGTGTTTAATCCTCTCATCTATTCTCAAAATCTCAGATGTGCAACTGGAGAGAACGGTCACTGGGCTATCCCAAGAAAAGGACATGGCTCATTGCCAGATCTGGGTAGCACAAGGGAAGGGGAGCAGAGTTTTGCTGGAAATCTAACTTAGATGCTCTGTGCAAACAATGTTATCTGCAGGCATTGTTGATGCTGTCCACTGTCAGTGCCATGCTCTTGGTAACTACCCACTTGTGAATGTCTTTGGGCATAGGTGTCTGGTTAGGTGAAAGTGACCTCTCCTTGGAGGTCCTGCAGCTGCACAACGCAGGGAGTCTTCCAGTGAAACTTGAACTGCTTGGGAAAGGCAACTTAAACAGATTCAGAAGGTTGGAAATACTGGATATAATTACCTTTCAAAAGGAAGGCCTTGATTTAAAGAAAACTGCATCTGTTTTGCTCAGCAGGGCAGCATAAAATTTTTGAAACGCGCTCCCTACTCCAGTGATTTCGGGCAGAGTGTCTGACATGGAGCACAGAAAGCAGAAGAGGGAAGATGCACTTTCAACCCTGAATAACCTGGGAAATGTAGTTACTTGGTAGGTTTTAAATTACAATCGGTATTTGAATCTTGCACGAAAGGAAGTCATCCTGCTGCTAAGCAAGGTGGTTTGTGACACTAGCACTATGGGGGGGAGGGGGGGAACTTACTTATAAAGCTAAACTATTTTACAGGAAGTGAAATTCCAGAGACTTTACAATAGAAAATTAAGATCTTGTGGCTGAAACCCAAAATTTGGAGGCAGGAGATACAGATTCATATTCCCTGTTCTGCCACTGACCTCCTGTGTGACCTTGGGCAAGTCTCTTAAACTCTCAGGTCTCAGTTTCCCTTTGTGTAAAATGGGGATAATATGTCCCCAACTCAAGGAGGTCCCTTCCAGCCCTGCATTTCTGTGATTTTATGTGTAGCAAATTTCACTACAGTTTACACAAAGTAGCAAGATCCTTGGATGAAAGGTCAAGTATCATCAGGTATAAAATTGCTATTTCCTCAATTAAAGTTAAGCTTTTAGGTTAAGTTCTACACAGACAGTGAAGTCACACAATTACCCTATTAACATGTCCAAAGGAGGTACCACAAGTTTTGAGAGAACAGTTGCAACAATCACTGAAAATTCAGCCTCTAAATCTGAAGTGTTGATAGCACCACCAAGATGGAGTCCTCATATTTAGAATATGGAACTTCCACAAAGCAAAGAACTAGTGGGTCACCTTGAAAGTAGGAAAGAATTTCCACTTTGCATAGACCTTTTCAAGATACAGCATATTACAGAGATAAACTGACCAAGGGAAGGTAGAGATACCAATGGAATAAAGGACAGTTTATTTCCAAATCTCCAAAGTATGTCAGGCCCCCCCCTACAGAACTGAAAAATGTTTTAGTTGTGCAATTTGAAAAAGGCAGTTTGCTCTGCTTGCAAAACTGGAGCAAGTCTCCACTCTTTAAGGTGGTTTGGGGTAGACATATTCCACACAGGGTGGAGACAACTGAGAAAGGAAATGGATCTGTCTTAATTTATCAGATCTTCGCACCAGTTTACTGCATTCCTCAGACCTATGCACTCTTACTCATTCACTGATGTCACACCATTAAAATCTCTTGCAGTACAGAACAGAACTAATAATGGGTGCGTCAGGTACAGCACACAAAGAGGATGCATTCTGTACTGTGATTCAAAACGACTTACTAACCATTACAGGGTTGTAACTCACCTTTTTGACGTTTCCCCACAACAGTTCTTCACTACTGTGCCATCTTAAATTGTCCACCACTATTAAACCTACTAGCAGTTGGCAGGAAACAGCAGCCCCACACCGCCTTCATTTACCTTCCCCAATCTATGGCATGCAAGAATGGGGACCACTATTAAGTAATATTTGAGGTCTTCTTCCACTTGTTCCAGGGAATAACAGTTTTGATACACAAAGGGGCTGCTACACATTTCTATGGACAGCTCTCCCAGATACACATATGAGTAGAGGCTTGGAAGAATGAGATTTATCAGTAAATGGTGATAAACAGATTTCACCATACATACACAAATGGATGAAAAATATATTTCCAAGGATAATCAACATTTACAAATAGGCAAAGAAAGAAAAATGCTGCTTGAGAACTTTAGAGTTTGATTTAAGGCTATTTACTTTGTATATTCTGACATGTGATGTTGATAATTTGTGTTCTAATGGTTATAAAGCTTTAACTTTTTGTATCTCAAAGTCTATTGTAATTAAATAATTACTGTCTGACCCCACCCCCAATTTCCCACAACTGTGAAACTTTAAAAATAAATGCTTAAAAATATCAAAGTTTATCAGTCAAAATTATGTTTAAAAAAAATCAAATTCTGCTATGCCTACATATGCACTAAACCCACTATCAGTAGATAATTCTGTTCCTTTGGCATGGAGTTAAGTTGATGACAGCACCTCGCCTACTAATACGATAAAAGACTGCATTAGCATCAGATGCAAACAAGCCACTCTTCATCACAGGGTAGCATTAGCAACAATTATACAATTGTATGCATTCTCCTGTCTCCCCACTAAATCCAGCTCCATATCTGCCTCAGAAAGGAAGACAAGCTGGGCGAGGAAATATCTTTTTATTGGACCAACTTCTGTGTGGCTCGGACTCTCTCACCAACAGAGCTCTTCTTCAGATCTGGGAAAGGTACCCACAGCAAAACGCAGGAGGGTCCCAGAGCCTGGGTTCCAGCCCAAGCCCAAAATGTCTATACTGCATTTAAACAGGCCTGTCACCTGAGCCCAAGTCAGCTGACACAGGCCATCAGTGGGTGTTTAACTGCAGTGTGTACATACCCTTAGAGTTAAAAAACCCCGTGGAAATATGCTACTGTTAGATGAGAGAGCTCTTACCAAGTGTGGAACCCAAGCAAAAATGGTAGTTTCTGGATTTAGAACAGAACCCACCACTTCTGAATTTCAGCGCAGTACTGGCCAAGACAAGATCTGGGCTGCGGTATGCATTCCCACACTATCAATTTATTATTCCTGGATAGCTCTGGAAGCAGGGCAAGAGTTACTTACACAGATTTTTTGTTTGCATAGTACATTTCTCCATCTAGTTAGAAATGGGGAGTTAATTCGGTTTCTTTGAAAAGGCTTAAAAGCAGCTAAGGTGATAAATGCAGTTCCTTTCTATTCAATGAATATGTCATTTTGCCCAGTGTTGGGTGAAAGACCTTGCTGTAGTGCTCACACTGAAGTGCGGTAAGCATGCTGGGGAACCTTAACACTGCATTTGACCTGTATGACATTGAGGAAAAAATCTCTCTCAGATGGTTTTGATTCTGTGGGAATCTCTTTTGCTGCATTTTACCAGCTCTTAGGATGTTTGGTTAACTGAAATTTCAGACAAATCCTGAGAGATGACAAACTGGAAGAGAGTTTGTACCTACCTGTAAGTGGTTTGAACACCTGCCTGGGGGTTCTGGAGGGATTTTGATCTCATCTGGAGACATATTTCTTACTCGCTCTGAGAAGGAGGCTGCAATGAAAGATCAGGACATGAGATCCGGCACCACTGCAAGCAATTTTAAGCCGACACAAGTCATGAAAACTCATTTCACACCCTCACTGGCACTATTCTGTCATTTTGAGGATTCAGGATTGGCAAAATGGGGAGAAAGCTGCAAGTCTGCACCCAAGGAAATTTGGCAATTTTGTGCCAGGGGCTTGAGACTAGGAGTTTTGCAGACTGAAGGCTGAAGAACATTGGCAGAGACGTGCATAGGAAGCTCATGCAGCACCTTACACGATGGCTTGCTCTGGCCAGTGCTTAATCCTTCACTTTCATGAACACAAGAATTCATTTAGTTGCATTGTGAAAGGCAGGTGATTTTCCAACTTTATCTACTGCCCCTTCTATTCCAAAGTGGCTAGCAGTTTGCTTTTTTGGGGAGCGGGGGGGGGTTTAAATCAGACAGAAATGGCTCTGCAAGTACAGGAACAAAAGCTGTTCAAAAGGCATTATTCTATCCCAGCACTGTATGCCACCCTATGCACTGTGCTTCACTTCTGCACCAAACTGTGCACAACAATTACTTGCAGTCTTGCTCTGAAAGATTCAGATAACGCGCTGTCTGTAGCCAGAGTCTTCCCCCTGCCCTTCAGCAGATAATATCACAAAGAGTGTCATACTGTGAAAGTGAAGAACCAAAAGGAGGAAAAACCTAAACTAGCCCAGATTATGGTCTGTTAGTTTTGGAAGAGACCCAATTTGGACTCTGCTTATTTCAGGACAGCATGTTTACATCAAAATGATGCAGGCTGAAAACAGGCACACATCTCCAACAGTTGCCAGGAGTTACCACTCACAGCTTCCATCTTCATCTTAAAGTTAATATTTTCTTAACAGATGCTTTGATTTCTACTTATGGGGTCAGATTATTACTAGAAAGAGCAAATCATTCAGTGAGACTGATGACAGAGCAGTACAGGTTTGACACGTTGTTCCACAGCTAATTTTTAATGCTGGTCTCCATCAGTATGGTATCTGTGCGCTTTACACATTCAAAACCTCAGTAAGGCAGAACACCAGGCTCCCATGTGAGCTGCAGCTCTACCTCTCAGCTAGGAAACCAGGATTGAATCAGTTGGGAATGCCTGGACAAAGATGCATCTCATAGCAGATTCTGAAAGTGGCCAGGTTTGCACTTTATCTTGTTTCCACAGGGAACAGATTCCAGAGTCATGGACTTCCTAATGAAAACACTTTCCGCCAACACCCACAAGTTATGTCACTCTTGAGACATTCACATTTGTGATTCCACAGCTACAAGAAAGAGTTGATTAAACTGCAGCTCCAGAATGTCCAAGTTAAACCCTCTTTGATTAAAGCTCAGAAGGGCCCCCGAAGGACAGACAGTATAGAATCTATATCAGAAGACAAGATGGCATGGTAACACATAGCTAAGGCCTGGTCTACACTACGACTTTAATTCGGATTTAGCTGCTTTAATTCGAATTAACGCTTGACCCGTCCACACAACGAAGCCATTTAATTCGAATTAAAGAGCCCTTTAATTCGATTTCTGTACTCCTCCTCGACGAGAGGAGTAGCGTCAAAATCGGTATTGTTAATCCGAATTAAGGTTAGTGTGGCCGCAATTCGAAGTTATTGGCAATTCAATGTTATTGGCTACCCACAATGCAACGCTCTGGAAATCGATGCTACTACGGTAGCTTGGACGCACACCACCGAATTAATGGTGCCTAGTGTGGCCGAATACATTTGAATTTATAAAATCGGTTTCCTAAATTCGAATTATATAAATTCGGATTAATCCTGTAGTGTAGACATACCCTAAGTCTGGCAGATAATAAGCATTACACTTCTTCAATGTGAACAGCTTTTTTTCTTTTATATGAATGTAAAGCAACAAGAACAGCAGCAGAGGATGCAGATCTGGCAGGCGACCACTCGTTCTGCTTGATCAGGATGTTATTGAGAGTTAAATTCTTCAGCAATTGCAAGTAAACAAAAAAAAGTGTCCTTTGGCATTTACAAAGGGCATGCACGCCTCTGTGGAGAAGGGAAAGCTTGCCAACGTCCCTACAGAAAAGCAGTCACTTCGGGACTCCTGGACAACAAGGCCACATTTGTTATAGGTTACAGCGGCTGATGGCATGGGGGATGTCTCTAATTTAAATTAGCATTTCAGAAGTACAGGAAGATACGAGAGTGCACAGAAATGTTAAGTGACAAAAGGGAGACAACATACTCCAGAAAAGGTAAAACAAATTATTGGGATCATAAATGCATTCACATTATTGGCTGAAAGATTACAAGAGCAAGGAGGTTACCCAACCCAACCCAGACTACATAGTGTAAAGGAGCCAAATTAAATCCAGGTCTAGCCCTTCCAAATTCAAGATCCAGGTCTTTCACGGCTCCTCTGCAGATGGTTAGAGGATCCATTAAGTGAAATAAAAGGATATAAGGAAGTAAGAAATAGTACTTTCACAGAAAGGGAGTTCTTAACCAAAAGTCAGCCAGGATTTGAATGCAGGAACCCTATACTAACCCAGCATATCATTCAAATTAGCCTGTAAAAGGAGATGGGCAGTAATCAGTTAAGAAAACTTTTCTGGATAGGGATAAGGGGGAAAGAACATGCTGGGCTCATGTTGGGAAAAAGAGGGATATACTGAACCACGCTATTTCAGTTTTTACCTCCCTCAATTGCTGGTCTGCATTTGAGGCATATGGGAGTGCTCAGTTATTGGCACTACCCTGATGTGCAGTCCAACCTCTCCTCAGTGTATGGCTATGTCTCCACTGAACAGTTAACCCCCTACCATCCACATAGAAAAAACCTCTAACTGCGTGGTTAGAGGGGCTTTAAGCCGTACTACATTACCCAGCTGGAGGTATGGGCATAGGGGCTTTAACCCCATGCTACATTACCCAGTTGGGGGCATGGGTGAGAGCCCAGGTTGCACTTTAATCTAACTGGAATCTGGCCCACTTTGCAGTGAAGACAGGCAAAAACCGCACAAACACTCAATTGCAAAAAGTCCTCCAATTCCCTTTCCACAATTCCCCCCCCAAAGGACAAACTCTCATACAACTGACACAAATGACTGGGAATGCATCCTAGAGCAACCCAGCACAAAGAACCATGGGATATGCCCCAGACACACAGGCAAGTGCAGAAACAATGAAGACATGGTAATTCAGGTAGGACTTTGCAGTGGGGGATGCTCACACCCGGTCTAGGCTAACCCAAATGCTCAGACCTGAGAGCGGGTTAGAGCTGAGTGAATAATTTCCACTAAACTGAAAAATCAGTCATGTGCCTGACCTTCTGGCATGAAAGGAATATTGTATCCAGAGAAAAAAAAAAAATCTTTGGAGGAAGGGGTGTCAGGGTTGTTTGGTTTTGTTTTCCCGAAGATGTGCCTTACTACGAATGGAGTAGAAGAGGTTTCAGTTATTTATCATAGTCTACATTAAGGGCTAGGTATGGCAAAGAGGAGCCTACATTCATACTTTTGAGGTACTACAACCTTCTCTCTCAGTGCATACGAAGATTACCTTAAGAGTCCAGAGCCCTCTTTTCCATTAATTTTTTCCTACTTGGTAGATGGATTATGACTCAGGAGAATCCTGGGAACTCCAGCATACTGAGAAATCAGCCATACCTGCTCATTTAACTAGTCTTATTTGTTCACTACTTGTAGTGCCTTTATGTAAGCAATGCAGAGAGCTTTTAAGTGGCAAGCTCTCCTCTCTACAGCTCTTTCCATGTATGCAGGTGTGAATGTATTCAATCAGGGGTGGCCAAACCACATGGGGCTCTTTCACAGTTAAAGTGCAGCTTGAGGAGCCCCCCCATTCCCCACCTACCCGATTTGGGGGGAGGGAAGCTTGGGACCTCTGCCTTGCAGCAGGGTGGTAGGATAGGGGCTTCTGCCCAGCGTGGGGGGGGCCTCTTGGGGCTTCAAGCAGGAGTGGAGCCCCCGCAGGTGCCTTCCGTGGGGCAGAAGCCCCGAACCCTGGCTGGTGTGCCCCAGATCCTGAACTTCTGAAGATTGTTGTATGCAGCTCCGAGGGTCAGTAAGTTTGCCCACCTCTGTACTAGATAGCAATGCCATGGTGTGTCCTCACAGGATATGTCCAGTTGCTCTGTGCATCTTGTTATTTCTACAAGATCAAAGCTTTGCTTTTTATGCCAATCAGAGGTAGCGACATTGGGTGTGGCTTCTGATTGAGTCTGCAATCTGCTCGCTTCCGGCCTAAAGGATCTCAGGAAGTCAGGTGGCTGGCATGAGTCACCATTTCAGGAACACCCAAGTTCTGGCTTGTAATAAGTAACTATTCATACCTGGCAGCTATAGATCTGATTGGGATGAGAAAACTTGCAAAGAACAGGTCGTAAGACAGACTTGCATGAATCAGCTGGTGGTTGAAACAACAAGGAGTCCGGTGGCACCTTAAAGACTAATAGATTTATTTGGGCATAAGCTCTCATGGGTAAAAAACCCACTTCTTCAGATGCATGGAGTGAAAATTATAGATGCAGGCATTGTATTACTGACACATGAAGAGAAGGGAGTTACCTCTTGGTTGACGTATATTTGGGAGCATGTCCCAAGGATACTGCTAGATCAGCAAGTGAAGGCATCCTCTTCCAAAGCGTGCAAAGATGGCCAATTTGCTAGGCCTGTGGGTTTGCTTTCATCAACTGATAATGTAGTTTAAGAATTCAACTGCATTTAATTAATTTGTGCAATTTTATAGCTACTTTTTGGATAGCCATTGCATTCACCCCAGGAAGGGTGAGAGGCCCACCTGCATTTAAGTAAGACGACACAGGTCCATTAAACCATCAGAATGTGCTTGGGAAAGGTTCAGAGCACCAGAAGTCAATGAATACTTGCTTGTCAGAGTTCTTGACCAGACAGAGCATCAAATCAAAGCCTGCTATCTTTAGCCTGCTCCAGCTGGGTAGTTTTTCTGGCCAATACACCAGGCAATAGAGGCTGCACAACAAAAGAAGTGGGGGAAAGTAGAAAGGGTGACAAAAATGTAGATGCCAAAGAGGAAACTGTATAGCGGTCAGTTCCTTCCAGTTCAAATAAATGGCCACTCTCAGTTCAAACACTGTGTGTTGAGAGGGAGGAAGAGATGGAAACAGGCAGGAGTTTACTTCTCCTGTGTAAGACAGGAAAGCATCTGATAAACATTGGCACTCTGTACATGTGCAACAACTTCCAGACACTCCACACACTTGAGCTCTGCAAAACACACAATGGAAGTTACCAAAGCCTTCCCCTTTAGTCACAGTGAGTATGGCACTACTCTTCAAGCAGTGGATTGTGACTGAACAAGTCATAAACCAGTATACCAAGAGATCTGTGTGTGCTGTACTTTAAGCAGCCATGCATTATGGATAAGGCTAAGATTTAGTCACAGGTATTTTTGGTAAATGTCATGGACAGGTCACGGGCAATAAATAAAAATTCACGGCCTGTGACCTGCCCATGATTTTTACCAAAAATACCTGACTAAAACTCTACTTTTGGGGTCCTGCTGCTCAGGGGCCTGCTGGGGGGCCCTGCTCCAGTGCTGGGGGTTGACTGCCCCCCCCCGGCGCCCTGGGACCACCGCTGCTCGGGCAGTCCCTGGAACCAGCTGCCTGGGACCGCATGAGCAGTTGCCATTGTGGCTGGCCCCGGGCCCTGAGTCAGCCCCCATCCCCCCAGGACTGCTGCCCAGACAGTCCCCGGGGCCGCCCCCAGGACTGCTGCTCAGGCAGTCTGCAGGACCAGCTGCCTGTGGCCTCTCCAGTAGTAGCCGGCCGTGGATCAATCCAGCAGCGTCCGGTGCGCCAGGCCCTGGGGCCAGCCACGCCAGCTGCTGCAGAAGTCACGGAGGTCACAGAAAGTAATGGAATCCATGGACTTCCGCGACTGCCATGAAAAAATTAATTATGGATAGTGTAGCACCACCTGACAGTACCTCTACATGTAAGACCCCCAAGATCTGTGAAGCACTGGCAAATGGAGAAGTGACATGCAATAAAGCCCAGGCAAGCCCAAATGGAGCGTGGTCTGCATTCTCTTCCATCCAAAACAAGTTTGCTTTCTAATACCATTACTGGAAGTGTGGGTTTCCACAATTTCCTGGCAGCAAAAAGTAGAATCCCAGGGAAGAATATGAGGCATTAACATGCCACTGAGTCATCCATCTTTGAAAGGCTGGGGAATGCAGAGGAGGACCAGCATATATTGGCCATATTTTCTGATATTTATAAATTTTAACTTTGTTAAAATATCCAGAGCACTAGATGCTTCCTTTTGTATGGGCTGAAAAGAAATTCTCTCCTTGCACAGCTTTATTTGCAGCTAAAGAATCAGTATATTGCTGCTCGTGGCTACTGCAACAGCATGTATTTCAGAAGGGCTATATGGAGCAACAGCAAATGGAGATGCAGCCATCAGCATTACAACTGCTCCCACTTTTCACGCAGCTAGCAGTTCTTCTGACTGGCAAAGTGCTCTAATGAACAATCCCTTCAGAAGAAAAAGTTCCACACATTGATGTATACTGTACTCCCCGTGCTCTTTCCCTTTAATGTCTGGCACAGATATCCTTGCTAGAAAAAGAACTGGTATTTCAAACTTTAGGGGGAAGGAGAAACTGAATAGTTATGAAACAGCTTCTATGGAAGATTTTCAACATACTGGTCCTGCAGATAGACGGTAGATGCTCCTTTTGAGCTGAAAGGATTTGGGATATTTGATCCAGGCTCCAACTGTAAACCTTCAAGGGGCACTTTGCTGCAATACTAAAACACTCTCTTCCACTGCAGAGACTATCGTAGTACTTCTTTATCAGGCTGACAAAAGGTTCAGTCTGATTGAAGATAGTTACACAGAATCCTGCATGGCACACATTGACCCTAGGTAACCCAGCACCACGGTTTAGCTGTAGGCAGCTTGCCCTTTGCATGCTTCTGTTGGGAAAGGAAGTTAATGCAGATCTCATGTCTCAGCTCTTAACAGGTCTCCAACCCACCTTAACCATGAACAAGTTGAGGCACCAAGGACTATGTTGGGTGCTACATACCCAGGTTTCAAACCCAGGCTTTTCACAGAGTGTCATCCAAACTATGGGCTCAAATAGGACAAGGGTGTCAGCCTTGACAGAGGTTACTCTCTCGACATGAGTATTAGGGCCAAAGCAGTCTTTGGATGAAGGGGTGTCAGAGTACTTTAATGCTTAGGCTATGTCTACACTACGGCTTATGTGGGCAAAACTTCTGTCATTCAGGGGTGCGAATAACTGTCTCCCTGAACGACGCAAGTTACACCTACATAAGCGCCGGTGTGGACAGCGCTATGTCAGTGGGAGACTCTCTCCTGCTGACACAGTTTATGCTGCTTGCGGGGATGGGTTTTTTATGCCAATGGGAGAGCTCTCTCCTGTTGGCATAGTGTCTTCATCACATGTGCTGCAGCAGCACAGTCGTACCGCTGCAGCGCTGTACGTGTAGACATGGACTTACTCAGGCTATGTCTACCCTACAGATCTTACAGTGGCACAGCTGTAAGGTCTCCTGTGTAGCCACTCTATGCCGACGGGAGAAACCTCTCCCACTGGCCTAATTAAACCACCCCAACGAGCACCGGTAGCTATGTCAGTGGGAGAGTCTATCCCGGAGCTTCTGTCCATGAAATTTATGTCCGTTTTTTCACACCCTTGACTGACAAGTGCTAGCGTAGACATAGGCCTTGTCTACACTACCAAGTTTTGTCGACCAAACAGTGAATGTGTACAAAATACAACCACCCCGACGAGAGACATGTCTTTTTCCTCTAAATTTGTGTCGACGAAGTGCCAGTGTAGACACCATGCTTGATTTCATTGCTTTAATTGGCCTCCAGGAGGTGTCCCACAATGCCCATCGTGACTGCTCCGGTCAGCAGTTCGAACTCCATTGCCCTGCAGCCCGGTAAGCAACCATCCGCCCCTCCCCCTTAGAAGCCCTGGGAATTTTTGAAATTTCATTTCCTGCTGGCTTGGCGTGGAGAGGTCTCATCGCATCTTCTCAGGTGACCATGGAGGGTTATTGCACCAAAAGCCCTCCTGCTTGGACAGCTGCTGAGCTGTTGGATCTGATCAGCATATGGGGAGAGGAGGCTGTGCAGTCCCAGCTGCACTTGAGCCGTAGGAATTGGGATACCTACAGGCACATTTCTCGAGGCTTGTGCGAAAAGGGCTATGATTGGGACACGCTGCAGTGCGGCGTGAAGACGAAGGATCTGAGGCAGGCGTACCATAAGACAAGGGATGCAAACCGCCGCTCCAGTACTTCACCTAAGACCTGCCAGTTTTATAAGGAGCTGGACTCTATCCTTGGTGGCGACCCCACCTCCACCGCCAAGAACCCTGTGGATACTTCGGAAGGCACGGAGGCGGCGGAAAGAGGCACTAACCTGGAGGACGAAGTTATTGATGAAGAGGTGGAGTTAGAGGACTATGTACAGTTCCCATTGGGGCAGGCAGCCAGGAACGGTTCTCCACTCCAGAGATGTTTAGCCAGTCTCAGCAGTTGCCCTCTGGTGAGCAAGAAGCAGGAGAGGAGATGCCTGGTAAGTGGCTGTGGTTTGTGTAGTGCGGAGGTGGGCTCACGGTAGAGAAATGCGGAAGGCTGGCTGTGTTTCTGCGAGATGCACATTTCCCTGGGTAGCTAATCGGTACGGCGGAAGAGGGTGTTGATGCACGCCGAGATCTCACGGGAATCCTTCAGAGAGATCTCCAGAAAAACTTTCCTGGAGGTACTTGGCAATCCTCTGTCGAAGGTTTCATGGCAGAACAACTTTGTTCCTTTCCCCCATTGTAGGAAACTTTCCTGCGCCATTCAGCAATCACTTGTGCAGGGACTAAAGTGGCACATAGGTGAGCAGCAAAGGGAGCAAGGCGGAAGCCACAAGCATGGAGTAGATTTACCCTCGTTTCCCTGCTTACCCTTAGCAGTGAGATGTCTGCTAGAATTACCCCCGCCTGTTGAAAAGTGTGGGAATTTTAGAATTTTTTCCCTAGTATGCTGCGCCATGACCCTTGCAAAAAGTGTATGCTCTTTTCCCCTCACGTGGAGTGACCCCCTCTGCCACTCACTATGCTTTGGGTGTTCGTGGAGATGCGGTGCCTGGCGAGGGTCAGTGAGAAAGTGATGGCAATGTTGTAAAAGGTGTATTTAACTGAAATGTTTGAATACTGTGCATGGCTAACAATCCTGCTTCTGTGCATTGTCCCGTGTGCTTCGACAGAGGTGGCCTTCAGGAACACCCCACACACCCCGGCCAAGCAACTCCACCAGATCAGAAAGTGCCTAAGATGCAGCAAAGACGACATGTTCCGGGAGGTCCTGCACTGCTCCAATGCAGAGAAAAGGGAACGCAAGGAGTGCTGGGAAGCCGAACAGCAGGCCAGAAGAAAGAATCAGAAGTTTGTTAAGGATGCAACTGAGCAGATGATTAAAGTAATGGAGGAGCAAAGGCAGATGCTGAAGTCCTTAATATTGCCGCAACTGAGCAGCTCCGTGCTTACCCTCCCCTGCAGCACGTTCAGAACTTTTTTCCATGCCCTTCCCCACACCCCAAACTCCGCCCACATATTCCTTTCCACTTTCCAGAACTTCTTGTTTTCCCATTCATTCCACCCCCTCGGACAACTTTCACAATGATAGCTGGACCTATACGTAGCTGTGAAAGTCTGCCTTTCCCTGGTTCCTCTTTTCCCACCAAGCATCTTTGTGGGTGCTGTTTCTTGTGCAATAAAAGCAAAGTTTTCGAATGATAAAGCATCTCTCTGTTTTCTACCAATTGAGATTGCAGGCACTACCAATACATGCACAGGCATTTTAATCATTTGCTTACTGGAACACAAGGCCCCAAATGTCACCATTGCTTCCTAGGAAAACTACATGTAATGTAACATTGAAGCACCAATCACAGAGATATACATTACTGGTTCTCATTTTCAAAGTGTTGCCTCAAAGCGTCCCTGATTCAAATTGCCCCCCTCTGGTCTCCTCTGATTGCCCTAGTATCTGGCTGCTCAAAATCAGCAGCCAAGAGGTCTGCCTCAGCACTCCATCCCTGAGCAAACCTTTCAATTTAGCTTCACAGAGATTATGCAACATACAGCATGCAGCTATGACCATGGGAATATTATACTCATTAAGGTCTAACCTGCCATAAAGGCATCGCCAGCACACCTTTAATCTGCCAAAGGCACATTCAACTATCATCCAACACCTACTCAGCCTGTTGAACAGCTCCTTACTGCTGTCCGGGTGTCCTGTGAGAGGTTTCATGAGCCACAGCTGTAAGGGGTATGTCAAGTTTCCCCAAGATCACTATGGGCATTTCAACACCTCCCACTGTAATCTTGTGGTCTGGAAAGAAAGTCCCCGCTTGTAGCTTTCTGTACAGGCCGGTATTCCTGAAGGTGCGTGTGTCATGCACCTTTCCGGACCACCCCGCACGGATGTCAGTGAAATGCCAACAGTGATCCACAAGTGCTTGCAACACCATGGAGAAGTACCCCTTCCTATTGATGTACTCCATCGCAAGGTGGCCTGGTGCCAAAATTGGAATGTGTGTGCCATCTATCGCCCCTCCACAGTTAGGGGGGGGATAGCTCAGTGGTTTGAGCATTGGCCTGCTAAACCCAGGGTTCTGAGTTCAATCCTTGAGGGGGCCACTTAGGGATCTGGGGAAAAATCAGTACCTGGTCCTGCCAGTGAAGGCAGGGGGCTGGACTTGATGACCTTTCAAGGTCCCTTCCAGTTCTAGGATATCTCCATTAAAAAAAAAAAAAAAAATTCTACAAAGCCGTCCACTATTTCATGCACATTTCCCAGAGTGATAGTCCTTCGTAGTAGAATGTGATTTATTGCCTTGCACACTTGCATTAACACAGCCCCAATGGTAGACTTCCCCACTCCAAATTGATTTGTGACCGACCAGTAGCAGTCTGGAGTCACCAGCTTCCACGCAGCGATTGCCACATCCGTCTCTACCGCTAGGGCAGCTCTCATTCTGGTGTCCTTGCGCTGCAGTGCTGGGGCGAGTTCCGCACACAGTTTTAGGAAGGTGGCTTTCCACATCCAAAAGTTCTGTAGCTACTGCTCTTCATCCCACACCTGCATGACGATATGATCCCACCATTCAGTACTTGTTTCTTAACCCCAAAAGTGACAATCTATTTTATGCAGATGATCTGTGAATGCCAAAAGCAATCTAAAATTGCTCCTATCCATATCATGCAGCATGTCAGGTGCCTGTGAGTCTTCTTCAGTTAGGAACTTCACGATTAACTGCACTACCATCCACAATGTCTTCATGACAGTTAACAGAGAATAGGAGAGCAGTGCAGGATCCATCCTTCTCACAAAGATGCCATGGAGCACAGCAAAGGAGGGCCATTGCAAAAATGCCATGAAAGAAAGCTGGAAGCCCATGGAGTGCTGGGACAGAAAGCAATGCATCATGGGACATTGAGCCCGGTCCCAAGATACGCCACGATCTGCTCCGCCTTCCCACAACACTTAGCAACAGAAGGTGTCGAGCTGGACTGTAGGATAGGTACCCACAGTGCACTGTTCACACTCTCAATGATAGTGCACCCACTGTGGATGCGCTCTGCCAACAGAGGGAACGAGTGTGAACATGAAATTCTGATATTTATTATGTCGACTTTTGGGTGTCGACATTACTTTTGTCGACAAAAAACTTGGTAGTGTAGAAAAGGCCATAGCCTCAGAGTGTCATAGCTATATATAAGGTGGAACAGATTGTTTAGCATAAGCAGTTAACACATTTCAAGGGACCATTCAAGGTAAAATGGCTCATTAATACCCCTCCAGTCATAGGGAGGAAAGGAAGGCAGGGAAGGGAGACGAGCAACTGGGGAGGGGAGTGTTAGGGTATGTCTACACTACGAGAGTAGTTCGATTTTACTTAAATCGAATATGTGGAATCGATATTGCAAAGTCGAACGTGTGTGTCCACACTAAGGACAGTAATTCGACTTTGTGAGTCCACACTAACGGGGCAAGCGTCGACATTGGAAGCGGTGCACTGTGGGCAGCTATCCCACAGTTCCTGCAGTCCCCGCTGCCCATTGGAATTCTGGGTCGAGCCCCCAATGCCTTCTGGGGAAAAAAATGTGTCGAGGGTGGTTTTGGGTAACTGTCATCATCCAACCGTCACTCCCGCCCTCCCTCCCTGAAAGCGCCGGCGGGAAATCAGTTCGCGCACTATTCTGGTCAGTGACAGCGCGGACGCCACAGCACTGCGAGCATGGAGCCCGCTGCGACCATCGCTGCAGTTGTGGCCGTTGTCAACGCCTCGCAGCTTATCATCCACCTTTCCCAGAGGCAGATGCAGATAAATCAGGCGAGTAGGCTACGGCACCGCGGTGAGGGCCTGAAGTCTGAGTAGCACAGACCTGTCAGAAAGCACGGGACCCAGCGCCGAGGACATCACGGTGGCAATGGGTCATGTGGATGTTGTGGAACGGCGATTCTGGGCCCGGGAAACAATCACGGACTGGTGGGACCGCATAGTGCTGCAGGTCTGGGATGAATCCCAGTGGCTGCGAAACTTTCGCATGCGGAAGGGGACTTTCATGGAACTTTGTGAGTTGCTGTCCTCTGCCCTGAAGCGCAATGACACCCGGATGCGAGCAGCCCTGACTGTCCAGAAGCGAGTGGCCATAGCCCTCTGGAAGCTTGCAACGCCAGACAGCTACCGGTCAGTTGCGAACCACTTTGGCGTGGGCAAATCTACCGTGGGGGTTGTTGTGATGCAAGTGGCCAACGCAATCGTTGAGGTACTGCTCTCAAAGGTAGTGACCCTGGGAAACGCGCAGGCCATCATAGATGGCTTCGCCGCGATGGGATTCCCAAACTGCGGTGGGGCTATAGATGGAACTCACATCCCTATCCTGGGACCGGACCACCAGGCCAGCCAGTACATTAACAGAAAGGGCTACTTTTCAATGGTGCTGCAAGCACTGGTGGACCATCGGGGACGTTTTACAAACATCAACGTCGGATGGCTGGGCAAGGTTCATGACGCTCGCGTCTTCAGGAACTCTGGTCTGTTTAGACGGCTGCAGGAAGGTATTTACTTCCCGGACCACAAAATAACTCTTGGGGATGTGGAGATGCCTACAGTGATCCTTGGGGACCCAGCCTACCCGCTAATGCCCTGGCTCATGAAGCCCTACACTGGCGCCCTGGACCCTGAAAAAGAACTGTTCAACTACCGGCTGAGCAAGTGCAGAATGGTGGTGGAGTGTGCTTTTGGCCGTCTCAAGGGGAGATGGAGAAGCTTACTGACTCGCTGTGATCTCAGCGAAACCAATATCCCCATTGTTATAGCAGCTTGCTGTGTGCTCCACAATCTCTGTGAGAGCAAGGGGGAGACCTTTATGGCGGGGTGGGAGGTTGAGGCAAATAGCCTGGCATCTGATTACGCACAGCCAGACAGCCGGGCGATTAGAAGAGCCCAGCGGGACGCGCTGTGCATCCGGGAGGCTTTGAAAGCTAGGTTCCACAGTGAGCAGGGTAACCAGTGACTTTTAAATTTCTGTACAGAGAAGCTGAACCTGCAACCGTTTCTTTACCCAGTTAATGTTGACTATCCTCTCCAGTTACAGACCCCCTCCCAAAAAAATAAAATCAGTTTTATTTTGTTAATGAACACCGTTGTCTGTATTACTGTTTTCGCGGGAATGTTTGAAACCTGGGACGCAGACTGTGGTGGGGAGCGGGTGTAGTGTACTGATGCAAATGATCCTTCTAAACTACAGGAATGACAGGATTCGCAGTGGCGGACTGGTTGTTTCAATGGAGCCTGCCAGCCCTCCTGAGCGGGACTGCGTGTATGTGGACGCTATGTGACTTTATGGCAGGGGGAGGAGGGTTACAGATCCCCTGCTGCGTGGCTCTGTGATCCAGGACAAGGACCGCTGCATAAGATTTGTAACTGCCCTCCCCCGCAACAAAGTCACAGTGCAACCCCCCCTTCCCTCCCCACGCACAGAACATGAAAACCACCTCCCAGACTGACCAGGGTAACTAGTCACTGCACTGTGTATGTGCCCTGCTGCTGGACCTGCCCCCGCCTCTGTACCCTGCTAAAGGTGACTGTCCTGTCCAATTACCAAGCCCCTTCCCCCCCTTCAGACAGACTCTCCCTCAAAAGAACATGACTGAAACAGTAATGAACAGAAACGTATTTTTTATTAACAACCACACATGAAACTGGGGGGTGAAACTTGGACGGGGGCTTGGGTGAGGCGGGCAGGAAAGGACTTTTCAAATTTTGGGGAATGACAGCCTTCTGGTGCTTGAGCAGTCTGCAGGGGTGGAGTGAGAGTTTTCACGGACTCTGCCGCCCCTCCTTCTTTGGACTTTGGGCGAGGGGGGTATGGGACTTGGTGGCGGGGGAGTGCGGTTACTGATAGACTGCAGTGGGGCTCTGTCCTCCTGCCTCCGTTCCTGCAGAACATCAACAAGGCGCCGGAGCGTGTCCGTTTGCTCCCTCAGAAGTCCAAGCAGCGTTTGAGTCGCCTGCTGGTCTTCCTGCCGCCACCTCTCCTCACGTTCCATGTGTGTCCGGTGCATTTGGGACAAATTCTCCCTCCAATGGTTCTGCTGTGCTGCCTGGGCTCGGGAGCAGCCCATTAGTTCTGAGAACATGTCCTCTCGCGTCTTCTTCTTCCTCCGCCTAATGTGCGCTAGCCTCTGGGAGTGTGATGCCAGGCTGGGTTGGGAGACAGTCGCAGATGTGGCTGTGGGAATGAGAAAAAGGTAGTGAATTCCTCCGAAACATAAATGTAGTTGTGAACAAAGAACATAGTCTTTCTCTGTGAACAAGACCATGCACCGCACCTATCACATGCGCACTCAGGACAAGGTCGAATTTTCAGACCTCGCCTTCAGTGCCTGGGGTTTTGCACTGCCGATCTGGGAAGCGTGGCAGGACACCGTAATCTCTGTAGCAGGCAAACATGGTAAGCCGTAGACTTGTGGCTGCTTAAAACTTTAGTAGTACCACTGGCCTCCTTTCACATTGAAAGCAATGCCAGTCTCTGCTGCCAGCAATCGGCCAAGCATAAACTCTGGCCCTGTCCCACCCCCTCGCGGATGTCCCAGGGAAAGATCCCTGTATGCTGCCCCTCTCCCGCCTCCACCGCGTGGCTGTAAACCAGCGGTTACAGTTCTGTAAAGGAACTTGCAAGCAGTCCCAATACTAACAGTCCCCTACCTAATTCAAAGCAGGTCATCATGAGCGACATAACTATCATGAGGATCTCGGACAGCGAGAAGGAAAGGATGCTTCGGGAAAGCCTGCAAAGACCAGGGCCCTATGCCGCCATGCTGTGCAAGGCTATGATCCCGGAGTACTTGCTTGTCTCCTGGCGCGGGAACGTCTCCTACTTCGGAGGACCCAGTAAGGCCGCTCTCCCCAGGAACCTGATGAACAGGCTTTCCCATTACCTGCAGCAGAGCTTCGTCGAGATGTCCGTGGAGAATTATTGCTCTATCCCCGGACATATAGACCGGATTTTCATATAGCTGCAGTGGCAGGGACTAAAGAGTGGAGTAGCTTGGGCAGCAGAATCATGCACAACTGGACACTGTTAAGATTTTTTTTAAATAGTTGGAACTGAATACTTAAGCGCCCAGGGTAAAGAAATCATGCAGCACACATTGTTCTTATTCTTAATATTCCAGTTTTGTTAAAAATAAATGTTTAGCTGTTTAAAGCACTTACCGCTTGATCCTTCCCCTGAATCTGTGTCCGGGTTAAATGCTGGGGAGGGTTGGTAGGGGATCTCTGTAAGGGTGATGAAGAGCTCCTGGCTGTCGGGGAAATCAGCTTGGTAAGTGCTGTCGACTGCCTCGTCCTCCTCATCTCCTTCCTCATCTTCCCCGTCCGCTACCATGTCCGAGGAAGCGGCCGTGGACAATATCCCATCCTCAGAGTCCACGGTCAGTGGTGGGGTAGTGGTGGCGGCCGCACCTAGGATGGAATGCAGTGCCTCGTAGAAACGGGATGTGTGGGGCTGGGATCCGGATCGTCCGTTTGCCTCTTTGGTCTTCTGGTAGCCTTGTCTCAGCTCCTTGATTTTCACGCGGCACTGCGTTGCATCCCGGCTGTATCCTCTCTCTGCCATGGCTTTAGAGATCTTCTCATAGATCTTTGCGTTCCGTCTTTTGGAGCGCAGCTCGGAAAGCACGGACTCATCGCCCCACACAGCGATGAGATCCAAGACTTCCCGATCAGTCCATGCTGGGGCCCTCTTTCTATTCTGGGATTGCACGGCCATCTCTGCTGGAGAGCTCTGCATCGTTGCCAGTGCTGCTGAGCTCGCCACGATGTCCAAACAGAAATGAGATTCAAACTGCCCAGACAGGAAAAGGAATTCAAATTTTCCCGGGCCTTTTCCTGTGTGGCTGGTCAGAGCATCCGAGCTCGGACTGCTGTCCAGAGCGTCAACAGAGTGGTGCACTGTGGGATAGCTCCCGGAGCTATTAGCGTCGATTTCCATCCACACCTAGCCTAATTCGACATGGCCATGTCGAATTTAGCGCTACTCCCCTCGTTGGGGAGGAGTACAGAAGTCGAATTTAAGAGACCTCTATGTCGAACTAAATAGCTTCGTGGTGTGGACGGGTGCAGGGTTAATTCGATGTAACGGCGCTAAATTCGACATAAACGCCTAGTGTAGACCAGGCCTTAGTGGTTTACAGATTTTGTAATAAGCCATAAATTCGGTGTTTCTGTTCAGTCCATCATTTTTAGTGTCTAGCAAAGTTACGTATTTAAGCTCCCAGGCACATCTTTTGAAAGTGTTGTGCAGGTTTCCTTTGAAGATGAGGACTGATAGCTCAGATGCACACTGACCTAACAGTGTAACATTCACAGTAAAGCACTCCCTCCACCACCTCCAATTCTTCAATTTACCATTTTACTAACTATCATCATCATAAGCAAACTCACTATTGTTAGCCACAGTGAACGTATAAGTAGGAATTGCAGGTACAAAAGTGGTCCTTTAAGCAGGTACGGATAGTTAGAATTCTGCAAAAGATCTATTTGTCCAGGGTAACTGTTTCATAGGCAAGTAAGAGATCAGATTCTGCCCCACCATCCTGCTGCTCATGACAAAGATAGGAGAATAGATTTTGAATTTAGGTTGGTAAGTTTCCATGCCAGTTTTGCAATGTTGACTTACACTACAGGCCTAGGGAATCCTGCGTTAGCACAATGGCAACAAACGGAACCCATATGTTACAATACATCCATGCTTTAAATAGAAAAATAAAACTAGTAGTAGTGTTACTGAAAAAGGTCTCATCAACAATTTCCTTAAGTCTCTCCCCTTCCCCAATAATGAGGGTTCTGAAAGAGGCTGCCTGGACAAAATCATTACTGTTTTTTATTTTCCAGATGAGTTAAAAAAAACAAAAAAAACAAAAAGACCTTTTTTTTTTTATTTCCCCTATATTTTAGATGCATATAAAAATATTTGCACACATTTTGGGAATGGCTGTCTCCCTTCCGAAGTTCAAGCCAAACAAACATTAGCCCGGTAGATGAAGTCACTGAAAATATTCCATTGAGATGAAAATGAGCACAGAGGATAAGCCAATTAAAAACTGCATGAACAGAAGGGATCCAAGATGATCTTCATTAGTGGAGAGAGAAGCACAAAGAGATGGTTTGGATGTATATTTTTAAATATATAGCATTATGTGAACGTACCAACTAGCTCCTGGGGATCTCTCTTCTCCAGTTCTGAGAACTCCTGAGGGAGGAAAATATAACAATGTTAGCAAGATAGGTCATGCACTAGAGTCATTGGCTACACAAATGTATATAAAGATTAAAAGGAAGAACGGAATGTAAAATATTAAACATAAAGCAATGCTTGCCCTGAGACTCAGAAATGTAGGACTAGAAGGGATCTCAAGAAGTCATCAAGTCCAACCCCCTGTGCTGAAGCAGGATCAAGTAAACCTAGACGGTCACCCCTGACAGGTGTTTGTCCAATCTGTTCTTACAAACCTCCAATCATAGGGATTCCACAACCTCCATGGGAAGTGTATTCCATAACTTAACTACCTTTATAATTAGAAATTTTTTCCTAATCTAAATCTCCCTTGCTGCTGACCAAGCCCATTATTCTTGTCTTGCCTTCAGTGGACATGGAGAACAATTGATCACTGTCCTCTTTATAACAGCCCTTAACATATTTGAAGACTTATCAGGTCCCCTTCTCAGTCACTTTTTTTCAAGACTAAAGATGCCCAGTATTTTTAACCTTTCCTCATAGGTCAGATTTTCTAAAGTTTTTATCATTTTTGTTGTTCTTCTCTGGACTCTCTCCAATCTGTTCACGTATTTCTTAAAGTGTGATATCCAGAAGTGAACAGGTATTCCAGCTGAGGCCAAGAAGAGCGGGACAATTACATTCAACACTCCTGCTAACACACCTCCAAATGACATTGGCCTTTTTTGCAACCGCATCACATTGTTGACTAATTCAGTATGTGATCCACTATAACCTACAGATGAGCAGAACTACTTACATCACGAAAGCCATCAAACCCCCTTACAGGATGCTTTCTATTCTTGCAAAGACAATGTTATCTAGGAATTAAAGCTTGCTTTCTACGAGCACTGAGCATTCTCAGCTCCCAGTAACTTCAGTGACAGTTGGGGTGCTCAACACCTCTGGGGGTGGGAGGGAGGATCAGGTCTTAAGGATTGACCAAACTGGATCAAAAGATCATTGATTCATCAAGACTGGTACTTGACCACCGACAGTGGAGAATACTCAGTGCTTCAGAGGAAGGTTCCCACCACCCCTAAACATACAATACACTTAGCCAATTGTGCACAGCTAGAGTGTCTTCCTTTTATTAGGGAGCCTTTTTATTCATTCACAACTCAGAATTCGATATTAGAATTCCCTTAAAGGGACATAAATGTAAACAAGATCCCATATAAATTGTTTGGTAGACCTCAATGCTGTCCAAGAGGTCAATGAGACCACCATGAAAAAGGGGGAAATAGTCAAATGGAGAAGTGAAATTGCTCGTCTATCAGTCTTTTGACAAGGTACACCTCTACTCTGATGTAACGTGACCCGATATAACACAAATTCGGATAGAATGCAGTAAAGCAGTGCTCGGGGGGGGGGGGGGGGGGGGGAGGGAGGACTGCGCACTCCAGCGGATTGAAGCAAGTTAGATATAATGCGGTTTCACCTATAACGCGGTAAGATTTTTTGGCTCCCGAGGACAGCATTATATCGGGGTAGAGGTGTACTCCAACAGTGTGATTAGCACTACAGAATAGTAGTAATATCCAAGCACCAGAAGAGACGCAGGCTCAGAAGCAACACCAGTTCATTATCTTTGCTGATAGAGCGCCTCAGATGCATCAGGTATGAGTGGCTATACTGAAAGCAAGAGTTATTCATCACAACAGGAAATACTGCTGATTTGAGAGGATTGCTAAGCAGAAGTAGTGATAAGACCATGGGCCAAACTGTTCATGGTTACACTCACGTGAGGTTATTTTGAACCTACATTTACATACACATAAGAGCAGAATTTGGCAGTATGGATTTCTACAAGAGAAGGGGGTTATAAAAAAAGGTGGTCGAATGTGATTAAAGATTATCCAGGGCCAACTTTAGAAGCAAGCATCATAACACTTCGAAGGTCCCAGGAAAATGACTAGTTCTTACACAATTCTCCCCAAATGACACAAGGGCTCTGAAGCAGCCGTGGCAACAGTATTCTAACCACCTCCCTCTTCCCAAAAAAGCCTTTCACAATTCATTGGGCTCTGTGTCCAAAATTCCTCAGCTTCTCAGAACACTGAATCTATTCATTCAACCTGAAATGAACACAATGCTGCCTCCTTGTTGCTTAGGAACCAAACTTTCACCACTATACTCCATTAAGGAGGGGCTTTTTATGTTGGGTGAGGGGAAGAGAAGGAGAGGTCAGTAAGCTAATTTGGACATTTGCTGTGCCAAATTCAGGCTGGCATTATAAAAATCACCAATTCCCAGGGGGATTCAGTGCCTTCGGGATCAAAAACCCAGCATTCCTTTTGTAGAACTAAATGAAGTGTAGTGATATTTACCGCCTTTCATTAAAAAGCATTGTGGCTGCAAGTACATTCGGGTCATAGAAACACAAGGCTGAGGCTATTTTAAAAAATGAGGTACATGGAGGAACACATGTGCCTGCTAGCCAGCTGGCTAGAAACCAGTCTTGTCCTTTTATGTGGAACTGAAGTGGACTGGACTATTGTGTCTTTGATAGTACTGATCTTCCTATACATCGCTAATGTGACCACACTGTAGTCTCTAGATGCCAGTATCCTACCACCTGTTCTCTCAGGCCATTTAAAAGCCTTTTGACAGATAATAATGATATATTCAGGAGAAAATTAAAAATAGATACTTAAATTAGGAGTCTGCAGGAAATTTCCCAGCAAGTAATTTTAAGCATTCACCGAGAGGAGGGACATTGTCTTCAGGTTAAAGCACTGGACTGGGACTCAGGTGATGTGGGGGGGTCTGTTCCTGTATTCCTAACAAACAGTGTGAGACTGTGGGTAAATCACTAACTGTGTGTGCCTCAGCATCCCATCTGTAAAATGCGGATAATCCTTCCCTACCTCATAGGATTGCTGTGAGGGCAAATTCATAAAATGTGAAATACTCACATACCAAGAATGAGCACAACAGACTAGCCTATGAAAAAAAAAAGTTCATACAGTTACAGATATGGAAGAGAATCATTGGGTCCTTCCCCTCCAACCAATGCAGGATTTTTCCTAGAGTGGTTTAATCATGTCTCAAGCACTGTCTCTCCTGGGAGACTATTACACAGCCTAACAGATCTAACTTAGAGAATTTTTTCACTTCAAGGTCCCAGAAGCAAAGACAAGGTTTTCATCTCGAGGCCAAAAGACCAAAAACATCAAGACACTTGACCACGGCCTTGGATAGACCAAGAGACTACCTACACTTGACCAGAGCTCGGAGAGCCGAGATACATATTATCTCTTTTCACCCGGATATCTAGACACTAAATACACAAATTTAAATCTTAACATCTTTGTGGGGGGGGAAAAAAACTACTTTTCACTCCACCCATAGTGAGGTAGTTATTTGATAGTTCTTTTCTTCTGTGGGGACACCTATGGGGAAAGAGGACTACTTCAGTAAGTACCTATTGTCCCTAGCCTTTATCTAGAGTTCTGACCTCTCCTTGTTTTTTCACAAGGAATACCTAGATGACATTAACGAGTGAATGAGAGTGGTACACAGAACGATGCAAGGAGATCCCACTGGAATGAATTATACTGCTATGAACATACTTAAAGGTGACCAAAGGAAATGGTCAGAAATTCGACAGCTTTTAGAAATGCGGTAACTTTCCCAAATAACCAGGCTAAGAAAGCATTCAGCAGGCCACTCACTTATTATCATGGTTTTAAGCTAATAACTGTGCTAAGAAGGGCATTCACCACATATAGGTAAAGTTACTGAATTTTCAAAACACCATTTGCAAGTCACCTTTAAATCATCTGGAGCAATCTTTGCAATAGTAAATCTGAAACCGAGGGCACTGTCTGCACTACAAAATTATGTTGATCTAACTACTTAACATAAGAACAGCCATAGTGGGTTAGACTAATGGTTCATCTAGTCCAGTATCCTGTCTTCCGACAGTGACCAATGCCAGGTGCTTCAGAGGGAATGAACAGAACAGGTAATCATCAAGTGATCCATCCCAAATTAAATAGCTTGTGTGTGTTCACACTTGGCTCCTTGTGTCGGCAGTGCACGTTCTCACTAGGAGCACTTGTATCAATTGTATTGTCAGTGTGAGGCATTATGGGATGGCTCCTGAGTTAACCTAATTACACTGACCGTGACTCTATGCTGCTCAGGGAGGTGGTGTTACTAAATAGGCATAGAGAGGCACTTACACTGACAGGAGCCAAATTTAGGTGAAGACACTTCCACAGCTAGGTCGATGCAAAGCGGCTTACATCGACCTAACCCTGTAGTTCAGGCCAGGCCTCGCCTCAGGAAAGAGCAGACAATAGTCTTAACAGTAGTAACTGGATAACTGAAATTCCTCTTGGTAACGTTCTTGTTTTAAGAAGCAAAAATTGATTTTTAAGAAGTGCTACATATCACAAATAAATTAGCTCTGAACAAGATCGGTGTGATTCTATGAAATTCCAAAATCACAAATAAAGTATTGATTTCTGGGAGGTAAATATTTCTTTATCTTGGCTTGCGCTCTACAGTTCCTAGAAGGAAAGAGTCTTCCCCATTTACAGCAGTTTATACAAAATGGATCCCTAACACTTGGTAGATATATATTTAACCAAAGGAGCCATCTGCACAAGACAGGCATGACGCCATCATCTCCAGACTACCCAGAACTGCAGTCACACCAGCAAGTCCAGTCTCCACATCCTCAGGGCACAACCAAGACATCAGAAACTCTAAACATGCACAAAGAAAACAAGTTCTAAGGAATCATAACCACACCCACTGCCCAGAGGATATGAATTTTGCTTACTGATGAATGAAGTATACCTGCTGTTCCATGATTAATTAAGCGGAATGCATCTAAACAATCTTTCATTAAGTCCCTCATTTCAAACTTTACAAATGGCTTGCTATGAAAATGAAGGACTGGTTCTCTTAGCCCCTACATGGTACTTTACTTGCTCCGAGTGTTGTTCCTCTAGTAATCCTCAACATCCTTTGCACCAGGCAAGTATCCCTATGTAGCAGATGGGAAAATAGAATTTCAACATCTTGCCCAAGGTCATACAGTAAGGACTTGTCTACACATGAAAGTTATTCTGGAACGTTGTAGCTATTCCAGAATAACTCCATGTGGGGACATTTATTACACAATAAAAGCATCTTATGCAGACTTATCTTAATCTTCTTCCAAAGTGTGTTAAACGAATTCAGAAAAAGCCACTTTTTCTCCGTTCCAGTATACGAGTCCACACATGGAGTTAACCCAGAATAATTCCATGTGTAGACAAGCCCTAAGGACTTGTCTTCACTACCAGGGAGATCAACGCTGCTGCAATTGATGCAGCGGGAGCTGACTTAGTGGGTTTAGTAAAGACCTGCTAAATCGACGGCAGAGTGCTCTCCGGTTGACTCCGGCACACCTGCTCCCTGAGAAGAGTAAGATAAGTTGATGGGGCAGAGCGTTTCCCGTCAACACAGTACAGTGAAGACACCGCAGTAAGTCGACCTAAGCTACGTCGACTCCAGTTAAGTTATTCACGTAGCTGGAGTATCATAACTTACGTCGCCATACCCCACTAGTGTAGACAAGACCTTAGATAATGGCAAAGAGATTAGAACTCAGACTGTCTACATCCACCAGCACCTCCTGGGAGCACAGAACTCCTAACTTCTCAAAAGGTCCACATAGCATTAAGGCCTGGTTTATACTTAAAATATAGGTTAACAAAGGTACAAGGCACAGGGGTATGAAAAATCTACACGTCTGAGCACCATAGCTATGCTGAAGTAAGCCCGAGCGTAGAGGCAGCTAGATTGATGGAAGAATGCTTCCCATCAACCTAGTTACGGTCACTCAGGCAGGTGGAATTCCTGCAGTGATGGAAAAGCCCCTTCCATTGCTATACTCTGCATCGATGCTACGAGGTTACAGCAGTGCAGCTATAGCTCCGTAGCTATGCCACTATAGCGCCTATAGTGCAGACATGGCCTTAGACATAACTCCCATTAGTGTTCGTGGGACTTCATATAAACAAAGGCTTTACTCTGAATGCTTCCCATTGACTTTAGCATAGGCTTCAACACATGAAGTAGAAGTGAGGGTGTTTAAGTACAGTTAACTGTTTTTCTTAAATTTAATGTGCTATGGATCTGATCCCAGACCAAGTTAAAAGGTGAGGGAGGGAAAGCTTTGAGGAATAATGTAAAGAGGCACAATATAAAAGTGAAGGGTTGCAATACTTTAGCGTGGTAAGTGGAAAAGAATATCCATTTCTTGACACTGACTAACAAGTTTTCCAGAGCATTTAACAAAAGGAAGATATTTTGACTGTAAAGTGGAGGAAAATTTTAAACCCCAGAGTAAGGGATCTTATCCGTTTACATAAGGCACCAGAAGCATTCATGGTACTATATACATAAAGCATTGGAAAAGTAGAAGTTAGCTCAGTGTTACTCATTCTGTGGCTTGCGAGCCACAAGTGGCTCTTTAATGCGTCTCCTGTGGCTCTTTGTGATGTAACAATGAATTCACACTACTGTGGCTTTTGTGAGTCATGTTGATTGCTAATTTGGCTCCTGAACCACTGAGATCTGAGTATCACTGAGGCTAGTCAAGCAGCACTGTGCATTGGTTGTGTCCAGAATCAAGCCAGATACTTATGATGCTGTAATTTCATCAAGGAATGTGTATTTCAAGTCAATAAGTCGGACATCTGTGAAAAATTGTGCATATTGACCATGTTCCAATGGGGAGCACTCACTGAAGTCAATAAGGT
Source organism: Emys orbicularis (assembly GCF_028017835.1). NCBI lineage: Eukaryota > Metazoa > Chordata > Testudines > Emydidae > Emys > Emys orbicularis. The sequence goes on from NC_088695.1 coordinate 35,600,042, forward strand.
TTGGATTTCACCCCCAGCGTTTAACCTGGAGTGGACTGAGTGCCAGCACTGCATCGTTTTCACAACCTTGAGCTCTGGAATGCTGTGTGGGAAGCTACCCACATTTACGTTTGTGGTCAAAGTCTTTTTCTGGACACTGGGCTGGCCACACTAATGAATCAACCCAGAGATAGCTGTTGGCTAAATAAGCCGCAGTTTATCTCCATCACCAGGGAGGTATGACCTCTTGTTCCTGCATATCCCAAGCCTAATAGAAAGGCTTTTGTCCCATCTGATATTGCAAGCTGATAGGTGAAAACTGCCAGGATAAAAAGTGTAAAATAAAGGGGCTTTTCCCCACCTCATTTTGTGAAGGACAGAGTAAATATATTCATTAAGTAGTAGTAGTAGTAGGCATCTTTCAGTCTCAAGAGACCATGGATATGTGCCCCTGAGATGTAAAGAATTTACTCAGTTGGTTTTAAGGCAGCCATGGCTGTGGCTGAAGAGACCCACTTGAGAGAGAATCTCTGTTTACTAAGGTTTTATACTAAAGGCAGACCCCTTGGAGAAAACCTCCTGTTTGAAGACAAAGCTTGCACTACTGCAGTGCCACTGGTGCTCAGAACAGTGGGAATACTAGTGTAAAATAGTCCATCTCCCTTCTTCTCCCATTAGAAGGGGAGACCCTTCCCATCACTCTCCTCTCACCCTTATCAAGGAAGGTGTACCCCACAATTCTCTCCCTCACCTCCCCTGCTGGGAAGGTCAGCTCCACACTGCCATCTATCCCCTCCTGCTGTTCATCCCTCAATCAACATGATAATGTTCACAGCTACTCCCAGCAGCGGCACACACCATGACACTTGTCAGACTGGTCAGTTTCACTACTGCTGCTTACAGCTTCTGAGCAGTAGTGAAGGTGAGAATAAATCTTACTGAAATGCTGCTAATGGTCAGCATCTGTGCAGGTGGATGGAGGTGCAGAGCAAGGAAATATAAAAAAAAGTCAGATTTTAGGGACCTCTGATCACCTATGTTTCTAAGATCTCTAGACCGATCTCATGCATAACAAGCCATATGATTTCTGGTCCATGTGTTCCAGAGCAGTTTAGTGAAACTTACAAGAGTATTATTTTCACCAATGACTGACTTCAGCTGCTATTTAAGTTTCAGTATTGCTGTTCTGCTAGCATTCAGAAAAAGTTTCCCATTTACTACTGTTGAGCAAGTAGACAAGTGCCTTTTTCAAGCCTCGGGCAACGAGACACTCCCTCTGGCAGCCCGACGGTTGTATTTATTATTAAACTGAGCCACCAAGATGGATTCATACCTGTTGACCAAGGACAGGCACTGTTTCTGCTTGTTACATGTAAGAATTGCAACATGAAAGCAATGCATTCTAGTTAAACTCCTCATCCTACTGTGACAAGATATGGACTGTTAGTAAGAGATTCAGTCCAACAAAACTGCAGGGTGTGTCCACACTATGGAAGGTTAAAAAAAAACACACACATAAGAACGCAGCCTACCGTCAGGTCCCACTGCAAAACTCAACAGCAATCCCCTCAGTGGGAACAGAGATTAAAACATAGGAAGGAAATGAAAACAATATGAATCTGACACTGAAGAATTTAAGCTTCAGAAGATTTACCGAGAAAAGTCCATTTTATTTGATGGAAAGAATGGACTTATTTACAACAATGCTTGCTAAATCCTTCCTGAAACAAAATCCATAAAACCAGTACAAAGCACACACCCACACTGTGGAACACTGCAGCTACTGGGGTTAGGATTGGTACCCTTTGGCAAGAGCTATCAACTTCACAGCTGCAGTGGCATAAAATTACTAGGAGTGCATTTTAATCATGCAGAAGGCGAGGGGGCAGGGAAGATAACTGCCTTGTGGGGAAGGAAAGCATGTAATGTCTAGAGGTACTTGGGTGCTTAAAACAAGATCCAAGTTGTGAATTTGGATTGACTGAGAAGTCAGTGTCCAATTCCCCAGCTTGGGTTCTCTCCTTTCCCATGCTTTTTCAACCAAGCCAGACCCACAAACTCTCTCTAGTTTCCCCACCACTGCTGATTAGCATCTATTAAAACAATCTAATGGGTTAGAAGCACCAAGTTTTTGCATAATTAGCCTGATCTTACGTCTGTTAATCAGATCCTCCTTCCTTTCATTTATTATATCCGCTCATTCCATCTGGTCTAAAATTAGTTCATGCCTATTCCAAAGAGTTTACAGTGTCCTCCTACTAGTTTGTACAGCACCCAGCGCAATGGGACCGTGATCCTGATCAGGGCCTTTGGACACGTCCATAATAATTTTAAACACACCCTGATAGTGTTATTATCCTTTCCCAGCCTGTGCATCCTGAGGCATGATGCCATCTGATTTATTTAGACATTTCTTTAGTGCTCATCAACTTGGTAGCTGATTATTGAACAAAGTTGTAAAAACAAGTCCACATATGCAGATCACAATGGGTACAGTGCCCTGAAAAGTGAGAGGTAGAGAGTTCCAAAGCCAGGGACCTTGTGTAAATAACTGGATGCCAGTCCTCACTGGTTCAATCCCAGCCAAAACAAGAACATGCTAACTGACAGGCTGGCACGGCTGGACATCAGGAGAGACACACTAAATTAAACGAACCCACTGATTGTTGCAATTCAGTGTCCAGATTCAAAGCACACTGATGATACTGGAGATTGGGCTGGCAGAGACTGATTTGTTACAGGGATAGCTATTTACACAAAAGTACATTTGTAAAGAGATGGAAAGTAGTTACAGCAATACTTGTGACCACCCACAGGGTTCAGCAGAATATATTGCCTAGTAGAAGACTACCTTTAATCCAAGTTTTTAGTACAGTGTTTGACCAATACAAAGATACTTGCCTATTGGTGGTAAGGTCATTACAGCAGGTTTCACCCCACATGAACGTAGGTACAGCTAGAAGTGAATGGACATTTTTTCCTCTCTACAACAATTCATGCATTGGGTGGAGGGGAGGAGGAGGGGAGTGAAACTGTCTCTTGTTAAAGAATCTGCTAAGGCAACAGTATCATTCTGCTGCAGAAAGGATCTAAAGTCTGGACGCAAATACTTCCATCTCCAATACCAGCCATAACAAAGCAAGAGGGAAGAATACCTATATGTAGACAGGAAAGAGTTTATGATTAATTTCTCAACCCTTCTCATCTCCGGGCAATGCACATGCTTCAGTATATGTAGTTAGCTGGATAACCTAGTCATTCCTACAACAGAGACAGACAAAATATTAAAATCCATCAGATTTGAGGAGTTAAGAGCAAAGAGTGAGCTGCAGAAAGAAATGGCAATTTCACCTCTCACCCACCAAAGTTTGTCAGTTGTAACATATGCTACATTAGAGAATCTGGTAAACAGAATAAAGTCCAAGTGTGTGTGGGGAGGGGGGAACAAAAGTACAAAGTTTTATTTCCTTTCCCAACAAAAGAAAAGGAGAATCCTGGGAGAAAGCCCAATACAAGCCCATTTCCTATGGCCATATCCTGTTTGCCAGCTCTGTCACATTGCTCCAGGCAAACTGCCCAGCTCCGGAGGAGAAAATGAACTTATCAGAAATATGAGAGGAAGCCGCTGGGGCCATGTTATGAAAGCACCGAAAAGCACAGCGGCGAGCCACCTCTAGGGAAGAATTGACTGTTTTCATACTGCAATATGAGACTTCTATACAGTCTGCACACTCTGAGGTGTCACCCTGTTGTAGACAGTGAGGAAGAAAGAACAAGACAGGAAAGAGAACGCCTCAGACTCTTTCCCTATCTTTAGGAACTTATCAAAAGAAAAGAGCAGACCCAGCTGACACTGACTTTTACTTTTTAAGCTATATTAAGTCTGTGCAAACCCACTGCAATTTCACTTCAATTCTATGGCAATAAAACAACAACAAAAAAAACCCCAGCCAAACAAGACTTGCTAAGTCTGAAAGTGATAAAATGTTTTAGACAAAGGAACTTCTATAGCAGGAGAGCCTTTAAATAGTTCCTGCTTGAAATTTGATTCCATTCATCTGACACATGGTGTTTTAATAGTTTTCAAATATATCTGTTATTTAGAGTAGCAGCTTCTAACCAGGGGTTACAGCAAAGGGCCCTGAGCCAAGGCTCTTGTATTCTGGGTTAGTAGCAGAGCCTGGATCACTGTGGCATTTGGGGCAAGTCACTGAACCTCTGTGCCTCAGATTCCTCACCTTTAAAATGGGACTAGTATCTTCCTCACAGGGATGAGGAGTTTGGTGTCTGTAAAGCATTAGCAGAGCTTCAGCTACAGGAGTGCAAAGTAAGGGCTCTCGGTATCACAAGCAATGGTCCCAAATATGGTGGCATACACATGTTTAAGAGCAGTAAAAAAACAAACCAAAACAGCTCTCACTGATTGTCCAAACAGACCAATTAAAGACCAATTGGAGCAAACAAGCACTTGACTGGGGTTGCCAGAACTTTGAATCCACCTCTGCTCATTTCCATTAGTCAGTGAAGTTGATTAAATGACCTTAAATGACTGCTGCTTGGAGCAGCTAGTCCTGGAACCCACAAGAGGAGAGGCAATTCTTGATGTAGTCCTAAATGGAGCATAGGATCTGGTCCAAGAGGCGAGTCTAGCTTGACCACTTGGTAATAGTGACCATAATCTAATTAAATTTAACATCCCTGTAGCGGGGAAAACACCACCGCAGCCCAACACTGTAGCATTTAATTTCAGAAAGGGGGACTACACAAAAATGAGGAATTTAGTGAAACAGAAGTTAAAAGGCACAGTGCCAAAAGTGAAATCCCTGCAAGCTGCATAGAAACTTTTTAAAGACACCATAATAGAGGCTCAACTTAAACAGATACCCCAAATTAAAAAACTTAGTAAGAGAACCAAAAAGGTGCCACCATGGCTAAACAATAAAGTAAAAGAAGCAGTGAAAGACAAAAAGGCATCTTTTAAAAAGTGGAAGTTAAATCCTAGTGAGGAAAATAGAAAGCAGCATAAACTCTGGCAAATTAAGTGTAAAAATATAATTAGGAAGGCCAAAAAAGAATTTGAACAACTAGCCAAAGACTCAAAACGTAATAGCCAAAAAATTTTAAGTACATCAGAAGCAGGAAGCCTGCTAAACAACCACTGGACAATCGAGATGCTAAAGGAGCACTCAAGGATGATAAGGCCATTGCGGAGAAGCTAAATTAATTCTTTGCATCGGTCTTCATGGCTGAGGATGTGAGGGAAATTCCCATTCTTTTTAGGTGACAAATCTGAGGAACTGTCCCATATTGAGGTGTCATTAAATGAGGTTTTGGAACAAATTGATAAGCTGAACAGTAATAAGTCACCAGGACCAGATGCTATTCACCCAAGAGTTCTGAAGGAACTCAAATGTTAACTGTAGTTTGTAACCTATCATTTAAATCAGCTTCTGTACCAAATGACTGGAGGATAGCTAATGTGACGCCAATTTTTAAAAAGGGCTCCCGAGGTGATCCCGGCAATTACAGGCCAGTAAGCCTGACTTCAGTACCGGGCAAACCGGCTGAAACTATATTAAAGAACAAAATTGTCAGACAAATAGATGAACATAATTTGTTGGGGAAAAGTCAACATGGTTTTTGTAACGGGAAGTCACACCTCACCAATCTACTACGATTCTTTAAGGGGATCAACAAGAATGTGGACAAGGGAGATCCAGTGGATACAGTGTACTTAGATTTTCAGAAAGCCTTTGACAAGGTCCCTCACCAAAGGCTCTTAAGCAAAGTAAGCTGTCATGGGATAAGAGGGAAGGTCCTCTCATCGACTGGTAGCTGGTTAAAGGATAGGAAATAAGAGGTAGGAATAAATGCTCAGTTTTCGGAATGGAGAGAGGTAAACAGCGGTGTCCCCCAGGGGTCTGTACTGGGACCAGTCCTATTCAACATATTCATAAATGATCTGGAAAAAAGGGGTAAACAGTGAGGTGGCAAAATTTGCAGCGGATACAAAACTACTCAAGATAGTTAAGTCCCAGGCAGACTGCGAAGAGCTACAAAAGGATCTCACAAAACTGGGAGACTGGGCAACAAAATGGCAGATGAAATTCAATGTTGATCAATGCAAAGTACACCTCTACCCCGATATAATGCTGTCCTCGGGAGCAAAAAAAAAAATCGTACTGCGTTATAGGTGAAACCGCGTAATATCGAACTTGCTTTGATCCGCTGGAGCGCGCACACTCCCCCCCCCCCACCCCCGGGAGCACTGCTTTACCACGTTATATCCGAATTCGTGTTATATCAGGGTAGAGGTGTAATGCACTTTGGAAAACATTTTAATTCCAATTATACATATAAAATGATGGGGTCCAAATTAGCTGTTACCACTCAAGAAAGATCTTGGAGTCACTGTGGATAGTTCTCTGAAAACATCCAGCGGCAGTCAAAAAAGTGAACAGAATGTTGAGAATCATTAAGCATGGGATAGATAGTAAGACAGAACATGTATTGCCTCTATGCAAGTCCATGGTACGCCCACATCTTGAATACTGCATGAAGATGTGGTTGTCCCATCTCAAAAAAGATGTATTAGAATTGGAAAAGGTTCAGAAAAGGGCAACAAAAATAATTAGGGGTATGAAACGGCTGCCATATGAGGAGAGATTAATAAGACTGGGACTTTTCAGCTTCGAAAAGGGACTACTAAAGGGGGATACGGTAGAGGTCTATAAAATCATGACTGGTGTGGAGAAAGTAAATAAGGAAGTGTTATTTACTCCTTCTCATAACAAGATCTAGGGGTCACCAAATGAAATTAATAAGCAGAAGGTTTAAAACAAACAAAAGGAAGTATTTCTTCACACAATGCACAGTCAACCTATGGATCTCCTCCCTAGAGGATGTTGTGAAGGCCAAGACTATAACAGGGTTCAAAAAAGAACTAGATAAGCTCATGGAGGATAGGTCCATCAATGGCTATTAGCCAGGATGGGCAGGGATGGCGTCCCTAGCCTCTGTTTGTCAGAAGCTGGGAATGGATCACTTGATTACCTGTTCTGTTCATTCCCTCTGGGGCACCTGGCGGAAGAAAGGATACTGGGCTAGATGGCCCTTTGGTCTGACCCAGTATGGCCGTTCTTATCTATTAGTTCTGATTCAGTGATTTCCATTTTGAATGAAAGCAACAAGTTTAGTCATAAAAGTAGCCAAATATAGCCTCTGGTAATTCCCATTAAAAGTGGACAAGCTCAATAGAGCTGTTTATTGCTGTGTGAAGCCCATGAACCCAGCAACTTCTCTCATCCCATTTCTGCCTCCTATTTGATTCCACAGAGAAGTAAGAATGGCAACTTTGTGAGATCATAAATATCAGTATCACATGGCAATGACTGAAATGTCAAATCATTCTGAGAATTTTCTTTAAGGATTATTTCACAGCAGGATTAAATTGAAGGTGAAGCTGAGTTGTGAGAAAACTTAGATCTCAGCAACAACAGCAATGGAAAAATGCAAAAGTGCTGGCAAAGGGAATTTCTTCTTGTACAGTAATTCTTTGCCAAGTACATCCCATTGAAATTCCTTCTTCAAAGTCTAGAGAAAGAGATTAAGTGCCATAGCAGAAATTCAGAGAGCTGGTAAGAGCAACAACCAAAGAGGACTATACTGCTGCAGACAGATATTTAACGCTAGAGAAGGACCCATGGCAAGTGATGGAGGAAAGATATTGTTCATTAATTTGAAAAATGAGAGATAAGAAATTGCAAGGTTAGTTAATAAAAATCCATGAAAAAGCACATTATCCTAGCAGTTCTGGGGTTAATTATTTATGCCAGCAGAAAAAGGGTGCAACAAAGATTTTCATTCTCTAGGAAGCACATCAGAAACTCATATCCACCAAGCATTGTCTAGAGAAGGATTCCCTGTGCCAAATTAGTTTCCAGCACGCACAATGCATTGCTATAAGGAAGTTTAAAATGGTATGAAAGACTGCTGTCTTGGTAATCTCAATTTGTCTCCCAGTGGCAAGTGTCCATAGCACAAAACTGAGCCATCAGCACATGCGGCACTATTTGCACCTCTGCTGTCACTCTCAGAAAGGCCCAGGACTGAATACGCTCTGGAGACTGAGGGCAAAGTCTACACTATAAAATTAAATTGACCCAAGTTACTGCGGTGGCTGTATGTTGATGTAATTGAATTGGTTTTACACGTCCACGCTATGCTCCTTGTGTCGGCGGTGCTCGTTCTCACCAGGAGCGCTTGCACCAATTTACCTGACAGCATTTGGAATTGTGGGACGGTTTCTAAAAGGCAGCAACAGTCAATGTCAGCAAAGCAGTGTCTACACTGACACTGCGTTGACCTAACTACATCGACTTAAGCGCTATGCCTCTCGCGAAGGTGGAGTTATTAAGTTGGTGTAGTAGGCGAGTTACATCGGTGGGAGCTACATTTTAGTAACTTACAGAGTTAAGGTAGCTTACGTCAACCTAACTGTAGTGTAGACCACGTCTGAGGGATCACCTCTAGGCATGAAAGGGTTGGTTAAGATATGGGATAAGAGTGGAAGGTTTGCACTGATGCTGTATGCTGTCATGGCTCTGTAAGTAAAGGGAGAGAGTTCCAGGGCTCTCAATCTGGCACCATTCAAGAACATTTAATAGAAAAGTTACGATGCCAGGAATGTAAAATAAAACAGCAGGTTTCTCTGCAGGTAGTCAGAGGGTCAAAAAATAAGTCATGCTTTAATACAAAATGTGCATATTCTTCCAGTCTAGCTCTAGCTGGTGAAAAGAATGCAAGGAAAGTGGCACCACAAGTTACTCAGTGTTCTGGAAGTTTTTATAAAACAGATTAAAAAAAAATCTTTCATGGCTCTCGCTGAAGAGATGAGCCACACCTATGTCAATAATCTTTGGTATTCAGCACTTCAGGGAGTGAAGAGTCTGTTGCAGCTTGTATGCCTGGCAGGGGAGGAATGAGACATGTCCAAATACGTGCCTACTCATCTTCCAAAACAGTTCATAAGAATTGGTTTACTGAATTCAGGGCTGCAGCTTTGAACCCAAAGTTTTAAGCCAACAATGCTACAATCTCTCTCTGCAGTTCTCAAGCCAAATGGGCTAGAGGCAAAGGGGGGAAAACACACGAGAGAAAATTAGAATAAAACTTTCAGTGCCAGGTTCATTCTTTCATGTCAAATTGTGTTTAGCATTTGCCAATATACTCGGGCAGATAAAGCTACTTGTAACCATGCCCACCTGCCTAGAAAAAGTGGCTAAGATACACCAACTGCTTTAATTTCTGATACAAAGAGCACTTATTTTAAATAGTGGGTGAGGACCGTACAAGAAACTGACTTATCTGTACTCTTCTGAAAAACCTTCCAGGCATAACAACATCAGTGAAGCCTCTCAATACTTTGGGTTTCTTAATGGGAAGTTGAAAGGCAACGTCTCTAGTGCTGAGAATAAAGGAGGGGCACAATCAGTGAATTACTGTGTAAAACTAGGCAGAACAAGCAGGTGTTCTGATTGCAGGAAGCCAAGAGAAAAGAGAACACTGATATAATGTTCAGTGGACACAGTGCTACTCCTGCAGAGAATGGTTTATTGTACAGCATTTAAAGTCTAAATCAGAGAGCAATAACTTAAAGTACATTTTCAGGGTTGGTGGATTCCTGAAGAGAAGAGCAATGGAGATAAAATTCAAGCTCACAATTCACTGTGGAAAGGTTAACTCCTACCAGACCAGGCCATGTCTTTCAGAAGGTCAATACAGGACCACTGCAGTCATCACTGAATAGGGAGGTTTGGGGGGTTTTAGAACTGGCTCTTGAACCAGACTAGTTTTCAGAATTCCCCAATGACATTTTTAACAGCTGCCCCTTCAACACATGAAAGCAGAGGAATGACGATTCACTTGGGCCTACTTTTGAGCTTTGTCACCCATAAATAAAACATTAACATTCATCATAAGAATGGCCACACTGAGTCAGACCAATGGTCCATCTAGCCCAGTATCCTGTCTTCTGACAGTGCCAGGTGCTTCAGACGGAATGGACAGATCAGGGGCAATTACAGTACAAGCTGTTTTATCCGGCATGTTGGGGGGGGGGGGGGGGTGAGGGGTGCTGGTAAGTGAAAAATGCCAGCTGACTGGGGGGGGGGGGGGGGGGGGAAGAGTTTGGGTGTGGGAAGAGATGCGGGGCAGCAGGTTAGGGTGCGGGAGGAGGATGCCGCGTCACTCACCTCAGGTGGCTCCCTGCAAGCGACCTGTCCCAGCTGCTTCTAGGTGGAGATGCGGTAGGCGGCTCCATGCGCTGCCTCCGCCCGCAGGCGCCGCGCCTGCAGCTCCCACAATGAGAGCTACGGAGCTAGCGCTTGGGGTGGGGGCAGCGTGCAGAGCTGCCTGCGCGCCTCTGCCTAGGAGCAGCCAGCACAGGTCATCATTTGCGGGGAGCCACCCAAGGTGAATGCCCCCCAGATCTGGCACCCCACACCTCCTCCTGCGCCCCAACCCGCTGCCCCAAGTCCCCTCCTGCACCCCAACTCCCTCCCAGAGCCCGCGCTCCACACTCCCTCCCGTGCCCCAACCTCCTGCCGGCCCCACACAAACTGGACTATAAACCGGAATTTCAATGAAGATCAGAAGTGCCAGTTTATAGAGCTTTCCGACTGGTGAAGTGCCAGATAAAACAATTTTTACTGTATTAAGTGATCCAGCCACTGTCATCCAGTCCCAGGTTCAGGCAGTCAGAGGTTTAGGGATACCTGGAGCATGGGGTTGCATCCATGACCATCTGGGCTAATAGCTATTGATGGACCTGTCCTCCATGAACTTATCAAATTCTTTTTTGACCCCAGTTATAATTTTGGTATTCACAACATCCCCTGGCAACAAATTCCACAGGTTGACTATGTGTTGTGTGAAGAAGTACTTCCTTATGTTTGTTTTAAATCTTCTGCCTATTAATTTCATCAGGTCCCCCTTAGTCATCTCTTTTCTAAGCTGAACAGTCTCAGTCTTTCTAATCTCTCCTCATATGGAAGCTCATCCTTTTAAGACATGTTAATACTAATTCCTATTGCTTATGATATCCATTCCCTATACTTGAGAGTTACCTGCATCCCACAGCTGGTTGAGTGGACCTAAAGATATTAGGAACATTTTAAAAGTTGCTAATTTGAGCTTCATAACTCAAAATGTTTGCCCAATTAAACTTAGAATTTCCCTAAAAAAATCCTTTGGCCTGAAATATAATCTGCTTAGTCTTTCTCTGGTGGAGAATTTTTTAGTGGAAATTCTAAGATTAATTGGGCAAACGTTTTGAGTTATGAAGCTCAAATTAGTAACACCCCCCCCCCCCACCCCACCTTTTTTTGGCAGAAATTGGTGCAGGTGGCTTTCCAGAATTGGGCTTAAAACAGAAGCTGTCTTACAGCCTTGAGTGGAGGAGAGTTGCTAGTGTGCTTTGACAATGCCAGTGTTAGAGACTCCATTATTGTATGTTCACCTGTTGGTTTACAGAACAAACTAACACCCGAAATCAGTAATATCTCTGAGAGCAAACAATGACAGTTAGGAAGAGCTGGGGGAGGCAAGAATGATCAAAAGCATCACAGTTTGGATGCTTACTCCCATACTGGTATTACTCTCCCCTCCCCCCAAATCAAAATGATTGCTATCGCCTCCCTAAAGTAGCCAAGGGATCACTCATCCATTGAAGGAATTATTCTATGGGAGGGCCGGATCAAGGTTACAGTTAAAGCTGAGCATGTCTCTGAAGGTTATCAAAAGGCCCTTTGTTAGATTTGCTTAGGAAATGCATGTTTCTCTACAAATCTGACACCGCCTCTGCTCCTTTTGTCCTGTAGTCTAACTTGGCAGCCTCCCAGAGTCCCAAGACACAAAGTGAGGGGAGGGGAGGGTTCTGTAAAAAAGGAACTTCTGACAGGACAACAAGCTTTCAAAATCTGTAAGCAGTTGTTGGACTCAGGGTATGTCTACACTGCAGTTAAAGACATGTGGCTGGCCTGAGCCAGCTGACTTGGGCTCACAGGGCTTTGTCTCCGTGGCTGTTTAATTGCAGCGTAGACATTCTGGCTGGGGCTGCAGTGCAAGCTCTGGGACCCTCCCACCTTGTAGGGTCCTACAGCCCCGTCCAGCCCAAGTCCCAACGTCTATACCTCAATTAAACAGCCCCTTAGAGCCCCAGAGAGCTGTAGGTTATTAACTGCAGTGTAGACATACCCTCACTTGCAAGGAAGCGGCCATATACAGTAACTTTCTGATATCAAGTGCAATCAACACAGTAATCAGGGCTTGAGTTAATGATTGCCCTGCGAATGCCATCTGAAGTGAGCTGAACAGAAGGGTTGGGCTCACAGTCCTTGCTTGACTTCTACGCCCTGTTTTAATAGTCCCATCCCCACAATGTCTAGGTCCAGAATCCTTCAGATCAGAGTTTAGTAGAGGGGTATGCCCAATACTCTGTTTCAAACCAGTTTCTCTCTTTCCCCTGATGACTAGCCCAGTTTACAGTGAAGGAATTAAACAAAAGGAAAGAGTAACAATATTCTGTACTTCTGGCAGTAGGCCAAGCACACTGTATGACTACACACAGCTCCTTAACCCTTCCCACCCTAAATAAGAGAGCCAAGAATGCCACATTTTAGAGCCAGGTTCACAAAGCCACCATACCTTTCCCTCTTGCCTTAAACCCATGGCTCCACACCCAAAAGAGAGGACCCGAAGAGGCTCATGTAGGCTGTGGGATGCTATCCATCCAAGTCCTTTCCATGCTAGCTGAACTGTCAATCATTTCCTTCCCCCTACTAAATATAATTCTTTGTGATTCTGTAGTTTTTTATATATTATATATATATATATATAAAAAAAATTTTAAATGACTACCTGCTTACAGGTAAGGGGTTTACCTTCTTGGTCACTATAAATCCCCCATGTAAAGGGATTTGGGTTTACACTCAGCATGCAGGGTCTCATACCAGGAACAGTTCTCCCCAGAGAAAATTCTAGAGATCAATCTGCTTTTTGCAAAGTTACAACCATCAGGAGCTTGTGCTTCTTTTCATTAGAACGCCATATTGCTGAACTAGCTGCCGGCTCACTACCTGCTCTGAGCAAAAGTTTACACTTCTCTAATCAGTTTGAAGGCACACCCTTCCCATTCACGCCCTTCTTCAGTTAGTCAAACAGCTCTGGTGCATAAAATACTTCCACTAGTCTTCACCTGTGCTAAAGAGAAACAGTAGTGTGACGCATCAGTATCTGAACTTGAAAAGCTTATTGGGACTTGCTGCTCCAAAGTTTAGTGTCAACATGACAAAGAGGAAGCTGCAGTCTGTTCGGTCATTCAGGCTGTTTTCATCCATGACTGAGATAAGTGAGAATGTGTGTGCCTGTGGCACTCCCCATAAGTGAACAGAAATACGTTCATCCACAGCAACTGTGATAATTTGATCAAAAAAAATCAAGGAAAAAGATACAGGGTAAATGTAAACATAAGAGCTGTGTAGGTGAGAGGAGAGGAGCCTGGGCACTTCTCTATATTTGCATGAGTCACAGGTAGGGACCAAATTTGGAAAGCAATCCCCCACCATACCCTTTAATATAAAACTAGTACAGAAAATTATGCCTTTATCCACTTATAACTTCCACAGCCTTTGCCTACGACAGCAATGACACCTGATGAGCCTTTCAGAGGCTCTGTGTTTTTGGCCTAAACATCAATAAATTCTGAACTGCTTTTATGCAGTCTCTGGAATGGACCTGAGCCACAGGCGCAAGGAAACCTAACCCCACGTAACCTTGTTTAAATTAGAGAATCAATGTCTTGCTTGATTACTGTTCAGATAAAATCCTACATCTAAGCTGACTGAGCACAAACTTAAAGAATTCATTCACCATTTGCTCACAGCTGTGCCTATTAGAAAGACAGCAGAACATATGTTTATTGGTTATGAATAACTGCACAATTAACTGATCCAAGGATAACTGTTTAATCTCCTTTTTACAACAGGATAGCATGGGTTCATCTTCGGCTTGCCCTAAAACCTGAAAGAGCTGCACCAGGCCATTTCTACAGCACAAAAACGCCCAAGCCTTGCATTTAACACAGATTTCCAAAAGTGAACTGTGTGGCTTTATTCTGAAATATGCAATATTTATTGCATATTATACCTTACATCTAACAGCAAAAATATTTGTAAGTACATCAGAAGCAGGAAGCCTGCCAAATAATCAGTGGGGCCACTGGATGATCAAGGTACTAAGGGAGCATCAAGGATGATAAGGCCATTGTGGAGAAGCTAAATGAATTCTTTGCATCAGTCTTCACTGCCAAGGATGTGAGGGAGATTCCCACACCTGAGCCATTCTTTTTAGGGGACAAATCTGAGGAACCATCCCAGACTGAGGTGTCAATAAAGATGGTTTTGGAACAAAGGGATACATTAAATAATTATAAGTCACCAGGACCAGATGATATTCACCAACAGTTCTGAAGGAACTCTCATATGAAATTGCAGAACTAACAACTGTGGTTTGTAAACTCTCTTAAATCAGCCTCTGTATCAGATGACTGGAGGACAGCTAATATAATGCCAATTTTTAAAAAAGGCTCCAGAGGCAATCCCAGCAATTACAGGTAGGTAAGCTTAACTTCAGTACCAGACAAACTGGTTGAAACTATAGCAGAGAACAGAATTTCAGAGACATAGCTGAACACAATTTGTTGGGGGAAGAGTCACTACGGCTTTTGTAAAGGGAAATCATGCCTCACCAAGCTATTAGAATTCTTAGACGGTGTCCACAAGTATGTGGACATGGGTGATCCAGTTGATATAGTGTACCTGGACTTTCAGAAAGCCTTTGACAAGGTCCCTCACCAAAGGCTCTTAAGCAAAGTAAGCAGTCATGGGACAAGATGAAAGGTCCTCTTATGGATCAGTAACTGGTTAAAGGATAGGAAACAAAGAATGGGAATAAATGGTTAATTTTCACAATGGAGAGAGATACATGGTGGAGTACCCCAAGGATTTGTACTGGAACCACTGTTCAACATATTCATAAATGATCTGGAAAAGGGGGTAAATGGTGGAGTGACAAAGTTTGCAGAGGATACAAAATCACTCAAAATAGTTAAGTCCAAAGCGGACTGCAAAGAATTAGAGGGATCTCACAAAACTGGGTGACTGGGCATCAAAATGACAGATGAAATTCAACACTGTAAGTAAAAAGTAATGCACATTGGGAAATATAATCCCAATTAGACATACAAAGTGATGGGGTTTAAAGTAGCTGTTACCACTCAGAAGATCTTAGTCATCATGGCTAGTCCTTTGAAAACATCTGCTCAGTGTGCAGCAGCAGTCAAAAAAGCTAACAACGTCAGGAACAATTAGGAAAATATAATGCCACTACATAAATCTATGGTACGGCCAAACCTCGAATACTATGTGCAGCTCTTATTGCCCCAGCTTAAAAAAAAAAAAAAAGTTAGAATTGGAAAAAATACAGAGAAAGGCAACAAAAAATGATTAGGAGTATGGAACAGCTTCCATATAAGGAGAGATTAAAGACTGGAATTGTTCAGTTTAGAATTATAAATAAATTAAATTAAATAAATGAATGGAGATATCCTATCTCCTAGACCTGGAAGGGACCTTGAAAGGTCATCGAGTCCAGCCCCCTGCCTTCACTAGCAGGACCAAGTACTGATTTTTGTCCCAGATCCCCAAGCGGCCCCCTCAAGGATTGAACTTACAACCCTGGGTTTAGCAGGCCAATGCTCAAACCACTGAGCTATCCCTCCCGCCATAGGGGAGGGATAGTAGAAGAGAGACTACTAAAGGGAGATATGATAGAGGTCTATAAAATCATGAATGGTGTGGAGAAAGTAAATAAGGAAGCGTTATTTACCCCTTCACATAACACAAGAATTAGGGATCTCCCAATGAAATTAAGAAAAAGCAGGTTTAAAATGAACATAAGGAAGTACTTCACAAACTGCATGGTCAATCTGTGGAGCTTGTCGCCAGGGGATGTTAAAAAAGTTTAATTGGGTTCAAAAAAGAATTTGATAAGTTCATGGAGGATAAGTCCATGAATGGCTGTTAACCAAGATGATCAGGGATGAAACCTCATGCTCTGGGTATTCCTAAACTTCAGACTGCCAGAAGCTGGGACTGAACAACGGGGGATGGATCACTTGATAATTGCCCTGTTCATTCCCTCTGAAGAATCTGGCATTGGCCACTGTTGGAAGACCGGATACTGGGCTAGATAAGTATGACCATAGTGGGTCAGGCCATGTTCTTATGAAACCAATGGAGAATGAAAATTATGTTTGGCTGGAAAAGACGTTATCCAAAGCGGTTAGTGGATTAATCAAATGGCTCTCCATTAGCCACGCTTTGGGTTTATGATAGCCAGGATTATGTTTACTCCCTAGTTTGAACATGTTAAGAAGATCAAAAGGACGAGAAGAAATAAAACAGAAATATACTGCCACTTGGTGGAAAAGGTAGGTATGAAATTCCTGCTACTCTTACAAGCAGAACTTTTAAAATTAAGTTTTCCAATGGATTTCTTGGTAGCATTGCTAGTGAAAACTCAACCAGCACCTTAGATAAGATTTACGGTGATGTGTTTTAACAAAATCCCACCCCACCTTAGGAACCTGGTATTGGGCCACCTGGCAGGATGACATCCTGAGGAAGCCCAAGATTGGGGACTCTCCAGGCTAGCAGTTCATTTAAAAAACAAACAGCCTAATGGATATTTTGTGGCACTCTTATTTTGCACCCTAGGCATATGCCTATTCTGTTTATGCCTAAGGCCAACAAATAAGGGAAACATAACTGGAGCATTACCAAAGTTCCATTTCCTTTTGCTCTCCCTGCCATTTCTTCTACCTCTTCCCCAAGACGGATGCAACTTCATAAGACTGCCTCCTCACACAGAAAGGATATTTCCATGTCCAGCTGGCCAAGATCTAGTGCAGTGGTTCTCAACCTGTGGCCCAGTTAGCACACAGCTGCAGCCCAGCTGAGTGCTAAAAAAAATTCAAAATTTGCAGCTGTGGTCTGATGGGAGTGGGGCTGGCTGAGAGGGAGACAACATTTGGCTGCCTTCAGGAGGGCTCCTGCCAGCAGGGTGCTGGTGAGTGCAGTTGGCAAGTGCAGCAGGGAGGCAGGGGGTGAGAGAGTGGGTCTCCAGGCAGGCTGAGGGGGAGGGGGGAAGGCAGGCAGGCTCTGGGCTGTGATGGGGTAAGGGGTGCTGGGAAGCAGGGGTTTGCGGGGTGCCAGGTTTTAGGTGGGGTTCTGCACCTAGGGTCTTCGTTGCTGGCCTGCAACTGGCACTCCACTCCTGGCCTGGTGCCGGGGTCCCGGGTTCCTGGTGCCCAGCCCCGTGGGGTCTGGGTTCATCTGCCTGCCCCGAGCCCAGGTCTCCCCTCCTGGCCTCCTCTGTGGTAAGAGGGGTGGGGGTGCTGTGGTTCTCAACCTGCAGCCCACGTAACACATTGTTGGCCACAAACAGGTTGAGAATCACTGATCTAGTGTAACATCAGTTTATCATCTGATATGTTTTATATTGAGGAGGGAATGATTATATCCTGCGCTTGAAGTGGAAAGATCTAGCCTAAGAATTAAGATCTTATATTTTAGAAACAATTTCAAAGACCTGGTTTAAATGGGATGTGGAATGTTGTTCAGCTACTTAACTAAAACCTCAACTAAAGCAGGGGGCAAACAGCTCAGCTGTTAGTTTATGTATCAGGATTCTTCTTAAAATATGTTTCCACTCTCTGGAAAGAGTCAGAATAATTAATCCTTGCGTTGTCAGCACAAGCAGCAGAAGTGGGAGAGATGACAGCAACTCTACTTGCCCGCCTGTCCTCATAATGGGTTCACTATTTACATTTTCTTTAGTCTCCTTTCCTATTGGGGCATTTTCATAAATCTTCTTTCATACATTGCTTTGAGGCGCCTCCAGTTTCCTCATCTGTAAAACGGGAATAATGACATCTCCTTTGTGAGGCACTTTGAGATCTACTGATGAAAAGTGCAGTACAAGAGCAAGGTAATATTCCAGACTGAAGAGAAGTTACACACACTTGCATTAAATATATCATCTTCTCTCAAAAGATCTGAAAATACTTCATAGACACTTCAAAACCTCCTGGAGGTAGGTGGAGAGAGATTAAACAACCTGCCTAAGATTACACTATGCCTGTGGAAGAGTTAGGAAAATAATACCGGTCTCCTCTCCCCTGCCCCAGCTCCCCAAGTCCTCTGTCTTAACCACAAGACCTTTCTTCCTCTCATGTCTCCTCCCAGCAAGAAAGTTGGATTCTAAGTTATCTTAAAATGTTTATTACTTCTCTAAACTGAATAGTTAATTCAAACACAGCCATAATCATATCAGTGCTCCCAAAGCGATTATTGTAGAGTAGACACGGGCTGTCAGGTTATGAAAAAAAAATAATTGAAAAGTGTGAATTATTTTTCAGAAGCATAATGACAGAGTAGTGTTCTTCCCCTCCAGTTTTCCATGGGGTAGTGTTTTAAACCATTCCACTTTCTTCTTTTTTCACATTAAGTTGGAGCTCTTGGTTCTCTGTGTGCAACTTTTTTCCTTGTTAAGGGCATTAACTGCTATAGTAGTGGGTACAAGTCCCCTGAAGTCAATGGTGATTCACCTGCTTATGTAAGTACTGAACTTGGCCCTAGATCTCAGCTTTCACTTCCCCCTAGGCATAGCCTCCCTCCATGTCCAACATATTCCACTTGCCTAAATACTCCCTAAGCCTCAGCCTCCCATTCAGCTTTACATTTTCTTACATGCTACTGGCTATGACAGCAACAGTCTGCCTCTTGTCATGACTGACTCCTCTTCTCATGTCTGAAATCAAGCATTTTCTCAATTCCCAATATCAATCTCCTCTTTGATGCTCTATTCCAAGTTTTGAATATAACCGTCTCTCTTTAATACTGTATTTGAATTAGACCATTAAAGTCCTTGATGCAAGACCTGCTTTTATGTTTGAACAATGTTTTGTTCATTTACTGTATGGCTCTCTAAAAACATTACTCT
Organism: Emys orbicularis; assembly: GCF_028017835.1. Lineage (NCBI taxonomy): Eukaryota > Metazoa > Chordata > Testudines > Emydidae > Emys > Emys orbicularis. Next base: position 35,619,143 of record NC_088695.1, read on the forward strand.
ATGTAACTCTGGATTTCCCCCATTATCCCTTCTGTTATAATTATTCTTCCCCAGGGCAGGTATAGCTGGCACTCTGCTCCAGCTTTGATAGAACAGCAGTGGAAAGCTAAAGTGAAAGAACAGGCCTTAAAAAGAGCCACTGCCAATTCAAATGGAGGAATAGCACAGATGTGAATGGTGGCTCTATTCCTAGAACCATTTGAATTCCAGGACAGTACTAGATCAGTGGCAGGAAGGTGACAAAGTAGAATGCATTTTCTGGGAACCAGGGAGGCTGCAGGCAAGGTGTTCCTAGTTCAGGCACTGGAATGGGAATCAGAACTTACTGCATTACCTTAGGCATGTCACTCAGCCTCTGTGGCTTTATCTCCATGTTTGTATTTTCTTGCCTGTTACCGCTCATTACAAATGTGTTTGCACAGAGAAGCTCTATTCCTCCATCTCCTGCCCGTTTTACTTAGCAATTCAAGAACCCAGACTGTAAGTGCCTTGGGGCAGGAACTATCTTTTAGTTAAGTGTTTGTACAGTGCCTAGCACAACAGGCTAAGCCATGAGCTGGGCTCCTAGGCAGTACGGTAATAGAAGTAATACTAAGAGTGTTCGTGGCATCACAACTGCAGCCCTATTGATTGATTGGGACAGCAGTGCATATTAGGCATTAGAAGCATGGAAGTTAAAGGAAAAAACGGTTTATGAATGAATATTTTGATAGATAGCAAGGTGATAGTTTAAGTTTTAGCAAAGTAATACATAAGATGTAGCAAGAGAGATCGCACCACTGCTATCATGGACAGGTTTTTGTTGTTTCTGTTTGCAGCTGAATGACGTAACATGGGGAAGAAAATTAGTATTTTCTGGTGGAATTTACAGCTGGAAAAAGCTGTACATCAACTGCTCTGGAGATTGAGCTCATTCATTCACACAACAGGTGCGGGACAAGTAGCCACACCAGGGCCCTGTGTTCTGCAGCAGGGACTAGATTCTGCTGGAGAGTCTAAACTTTTGTTTTAAAAATTGTTGCTAGCCCATATGGCTGTAAAAACATGAACCAACTGCAAACCAATGTGTATTTTCTTGAGTCTGCTGATAATTTTAGAAGAAACATCCAGCTAATGTGCTTAGCCATTGGTGACGGATGCAATGGCCAGTATTTAGAAGTGGAAAGTGGTTGCTGAGGTGGGGAACTAGAAATTTGAAGCCTGCTCCCCAGCCTCTTCACCCAATTAACATAAGAATGGCCGTACTGGGTCCATCTAGCCCAGTAATCTGTCTTCCAATAGCAGCCAATGCCAGGTGCCCCAAAGGGAATGAACAGAACAGGCAATCACCAAGTAATCCATCCCCTGCCGCCCATTCCCAGCCTGTGGCAAACAGAGACTAGGGACACCATCCCTGCCATCCTGGCTAATAGCCATTGATGGACCTATCCTCCATGAACTTATCTAGTTCTTTTTTGAACCCTGTTATAGTCTAGTTGCGATCACTTTCCCCCTTGAATAAAGACGGAAGAGAAAGCTGCAATGTATTTCTCCTTTTTCCTAGTATCAAAAGCCTCAGCCTCCTCCTGTATGCCAAAAACCTCTACCATGTCCCATGCACTCCCAGGTGCAAGACACCCACAGACTCCTATCCAGCTGCCAAAACCTCTAGGTATATTAAAAGTATAGACAGACTTAATCCAAAGAATTATGTAAACTGATGAGGCGGGGCTATTGTGAAACATGTTCAAACTGGATAAAAATACTGAAATCATCATGTTAATTTTCATGCTATCCAATAAAGACCTCTATATTTTAAGAGTACCTGAAGCTACCATAGCATTTCCAATTTCCTGATGAAAATCAGAAGGCCTTGCTGTAGGGTTTAGATATAGCTTGTCAGAGAGGACACAGGTCCTTGGTAAAACTAAGGCCTTGACAATCGGTTCTCTTTCAATATCCAACAGCACTTTTCATATGGTTAGGGAAATTAATTCTTAACCTAATTTCTTAGCCAAATTCTAACACATTAGTTTTCACTCTCTACAGATGCTTCCTATGCTATTTCAAGCGGATACAGTATCCCCACCAAATGTACTTCCTGTCCCTGTTTAGTCTTACTACATGCTATTAAACAGCTGTTGCCTCGCACCACAAAGGTGTGTAAAGTATTCCCTGGTATATGCTATACAATGCACAAGGGTGTGAGAGGTAATTTATAAAAGCAATTATTTGGAAATCTCTAATTGGATATTAATGATGGTCGTTCACAGTCAGATGGCTTTGCACAAAGAATCCTTACAACAGGAACACTAAGACTAGTGTCAAGTGCTTGGATTATTTCTCAAAATGATTTTGTAAGATTTCACAATCTCCGGGAATCCACTCCAAATTGAATCATCAAGCTGTTTCTCGTGTAAAATCTGTCTTCCAGGTGAAAGTGTTCAGACGTGTGTCAGAACATGGCTCTGAATAGTCAGGATAGGCTCCTTGTATTACATTATGATCTCTTTCGGATCAGTGCAATAAAGCCTCCTGTCAGTATCCCATCACATCAGATCCATTTCACAACATGGCTCACTCATGATTTCAGACCTCTGTATGCCAATCAATCAATGCCCCAGCTAGATAGCTCTGCTGCCTCTTTAGATCTTTTTCAGGAGCCAGAATTAAAATCCCTGAATATTCATGTTACAGGTGCAAATAAAATAGAATAAAAACAATTAAGCACTAAGACTAACCAGAGCAGAAAACAAACCATGAACCAAGCCATGCTGTTAAGACTTATTCCTGTTGCAGACAGCTACCCAACCACATCCCACCACACTTCCAAATACCTTTAGGTCACCAGCCTCAGGTTTTTCAGTCTCTGAATCGTCATCTTCCTACAAGACAAGAATTTACAGGATTAAGCTTAAAGGGTGGGCTTGGCAAGTTCCTGCATATATAGCAAGGGGCTTGCATTCAACAGCCCAGTGACAGTCCAAGACCCTTTCAACCAACAAGTCATCATGAGCTCCATCCCACCCCTTTGCACGACCAAGAGATGAATCACATAAACCATGAAAAAGTGTTGTTTAGTAAAAGAACAACTCCAAGTAGCAAATATCCCCTGCAGAATTCATACAGCTCCTGGATATTCAAAACCGGACAATAAAAGGCAGCAAGCTTGTCTCATCTGATAATTCCAGCCGTTAGTTTTTGCTTGCTCTATAATCCTCACAGAAAAAGCAGCATTTGCAAGACTTACTGCACGCCAAAGCATACAGCAGCAACATACACAGGACACACCTTGCCTGCCGTCCCACTCATAGACTCATAGACTTTAAGGTCAGAAGGGACCAATATGGTCATCTAGTCTGACCTCCCGCATGATGCAGGCCACAAAAGCTGACCCACCCACAACAGAATCTTCCAGCCTGCGACTCCTGCCCTATGCTGCGGAGGAAGGCGAAAAACCTCCAGGGCCTTTGCCAATCAACCCTGGAGGAAAATTCCTTCCCGACCCCAAATATGGCGATCAGCATGCAGGCTTGGTGGTGCTAAGCCAGACTCACAAGCTTCAAAGAGACAGTGATACCAGCAGACACCGCATCTTTGTCTTTCTAGTTTAGTGCCCTAAATTGCTTTCACCCAACTTCCAAACACACAGGAGGAAACAGCCGGTGTTTGGAAGGATTTAATTCTACCATTTCCATCCAGAAATAAGAGCCAGATGTTGCACAAAATGCCACCAAGTAAAGAGTTTGAAGAGATCAAGTTTTGAAGTGCATCGGCATGGTAACCCCTGTTAAAGGTGACCTTTGGCTTTACCAATAGGTTTGATGATCAGCTGGGACTACACTGCTCCATTAGCTACTTAACTTGGGTCATACAGAGCTATGTATCTTTAGAGGTAAATACATAACTCAAATCAAAACAAGTCACTTTTGAAGAAATAGAATATATTTTGTCCTCCCATAACTTAAAGACCGCTGCTTGGATTTCCCCCAAACTTCTCCATTCAGTTTCAACTCTGGCCTGAACCCAAACACTTGATGTTTCAGCTTCAAAAGAAAAAAAAATTAGAAAGTTAAAAACTGAAAGAGAAGTTGCTAATGAAAGTGCCATCTCAGTCTTAATTAGCATGTCAAATTGCCAGAAAATTCAAGATCACAGTAGAGAATAATTCCATGTTTTTATCAGAGTTGTGATGCTTTTACCAATGAGAAGGTGACCTTTTGTTTAAAATGGCTATTAAATCAAAGAGAACATGGGGTGCAATACTTTCACGAATATTAAGTCTTAGACAATGCAAAGGGTTTTTAGAAATCTACTGCCTTAACATATAGGTATTATTTACAAAACCAAACATACAAGTTACACACAACTATTCAGGAAAGTAGCTTACCAGCCAATACTATGGCCAATGTAAACATATGGAAAAACAGACAAAAGCTTAGTCAATTAAGTGCAACTTGCCTGGCTCTCTGAAGGCCACCAAACCTGGACTCAGATGAACCAGGAGAAGTAGCAAATTCCAAAGTCAAAAGCCTTCCACAAAGAAGGCTCTAATGCTGATCCTTGAAGTATTAGTCCTAGAAATTGATGTCCTACTATTGCAACAGTACACAAGATGAGAGTCAGTCTAGGTAACTGGGTTGTAGACCATCCAGGGTTATGTCACGTACACAGCTGGAAGTGTATGAATAATTAGTACAGAGATTTGAAGAAAGTTAGATGCTCTCCACATCTTGCCCCCTCGGAGATGGTGGCTAGCTACATTATACATTCCAAGAAATTGTGCATGCAGATTTTGAAAAATCCACTTCTCAGTGCTGAACAAGAAAGTTTTCTTGGCAAGCATTTCAGCCTAACCCACCGGTTTCTGCAAAATTTAAGCTCTCTCTTTTTTTTTTTTTTTTAAATAAAAAGATGCTTTTAGCTCTTACGGTTGCCAACATTAACACTATGAAACTGCATTAGTTTACACTCTTTCTGAACACCCAAAAATCACTCCAAGGTCTCTGCTGTCATAGCTTTTCTAAGCTGCAGAAGAATGAATTTAACAAGAACAGTCTGCTTCACTTCTGCTATTCAGAGCCAGTGAAAGTAGAACTTAAATTCCAGCTGCAGTTTGGGACAGCTAAGAGCAGTAGCTGAGACACTGAAGTTAATCACAAGGGAGGGTCACAAAAAATGGAATTTGTGGAGGATTACAGTCACAGCGACCACTTCCCTCCCGCACTCCTCACAGCAGCTAAAAGGCTGGAAAAGGGGCAAAGCAGCAGAGATACAATCTTGTACCAGCCAGTAGTCTGTGGACGGCAAGGAGAGAAAAGCTCCTTCTCTTCCTTTCTGCAGCTAGAGGAGGGAAGGAGCTTCATGTTTCTCAACCACCTACTACCAAGGGTTGGATCCAGAAGATGGATCCGGTGACGGAACCCTAAAACAGATTCCCAACTTCCCCATTCATAGCAGTTGGGCTTTTCATTAGGACACTGCCCCATGGTGAGACTGACCACCCTTTTGTATCTCATAACTACATTTGGCTAATTGGTGCCCTGTGAAGTTCTCATGCACTGTATATGTCTTAGGGATGCTTTGCGATACACATTACTTTGGTATTTAAACGCTGTTATAACATGCCAGCTTTCATGACAAACAAAAGCCATACAGATCTAGACAAGAAATCACTGCTACACCAAGATACTGATGTAGTAAGTGGGATTATGCACAAAAAACCCAACATGATGCTACACAATTTCATTCCTGCTAATCCTCCAGCCTGATCATGCAAAAGCTAGCTGTCCTTTTACAGGGCTTTCCCATGCCTCTCAGAAGTGTAGTTGAGCTTTCCACCTCTCTTCTCCATTTCCCCACTACAGGATTTCATAACCAATTTTATATATCAAGAAATGAAGGTTTATTTTATATTTCAACTATCAATACATAAAGCTGGTACCTTATCTTATCCATAAAGTGGAGTCAAAATGGCAACTAAAAAGTTAGCAACAAGCAACACAGATGAGTTGAGCTGATATTTTTAAAGATAGAGTTCTTGGATTTTGAAACAGACCAAAGGAAATGAAGTTATTTGGTAAGCATGGTTTGGTGGCTGAAGAGTCAGGGTTTCTGGTGTGTGTGTGTGTGTCTGTGTGCTTGTTAGAGAAGCACTCTGAAGTCCCTACATAGAAGGCACTATAGAAATATTTAAACGGGGAGTCAGACCAGCTAGCAGAAAAGGACAAAACTACTTACTGAATGTCTGCTGTTTTCATCATCCTCTTCCTCATACCCATCCTCATCTCCTTCCAACCGGGTGAAATCATCTTCGCCATATGCTTCTGACACCAGACCTCCTTTTTCTTCTAGTCCATGCATAGGGGAAAAAAAGAAAAAAGAAAAAGCATAATCAAGGCATAAAGTTAACTTTTTTTTTAAATCAAAATTTTAATTTAAATTAAGTACATTTTCTCATCATAAACACACTTAAAATTTGAAATTACGAGAACCTGTGTTAAAGCCTAAATTCACTACAGTCAAATCACTTAATAATAATAATAATAATATTGAGTAGTATTTGTTTTTATTTTGACGTTTTAAAAAAAGTCAAGCCACCAAATTGGTTGAAGTCACTGACTAAACTCTTGGAACCAGAGTTTGTTGAAGTGCTAAACCAGTTTTTGACAGCAGTACCCTCTTCTCCAGGTACAGAGAGAATATTTTCTTCATTTCAGTTTATTCAACTAGTTCAATTCAATAACTAGTTCATTCAAAGTTAAGAAACCGATTAGGAACTGAAAAAAGCAGACAAGCTTGTTTTTCTCTCTCCCAATCTATTAATAAACAACTAGATAGGAAGAGATGAGATCTACTAGTTCTAAAATTCCAAAGGATATGGTGACCAAAAATAATCAGGTCAATTCACTAATTAGATCATTTGTTTAATAAGTTAGTTTTGTAAAACATATTTTGATAATTTTTTTCCCCTTCTGTATCCACACTTATGATAGCTTTATTTCTTAATAAAAACAATTTTAAAATGCTGGCTTTGTACTTTTAATTGAATTCCAGTTTCTAAGTACAGCTTGATACAGAATGACGGCAAGTGATCATCTAGTAAAACAGAAAATGGTGACTAATGTATTTAATATAGTAAAAAAATGCAAAAATAAAGAAGCTGAATAAATGTATGTTAAGCTACATAACTGGTTAAATGTGTAGAGCAATAGTGCACCCTCCTGATTAGCAAAATTTAGCGTAACGACTATAATTTGCAACTAAAATAACACATTTGAATGGTTACCAATGAGCATCAACTGTTCTTTAGGTCAGGAAAACAGCTTAAAAAGTACAATTACAAAAAAAAGATTAAGATGACTGCACCCTGATTTAGATGGACACTAACAATAGCAAGCACAAAATGTGAGTTCTGCAACAGGACTGAACTGTTCTCATATTAAATTTGTGATCCACTATAATCCCAAGATCCTTTTCTGCAGTATTGCTTCCTATGCATTCGTTTCCCATTAGTATTTGTGCAATTGATTATTCCTTCTTAAGTGCAGCACTTTGCATTTGTGCTTATTGAATTTCATCCTATTTTGTCACTCCAAACTGTCAAGATCATTTTGAATTCTAATCTTGTCCTCCAAAATGCTTACAACACTTCTCAGCTTGATATTGTCTTCCAACTTTACAAGTGTACTCTCCATGCATTATCCAAATCATTTATGAATATCTTGACTAGAAGTGGACATAGGACAGATCCTTGTGGGACCCAACTCAGTATGTCTTTCCAACTGGACTGATGACTATTTTCTGAGTATGGTTTTCCAACCACTTGCACGCACATCTTATAGTAGGTTTGGCTAAACTATATTTCCTTATTTTGCTTACAAGAAGGTCATGGGAGGCAGCATCAAAAGGCATACTAAAGTTGAGATATAGTACATCTACAGCTCCCCCCTATCCGCAAGGTTTATTAGCCTGTCAGAGAAGGATATTAGGTTGGTTTGACCTGATTTGTTTTTGACAAATCCATATTGCCTGTTTCTTATTACCTTCTAGGTCCTTACAAACCGATTATGGGATTATTTGCACCATTATCTTTCCGGGTACCAAAATTAAACTGACTGGCCTGTAATTCCCAATATATTAACTTCCCACTAGACTCAGGGAGGAGAACTTTTTCACTTGTAATGCTGATTGTATTCTGAAGATGGAAAAAGCAGCTGACTCCTCTGTAAGCCACTGGGGACGGGAGGTTGCTCCCTTTCTCTGGTTACTGGTGGCGAGGGAGTAGAAGTAATTTCTTCCTTCTCGCAGCTATCGCAAGAGATTTAGCATACCGGGGATAAAGTGATACGGTTCCACTGGGACCCGAAGGAACAGTCTCACTCCTGCTACAACGAAGGGAGGAAAAAGAGCAGATTTCCCCTAAACCGGGGAGAGGCTCCCCCTACAGATTATGAGCGGGGAGCGTTTTATCCCTTCCCCGGGGCGCTCTGGTGGAGGGGGGCGCCCGCCTCTCGTAGGGGCATTTCTCCGCCGCCACTCGCCTCCCGCCCGTGGGTGAGGGGCGGCGGGGAGGAGTGGGCAACGCTTCTCGGGGGGGGGGGGGGGAGGTTGCTCCCCGGGAGCGAGGAGGATGCGACCCCCGTCGGGGACGGGCGCTCTCCGGCCGGTGAAGGAGCCCGGTCTGAGCAGGGGCGCTGCGGGAAGGAGGAGGAGCAGCAACGGCAGCTCCCCCGGAACTCACCCGCTGCCGTCCCTCCATCGCTCCCCGCTGCGCCGGCCTCGCTGTCGGATTCGGGCTCGGAATCCTCCGCGTAAACCGCCAACGACGACAAGACGCTCTTCTTCGCCGCCGCCATCTTCCTCAGCCCGCCTACTGCACACTTCCGGCGACCGAGGATGACGCAGGCAACACGCTGGGATTAGAAAGAGGCGAGCGCTATAGCAACAAGACCCACCCCTTCCGGCTTGTGCTAAACCCTGTGAACTCAAGCCTGAAGCGCTTCGAGGGTTAGCGTGGTGTCCAGAGACACGTGGCCCTGTTAGAAGAGAGGCTGGGGAGGGGAATGTGCGCGCACGAGGACGGAACTCTAAAATTAATGGCACCTACTGGGCTGTTTAAAGGGGATTAGCTCTGACGTCATCAACCCGCGCCCAGGCGGGAGCAACAGTACAGCAACAGCAGCCGATACGGAAGCTGAATAAGTGCGAGTAATGAGGTGGGGGGCAGCCTGGGCGGAAGGATATAGGCAGGGGGAAGTGGAGGAATAAAGGGGCATGGGGGTAACACCTGGGCATAAAGTAGTTCCTGGAGTGAGGGTGCAGGCAGGGGCTAGTCTCTTAGGCCTCAACCTCTCCCTGGGGGGGCTTGATTCAGGTGGTTCCTTTGCCAAGCAGAGTTACTGCCCTAAAACCAGCTCCGGCGTCTGGGCCTGGTCTGGGTTAAAGGGGACCTTGAACCTGCCCATTTCCTTCACCCCTTTCCTCTCTTGGCAGTTTCAGCTTTGCTCCCTCAGTGATAATTGGGGGGGGGAGCTTTCTGGGGGAAGGACAAGGTGGTAAGAGGCAGGAGTGTGGGTGGAGGAAGCAGACTGAAGGCAAGAGGATCTGGGCATAGAGAGGACGTGGGTGTGCGAGAGGGGAAGGAAGGAAGGAAGTAGTGGGTGTAAGGGGAGAAGAAGGTTGTGGGGACAACTGGGAAGCAAGTGCAGGTGGAGAAAATCAAATGACAGGGCTCTGAGTGAGATCAGGCCTGGAAAGCAGTAAGGTTGGCAGAGAGGGGAGGAGAGCAGGTGAAGAAGGTGCCAGTATGAAAAGAGCTGGTGTGAGGGGTTAGAGGCCATGGGATGAGAATTGAGAGCAGGCAGAAAGGACACAGATATTTCCTTAGCCTTTCCTGTTTAATCAGGCCATTCTCCCACAGTAAGCTTCCCAGTGGGGTGGCAGGTTGCGTGTGAATCAGATGCTCTGCTCAGTCTAAAGAGAGTACTGCATAAGTGGATTCTCTTCTTGCTCAGTTGTTTCCGACATGTGGCTCTATATTAGAAACACTAGCTAGAGCTGTCTGTAAGAAGGGATTTGCCACAAGTGTAAATGAGATTAGATTTTCCTTATTTTTAGGATCGGGGAGGGAAGCTGATTTACAAGTGATTCTGTCTCTGTCAGAGAGAGACTTTGGAAGCATATATACTCCCAGAAAAATATTCCTGGAGCAGTTTAAACTGATGCTTTGGCAGCCAATAATCTAATGGGAAAAATTCTCTCTGTGACCAAGAAGAATTTGTGATTGGTTGCTGGTGTGAACAACAGTTGAGCTAAGTAAGCTCCTTTCCTTCTCATTTACCTTGACCTATTTCCAGTACTGTACCTATACGATGAACGACTACACTCCCTCAGGCCTAGATGGCAAGGTCCAGAAAACTCTGAAAAAGATCTTTGGGTTTGACTCCTTTAAAACCTCTCTGCAAGAGAGCGCAACCATGACAGTGGTGAAAGGTAAGGCATGACTGTCTTTCTTGGAACTCTAACCTTGTCTCTTCAATTTTAAGTCTTGCTGCGTGAGATGGTGTTCAGAGAACCAGTGTCACACCTGTTTTGACATTGAGTCAAAATCCCAGGATCCTTCTCTTGTTTCCACTAGAAACCAGCACATGCACACAGCTGTTGCCAGCAGCCATGGTGGCATTAGATCACCAGTATGGTTCTGCCTATTAAATAGCATGGTATTGGTTGGCATCCTTCTCTGTCAGTGGATGCTGTTTAATAAAGTGATAGTTTATTTGATAAAGAATACTCTATCTATAACGGAAAGATTCTCATCTCCAGTCCAGTACTGGGAGAATTTGTGGTAAAGTTTAACAGGCTGCGGTAAAGGTCCATTTAGTTTGGTAGCTGGATGTAGAACCTGCCAGATGAGTTAAAAGCAAGCTTCTCTGGAAGTGAGCTGATATAAGTTTGGTATGTCATTTAACTTCTCTGTACTTTGATTTACACCTCTGGGTAGAATAATTCCTGTCACCCAAGGGTGTTATGAGGCTTAATTCATGTTCATAAAGTGGTTAGAGTTGCTTGGAAGGAAGCCGGTGGAGAAGTGCAAAATATTGCTATTATTTTATTATTATTCTTTTAAAAATTAAAAGAAACCTCTCTCATGTTGGCATGCAGCATTGTACTTGCAGAGACACACTTCTAATGCAATTTGTCTTGATCTAAAAGACTTTGTGCCCAGTCCTCCAGAGCAGAATCTAGGTGAATTGCCACGGTTTAGTAGCCTTGAGCTTTGTTTTGTTGTCTTTGCAGGCAAGAACGATGTCTTTGTATGCATGCCCACAGGGGCAGGGAAATCCCTGTGCTACCAACTTCCTGCAGTTCTGGCAGTGGGCATCACCATTGTCATTTCACCTCTGATTGCACTGATTCAGGTAACCATCTCCTGTTAGCTGTGGAAAAGCAATCAGTGAAGGGAGGGTGGGGAGACTGTGCGGATGCACAGTTGGGTCCAATCCCTTCCCCCACTGCCAACCTCTGATCCCAGTTTCTCTTTATTCTCATTTCATTGATGTGGGTTTGGTTTTCTGATCCTGTGAGTAGGTAAGAATACTGCTGCTAACTGCCTTGACAGTAGAGTCCTGGGGCACCTTATAGAGTAACAGACGTATTGGAGCATGAACTTTCGTGGGTGAATACCCACTTCTTCGGATGCATCCAAAGAAGTGGGTATTCACCCACGAAAGCTCATGCTCCAATATGTCTGTTAGTCTATAAGGTGCCACAGGACTCTTTGCTGCTTTTACAGATACAGACTAACACGGCCACCCCTCTGATACTTGACAGTAGAGTTTTTCCAATTAACCGTAGTTTAAAGTATCCTGGCTTGCAGAACCATGGCAGGGCTGTATCACAATCTAACATCCTAAAGGGGAATAAGGGGATTTGAACTAAACTAACTGCAGGGGGATTTTTTTTTTTAAATCTTTAATAGGTGATCTAAATGATCACTTCTCTCCCCTTTTGCCCCGTTGCCTGTTACCTCCATTCAGAGATGTACTATCTGGAGGCAGCAAAGTAGAACATCTAAAATGGATTAAATTGGACCATTCCTAAGAAGAAAACTACTATTTTATTTATTTCTGTAGTAAAACCCCTGGGAAATATCAGTTTTTCCTCATAACAGATATTTTGCTTAGTATCAAGCTGGCTTTCTGTCATTCTTCCCCATTCCATCACAGAAAGAGGAAGTTTCAGGCAGCGCCACTCCTTGAACACTTAAGGCTTCAGGGCAATTCCATATGGACATTTGGCCTTTTCTGGTGCTTTGTCACCCAGTTGTGAAGAGTGACTTTCCCTGCTGTTTTACTTAGTCTTTTGTAAGGCATTTGATTTAATGCCACACAACATTCTGGTTAGCATGTACTTTGGCATTGTCTTGTGCTATTTTTTTTAAAAGGAATCAGGAACTGGCTAACTGACAGATCTCAAAAAATAATTGTCAATGAGGAATTCCCATCAAATGGAGCTGTTTCTAGTGATGTTCCATAGTGATGTTCTAGGACTAAGTTTGACACTTTCAATATTTTTCAATAAGTTATTTGGAAATACATACAAAATTGCTGCTGATAAAATTTTTGGATGACACAAAGATTGGCAGAATGGTAAATGTTGATGACTTGGATCACTTGGTAAGCTGGGCCCATTCAAAGAAAATGTGTCTTAATACAGCCAAATGCAAGTTGATACATTTAGGAACAAGGAACGCAGGCCATAACTACACAGTGGAAGACTGGATCCTGGAAAGCAGTGATTCTGCAAAGGATGTAGGAGTCATAGTGGACAAGCAACTCAACATCAGCTCCCAGTGTGAGTCTGTGGCCAAAAGGGTTGATGCGATCCCTGGATGTATAAACAGGAGTAGAGCGGTGATCTTACCATTGTACGGGGCATTAGTGAGACTGATACTGGAATACTGCATACTCTTTTTAAAAGGATGTTGAAAAGAGAGAGTGAAAGAAAGCTCCAAAAATGATTTGAGGGCAGGAGAAAATCCCATGCAGTGAGGGATTTAAATAGCTCAATCTTTTTAGTTTATCAAAAACAATATTGAGCGGTGACTTGATTACAATATATAAGCATCTTTATAGGGAGAAAATAGTAGGTACTAATGAGCTCTTTCATCTAGTTGAGAAAGGCGAAACTGGAAGTCAAAGCCAAAGAAATTCAAATTAGAAATAAGGCACAAATAGTTAACAGGAATGGTGTTTAACCATTGGAACAACTACCAAGGAAAGTGCTGTATTCTTCCACTTTTGATGTAATCAAATTAAGACTGGACACCTTTCTGGAAGAGATGCTTTAGCTAAAACACAAGTTCTTGGGCTCTGTGCAGAGGTGATTGGATGAAATTCTATGGCTGGTGTTATGCAGAAAGTCAGAATGGATGATTTAATAGTTCCTTCTGGCTTTTAAAATTGATTTAATTTTACCCGAGGTGGCTCAATTTTAGTGGTGAACGAAGTGATCCCAGTCTATACCCATAGTCTATACTCAGTTAAATTTGTAAAGTTCTTTGGGATCCTGAGGGATGAAATGCGCTATAAAAATGTGAGTAGTTGTTGTCATGCATTTTCCTTCAGTGCAGTGAGCTGATGCGGATCATCCTGAGATGATCTCATTGTCATCTCCAATGTCTGAAAATAACTGGGTCCCTGCTGACAGTCTCATTGCTGATAAGAGAACCTTTGTCTCTTATAAATGCTGATGGTTACCTGAAGAGATGGGTGGCTGATAAAGCTGAGCAGTTTTGTTAGCTGCTGCAGTTAAGCCTGTTTAAAAAGACTCCTGCACTTAAAGACAATTGGAGCTGAGGCTATGCAGTAGGTGAGATGTGGGTGGACAGGGTCTGGAAACTACAGGACTAGAGGTAAAGCTTGGTTATTGTGTGTATCTCTGTAGTAGTTGTTTTGGTAAAGACTTTCTTCAATGCCACTTGCTTCTTTTTTAATCACAGGACCAAGTGGATCATTTGTTGGCACTGAAGGTCAAAGTCTACTCTCTGAATTCCAAGCTTTCTGCTCAGGAAAGGAAGACCATCCTGGCTGACTTGGCAAGCGAGAAGCCCCAGGTGAAGCTCCTGTATATCACCCCAGAGATGGCAGCCGCCTCCTCCTTCCAGCCCACCCTGAACTCCCTTGTGTCTCGAAACCTCTTGTCCTACCTAATAATAGATGAGGCTCACTGTGTCTCCCAGTGGGGACATGACTTCCGACCCGACTACCTGCGACTGGGCTCCTTACGCTCTCGCATACCCAACACGCCATGCGTCGCCCTGACTGCCACAGCCACCAAACAGGTCCAGGATGACATAGTGGTGTCACTGAAGCTAAAGCAACCTGTTGCCACCTTTAAGACGCCTTGCTTCAGACCTAACCTGTTCTATGATGTGCAGTTTAAGGAGCTCTTGACTGATCCCTATGCGAATCTGAAGGATTTCTGTCTGAAGGCCCTTGAAGAGAAGAATGCCCAAGGGGTAGGTTTAAGTCTCAGAAGCTACTTTCAAGGGCAGAATGGTAAATGGAACAGAACTGTCCTAAACGTTGTGGTATCGGGATGGCACTAATAGGACTAAGATGGGGAAGGGAGAGGTCACTGAAAGAAACACTCAGGTACTTTTTGAAAAACTTCTTCTAAATCTTTGAAATACTTGGCATCCTTCCAGATATTGACCTCACCGTGATGGTGAGGCTATGAAACTGAGTCGCCCCATAGCTGCTACGGCAGTAGCCTCGCTGGTTCAGCATCCTCTCTCCATGTGGTAGAGAACACTGGCCATTGCAGAGGTGCTCCTGTCCCTTTCTGTAAGCCTGACTGTTCAGGGAATTACTGCGGGGCAGCATTTCCGTACATATCTGATGGAGACCCTCTCTGCGGGCTCTCTGGTAAAGCATTGGAGGGCGTAGCACTCAGGAACGGTCTCAATGCTTATTGGGTCTGATCCTGCAAAGTACCCTCCGTTCCCTACTGAAGTCAATGAGAGTTGCCAGTGTTCATCAGTTCACAGGATCAGGCCCACGGTGCCAGAGATCATTGGCTGGCACCCTTCCTGGTGAGCCTTCACATGTCCATGTTGTTTCAGCAGATGCTTTATTTCCCTTATGGTTAACATTTCTTTCTCAGCTGATTTTGTTTTCTCTCACTTGACAAACGCACACACATCGGTTTGGTTTTGCTGTGTCTCTGTGGCAAAAAGTAAGAGAGAGAGAGAGAGAGAGGTTTGCCCAGTGGTTATGGCACTAGCCTAGGATTTAGAAGAACTGGGTTCACTTCTCCCTGTGTGACCCTGGGCAAGTTGCTTAGCCTCCCTGTGCCTCGGTTCTCCCTGTGCAAAATGGGGATAATAGCACTGCCCTGCCTCCATTACAGATTGTGGGGAGCTCAGATACTACAGTGATGGGCCAGGCAGTACCTAGGATAAACATGCTTCCTGCTTGGTTTACTTCCATGCTGGTTTATCAACCCCATTGGGAATACTTACAACTCAAAGGATATTTTGCGGCTGCAGGGGAGCCAGCACAGGGAGAAGAGTCTCAAGCTTTTGTAGCCCTGTCCCCTCAGCAGTAATGGCTGTGAGCTTTTTCCGTCTTCCCCCGGATAGCGTGCTGGATTTTCTCTTCTCTGGCTCTGTGTAGGTATACTCTGGCTGTGGCATTGTGTACTGCAGGATGAGAGAGGTCTGTGACCAATTGGCTATTGAGCTGAGCTACAGAGGAGTGAAAGCCAAGGCCTATCATGCAGGTACTGGATGTTGTGTCTACATTGTACAGCCCCTCAGGCAGGGCTGCAGAATTTCACATTATCTAATAGTCTGGGTCAGGGCTACTTTAGGGAGCAACTCTGTACATGTGATCCTGTGGCTGCTGAGATTTGGTCAGGAGCTTGAGTTGACAGGCCCTTGATCTGAGCGGGGTGGGATGGGGTGGAAAGGTGCTCCTTTGGCTCTGGAACTCAGTGCCCTCTGCCGGTCCTATCTATTCAGGCTCTTGCCTGAGAGGGAACTGAATTTTCCTCTTGGGGTGGGGGGAGTATTGAGTCCTTTTGTTTGATGATGAGCCAGTCTGAAGTGGGGGGTAATGTACTTGACTTTGACCAGCACATTTTTATACATAGGAGAGTGGGGAGAGATTGCTGGGGAACTGAGGGGTGAAAGGGTATCTCCTCTTTCTCTCTGATTTCCCTGCTTTCTCTCCTTTTCCCTCCCCAGGGCTGAAGGCAGCAGACAGAACTTCGATTCAGAATGAGTGGATGGAGGAAAAGGTCCCTGTTATTGTTGCTACCATCAGTTTTGGAATGGGAGTCGACAAAGCTAATGTCAGGTATGTAGGAGCTTGGGCAGAGAGGGGAAAACATCCTCCTTAGGGTCCCTCCCCCGTATACTAACTGCAGTCTCAAGAGAACTTGATACGCTTCTCTAGCCCTCCCTGTGAAGAAACCAGATCTCCACAAGAGGGCGTGGGGATGGGAGGAATTCATCTTCAAACTTCATAAACATGTGAGAGGTGTTTCTGTTTAGAAGCTGCAGAGAGTGGAAAGGTTGGGCTTTTACTCGTTATGGGATACCAGTGTTAAACACAGATCATTAGAGGGTCTGACTTGAGGGGACCTGCTACAGACAAAGAAAGTGTACTCTCCTTTGCTGCTGTCTGAGGTATAAAGGGGCTTGACAGTTGCTTTTGCAAGGTTAGGTTTTGATTTCCTTGTTTTCCCAGAGGTTTCCCTGGAGGGTTGGAGACTGGCATCAAATAGACAAATTTGAGCAGTGGAGAGGGAAAGACTTTCTTAGCTGCTGTTTAAAACTATGCTTAATTCCTGATTAACTCAAACTGCTGGCAGACGCTTCGAAGAAAAGTTGTCTTTGTGAAAGATTCAACACACCTGCCCCTTCAGCTAAGGGCCAAGAGAGCTAAAATTCTTTTAGTCCTCTAGCAAAAACTAGGAAGACAAGACTTGATATTCCTGATATTTCTAAGGTAAAGGACAAACAAAAAGAAAGAAAAATCCTTTAAGGCCTTCTTTATGCATCATAACATTTGGTTTTGGGTTGTTGTTTTTTTAAAATAGGGGGGCACATGCAAACATGCCTGTTTGCAGGTCACCAGAAAATTCAGAAGAATGCCTTCTCTTGCAGTTATGCCTGGGCATTATTGTGGGGAATAGCATCCCTATAGTAAGGATGAGATTTGCTGATTTTTCTGAGTGCTCTAAAATCCTCATGCATAATAGCATTAAATGGAAGGTTAAAGTCTCTAGTCAGCACCAACAATACAGCAACCTGGTCATGCTGCTCACTCAAGTCCTGAACAGTTGAAGACTGAGGGCTTGGCTACACCTGTGAGTTAGAGCACATTAAAGCAGCCCCGGGCACCCTAGCTCACTACCCGTCCACACTGGCAAGGCACGTAGAGTGCTCTGACTCCAGGGCTAGAACGCTCCTGGTACTCCACCTCGGTGAGAAGATTAACACTTAGTGTGCTTTGGCTGAAACGCCCAGGTGTCAGTGTGAATGAGGTGTTGCATTACTGCGCTCTGATCAGCCTCTGGAAACGTCCCAGAATCCCCTTAAGTCAAGTGGCCACTCTTGTCGTTGTTTTGGAATCACTGCAGGAATGCAGATATGCCCTTTGAAAGCTCCGTTTCTGACAGCTGGCATGCTTATCTGCTCTGAGACAAAGCAGCCATTATTGTGGAATGCTGTGTGTGGGGGGGGGGGGTCTGCTGCTGTCTGAACTTACAAGACAGCATGCTGACATGCTCTCAGCCCCCCAAAAACCCACATTCTCTCCCCCCACATACACAACACACTCCCTGTCACACTCCACCTCCCCACCCCCCATTTGAAAAGCACGTTGCAGCCACTTGCATGCTGGGATAGCTACCACAATGCACTGCTCTCTGTGGCCATTGCAAGAGCTGCTAATGTGGCCACGCCAGTGCGCTTGCAGCTGTCAGTGTGGACAGATTGCAGCGCTTTCCCTACTGCGCTCTATGAAGGCTGGTTTAACTCAAAGTGCTCTACATCTGCAAGTGTAGCCATGCCCTGAGTGTGATCAAAGAAAAACAAGTAGTGATGGCTTCACACAATGGCAGCATGATCAGAGAGGCTGCTGGACATCAGCATAAGCGCCCACAATAAAGTTCTATTCTAAGAACTGGATTGATGTTGACACGGACAGATGACCGTATCAAACCAGTAATATGTGTTTGTCATGAAAAATAAACACAGTAAACAAATTTCATCTTTCTACAGTAATTTATCCAGTCTAGAGACACCAAAAGTTTACATCTATCCATATTACCTCTCAGAGGGCTGTAGTTTCTGTGAAAGAGGGCTGAAGGAAATGTCAGATACTAGAAAAATTAGTCATTTGCTACTTTTTAAAACAGTCATAGCAAACCTCAAATGGGATTCCCCCCATAACAGCTTGATTTTTCTACAGCAGTTTAACAAACAATGATAAACATTTAAAAACCATCCCTTAAAAACAGACTTTGTGCTTGTCACCCCTGTTAAAATGGAGATCGTGGTGTAACTGTGGTGGCATTATCAACCCACATTTCCCCCCCCTCACCCCCCAATATTGCTGTGCCACATCAGGGCCCAGCATGGAGTTAGTAGTGCAAATTGGGGTAATTTGGACAAGGAGTTCCTCAGATACAGGCCTCTCCTCCCCCATGAGGAGCTGATTTTAATATTAAAATTGCTCTAAAACCCAGGGGGCTGGACTAGATGACTTCGTGAAGTCCCTTCCAAACCTACATTTCTATGGTTCTATGTTTAGAGAGATTTTCTTGAAATTACTGTTTCACAACAGGGGCTGGGGTAGACTTTGGGAGATGGGGAAGGACCCCATTGAGATGAATGGGTTAGCTCACACATGTGCCATCTTCCTAAGCACAGTCATGGATGCTACTAGATTGCTACAAAGGCAGAATTGACTATTGTGCTCCTCTACTTGTACAACCCACATAATTCAGCACAGAAATGAGGAGTCTCCTTGTACAGTATTATGAACTGTAGCAACCTGCAGCAAGAAATCGCTGTACCAGTCAATATGCCAGTCCCTAACACAGTGGAGAGCAGAGGGAGAGCATACAGATGAATGAGAAAACACATAAAACAGCACATTTAGTCATTGTGTTGCTTGTAAGGGCAACCCTTGACAAAACATACTTACAGTAGAACCCCAGTGGCTCTTGCCAGCTGCTGGTGCAGAGTTAAGTTTGTTGGGCAGAACGGACTATTTCCTGGCTTTCAGTGGTTTAAAGATAGACACATTTGATATTCCAGAAGGGTATGTGGTACTACCAATCAACCGTAACCCTGCAGTAACAAAGTTCTTGGGACAGTAATTGTACACACATCATCAGGTATAAGATCATGCCTGAGAAGTGTGGAGGAGGCCCCTGAGGGAAATGAAGGGAGGGTTCCCTTGCTGTTGCCAGCCCCTCCCTATTTGCTGCTTATTCACTGTGGCTGGAGATAACGTATTTGAGGCGCTCATAAACATACAGGCAAGGAGGAAATGTTATGCTCTGCTACCTCCTGCCTGGCCCTGGTTCTGACAGAGTGTTCTTGTTTAAATGAGGATAACCAGTGACTAGATTTCTGCAGTCTCTCACGCCATACGTCTGCAGCACACAAACTTCTGGAGTATGGGGTTTAGCATACAATAATGAGGCCACTTTTGAGGGAACTCTTTGTATAAAATATTGGCAGCACATCACCGAAGCATAAACTGCTCTGGGACCCAGAGGGTAGAGAACACAGCTGTCAGTGAATGTTCTAGCATTTATAGGTTTAAGTCAGCCATGCAATGGTATTTTGATTGCCGTTTTTGTGTGCAACTTCAATGGTTGTTTAGTAATGATCCATGGTGGCATATTATGATTGCAAGGGAGCCCTTACTGTACAGTTGAAGTTTGTAAGACAGAATTCCATACGCATAGCTTGTAGGCAAAGAAGCTTCTAACTGAAGTTTAAATGGGGAAAGTTCTATCGCCTGTGTATACAGGAGGTCAAACTAGATCACCATGGTCCCTTCTGGCCTTGGAATCTATGAATAATAATATTATAAAACATGTTGCAAATCCTTAAAGTAAATAATGCATATTAATAACATGCACAACTTTACAGTAAAAGAACGCAAACTCCTGGAGATCAATACTGTTTTCTCCCCCCTTCACAGCTGTATATCTTTATGCATTTATAGTATATACACCATGCCTAGTCTCCTCCATTCGCTTTGGGTGTGTCCCACTGACTTATTGTTTACACACACACACTAGGCTTTTGTTGTAGCTTCCCTTGGTGCCTCTTTACTGTTTTAAGAATGCCCAGTTAAGAATCCTTTGCTCCATTCCCTCCTAAGTCCTTGCTCTCACTTACGCTGCTCTGTTTCTACTTTATTGTTGGCCTCAATAGAGAACATCTCTGTGTTTACAATGACGGGAGAAAGGACTTCAACTTGATGCTTACCATTCTCTTATCCCATGCAGATTTGTTGCCCATTGGAATATTGCGAAGTCGATGGCTGGATATTACCAGGAGTCTGGAAGGGCTGGGAGAGATGGGAAGCTGTCCTGTTGCCGTCTCTATTACTCTAGGAATGACCGGGATCAAGTCTCCTTCCTGATCAAGAAGGAGCTCTCTAAACTCCAGGTAGGATCTGCAGAAGAGCTTCCTACAGCACTACTAACGCTAGGTTTTGCTCTTTATCTATGTCACAGGCCTGGCTAGCACCACTTTCTGTGCAATGCATGGTACTATGGGTGGTCCCTGCCTCAGTTCACAAATTGTGGCAGCCTGTTTGGAGCAGGGCAGTCTATGCTGCAAGCTCAGCACTCATCTTTACACAGTTAAACTCAGAATTTGGCTGTCTGTGCCTTTAAACAGGCAAGTGCTTGATTGTAGTGCTTGAAGCCAAGGCCCTAGCCTGGTTCAGGGTTTGCACTGAAGAGCTCCTTCTCTGTCCAGGTCTCCCCCAGTACTCCCCTGGAGAGGAAGCAGACAAGCCTTCTTAACTGGCCTGCTGGCTCCTGATTGGACAGGGTCTCCTCCTGGCCTTTCTGGGCCTCTGGAGGACTAACTCTTGTTTGTAGCCTGGGCTGAGTTGGTTTTCCTAGAGCAGGGGGGTGTCAGTGCTTCAACCGCTGCAGCAAGAGATAGAGAAGGCCAGATATACCCCATCACGGTCTAGTTCAATGGCTCTCAACCTTTCCAGACTATTGTACCCCTTTCAGGAGTCTGATTTGTCTTGCATACCCCCAAGTTTCACCTCACTTAAAAACTACTTACTTCCAAAATCAGACATAAAAATACAAAAGTGTCACAGCACTGAAAAATTGCTCACTTTCTCATTTTTACCATACAATTATAAAATAAATCAATTGGAATATAAATATTGTACTTACATTTCAGTGTATAGTATATAGAGCAGTATAAACAAGTCATTGTCTGCATGAAATTTTAATTTGTATGACTTCGCTAGTGCTTTTTATGTAGCCTGTTGTAAAACTAGGCCAATATCTAGAGGAGCTGATGTACCCCCTGGAGTATCTCTGCATACCCCCAGGGTTACACGTACCCCTGGTTGAGAACCACTGGTCTAGTCAGCCCCTTGTTTGCAGTTACCTCAGACTGTCCCAAGGCAGAATAGAGTTTTCCCAGTTCTGGCCACATTACTGCTACTAGGACTGGGGTTAGAGGCATTGTGCTTGGATCTGGCTGCAGCAGTGTCACAGCTTAGAGTGGAAGAGGCAGAAGTGCTGGGGAAGAGATGGCTGGACCTGGCTGCAGCGTTGTCAGAGGGTCTGAAGGCATGGCAGAGGAGGTGGTGGTCACTCTTGGCTGCGGTACTACCATGGGGTGGAGAAGTGGAGCATAGATCTGGTTGCAGCTATGTTCTGGAAAGATGGTCGGATTTGGCTGTCAGCAGAGGTGCTGCATCCGTCCATAGCTACATTGAAGGTGGCTTTAAGCATTGTCTTTTATTATTCCCAGGAGAAAAGAGGCACCTTGAAAGAGTCTGATAAAGCTGTGCTGACGGCGTTTGATGCTATAGTGAACTTCTGTGAAGAGCTGGGGTAAGTGTCTCTCTTGTATGCATTGATAGCGGGAGGGGTGGGTGAATTAATCTACTCTTCCCCTCTTTGGCACCATTATTGCCAGTGTATTCTGGAACTATGATGCTGTGGAAAAACTTAAATTTCTAGACCTCAAAGTTTTGGTGGAAAATGTGAACTGAATGTAACAGATGCAGTACTGTCTATGGGAAGACTGTCAGAAATAGTAGTTCTAAGAGGTGTGAACTGCCTGCTTTCATTTTAATTCAGTTACTCCTGGAAGACAGGGTACTGGGCTAGATTGGCCACACTGGGTCAAACCAATGGCCCTTCTTATGTTATGTTCACAAACCCCATCATCTGCCCACCTGCTTTCCCAGGCACCAAAATACACAACTAACTGTCTCCTGTTAAAACCTCCAACTTCCCCTATGACAACTTCTACAAGGCAGTTGTTCGCTGCCAATGCAGAAATCTGCAGCGTGTTGACAATCAGAGAGAAGCATAAAATAAACTGACTTTAATATTAAAATAAATAGCCAAAAGTTGTATTTTCATATTTAAAACACTCTACTTTTAAGTGTACATGAAACTACCCCAGAATTCCTAGTTTGCTGCAGAATTCTGCACCAGGTTCTGCATTACAGAAACCAGGGGCCCTTGTGTTAGATTGCACAAGGTGTTGGCTATTTCTACTGATGATTTGGGCCACCTACCCTGTATCTGAGTGTCACTGCCTCTGAGACTGGCCGGTTCAATGGCTTATGTAACCACATGTGGTATAATCTTGCCTCTGTTCTGAGCATCTCATCTTTCTCCATCTCCTGTCAATGGGGTGCCCATTGCCACCAAGTCCTCAGAGTGTGAAACTGGCACCTAGCATTGTATATTGATTATCTGGTTATGGGAAGGGGCTACTGTATGACCATGACATCCTCCCATGCTACCACATGGAATTGTCATGCAGCATCAGCATTTTTCTGCTAAAGAAACCAAAGGGAATGGGCAGTGTTTCTTTGCGCAGCTTTTCCTATTTTCTGACTCACACTGGACATTCCAGTTGTCTATTTTTGACTTTTTCTTTGCCACATCATCTCTGCTGTAAAGAAAGGCATGATCTAAAGCCCAGCATCTTGGTGTAGAAGCAATTAGCTTTAATGTTTGCCTCTGACTCGAAAGAGCTCCATGCTGCAAGATGCTAAGTGTCCCAAATTCCTGTTGTCCTCGACAGGAGTTTAGGGTGCTCAGCACCTTTCAGGATCAAGGCCATAGCGCGCACACGCCCAAGTTGGGGAACCTAAACGCAGACTTGTAACCACTATACACGTTACAAATAGTGTACTGTAAATCCGAGAAGGCTATAATTGTAACAAATTACTATGTGCCACTAGTTTGAGACAGCAAGACCTTAATTTTCCCAATAAGAGAGCAGTGTATGTTTACAAACTGGGAAATGAATATCCTCCCTCCCACATATAGCCTTAGATCCATTTTCATTATATGGCTCTGCATCCAGAGTGGTTTTGTCAGGATTCAGTGGTGGAAACGGGAATATTTATTTTCTCATTGCTGGAGTCCTGGTGAGGGCGTTGCCTTCAGTCATGTTTTGACAGAGAACAAGACCTGTTGAACAGGTTATTATGAAGGATTTTTACCAGTTGCCCTGAGGTCTGGCCCAAATGTCAGAATAATTGGCATGCCCTTGAAACAATGCTTGATTGGTTGCAGTTAAGGTGACTCCACTAGGTGTCTGCTGTGAGGCACCATGCTCTAATATTTTGGTCAGTTTATGCAGCTAAATCAATCTTCAGCTGCTGTTGCATGCCTTTAGGTCCTACCTAGAGTAGCCAGCTGTTGCTTCTGTTGCCAGTTGAAATGAGAAGTCCTTTTTAATAGCTATGGGGTGAAGATATCTTAGCTTCCGTCTCTGATTACTCCGTGATCTCTCTGCTGAGATTACTAGCAAGGGTTTTGTCGCAGCTGGTTTGCAATGGACACTTGTGCACTGGGAACTCACCTGAGACTGCCAAACTAATTTTGCACAAGCCATCAGTAGTTATAGCAGGACTTTCTAGGGTAAGTGTTAGTACCAGAACTTGGGTTAGTTAAGGTTCATGTAATTGCTCCGTCATCTTGACTTACATCTCCCACCCTAGAGTGCCGGGAGCCTGGCTGTTCTTTACAGAGATGACTCTCCCTGGTGCTGTTCCACTGCAGCAGTAAAGCAATGGGTATGTGCTAGGGAACTTTGTATGTGGCAGACCCAGGTACTAAGGTACTAATACTTTACCTGGAAAAAATAGATTTTCTTTAGCTGAGACTGTTGGAGAGAGGAAGAGTGTTTCTTCTGTTCCATGGGGGCATTTAAAAGTAAAATCACCCTTTTCTTGCTGCACTGTTGTTAAGGGGGGAAGGGGATGCTGACCACTCTATATTTAAGGCTGAAAGTAGCTTCCAATTATAAATCTCACTTTTTTCCCCCCAACCCCTTCAAAATCTTCCCTTCCCTAACTTCACCAATCCCCACTACCCCCTGAAATTCCACATGCTACCTCTCATCCCGGGGTGATCTTTACTGCAGGTGTCACTGCAGGGCCCCTCCTTGGGTTTGTCTGCTGCATGTTGTAACTTCCTACTAGCTAGAAACCCTTGTTAAGAGACTGTTCAAAGAAACATCATGTTTTTCTGTTATCCAGTTTTTTTTATTTTAAACTAATAGGTTTTTCTACCCACTTCCATAAAAAACAAACAAACCTCCAGAAACCAAAACAACAAAAACCCTGACCTTGTGAGGTCCTAAATTACAACAAAAGGAGGAGAGAGAGACACTTGGATTGTCTTGCACGCATGTTATTTTAGGTTGTTATGTAACCAGAGCAGAAGAACGTTGCATCAGCTTCTTTTAACGAAAAAGCTTTCGACATAGAAGGGTCGAGATGAGCTTTTGATCTGGGGGCTATTTCCTTCCTCATCTGAATGTGGTGGGGTTACTCGAGGGTCTCTTCCAGCTTCAGAATGGCAGTAACCCAGTAATTTTCCTTGTCAGGGAAAAGTTCAAGCAAGCAAATATCTTGACTGTAAGGTTTGGCTGGTCACATGGTCCTGAATTGAGATTGCATTGTGTGTGGAGATTTGTAATTGAGTACACAACAGCATGAGGGCCTCCCTTGCAGGCGCAGTCTTATATGCGGGCTGTCAGATTGCGAGTGCCTCAAGTCTGTGTGTGAAGAATTAACCACACAAGAAGGATAAAAGATGAAGCTTCCCTTTGACCTGATCAAACAGTTCGTGGATGGGCCAATTCTTGCCTGGTTGTGGTATTCGTGAAATGCCCCACTCTTGTCCTTGTGGTTTATATGCAACTTGATTTACGCTTTGGAGCTGAGCACCAGCCAAAGATGGCAGCGAACAAGAGGAGGGCAATGAAGACTGTGCAGAATGACCCAATCACCACTAGTCCTGCGAGAGCCCAATCATCTGTCAGAATGCAACTCTTCAAGTTTTCCAGAACTGGGGAAGCCGTTTGTGTTGAGGACGACATGCTGGCCCGTCCCTGCTGGAATTAGAGTGGGGAAACCAGATGAGTGTCTGATACTTGTCTACCTTCTCTACTTCCTCAACAGATATATGCACGCACATACCCTTTACACACTTACTAGCATTGTTCTTTCAAAAGGTGTAGTCACTCTTTAGAGAAACCAATCCCATGAACATAAACAGAATATAGAACACCAAAGAACTGTCTAGTGGTCTGTGCCAGAGAAGATTCTGCCCTTAAAATTCTGTTCAGGAATTAATTATTCCAGCAGTGGGGTTTTATTTTACCAATATTTTAGCAGTGACTGCTGGTGCAGCTACAGTCATGGCTTTGTCAGAATCTTCAGTATAAGGATTGTATAGTCTGGATGTAAAAGGAATATAATAAAAATCAATGACCATAGCAAGTCTGTCAGAGCAGAAGGCATTTTGAACAAGATCCTCAGCAGGGGTAAATCAGGATAGCGCCACTGAAGTCAGTTGAGATACTCAGGTTTACACCAGTTGAGGATGTGGCCCTTTTAAAATAAAAAGTTAGGCTCTTAAGTCATGGGAGTACACCAGACATGGACATATGCTCTTGTACCCCTATAGCAAAAGCAATCTGTTCTGCAGGCACATTATCAAATGGGGGATTAAACCTTCTTGTCGTTTAATACAAAAAGAGAAGCAATTAGAACAGCCAAGCTACCTCCATGCAAACGTTTCTCCTTCTGCAGGTGTAGTTATGCACAGAGTGTTAGTTTTAGCTTTTCCTCCCGTTTTTGACCCAAACCTTACCATTTCTTTAACAGTAACACATGCATGTGTGCACACGCACACTTTCTCACTAATGGTGTTAAACTGCAACTAAAATATTTTTATTTTATTTTATTGACCTAATTTAATCTGGAGTCTCACTAGGCTCTACACGCTTGCTCATTCAATGCCATCTTGCCCGTTGCCTTGCTCACAGCCATGCTGTTACACCATTTAAATAACATCTGACATCTCTTTGCAAGAAGCTTTAATGCTTCCCTGCTTTATACACCTCAGTGAGAAATGAAAGGATGGATGGATTATTCCTCCTTCCGTCAGAGCGACTGCTATCCTGACCTAATACAAAGAGTGGGGGAGAGGGAGACAACACCTCACTAAATTATTTCAGTCTACTTATACCTGTACTAGCCCCCTCCCCTTGCATTTCTGCCCTTAATACTGCATGAAAGGAAAAGGGTTAGACAGTGTGAAGTTAATTTCACCCTCACAAAGCGGTGCCCGCTAGAATCTCAGAAACACATTACAGTTGTTGTTTGTTACTTCTGCCCCAGCAGCCAAAGTATTTGGATACTGCTGTGATTCCAAAAACCAAAGCATATCATTTTAACAGGGTCCTTTATAACTCTGCAGTTAGACATGTAGTGACAAAGGGCCTGTCTGGATAGTTCACCCCTGAGAAAGCTGCATGCAGACCCTCTGGGACAGTCTCCTCGCCCTCTAAAATAGTGACAGCATCGATAGCCTCAAAATAGGTCTCCTCCAAGCCCGAGGGAAGAAATACAGTCTGACTGGATACCCCAAAGCTGCCATCTTTCCTCTGAATGCAGTCAGCCTTGAAACGAAGTAGTTGTGGATGGTTCCACTATTACCTGAAGCTGCTGTGGATGTAGCGTATGTGCCTTCTGCCACTGGTGCCTTCTCTGCACGTCCTGCAGAAGATCCTGGCCTGCTGAGAGGTCCCTCTTCAGTGTGCATGGGAAGGGCGGACTCTCTGTGGGAATTGCCTGTTTGTACTTGAGTAAATTATTAACAACAGTGGCAGTGTTTTGTGTCTCCCCTGCAGACTTTCTGGAAGGGTGGTGAGGCTTATCTGTGGCTTGTCTGATTGTACAGTTCAGAGACATGGTTTGCCCATGACTCAGCCACTCCCAAGCCTTATTTGTGTCTGTGTGTGTTTCAATTGGAGTAGTCCTGCTGGAAAGGTAGTGGAGGGAAATGGTAGGTATCATGTATCCAGCCCTTGATTGCAGTGTGACTTGTGATTAAAAGCTGTGGCCCCTGATCAATGCTGTTACTCCTTGATCTATTTGATCAAGCACCAGTCAGTGAGAGAGCCTGGGGGGGGGGGGGGGGGTATGTTGGCAATATGAACCTCTTCCCCAAAGGAGTAAAACATTCATCACTTTGGTAGAGACCTAGAGTTGCTGCCTTTAAAAGTTTGTCCTGACCATGGGCCAAATTGATTGGATCAGGTTCAGACATGGTGTGAAGTTGAGTTGCATATGCATGCACCAGGTCTGAATTTGGCCATGTTTGTCATCCCATCATGATGCAATGTCCTGACTCGATGCTGTGCTGACTCCAAAGGATATTTTTGAACATTTCAATGTCGTGCAAGTCTTACTTGTATGATGTGAGACTGTCATAGGAAACAATGCGACAGGTAGCAACCCTTCCTCTCTATAATTCATCCCACTGATCTTTTTGCTTTATGGTCTCCACATGACACTGATTGAATCAAACATCTTTTCTTCCTCCTTTCCATGCCTGCATCTTGCTGCAGGAATCCATTCCAACAAAAAACCTTACTGATACTTGAGAGGACCTGCTAGTTCTTGTAGCTGCTGGGTCAGGTGGTAGCTCACAACCTCACTCTTGGTGGAGGGGATTCGGCTCTAATCTCTGATTTATGTACAGAAGTCAGTATCCCAAGCTCAGTTTAGAAACAAAGGGCATGTCTACAATGCAGCCCCTACAGCGGCACAGCTACAGCACTGTGCCACTGTAGCGCCATAGTATGGGGATGCTTTCTACGTGAACAGAAGGTGTTTTTCCCCTTCACAGCCTGCATGACCTAGTCAATCTAATCTTTAAGTGTAGACCAGGCCTTACTCCTCTCTTTTTAGAAGTGTGTTAAACAAGGCCACGCTTCCAATCAGTATCTTCATCAGTTTGTAACAGTACAGGCAGAGTAGTCCCTTACAGAGCAATTGCACTGTGGGATAGCTATGATCAAATAGTCTCTTTGTTGCTTTCTTAAAGTGGAACAGGAAGATTACACAAGTAGAGGGCTCCAGGGGCATGGGGGAGAGGGGGAGGTGAACTTGTTGCTCACCGTCAGATCCTACAGTCTGATCAAAAGTAGCATTAACTGAGGTCAGTTTAGCACTCTAAAGCGGGAGGGTTAATCCTGGCGAGTAGAAGCTTTTATGTAAGATATACGTGACCACACTCCACTTTACCAAAATGAAAATTGCGTAACAAGAAAACTATGACAGCTGCGTCGTGGAAGACTAAGGCAATCGTCGCGTGCATCTTGCACTTCCTGCTTTCATGCTAACTCCAGCTGTTGCACGTTTACAAAAGCTTCTGCATTTGAAGAGAGTTATTCTCTGCCTGTGCTTGCTGGACTTAAAAAAATTCCCCTCCTCCTATCTGAGCAAGGAGGCGCCCCAGATCCAACACCGCGCAGGGTAAATCTGCCTGTGGCTCCCATCCACTTTATCTGTAGATTATTTTCAGCCAAGAGACTAGAAATATAGATTCATATAGATTCTAGGACTGGAAGGGACCTCGAGAGGTCATCTAGTCCAGTCCCCTGCCCGCATGGCAGGACCAAATACTGTCTAGACCATCCCTGATAGACATTTATCTAACCTACTCTTAAATATCTCCAGAGATGGAGATTCCACAACCTCCCTAGGCAATTTATTCCAGTGTTTAACCACCCTGACAGTTAGGAACTTTTTCCTAATGTCCATCCTAGACCTCCCTTGCTGCAGTTTAAGCCCATTGCTTCTTGTTCTATCCTTAGAGGCTAAGGTGAACAAGTTTTCTCCCTCCTCCTTATGACACCCTTTTAGATACCTGAAAACTGCTATCATGTCCCCTCTCAGTCTTCTCTTTTCCAAACTAAACAAACCCAATTCTTTCAGCCTTCCTTCATAGGTCATGTTCTCAAGACCTTTAATCATTCTTCTTGCTCTTCTCTGGACCCTTTCCAATTTCTCCACATCTTTCTTGAAATGCGGTGCCCAGAACTGGACACAATACTCCAGCTGAGGCCTAACCAGAGCAGAGTAGAGCGGAAGAATGACTTCTCGTGTCTTGCTCACAACACACCTGTTAATACATCCCATATGTGTGTGTGGTGTGCAGGTGGAACTGGTCCAGTGTTTATTAGCCAATCATAAACTGTAGAAATTCAGTGAGTTGAACTAGTATTTGTGGCGTCGCCTGAAATTCTTTGTGCACTGGGACTTAGACCCCATCTCGCCATGTACTTAAGCATCTGCTGAATTCCAAGCATGTGAGTAATCCCACTAACTTTGAGGGGACTGCTCACATGCTTGAAAGAGCAAGTAGCACCTCAGCGCTTTGCAGAACTGAGCCCATAGTAGCTGTCTCCTCGCGAGGGTGGGGTGTCCATGTCACCTGCTGGTAGGACACCGTTCCCCTGGTCTGAAATATGATCTTGGTTTCAGGCTGTCTTCAGCAAGTGTTTAAATTCCCGATTGCTCTCTTTCTATCCCTCCCTTTTTTTTATTCCCGGTTGTTGCTAATTCGGGAACATATTGTAGTGGAGATAAGGCAGGGGCCTGCCTCTTGCTGCTCTTGGTCAGTATTTTAAGCCTTGTTGCTATGCCTGTGTAGATAAGGGCTGGTAAATATGGGCTTGCTTGTCGCAGTCCCCAAGTACTCACTGTCACTCCAGGTGAGTTTTTCCTCACTGCAGTGTCCTCCTTGTGACAGCCACCATGACTGCATTAGCACAGGCAGCTCCATGATGGTGAAACGCTTCATGCTAGGATCCTATTCATTTCCATAACAGCCACTGCCTGGCTGAGGGTAGGGAAGAAGTAGGTGCTGTTTCATTGGTCACAGGTGTCTAGGTTTCGAGTTAATTGAGAAACAAAAAGCTCATCCTTATAAGTCAGGATGTATCAAGTTTCCCGTTGGGCAGTCAATTAACATCTCTGTGCCTCAGGGATAACCACAGATGTACCTAGTGTGAGGGTTACTTCCCTGATGTCTGGAATGTTGTTGTAGTCATGTTGGTCCCAGGATATGAGAGAGACAAGGTGGGTGAGGTAATATCTTCTATTGGATAAAAATACCCTGTTACTTGTGGGCGAATACTTTTCGCAGAGTGTTCACTCCATATCTGACTTATCAGCCCTGGTCCTCCAAGGAAACCTTCACAACACCTTCAGTGTAACCCCCTTATGCTTAACAATCTGTCCCACCTTGTATTTAGTTGTAACATTCTGGTTACCTTTTCCAGACCTGAAGAAGAGCTCTGTGAATCTCGAAAGCTAGTCTCTTTCACCAACAAAAGTTGGTCCAGTAAAAAATATTGCCTCACCCGCTTTGTCTCTCTAATGTCTGTAAAACACTTGGAGATCTTCTGTGGGAGGGTGCACCAGACCTATGAAAGCTTATTATATTAAACTGATACTACACTAGGGCTTAGTTGTCCCAATTCCTTTGTTAGGAGATGCAAAGTTTTGCTTCTACCATGTGCATTGTGGCAGCCAAATGGAAAGGCTGGGCACTTCAGTCTAAATATAACTTTTATTCTTTGTGTGTGGCTAGCTTATAGCAGTGGAGCATTATTATTATTTAACTTTTAATAGCCCCGGTCAAGTTAGGTCCAACATTTTTAATTCTCTTAAAAACCAAACCATCCCCATTAGCTATAAAAATGCATTTTATTTTTGCACAATTGAAATGCTGCGGTATTGTTTTTTCTTAATCTAAACATTCCTCTGCATTGTTGGCAGCTTCCAGAATTGTTCCAAAGTATGAGAATGAACTCAGATGCAAAATGGACAAATCTAATTGAGTGAAGAACAAAAAGCTAAACAACACAAGTGGTGAAAAGTAAACTAGTTGATTTTGTGTGTGTGTATTTGTGTGTGTGTGTGTGTACACACACATATACACACAGAGGATATTATTAATAATCTAGGGTGCTCTTAGTAATTTAGCTAAGGGATTCTTTTAAATATTTTTCCTCTTTTCATTGCTCCTTTTTACAGAAGTGTCAGCAAGTGTTAAAAAAGCACCATATTCAAAGCTTTGTAACTCAGCCCACCTTAGCTGAACTCTGGCACTGTAGATATGTATGTAGTACATTTGGCTGTTTCAATCATAGTAGTAAAAATGCAAAATGCGAGTAGAAGATTTGTTTACACTCTCTTAACTCCGAATGGGCTTGTTTTAATTTCTCTTAAAGGTGATCAGTTCATATTGTGGCATAATTGCTTTCAGTTTTAAAAATTAAACCCCTTTTAACTAACGGATTACTGAGAAAGGGGAGTAGTTTTTCTTCTCCTTTCCTACCCTTAATTACAAATGTCGGGCCCAATGCTGCAGACTTTATACACATGTAACTTCCTTTTGAAGTTCCCTGGACTATAAACCAAATTTACACAGTGGCTGCAGTGTTGAAAGGGTATTTATTTGCACTTGTTAACTTTAGTGATACAGTTTGCTTGGCTCCAGTTTGCTCCACCACTTGTCATGATGCCATCTCTCAGCTGCTGCACGTATATCCTGAATTAACACTGCCCTCACTGTATATTCTTTCTCTGAAATACATGTGTGAATAAATATACCTTAAACATTTGCTGCCGTTAATATAAACTACACACCGGCCTTCTTTAGTGCAGGGAGCAAGGCATGCTACTCCCATGAATAATAATGGGGATTTGTACATCTGCTTCAGTGCCCCATGCACTGTACTGAACACTCACCCTGCAATATGCAGAAAAAGCAACACTTTTTCATGGAAGAGAAGGATCTAAATAAAAACCTTTTTTAAAAAAATGATTACTGGCAGGGCAAGCAAACAAAACAATTTGTATTAGGGTTTTCCCCTCTTGCCTTCATCCTTCAGTGTATGATGGATATTGCACATAGTCTAATTGTTTTCCTCTTTGGCAGTTTTCTTGTCTTTGTAACACTGAGAAAATAAAAGCAGGGAGCATTTGATGCCAACTGTACTTCCAGTCTCTGAGCTCATGTGCCAGCTGAAAGTTCATGTCATGCTGTGCTCTGAGTGGATGGCTCTGTTAAATTTCACGTACTCTATTACTCATGGTTTTAAAGAAAGTAGAACAGGGAAGGAAAAGCCATACTTGCTTTGGGCTTGATCCTGACGGGTGCTGGTAATGGATAGCTCCAGTGATGACAGTAGGAATTGCTAGTGCCCAGCACCACCTCACTGGATTAGGTCATTTATCAAGAGAGCAGGGGACCTTCCTAACCCCGGGGCAGTCTGCATGTGGTCTTTGTGGTTTGCTGCTCTTTGCTCACAAAAAGAGAGCCTGTTGGAATTTTCTGCCAGCCCAGCTGCAATGTTCGCTTTGGGAAAAGTCTGTTTTTTGTGTCTTTCTATGGCAAGGAGACAAGGATGTCAGAATACTGTTACCTATGTGGCCACATCACAGACCCAGGCAGTGATCATTGCAGAACAACCTAGTCCATCTTATGATCCACTTTCCTCCTCTGCATAGGGTTAGCAGATAGCAACTGTGAAAAATCGGGGTTGGGGGTAATAGGCGCCTATATAAGAAAAAGTCCCCAAAAAACTGGACTGTCCCTTTAAAAACAGGACATCTGGTCACCCTACGGGCTGGTCTACACGGGAGGGGGATCGTAGCAAATAGCGTAGCTGAAGTCGAAATATCTTGGATCGAATTACCTGGGCTCCAGACGGCGTGGGATCGATGGCCGCGGCTCCCCCGTCGACTGCGCTACCGCCGCTCGCTCTGGTGGAGTTCCGGAGTCGACGGTGAGCGCGTTCGGGGATCGATATATCGCGTCTTAACAAGACGCGATATATCGATCCCGGATAAATCGATTGCTACCCGCCGATACGGCGGGTAGTGAAGACGTACCCTACCTCTGCCGCGTATTCTCATTCACTCCCACCAGCCCGTTCAGAGGGTTAGTGTAGAGAGGGTCATTCCCAGGCCATTCAGCCACAGTGGCTGCCTATGTCCTCTTTCACTGTCTTCTCCTGATGCATTTCACACATGAGCAGTTGGCTGGATCTGGATCTTCCTGCCTCTCTGATCAGGGCTTCCGTGGCAGCAGCAGCGATAGCAGCAACAGCTGCAGGCTAGGATCATCAGTGACAGCACAGTAACTGAAGAGAGAAATGAAGAGTATTGGCTTCTGAAAAGATCTTACAAGAATAAAAACAGACCAACTTTGCAGTGCCTTGAAGAGGCAGAATTTCCTGGAAGCTCTGCTGTAAATGTTGGATTTATTTCTGGGCAGGTGGAGATGGTACGTTATGGCAAAAAACCAACAATGTTGGCTTATCAGTATGTGAGCAAATAACCTTAAAGCTATAGAATAACATTTATAATTACATTATACAGCACATTTAATTCCAAAGGATCTTAAAATACTTTCCAGACTGTGGGTCCCGTGATGCAGTAATTGCACATGAAAAATTCCCATTGCCATTCCTGGAAGTTATATGCTCATAAGGCCTGGGGCATCAGGCCTAATGGGAATCCCTCCACCCCTCTTAGGACAGCCTCCTCTGGAGTGAAATGCATCAGCTGTGTAGTGTTGTGTGGCTTTAAAGGGTGGAAAGTGAAGAACAGTGTCCATTCAGATGAAATTACAGGGGGAATCTTAAGGTATGCAGGGAACAGTTACCAGAGCTGGGATTTGTCTGTGAGGTCAGTGTTCTCATCCCATCTCTTAAGAAAAGTGACTTTAATGCCAACAAAAAGAACAAGAGTACTTGTGGCACCTTAGAGACTAACAAATTTATTTGAGCATAAGCTTTCGTGGGCTGTAGCCCACTTCATCAGATGCATAGAATGGAACATAATGATAACAGGTATTCAGAACTTTGGGGTTTTTTTTCCTTCCAAACTGGTAAACTAGTAGGCGCTTATATTTTTGTTCGTCATAGAATTTAAGGCTAGAAGGGACTCTCAGATCATCTAGTCTGACCCCCTGTATTTCACGGGCCACCATCACCACCCAGCCACTATCTGTCCAAACTATATATAGTGTCATATATAGGGTTCCCTTTAAAAACAAAGAGCTGAACTGCCAGGATCCTGTTAGGGATGATGGTCAAGATGGGGATGGGATTAATACCTTTCTCTGGAAGAGATAAGGGTGATGCGTTAAGTGTTACATAACACCCATTGTGTTTGTTCCTTTAAGTGTAATCCATTGACAGGATGCCAGGTAACCAGACCCAGTGGGGAAACCAGTTGTGTCTATGAGAAGCAGATATACCTGCTTCCAAATTCCAGCTGAGGGAGGGATCCCTTTGTGGTGGACACCGCCGTTCCCCATGGCATTCAAACTGCGAGCAAACTCCCCCCTTTCCCTTTCACTCAAGGGTTCCTGCCTTTCCTCTTCCTACTTTTCCACTGTTTAAAAAAACTTTCTCCATCTGACCGGACAGCTGTTTATTCCCCCTCCTCCAACACCAGTTACTCCATGACAGGGTGACTCCATGAGCTAACCTCTTCAAGGGGGAGGCACTCTTTCTGTTCACACCAGGAAAAGAAATGTGTCCACTAAAGTGTGCCAGTTTCTAGGAAGTAGCAGTAATGGGGGCAATCCCAGACTTGAGTGTCTTGTCTGGTGGCAAGATACACTAATACCATTCTTCACAAACGCTCTCCTTCTACTCCTCAAAACATTTACACATGATGTGACTCTGGGATTTACTCACAGCGATAGCAAGCGTGCTTCCCTCCAGATCAATGTTCAGGGGCGATGGTATGGGGAAAGCTTGCACTGCTGCTCCCCATGCTATATGTTCTGTACATAAACAGGAATGAATTCTTCAGGGCCATTGGTCTGGTCCTATCCTGAGTGCTAAAATTCACTTCCATCAGAATGGATTTGTGGGAGAAAATAAGCTAGAGAATCACATTCTTTAGAACAGCTGCAGAACACACCTGCTTTAGCAAAGTCCTCAGCACAGCCTGCCAGCCTACGAGATCCGAGAGGTTCAGGCAACAACGAGCACATAGGATCCTAGCACTCTTCCATGTACTTACCGATAAAGAAGAGGATAATACAAAATGACACTATCTCCACAGGTTCAGCCTGGGGCAGCTTCTGGAGCTTAAGCAGGAACTTCTCACCAATGGTCTGTATTTCCTTCAGAAAGCCTTCAGAAGACATCCTGGCCAGCACTGTCCAAGTGTGTTATACTGGAGAAAAGCCAAAGAAAGAAAGAGAGAGTGCGCATGAAGCTTTTTACTGTCAATATTATTAACACTAGGGAAACAAACAGCCTTCTTTAGGGAGCTAATTTGGGATCACAAGTAAAACACGTTTATCCGGTCTCAGCCCTTGCTCCCAATAGCTAAGGAGGAGGGATTTTAACTATCTGCATATCCTGACATTGCTTTTATTCAAATCTGGAGCTAGCTGACACTCTGGCTTTGTATCAGATCAGTTTGTGGGTATACTCTCCATCTGGGCTCTGCTTCACCGCTTTTAAAAAGCCAAATGATTTTGCACAGTTGGGCAAGGACAAAAATATGGTGTTCCCTCTCAGCCTGCTATGTATGGGATGACATTAAAGCTGGCTGATTTCCACAAAGGGAAAAATTAGTTGTTGCTTTTCAACTGTCCAAGCTCATGTTCTCCCAGAAAATAAGCTGACTTTCACTTGCTAACCTGAGAATGTGTGTCCCAAATCATGCCCACGATGCTGCATTCTGTATACAAAATTGTCTTCCCCTGTGTAACGCAACACACGCTCCCTTTTAAGGTTTCTTGTAGCTCCAGCAGCAGCAAGCCACCTTGTGAGTGCTTCCATTATCATAGCACCCTTGTGTAATACTCATGTCACATTTCTGGTTTCTAGGGCTGGTGGTGTATGGTGATATTGTGAATTTTGACTGATCCACATCTATTTAGGAGACATGAATGCTTTAAGTTTATACAGCTGACTGTGACTTTTGTACCCGGTAAGATAAATATAGATCTGTTTGACCACACATTTGTAGTAATGTAGTGACATATAATCTGACTAGGGGATTTAGACTTCGACGCATTGTGTATATGGGGGGGTGAGGGGGGGAAGGGGAGGAAGGGAGAACAAATGCCACGGAGATCTGTTTGACTTTAGAGCCTAGTGTAGATCCTCTGTGAGCTGAGGGGTGAAAACATTATCTATGATCCTTACTCTCTTTCTACTGCATTCCTCTTGTAATTCCATCAAGTATGAAAAGGCAACTTATTGTCAGGAGCTGAAAATACTGTTGATAAAGTTATATTTATATAGGGCAACATTTTCAAAGCTACCACTTCAATTGTATCCATAATATTTGCAAGCCTGCTCTTTTGTGGGATCAAAAACTTCTTGTGTCTACAAATGGATGAGCTTGCAATGTTACTGGAGAGTGATGTAGGATGCTGTTTTTAAGAGCTTGCCTATGCTGAGAATGTAATTTGGATTAAGGGAGGGTGTGAATTTAAAGCAGAATAACTATTCCCGATTAACTGTTTGCATGGATGCTCCTTATTCCAGAATGAGAGTGTCTTATTCTGAATTAGGATAATCCACTTTTCAAAGCAGGTTGGCTTGTCTACATAAACATTTAGTTCACGGCAGGCTAAGGTGTAAACTACACCGCACTAGCCTGCCGTGCTATAGGAGTCTGTGTAGCCTCTGCTGATGTGCACTAACCGTTCCTTAATGCGCTTTGATCTACTCCCAGGGTAGATCAAAGCACAATAGGGAACAGTTAGTGTGCTTAGTAGGGTTCACGCAGACACTTAGTGCACAACAGGTTAATATGGGGTAGATTTACATCCTAGCAGCTGCAAGCCAAATGTTTGTGTAGACAACCCTAAGCTAAACAGGAACAAATCACTTTAGTCTGGAATAAGAGCATCAGAGCATCCACGCAGGATTGGGAATAGTTATTCCAGAATAGTTTTTCCAGATTAACTCCCCATGTAGACAAACCCTGAAAGGTGTCCAACTGCATTAATGTTGTAGCATGTATAGCAGGAGCAGGCAACCTATGGCACGCATGCTGAAGGCGGCACACGAGCTG
Organism: Emys orbicularis; assembly: GCF_028017835.1. NCBI lineage: Eukaryota > Metazoa > Chordata > Testudines > Emydidae > Emys > Emys orbicularis. Next base: position 35,656,816 of record NC_088695.1, read on the forward strand.
ATTTTCAGTGGCACTCACACTGCCCGGGTCCTGGCCACCGATCCAGGGGGCTCTGCATTTTAATTTAATTTTAAATGAAGCTTCTTAAACATTTTGAAACCTTATTTACTTTACATACAACAATAGTTTAGTTATATATTATAGACTTAGAGAGAGAGACCTTCTAAAAAGGTTAAAATGTATTACTGGCACGCAAAACCTTAAATTAAGAGTGAATAAATGAAGACTCGGCACACCACTTCTGAAAGGTTGCCGACCCCTGATGTATAGTATGAACAAAACTGAGTTTAGGTTTTCCCATCATCAGTTCTTCAAGCCATTGTGCCTACTAGTAGCGTAGGCTGCTTAGAAGCATGCAGCCTGTTAGACGCATGCAGAACATGGTGCACGCCTGGTGTGTGCTTGGACCCCCGACTGAGTTAAGGTTCTCATGCCATTGTTCAATTGAAATTTCCTGGCTTGTTTAAATTATATTAGTTAACAGTATTTTATGGGAGTCCTTCATGTTGCAGTTAATTTCTGCCTTTAGTGGTGACATAAAGCAAACAGAGATACAGAAAATGCATCATAAATAAGCCAACCAATTCACTGCTGCACTTTCTGCTTTGGTTTGCCCAGTGGATGCTCTGGGTTCAGCCTTCAGTACATTTAGAACAATTACTTGGGAGAGATCTTGCTTGGCTCTTTCTTTGCAGGCTGGGTTTAAATGCTATACTGCCAAGTAAAACTGTATATTTTGAATGTGGATGCAATCCAGAGATTTGTTCTTTTAAAAACAAGGCTACAGAGTTTATGGGGAGGGAAGAGTCAGAATCAGATGGGTTCTTAGGGGCTGGGGGAAAAAGGCCAGGTCCAGTAGGAAGAGTGCTGCCAGGTGCAGTGAAGCACAGTTGTGGCCTTATGACCTGAAATGATGTAGCCTGATCAATGCAGGGCCGGTGCTACCATTAAGGCAAACTAGGCGGTTGCCTAGGGCGCCAAGATTTGGGGGCGCCAAAAAGCGCTGCCCCCATTTTTTTTTTTTTTTTTTTTTTAACAGCGTTCCTGGGCTGGGCACGTGCGGCTCAGCTGTTTGGCACCGCAAGCCTGGGGGGAGGAGAATTAGAGCCTGGGCGGCATGCTCGGGGAGGAGGCGGAGCAGAGATGAGCTGGGGTGGGGAGCTGCCGCACGGCTACCCAGGGTGGGGAGCTGCCGTGGGGGGGGCGCCTCAGGGCAAGGGGGGGGGTGTGCCTCAGGGCGGAGGGGGGAGGTGGGGAACTGCCGCAGGGCTGGGGGGGGGGGGGGCGCGCAAGATGGAAGTGCCGCCTAGGGCGTGAAACTTCCTTGCACCGGCCCTGGATCAATGTAATTAATAAATAATCTATAGATTACTTAAGAGTTCCCAATTATCACTTTGAGGGTTGACGGGTTCTTGTCCCAAGATCAGGCCCAGTATTATTCAAATTATTATATAGTTAGGAACCCTGATGTGCACAGTTTCAACACTCACACTATAGGAACTCTTCTATATTTACCAATCATTGTATTAACATTTAGCACAGTCACAAACACTCCAGCCCAGTAAGGTAGATAGAGATACTACAGAATGTACCTCTGAACATCCATATACTGTACTTACACCATCCCTCCCTTGCAGACCAACCTGAAATGTTAGTAATCATCTTCCTCATTACCTTGCCCTACATCAACAGTGGCCATCATTCTGGCACCTCCCAGGGGCTACATCTATTTCTCCTACTGCTCATAGGCTAGGATGCAACTTTTATAATATGTTACGCTGACACCACTATGTCTGATGCTTATTCAGTAGAGGTTTCTCCCCTCTTCCTTATTTGTATTTCCTTACCTTGCTAACGTTGGGTGTCCTTCTCCTATAGGTTAGTATATCAGTGATCTCAACTTATTATCATACACATCAATTTGTTGCCTTGGCACCCTTGTGGTTCAGTATGCGCGGTAGCTTATGTACCAGTTGTTATCATGTACATCGATTCATCGCTATGACACTCTTGTGTGGGATTTCCCCTTAAACGCTCTATTTTTCAGCTCCCCAATACTTGGGGTTTTCCATTGGACCATTTACCTGTGCCAGAGTCCATAGGCCTCAAGCCTGATGCTAATGTCTTATAGGATACAGGCCTGTAGGTTCCTTGCATTACTACTGAATATAATAAAGGCAGAATGAAGGCAAAGCTGTGAATATAATAAAGGTAAGCTAGCCCTATAGGCTATAGTGGCCATTGCACAAACCAGGGTTAAATATTTCTCTCCACGATTGATCTCCATGCCCAAAGTGAACTGTTCCACGAATGGCTTTTCTTCCACCTCGCACACTTTTATAGGATTCTATGTCTCAGTTTGATTTCCAGTCAAACAAATGGAAGGTGTGAGGAGAGGCAAAACAGTCTGTGCTTTCTGATCTTGGCTTCAGAGGTAAAACATTTTGGTTTGTCCCTCCTGATGGTGTCTTTCTGCCCGGAAGATCCCACAGCAAACAGTCTGTCAGAAATGTTTTTGTGCCGTGCTCTGGGCTGGGGAGAGAGTTGCTAGTATGATATGAGCTAGGCCTCCAGAGTTTTGGTGTGAAGTGTAGAATTGTTGCTGTAGCGTGGGTGTGACACTGTATGGGTTAATATAGGGTTCAATCTATATAGGTTGACCAGGATCCTGGCTTGACTTTCTTTCCTCAGTTATGGGTGTTCTGTTGGTCAGGCTACCTAACACCGTCGTGGGTGAAGGAGTCTGATGTTTAAAAGTTGCAAGGAATGTTGCTTGTTTATCTTGGTTTGAACACCTTGTAGGGAGAAAGCTTGAACTGCAGTATCTGGCTGCCAACAAGGGAGTAAATACCTTTCTACTCTACTAACCAAGATGCCAGCTCCAGAAACTCACAGCATTTCAGGATTTATAATCGCGGGACCAAACAACTTTGCAGAATTCACTCTTCCACTTATTCTCCTCCCTGCCTCTGCTCCCCATCCCCCCCAAAAAACTGTGTCTGTCGTCTTCCATTCTACCAATTATATAAATTGCTCAGAACTAACCTTGGACTTGATCTTACTCCCACCGAAACCAGTGGTAAAACTCCCATTGGCTTCAGTGGGGCCAGGATTTTTCCCTAAAGATTAGCACATGGGAAGGACTGGGTTCTATTCCTAGCTCTGCCACCAATTCACTTTGTGACCTTGAACAAATCACCTAACTTCTCTGTGCTTCCACTTCCTTATCTATAAAGCGAGGGCGATGATACTTACTGACATCACAAAGGAGTTACAACGATTAATTCATTTAGTACGCTTGTTTTTCAAAGAAGCTGCAGAAGACCTACAGTAACAGGTGAAAGGTGGTACAGAAGATCAGAGCGAATGATAATTATTAAAACGGACATCTCTCTGTGGAAGATACAGTTCCACTACTCTGTTCTTGTTTACAAGGGAAAGTAGCTGATGTTCTTCTCACTCCATTACTTTACAGCATTTCAGATGATAAGAAACCAGTTTGGCCGCTGGTGATCTCTGTGTGATACTGGAGATGCAGTCCCCCAGACGGCTTGAGGCCCCCACTTTAACTGGCAGTTTACTTTCCAAGGATAGAATGTTGTTGGGGGTTAGAGAAGGCAACTGGAAATCGAGTTCCTGGATTCTATAGTAAGCACGGTCACCAATGGACTGTTTCACCTTGGGCAAATCAACCTCTTCATGTCACAGTTTCTCCAACTGGGTGTCTCTCTTTGCAGCTGACCTCCCTCAGTAGTATGTTCACTGGGAACAGGAACATGAGAGCAGGAGCCAGTGCTCTTCTGGCAACAGCGGCAAGACTTTGGAGCTCATTACAGGAGAAAATCAGAATGTCCACACATTTCCTGCCTTCGCAACACAGAGTAAACCTTATTATTATGACTTGGCATTCACACAGCTGTAACTAAAGGCTGCAAAGAAGAAATGAGAAAAGGTGGGGAACGGAGGGGGAGAGAGGAGGAAAAGAGAAACTTAAACAAAAATCAAAGCAAACACCACCCTGAACTGCTTCATGGCAGGCAGCTTGGAGCATTCCCTCTAGCCTGCCATGGCAGCCTGAAAGTTATGGTTCCAACCATCTTCTTTTCTGACTGTTCACTTCTGAGAAATTCCTCTTTAAAGCAACAAAACCCTACATTGTAGCCAATGGGATTAAATCTTCAGATCTCCTATTCACACTGCAGGGAAGTGAACTGAGTAAATCAAATCTTTAGATCTCCATATTGTTTTAGAAGGGAGGCAGAACCTCAAGGCATTAGTCTGTGCTTGTTCTCTGTCCAAGCAAGTAATAGTGCAGAAAGATGTCCATTTGGTTTGCAGTGCACGTAGCTCAGCCGCACGGGTTAGGTTACTTTAAACCAGCAAGGCACTGCCTGTGTTCCGGGCTCTCGCAGGTTGTTACTGATTAAGGTTAAGGTGATGCCTAGAAAGTACTATCTTATTTCTTTTTAATGCAGATTCATCCTGCAGGGCCAGTTGGGTAAAGCTGTGCAAATTGCCATAAATGCCCGGGAGGCCAAATCTTTCCAACTAGCTTTAATAGACTAAAGCCGTATGGTACCTAAATAAGTGGCCTGACTTTCAGCTGATGAGCACCTGCAGCTCTTATTGATTTGATTGGTAATTCTGGCGGCTCAGCATTTCTGAGAATAAGAACATTTATTTAGGCACCTCCGGTTGAACATTTTGGCTAGAGCAGTGCTTCTCAAAGTCGGGCTGCCGCTTCTTCAGGGAAAGCCCCTGGCGGTCCGGGCCAGTTTGTTTACCTGCCGCGTCCGCAGGTTCGGCTGATCGCGCCTCCCACTGGCCGCGGTTCACCGCTCCAGGCCAATGGGGGCTGCGGGAAGCGGCGCGGGCCGAGGGATGTGCTGGCCACCCTGGGCTAGAGCCTTTTGGGACTGAGAACCAGCTGTGTGTGTCACATCTTTGATGTCCATTGTAAGTTGGCTGGACCTTAACCAAGAGCGAAGGCTGCATAATATGGTCGACTATCCATAGGGCCCAGATTCTGGTATCTGGCTTAAGCTGGTCCAGTCTCCATGAATAATAAATTATTTGTGGAATGTATACAGTTTAAACACCCTTCCCTTTAACAAGTTACACCCTTCTTCTGTGCTTTCATCCTCTGCGTGGAGAAGTAGGTGTGTTGGAGGGTAGGAGGGCAGGTGAGGCTAAACTTATTGTTGAGGACTAAGCCATGGGTTAGTCATAATGCTGGTGCCATTTCAGTAATGTATGTTTGCACAGAGGGGAAGAGAGCGAGAGAGATGATGATCTTGTGGTTAGGGCACAGGACTAGAAGTCAGGAAATGTGATTGACTTCAATGATTGACTTCAATGTCCTCTTGCAAGCAAACCCTTCTAGGCTTTTGCTGTTGCTGCTTTCTGAAGTCTGAGATGAAGCTTTGGGGAGTCTGTTGTTGAAGGCTGTTGTTAGCACATGTAGTTCTAATGCAGCACTTCCTAGTCATGTTGATCTTTGATTCTGCCTGAAGACCGGCATCCTCTTCACCTCCCATCCCATAGTGGCAACCATTTGAGACCTCACAACTCAACAAGAGGGGCACTTTCAGAAAGTGGGGACTACCTGATGATCCCAAGCAAGGAGTTTGTCTGTTGTCACACACTCATCTCTGACTCCATTGTAATGTTTTCTTTAAGATGTTTTCTCAGATTTCTTGTCTGCAGCTATTAACACAAACATTGTGTGCTATGATCTATTCCCATCAAGTCACACAAGATAAGCAGGGTGAGTTTGGCCCAATACTGGAATGGGAAACACCCCTGGAATGCTTAGGAGCTGTAGGAAGGTAGTGTTGGTTGCTTGGCAGGGAATCTTCCAAGTCCACCCCAGCATGGTGAAAAAGGGGTGCTGTATTGCTGAAGGTGCTGCCCTCCCAGTGAGGCTTAAAACAAAGGGTCTGACTAGTTGTGATCACTTTCTCAAGAGTAGGTGTTCAGCTGTGGTGTCGTGGATTAATTCTAAGTGTGGTAGCTCCTTTGTACTGTACTGAATTATTGTTCTGGTTTCAAATGGATAAGATCTTTTCCACTTCTGTTCCTAAACTATTGTCATGTTGCCGTGCATTGTTAAATACTAAGTGCATTTTGGCAGTAGATGAAATAATCCCTGTATATGGTTTATATATTTAAATTTGCAAAATGTTTTGAGATTAAAGGGATTATAGAAATAGGGAAAATCCACCAGCGATATTACATTGTTACTGCAGCTTTTGCTGGCATGGATGTAGTTGACCAACCGCATGATCTTCACGACAGCCCACAAGCAAGTCTTGTGACCATAACAGGAGAGGTCAGAACCAGTGAGGCCAATAGTTCATTCGCTGGCAGGAGAAAATAGTTCCCAGCTCTAGAGAATTCAGCCTTTGCCCACATGCACACAAGCTGGTAAATTGTGGTTCAATTTCATGGGAGAAAAGCTTTGACCTTGTCAGCCAAGGTTGAAAAATCTGAAGCCCTCCCCTTCAGATTATAAAATAGAATTGATTGGGTACCCAAATAGTCAAGATAGCCTGCAGTCTAGTTTGTCCGCTTATTGGAGCTAGGTTTCCCAGCAGCAGTAAAGATGCCCCAGTCCTGCCCTAATCACCTCATATTTAACTAATGTGTGACAAGTTCATGGGAAGGCATTGAACCCCCTGAAATATCAATCAAGAGTCTGAAATTGATAATCGAGACCACTGAGTTGGGAACTTCTATAAAACTCTTAAGAATGCTCTACCCTTCTCTAGCACATCTCATCTGAGAATCGTAAATGAATGAAGCGCCTTGATAGGTCATTATTATTACTCCTGTTTTACAGATGGGAGAAACTGAGGCACAGGGATTGTGACTTGCCTACTGAAAGGACAAGCTGTATTAAAAATAAATCTGCAACTAACAAGTGGGGTCTCTGACGTTCTGTAGTTACTGCTGCTTGGGTCTCGGCTCTGTAGTAGACTGAGTAATTAGAACAGCTGTTTTCAAGGACAGCTGACAGAATGAGATGTACCATGTTTGAGTGTCTGTGTCCAGGTCTATGAAAGCCCAGTAAATAGCCACTTCAGGAAATACAGGTTTTCTGCCAATAGCCTCGTATTTCTCAGTGCCAGATGCCTCATCACAATATCGGGAACACATTCTCTAGCTGCTTTCCATTACACCTGGGTCCTTATTTGCACAGCGCTGTCCAGAACTCAGAAACTGAATGAATCCATCCTAGCCAGGATGCCATGCTAGCTGTAGGGACCTGGAAAATCCAGGAAGTTGAAGCACCTAATTCTGATCTCTTGAAAGAAGCAATTTAAATGATGGGTGAAGTGTGAAGCTTATGAAATGGATGGTGTGGGAGGAATGATGGCACTAGTTTGTGTCAAGTAAGGGCATGGGCAGGCGCTGCACTTCCCTGGCAACTCTGCCAAGACACCTCAATTTTGACTACCAGCTCCCCTGGCTATTCCAGTCCTGGGACTGTCCTAAGCAGACTCTCAGTTGTGGTGGGTTTGTGTTGTGGACTAAAATCCATTGTTTTATCACTTTTTTTTGTTTCTCTCCCACTTGCTTGGATTTAAGTCTCTCCTTCTAAGGTGAATGGCTAGTGTACTAACCCACTGTACATTTGGCCTCCAGCAAAGGCCTTTCTATAGATCTGTCATTTTTGATACAGGCTAAGAGGCCTCTGTGCTACGTGACAGCTGTAACGTAAACCATGTCTCTGCCTTTCTACTTCCAGACACATGTTTCGTATTGCTTATTTTTCCTCCTCTGCTGCTGGATAAGCCCCCAGTCATAACCCTTTAGGATTTTCACTGCAAGAAAAATTTGGCCTGTTTTTTTCTCTCTCCTATTTTTCTCCTTGTTTTTCTCTCTCCCACTTTTTTTTTGTTTTTTTTGTTTTGTTCTTTCTGTTTGGAAGCCATCTGAACTGTAATGTTTAAAAACAAATGTAAACCACAGAGCCTTCAAGAAACCGCTAATGAGTCTCTGGAATTCAAACTAGTTAGGAGATGAGTTGGGCCCAGTAATTACTGTACTATTACACAAGCAGTTCTGCAGTTTTCTTTGCGTGACAGGCGAGTGGTAAGATGCACCACCCTTTCCAAATAAGCAGGATCCAACGGGAAATGGAAGGAGAGGCTGAAAGTACTTGATCCTTCACATTTCTCTATCTGTGCAACATGTGGGGAGAACTGGCTTTCTCTCTCTCTCTCTCTCTCTCTGCTTGTTTGTAAACAGCTGAACTTTGAGCCTCTGGAGAACACACCATTTGTCAGCTCAATGCGAAGGGTTACAAAATCTTCCAAACAGCATTGAGAAATAATTGGCTTCAGATGGAGAAAACAGAGGGGCTCATGGGGTTACATCTTTGGCAGTGAGAAATGGTGAGTGCGGGAAAGGGGTGGGAGGGAGCTTTGGTAGCCAGAAGCAAGGCTGGCTCGAGGTTATTCTTGTGCACTTGGGGCTCTTTCTCCCCCGTTTCATTTCCCTCCTGTGTTGATCAAAATGTGCTCAGACCCCACAGCCTCATGTTCAGTAGGACTTGGGCTGAGAGACGTGGTGTTCTCTGCCAGAGCTGTGGGTTTCTGGTGCTGTTTTGGATAGCAGACCAGAATCTGCTCCTGCTACCATTGCTGGTCTCCATTTGGAAGCTGTGTAAAAGCTTCCCCTTTATTTCCACTGGGCACAACGTTTATATTAATTTGCACCGTAAGCTGGTTTCTCTGAATGGGTTTTGTTTTCTGAGCGTTCTGCTTGCTTCAGGGTTTAGGGGATAAAACTCAGCACCAGCTGGGAGCTCTTTTAGGTAAAATTCCCTGGCTGGAGCTTGCTGTGGTTTGACATACGCTTGCCAAAGTCGGTAGCTCCCACTGAGCAAGGAGTCACCAAAGCTGCTGGCTAAAAGAAGTACTCACACATGAAAACACCTCTGCAAAGAATGCCCTGTGGCAGATCCTGCTCATGGGTAGGGCCAAGTTCTGCACTGACGTGCACCCCATGTAACTCCAGTGAAGAAGTGAGCACAAGATACAGCCCTTAAACGGTCACTAATCAGCTAAAAGTTACTCCCTTCTGCTTCAAACCTGATGCATGTGATAAGAGTGAGCAGTAGCTGCTTTCGTTAAACTCTGTTGTAGCACAGCTTTCCTGACACCTCAAAGCTTTTGGCTCTCACCACCCTCCCCCCCCCCCCCTCCCCCAAGTGTCCTTTGCAACCAAATTCCGGCTAGCAAACCCTGTTCAATGGCTGAGCACAATTTGCCATGCAAACAGCTACAAAAGCTTGAGCTACTGCTGACTAGCTGAATCCTCCTGCTATTGAGATGCTGTGGTGGAAATGAACCCAGGCAACAACCCAGCCTTACCCCAACAGTGCCGCAGGACTGTCCTCCACCTCCGGTGGTTGTTTTTCTGTCGTCTTAAAATTCACGTCTCTCTCCCCCCATCCTGCCCCTCTCTGGCTTGGGGTTCTTTCCTCGCTTGGCTCCTCTCCACTCTGCTGCTGACAGCCAGCTGCTGTCTCTGCCGGAGCTCTTATTTTTTGTTGTTGGTCGTTCTGGAGATGTGAGGTTTCGGATTACATGTGTGCTGGGGAGGGAGGCAAGAAGTGAGCACAAGCAGAGCCTGGCAACTGGTACTAACGGTCTAGAGCGGAGCCCACGGTGCCAACACTTGTTGGAAACTTCCTATGTATCTTCCTGCCAGCTAGGTCTCGTCTTTGTTCCGATTAATGACGGCTTTTGCTGGAGTAGTCTGGGTTGGGGTCATATTGATTTCCTTTCAATAGTTCGGTTGCATGTTAAAGCAATTAACTTTCTTTATGCTGTCCAGTTTCCTGCTGGCTCCCAATGGGGAATGCACTGTTCTCTTGTGTTCTCTGAAGAAGCTAGGAATAAAGGGGATGAAATGACAATGCCATTTCCTTTAGAAAAGAAGAGGAAAGAAGGATGATCTTGTGGTTAGGATGGGGTACTCGGAGGCAGGAACCTTGTGTTATTTTCTTGGCTCTGCTACGTATCTCCGTGTGACTTTGGCCAAGTCATTTAACTTCTTGATGCCTCAATTTACCCTTCTGTATACTGGGGGCAATAATACCTACCTGCCTCAAAGGAGTGTTGAGGCTTACTTGCCACTGATACATTGTTTACTCTGCTTGTGTGTGGTCCCATAAGATGCCTTTTCGCCCCTCCCCCCCCGCCCCCGAAATTGGCAACTAGCTGAACAATTGTTTTTTATTAACTAATTCCTGAGTTGTCTTGGTGCTTTGCTCCATTCAAGAGGATCTCCCCTCCCAAATGGTTGGGATCCCTATTCAGCAGACCTGGCGTCTCTCCCTAGTGTATCTCACTGGAGATGCAATATCTTTTCAGAGACACGTAGTAGCTATGCTAAGATAAATGCACCTTTCCCTGGTATTTTATCTTATCTCCAACCAGAGAGGGAAGGGGCTGAAACATTCTTCACTGGACAAAAGCAGATGGCATAAAGAAAGGAGAGGCAGGGCACTGAACTCTGATGAACATCCTCGTTATCATCTTGTCTGCAGTGATAGGGTTTCACTAACATTTCGCATCATGTTACTGAAATTTATCAGTGTTTGCTTTTCTTTCTGTCCCTTAACACAAAATCAAGGGGGTTTCTCAGTGAAATGAAAGGTGACTACATTTAGAAAAAATTGTCAGTCAACCTGTGGAACTCGCTGCTGCAGGGAGAGAGACAAATACTATGGCTGGATTTGTAAAGGGCTGGATAACTTCAGGACACTTGTGACAATGTAATCTGAGATAATGGGTATAACCAAGTCTCATGCTTCAAGGCTTGTGGGGCAGAGGAAGGCTATCCCACCATGTAGATCGTTGCACAACTAGCTAGGTACAGTAGAACCTCGATTTTTTTTTTTTTTTTTTTTACAAACGCCAATCTTATGAACAACCAGTTACACAAACCCTGCTTCGCAGCCATGGGAACAGATCACATAACACAAGTGATGTCTCTGAAGAACAAGTCGTCATTCCTTCACAGTCCGATTCCTTCAGTGCATTGGAAATGTTTGCAGTGGTTTGAAGAAGAAAGTGGTACAGTACATCATACTGCAACTTATGCACTGTACCTGCTGCAATTGAGATGTTTAGTTTAATGAACTCTTCAATTTTGTGAACCACTCAATTACCAATGTGTTTGTAAAATAGCGGAGTTATTGTATTTTATTTGTTTTGCCTTCATCTGAAGCATTAAAGTTTTGGCTGTTAACAGGACACCAGTGGCTTCAGAGCTCCTCCGTTCTTTGCTGCAGCATTCCAGGGCAAAATCTTGTTTGTTGGTATTAGGGGGTTAAATGTACATGCAAACATCTTCCCCTCCCTCCTAACCCTGTCACTAAAGCTCTGAGGGGAAGGAGGGAGGCATGACCAGCCGCTATTATGTGCTTCACTCTTAACTCCAAGAGGAGTGGTGTGTGTCGGACTAATGAGAGAATAATGCCTTCACTTTTTTCTCTCTTTGAGAAACAAAGAACTGACTCACAGAAGTCCTTTGACATTTCTGTAATGGTGCTGCAGTGGCAGGACCTGCAGCACCCTGCCGTTCTTTTGGAAGGGTAGCGGGAGAGACTCAAATGTCTCTCCCTTTTTTCCCTGGCTGTGAAAGACCTCTTTCTCTGAATTCAGGACCAGAATGAGTCATTGCTGCTTTGCAGGGGGATAGAAAGCCATCTTTGTAGTAGCCCCTATTCAGCTTTCAGTGACCTGGGCTCATAGTACAATTAATTCACTGTCTCGATCCCCTTACCTGGGTAGTAGTGTGTTCCTTCTGACTTCAGCACACACGCTCGCACTGAGCTTGTTTGGAGCCTGTTGCTTTAGGTTTCTTCACCAGCTCTTGGCTGTGTTTTCTGCTTGGTAAATCAAAACCCCTGGGTTGCAAGAGAGTTAATGAATAGGCAGTCATTATGGACTTTTAACAGAGTCTACTTGAAATGCCTGGAGCCAACAGATACTCTGCTGGATTCCTTGCCATCTTCTGGGCAGGAATCCGGTCTTAACCCCCGGCCCCCGCCCCCTTTCCATGCACCTGTTTGTAGATGTCACCATTCAGACCTGCCTTTAAAAGGTAGTTTCTAATGGAGGAAATACTTCTTTTCCTCTTTTCCCTTTGTGGCCATTTTGCTGCTGAAGCTGCCAAGCCAGCTGGAGTGCTTTTGGTAGAGAAGAGAAAATGGTCCCGCCCAACTCTTTAATAATTATAGTCGTCTTTTACATTTGTGTTGTTTTAGTTGCAGAGCCTGTTAGAGGCCAAGCCCAAGTCGGCTGTGCTACACAGATGCCCTGTGAAGTAAGTTCACTGGAGTTGCATCTTTGTAACTGACAGCAAAACTTGGTCCAATGTTGTCAACTGTTTGGGGGAGTTACAACCTTAAGATGAGACTTGGCACCAAGGGCTAGATATTCAAAAGCAAGCCATGCATCTGAAATACGCTTTTCTCTCTGTTTCCCAAGTGCTGCGTAAATAAATTAATCATCATCATTATATTGTATGTGTCCAAAATGTGCTAGACACAATACATCAGATGCTATATACAAATCAATAATAAGCAGCTAGCCATTAATCCATTTCCATGGCCTGGCTCTAGTAGAGAGAAGTGGTGCATGTGTGAGAGGGGAGAAAAGACTAAAGTACTTCAATTGTATGCTCACTGGGGCAGGGAGCGTCCTTTTTGTTCTGTGTTTGTACAGCACCTAGCACAGTGGGGTCCTGGTCCGTGACTCAAGCTCGTAAGCAGGATGCTAGTACAAAAAACACGTAAGATTTTGAGTAAAATCCCTGCAGCTGTTGTTGATGTGTGGGAAAGTGAGGCGCTTGAGAAAATGTTCCCTGTTCTAAAAAAATCCCAATCACACTTTTATAGATTTAGCAAAAGCAGGTCTATGAGAAAAGTAGCAAAAATGTAGTCCTTACTGAGGACTGGTGTCTGCTTGATTTAACAAAGTTATGGCTATTTGAAAATTGTGTCTTGAGAAAATGTCTGTCTGCACTTCACTTAGTCACTGCTTCCCAGCTAGCTAAGGGCAGGTCTGCACTGCAGCTGGGAGCGTGCTTCCTAGCGCAGGGGTTCTCAAACTGGGGCTCACGAGGTTATTACATGAGGGGTCGCAAGCTGTCAGCCTCCACCCCAAACCCCGCTTTGCCTCCAGTATTTATAATGGTGTTAAATATACAAAAATGTTTTTAATTTATAAGGGGGGGGGGGTCGCACTCAGAGGCTTGCTATGTGAAAGGGGTCACCAGTACAAAAGTTTGAGAACCACTGTCCTAGCAGAATAGACAGACACACGCTAGCTCTGTTCAAGCTAATGCACTAAAAATAGCTGTGTAGCCGGGGTAGCATGGGCAGCAACATAGGCTAGCCACTTGAGTACGTACCTAGGGGATCCAGGCGGATTTGTACTTGGGTGTCTAGCCTGAGTCACTGCCCATGCTACCCCCAGCTACCCTACTAATTTTAGTGTGCTAGCTCGAAGCAGGCTGTCAACTGTAGTGTAGATGTATCCTAAGTGAGCACTGTTTGCTTTTAAGGAACTTGAAACCCTGCTGTTGATACTTGAAAGCCCTGCAAATAGGTCTTGAGTAGCTTATGGGAGGGCATGCGAGCTCTGGAAGTCAGATAGATCTGGATTTCCTCCAGCCCTCTATGAACAACAAATAAATTAAATGCAGGATCACAAAAATTAAGGTTCCAACATCTATGTTGTACCCATGTTCTAATGTTCCATTCCTGTTTTTCTTATTAAAAATGTGTAGCTTAATATGTTACTCCTTTGTGATAAAATTAGGGCTGTCAAGCGATTACAAAAAAATGATCGCACGATTAAAAAAAAGTGATCGCGCGATTAATCACACTGTTAAACAGTAGTAGAATACTATTTATTTAAATATTTTTGGATGTTTTCTACATTTTCAAATATATTGAGTTCAATTATAACATAGAATACAAAGTGTACAGTGCTCACTTTATATTTATTTTTTATTACAAATATTTGCACTGTAAAAAATCAAAATAAATAGTATTTTTCAATTCATCTCATACAAGTACTGTAGTGCAATCTCTTTATCATGAAAGTTGAACTTACAAATGTAGAATTATGTACAAAAAAACTGCATTAAAAAATAAAACAATGTAAAACTTCAGAGCCTACAAGTCCTCTCAGTCCAATCGCTCAGACAAACAAATTTGTTTACATCTGCAAGAGATAATGCTGCCCACTTCTTGTTCACAATGTCACCTGAAAGTGACATCAGGCGTTCTCATGGCACTGTTGTAGCTGATGTCGCAAGATATTTACATGCCAGATGCGTTAAAGATTCGTATGTCCCTTCATGCTTCAACCACGATTCCAGAGGACACGCGTCCATGCTGATGATGGGTTCTGCTCGATAACAATCCAAAGCAGTGCAGACCAACACAGGTTCATTTTCATCATCAGAGTCAGATGCCACCAGCAGAAGGTAGATTTTCTTTTTTGGTGGTTCGGGTTCTGTAGTTTCTGCATCAGAGTGTTGCTCTTTTACGACTTCTGAAAGCATGCTCCATACCCTCTTCCCTTTCAGACTTTGGAAGGCACTTCAGATTCTTAAACCTTGGGTCAAGTGCTGTAGCTATCTTTAGAAATCTCACATTGGTACCTTTTTTTTGTTTTGTCAAATCTGCAGCAAAAGTGTTCTTAAAATGAACAACATGTGCTGGGTCATCATCCAAGACTGCTATAACATGAAATATATGGCAGAATGCGGGTAAAATAGAGCCGGAGACATACCATTCTCCCCCAAGGAGTTCAGTCACAAATTTAATTAACACATTATTTTTTTAATGAGTGTCATCAGCATAAAATCATGTCCTCTGGAATGGTGGCCGAAGCAGGAAGGGGCCTATGAATGTTTAGCATATCTGGCACGTAAATACCTTGCAATGCCAGCTACAAAAGTCCCATGCGAATGCCTGTTCTCACTTTCTGGTGACATTGTAAATAAGAAGTGGGCAGCATTATTTCCCGTAAATGTAAACAAACTTGTTTGTCTTAATGATTGGAGTGCGTGGACTTGTAGGCTTTAAAGTTTTGCATTGTTTTGTTTTTGAGTGCAGATATGTAACAAATAATATACATTTGTAAGTTGCCCTTTCACAGTAAAGAGATTACACTACAGTCCTTGTATGCGGTGAATTGAAAAATACTGTTTTTTATTTATCATTTTTACAGTGCAAATATTTATAATCAAAATAATAATAAAAAGGGGGAAGTGTACACTTTGTTGTAATTGAAATCAATATATTTGAAAATGTAGAAAAGCATCCAAAAATATTGAATAATTTCAATTGGTATTCTGTTGTTTAACAATGCAATTAAAACTGCGATTAATCGTGATCCATTTTTTAATCATGATTAATTTTTTTGAGTTAATTGCGTGAGTTAACTGCGCTTAATCTATAGCCCTAATTTCAAATATTGTGGGTGTATATTCAGCACTCCTACTATCACTTGTCTATTCTAAACTGTATCATGATATATATTAATATGATCCTATGTACTATCTAGGAGCAATTTGAAGACAAACTGAAAGCATGGGCTTACAAGGGATATAGAGTTTCCCTTAAGAACATACTTTGCATTCTCATACACGTGTAGAGCTTGCTTGCTTTGTAGTAGGTGATTTTTTTTAAAGTGGGTATTTTTAAATCAATTCTGTTCTGTGTAGGAGTTACATCGCTATTTTTTCAGGGCTTCAAGTCCTAGACACTCTACAGATATGTTAAAGACAAGACACTTGCTAAGAGCTTACAGTCTAAAAGACAAGGGGATACAATATACATGGAAAATGGAACTAGTTGATGTTGGATATGGATCTTGTTTCACTTTTTAATTTTTTCTTTAAATAATCCCCTTGTCCCCACCTTTCCCATCAGCCCTGGCCCGCTTGTTCAGTTATTGCAATCCTAGGTTTCAAAAACCTCCTCATTCCCCGTCATCTAGCTGAAGAGAGGACTGCCTGGTTCCGCCCTCTCTAGCCAAATCAGATGATGCTTTCACCAGTTCAAGCATGGGGTGCTTTTGGATGTGGGGGTTTCTCTTGTCCCTGTAGTGACTGAGCATATATCTGTATACTGTAATATAGACACATCTTGAGGAGCTAAACTGTCTGCCCTGGAAAATCTAGTCACCCACACATGCCTGGTTGCTAGTTGAGTATAACTGGTTGGGCAATATTGCCTGAGCAGATGGCCTGGTTTTCATTGCTCACTAAAATGCCTGTTGAATCCTCGTGGAGATTTGGCCATCTCTTTTGTCCCCCGGAAGGGGTATGTCTAGCTGGGACTGTGCATCCCAGCCCAGGTAGACGGACTTGCGCTAGCTCGGCTCAAGCTAGTATGCTAAAACTAGTAGTGTGGACATTGTGGCAACTCAGGCTTGACCTCCGGGGTCTGAACTCAGGTGGCTAGCCCTAGTCTTCGCCAGAGCGGCAACGTCCAGACTGCTGTTTTTAGCACACTAGCTCAAGCCCCGCTAATGCAAGTGTCTGCCTGTGCTGAGAGGCTCCAGCTGGGTAAAAGAACTAGCCTGTCATCCTTTGAATTACCACTGTGATTTCCGTAACGTAAAATAAATGAGATGCTCACCATTGTGTGATCAATGGACCTATCCAAAATCAGTGCAGCAAAACTGATCTAAATACATGTTTATCTCAGAACCCCAAACCGATCAAATGGAACATGTTTATCCGAGAGACCAGAACTAGTGCAAGTGTAAGGGGCCTCTCTGTGCGACTGGCTCTGCTCTGACAAAAGTCAATAGTAAAACTTGTGGGTTTTCAATCAGACTTACCTTAAACTGGGTAGTAAGGTGTTGGCTAGTCCACAGCCATGTCGTCTCTGGCTCTTCCATTGTTTCAGCAGCCTTTGCGATCGCCCTGATCGAAACTGAGAACAAAGTAGTATTTGGAGTATGAATAAACTAATAGGCCTATTTCTCCCTTCCACTTAGCGCTCCATACACATAGTGTAAGGGCAGCTGAATTTCTGCTTGTGCAGCATATTGGGGTGTGGGGTAACAGTGTGTGTAACCTGGGGGTTTGGGATGGCTGTCTGTTTGCAGTGGCACTGCCCTTAAAAAGTGAGCATTCAAAAGCGCCCGGTGTTGGCCTGACTGTGCTCTTATGGAGGTCAGTGTAAGACTCCCCTTGACTTCAGTGTGGGAGTTAGGCCAACACTGAGAGCTTCTGAAAATCCCTCCTGAAAAGTCCAAAACAGATGAGTTTGGGACAGCCCCATGTTGCCCTTGCTATGGTGTTTTCCTTCACCCCACCCCATGTTGCAGGTGTTGCAGATTGGATCTGCAGTATTACGTATCTTTCCAGAATGTTCTCACCCCTTCCGTGCCTCCCGTACTTTACCTCCCCCCCTTGCAGTAATTGTTCTCCCATCAGCATGTCGCTGTTCCCTTCTTTCTCTTGTCTCCTAGATGTCGCCATGCTGCCATAGCAAAGTACTTTGGAGATGTCACCCCCCCTTGTAACAAGTGCTGTGATTACTGCCAGAACCCAGGAGCAGTGAAAAAGCAGCTGGATTCCCTGGAGCTGAGCAGCAACAGCTGGAGCAGAACCTGCATTGGACCCACAGGTTCCTCTCGGGATGCCTATGACCCAGAGCTATACGAAGGAGGGAGGAGAGGCTCTGGAGGCTTTAGCAGGTTCGGATTTGATTGCTGAGCCTCCCAGAGACTGCGGCACATTCTGTTGGGGAGGGTGGAGCTCCTCCTCTTTGGACCCCCCTGCTGCCAGCCCAGCTGCTCCTAATTTCAGCAGATATTTCTGTGTGGTGTTTTCTTGTCACTTATGGCCTCAAGACCAGGGACTTTTTTCCATATACTGTGGCTGGCTCAATCAGATTCATATCCCTGGGAGCCAGAAGCTGACCTCAGATGATCTAGAACAATTGATTGTCCCACAGAATGTAGCTGATTCAAGGAACTGGCCTAAATTTTGCATCTGGGTTAGGAGACAGAGGAACTAGACTTTAGAGAGACTAATCAAGTGGCTAGCTCCAGACTTTTCCTGGATTCTAGTCCTAGCACTGACTCACTAACCTAGGGCAAGTTGCTTAACCTCTGCGTCTCCGTTTTCCCCTTACCTGTAAAACAGAGATGGGTGTTGGGAAGTGTGATTAAATCTATATAGTGCTTAGCACACTTGGATGATGATGCTATAGACATGTGCCATGGTGGTGCTGGTAGTAATTATTAATTTTTCCCCAGTGTGTAACTCCTGTTTTGCAAGGGGATTTTGTGTTTGAAAGCAAAAGGCTGTTAGCACTGCTGGGCTACAGCCATCATGCGGTCAGACACAGTGCAAGCGTCTCTGCACACTTCTACCTATGCAGCTCTGTCATGATCTGCAGCACTGACTGCCGTTCCAGCCCTCTGCTTCCACAGGTTGACACAGATTGGTAGCTTTAGTTATCAGATGGCCCTGGCAGTAGGATGAGGCCAAATGACTAGTGACCCTGAGCTATACAGTAACTCCTCGTTTAATCATAGAATATCAGGGTTGGAAGGGACCTCAGAAGGTCATCTAGTCCAACCCCCTGCTCAAAGCAGGACCAATCCCCAGACAGATTTTTGCCCCAAATCCCTAAATGACCCCCTCAAGGATTGAACTCACAACCCTGGGTTTAGCAGGCCAATGCTCAAACCACTGAGCTATCCCTCCCTAATGTTGTAGTTTGTTCCTGAAAAACACGACTTTAAGCGAAACGATGTTAAGCTAATCCAATTTCCCCATAAGAATTTAATGTAAATGGGGGGGGAAGGGGGGATTTAGGTTCCAGGGGAAAAAATTTCACCATACAAAAGACTATATTTTTTTATACACATACACACACACACACACAGTTTTAAACAATCAGTTTAATACTGTACACAGCAGTGATGATTGTGAAGCTGGGTTGAGGTGGAGGAGTCAGAGGGTGGAAGCGGGTGGGATATTTCCCAGGGAATGCCTTACTGCTAAATGATGAACTAGCACTCGGCCGAGCCCTCAAGGGTTAACACATTGTTGGTAATGTAGCGTCACACTCTACAAGGCAGCACGAATGGAGGGAAGGGAGACAGCATGGCAGAGAGAGACAGACACACACACTGTGTGTGTGAGAGAGACGTGCATTGCCCCTTTAAGTACGCTGACCCCACTCTAAGTACATTGCCTTTTTAAGTAGATCAGCAAGTTGAGACAGCAGCTGCTGCCAGGAAGCTCCCTCAGTCCTGAGCCCTGTCCTCCTGAGCCCTGTCGTGTCCCCCCGTGCTCTGCGGAGATGTGGTACAGGAGTGGGGGGAGGGGGGCACCCTGACATTAGCACCCCTCTTTCTCCCCACCCCACCCCCCTGCACAGCAAGCAGGAGGCTCCTGGGAGCAGCTCCAAGGCAGAGGGCAGGAGCAGCTCACGGCAGTGTGGGGAGGGACAGCTGAACTACCTGGCAATTGATAGCCTGCTGGGTGGCTGCAGCACAGGGAACTTAGGGGAGTGGGGAGCTGATGGGGGGGGGGGGGGGCTGCCAGTCCACCCTGGTTCCAAGCCCCCACCAGCTAGCTGCAACTGGCTGCTCTTTCTGCAAGCAGTGGACAAAGCAGGCGGCTGCCAAACAACGTTATAAGGGAGCAATTTTAAACGAGCCTGTTCTCTAATTGATCAGCAACGAAACAACGTTCACCGGGCCGACATTAAGTGAGGAGTTACTGTATTTGAACCCAGGACTCCAAAGGCTATTGCTTTAACACAGGGCACTGCTTGCTACCTACTTTACTGATTTTGTGCCGCTTGGCTGTACTGTCTGTTCAAAGCTGTAGTGGTCACTGAGGACCCAGCTGTGCCAACCGTACTCGCTGTTGTTGATTTCAGTGGACTCTTAGTTGAGGAAGTACTGCTCAACTTGAGTAAGGATGGCAGAACTGAGCTCTAAGGTGTGGTCATAAAAGTCCATTCATTAGAAAACACCTTCCTGATATGATTCAGGCTTTCTAAGGCCTTTAGACTAGCTACTGCTCCCTCTGCAGGAATTTGTATCCCTCTCCTAACTCTCCTGCCTTCTCATCCAGGTGTGATGAAGGAAACCGTGGGAGCGGGGACGAAGCCAGTGAGGAAAATCGGAAACGGGAGTGGTGCAACTTCTACAAAAAGCAGATGAATCTGCGTAAAGTGAGTTGACATCCCTTCTCTAAGAGATCCGAGGGCTTCTGGCTTTTGGCCTCTGTACAGCGTACCTGCCTCTACTGCAGACACAGCAACTTCCTGTGACTAGCAGCAGGACAATCAGTGGTGTAACAGATAACGCCTCTCTGGGTGACCAACGGACATATTGGCAAATGAAAAACCAGAAGTCTGTAAATCTGAGAGCTAGCATTGCCCTCTCTAGTTTTACTACATTCAGATATACAGGCCTTGTCTCCAGACTCTGGACCAGATCCTCTCATGCCAGTTTTCCTGTGGAATGGGGTGCTCAGAGGAGGAAAGCTCTCCACGGTTTCCTGAGCTAATTTGTCCTGAAGCCATTCTGTCTGGGGGTGTTTTCCACCCCCCTCTTCAGTCCCTCTGATCTCCCATGCACCTTGGAGCTCCACCAAAAGTCAGAGCCATCTGCTGAGATTCAGGAGCCGCCTGACTATTCCTCCTGCTTCCTGGAAATATGTTTCCATTAACATTCCACAGTGCACAGTGACCTCTGCAGAAAACTTAGCGCAACCTCAGTCCTCTAAGGATTCCTCCAGAGGCTGGGGGTGCAGAGGGCTGGATGGTGGGTGCATCTCCAGCTGGCCCTCGGCCCCTGGACCGATCTCCAGATGGAGATCCCTCCATTGGTAAGGGGCAGAGTAGAGGGAGGATGTTTTATGAAGATTGTTGATGGCTCCTGTCCCTCTACAACTTATTGCATGGAAAAAGGTGAAGGATCTTGGGGAGTGATGGGATTCTTGTAAATGGAGACTGGCATAAGGGGAACTAGCTTGTTACATTTAATAGATGTAACCAAGTCTCTGATAAACTGGGAGCCTGCATTTCTGCTCCAGGAAGAAGTGGAAAGTACAGCAGCCTATGTCTGTGCCCTGCAGGATAAACCCCAGCACAGACAGATAAAAAAGGGGCTGCCAAGATAAGAACCAACAGTGCAGGGAAATGGCACCATCTGCCCCTCATTCTTCCCCCTTCCCTCCCTCAACTCCGGTGCTCCATGTCCTGCCCCCACCCGTCTCCCCGCAGGGGATTAATGACTATTACTGGAGCAGGGGGATGAACTCGGAAATCCACCAGTAGACTCACCTATATTTAACCCTCTGAACCTCTAGCATCATAATGATAATACTTCATCCTCCTATGGAGCTTTTCAGCCCCAGATCTCAGTGCTTTAACGCGAACGAATATAGCCTCACCCCACCACTGTGAGGACAGGTAAGCATGACTCTGACCCATCTGCAGCATGGTGTAATAAGGCACAGAGAGGTTAAGTGACTAGCCCAGGGTCTCTCAGTGAGCAGTGGCAGTGCTGGAAATAGAATCCAGCAGTCCTATCTCCTAGGGCTCGTCTATGCAAACAGTTAGTTCGCAGCAAGCTGGGGTGTGAAGCTGTCACCCTGCTGATGCACATTAACAGTTCATTGATGCACTTTGATCTAGTGCTCTTTGAAATGGGATGAAATCAGAGCACATTAATGAACTGCTAATGCATTTCAGCAGGGTCCCTGTGGACAGTTTGTCTGCGACAGGCTAATGCGGAGTAGATTCACATCCCAGCTTGCTGCAAACAAATTGTTCATGTAGACATCCTTAGTCTTCTGCTCTGACCATTAAACTGCATTTCCTACTAGCATCACTGCTGCAGTACTGGTGCCCATGTTGTCCTCAGCTCCTTAATAGTAGCTGTTGCTACATCCACCCTTGTGCCTTGCTGCTGCTTGATCTGGTTTCTATAATTTGTTCCAATTGCTGCCTTTACTACACGGTTTTGATTCCCATTTATGTGAAGAAAATCTCCTTGACGTTATTTACGAGCTGGACCCTGCCCTACTCTAGTCAAGGGGATCCTGTCTGCTTTAACATATCTAATATTTGACTGGCCTCAGTCAGCCCCTCTGGCCTTTGCATTGCAACCCTTACCTGCTCCCCAGTCTCTTCTGTCCTTTTTGCTGCCTTCCCCGCACCCTTAGAATTTTGGCATCATCCTTCCTGGAACAGGTGACTGGAAAGGCATACAGGGTCTCTCGTGTTCTCTGTAGTCCTACATATATGTTGCTCATGATGGAAATGTTTGATCTCTCTCTCTCTCTCTCTTTTCCTGCAGGGCAAAGAACCAGAAAAAGATGACTTTGTTCCTCCAGGTAGATCTCTCCATTGCTTTACAGTTTTACCAGATGGTCTCGATCAGTGAGAGAGTTCCATGGGGAAGGAGAACATTGTGGTTGCCTTATGTAGCACCAATATCTGGGAATAACAAAGAATGCAACTTAATCCTCTCCTGTGGCTGGATGTTCCACAAAGAGGACACAGCTGAATTCACCCATACTCCAACTGTTGGGCACCAGGACCAGAGCAGTGGGTCCCTGGCTGTGGAACTCCTTGCTGGAAGAGGTCGGTCTAAGCCCAAATCTGAGATTGTTCAGGTCAAGATGTAGATTGCATCTTTCTGATACAGCCTGCCCCAGAGGAACACCTTTTGATCTGGGCTTTCGGCCTCTCTAATTTTGTGCCACGTTTAAATACCCCAGTTCTGGCCACTGTGTCAAACCTGAGCACCTGAGGGAGGTTTTGCTGTTTTGACCTGTGCTGTTTGGAGCTTTGTCAAGTGGCAGAATTATTGCTACAGGCCAAAGGGGTGCCCTACAGCAGTGGCTCTCAAACTTTCCAGATTACTGTACCCCTTTCAAAAGTCTGATTTGTCTTGTGTATCTCCAAGTTTCACCTCACTTAAAAACTTACAAAATCAGACACAAAAATACAGAAATGTCCCAGCACACTATTATTGAACAATAGCTGACTTTCTCATTTTTACCATAGAATTACAATATTTATATTCCAATTGATTTATCTTATACTTGCATTTCAGTGTATAGTATATAGAGCAGTATAAACAAATCATTGTCTATGAAATTTTAGTTTGTGCTGACTTTGCTAATGCTTTTTATGTAGCCTCTTGTAAAACTAGGCAAATATCTAGAGGAGTTGATGTACCCCCTGGAAGCTCTCTAAGTACCTGCAGAGTACACGTACCCCTGGTTAAGACCCACTGCTCTACAGAATATGTTGCTCTGCTCAACTCCCCCCTACCCCCCATCTCGCCCTGAATGAGGTTGCAGAGCCCACGAAAGCTTATGCTCTAATAAATTTGTTAGTCTCTAAGGTGCCACAAGTACTCCTGTTCTTTTTGAATGAGGTTGTTTTTTCTGAGAATTGAAGGCCCTGAAAGGGGCTCGCTGGGACTGAGAGCTCTTTGACGAGCAGCAAGTCTTGTGCTTGTGACACAGACGTACCCACCTCAGTGATCTCACCTCAGCTCCCTCCTGTTCTTGAACTTGTCCTTCCCCCTGCTCAAGGGGAACTTTGTAATGGCCCGTGGGTGGCATGGTGGGAGGGCAATTCCAAGAGATGCCGTACTAACATCCCGCCTGGTAAGGGTGGTGGGGTGGCATGGCAAGGAATGGAAGGGTGGAGAGCGTCTCTTTAAAACGTCACTTCTCTGGTAGATGCAGGCTGCCCCCTGAAAGACCCCGCCAGCCAGAAAATCTCCAAACTCACGGTCAAGGTAAGGAAAGGCCTGGATGAATTCAGTGCGGCGTTCTCACCCCCTCTGCTAGTAACTCTTGTCTGAGACTGGCCAGAGGTGCTGCCTGCTCCTTCCTGTCCCTTCAGGGGGTGGAGGAGAAAGGCAATGCCATTCCTGCAAGAGGATCTCCTCTCTCTCCTTTTGGTTTTAGGCCCGAGAACACTGCTTGAAGATGTTGGTAGAAGCTCTGAGCAGCAACCAGAAGGCAGCCCCGACAGGACATGGGTATTAAACAAGGCACAGGAAGGGGTAGAGAGAAGAGGTCCTGATAGCAGGGCTCTCCTTGCTCTGAGCAAGATCATTGTGTGCAATAGTCACCCTTGTCAGTGAATCACCTCTGGGGCTCTGCGAGAAGCCTGACGTGCAGCGCTCTTCCCTCCATCCCCATTCATATCTCCTTGCTGGGCTCCACGGAGATTCACCAAGCCCCCTCTGAGTGTGCTCCGAGCCTCCTGGGTGGTAGTTCCACCAGCTCCCTTTATGGTGATTCCAGGGCTTGCTGTTCCCCTTTGCCCCACCAGAGGGGGATAGCGTACTACACAAAGTCCGTGCAGACCCACACAAACCAGAGAATCTCCAAATGTGCGTGAGGAAAGAGTCATGCTTTGAAGTAAATCTGCTGTGCCCCTGCCAGGCACTAAAACAGCCCCTTGACCACCACCTGCAGTTTTTACACATTCGGGCTTAAATCCCAGCCCTGCTTCTGCACCGGCCCTCTCCCAACCCAGACCCTTGCGGGAGACACTTCACCAACATGAGCACTCCTCTCGCAAGTGGAGAGCTGTGTCCTACCTGAACTGACCGCAGCGTGTGTTGCAGGTCAGACCCTCACGCCTGCGCCGTGGAGATGGAGTATGAGGCTTTCAGAACCAGTAAAATGTCCAACTTGTACAAGGCAACTGTGCTAAAGAAGGTAAGGAGCTTGCGGGGGAGGGGGGGAGCTGGAGCTGCTCCCTCCTGTCCCTGGTGTCACCACTGCCATAGCCCTTGAGCATGGTACATGTTAGACTCAAGGGGCGCGTTCCCGCTATGTGTTACAGCTCTCGCTCTGCCCTGCTTACCTCCCTCAGGCTGTTTCTTCCTGGTATCCCTTCCAGGAGGAGCTTTTATCTCACTGGATTCTTCCTCCCTGTTGGCTGTCAGCTGTTGATCAGAACATCTGTCAAAACATCTGCAGCCATCGGAGAGCAACCCAGCCTTAAAAATAAGAAGGGCGGGGGGTTGCCCCAACCACCCTGTGGCTGCACCATCATTACATGGTAGAAATATCCTGAGTTGGGCTAGGCAGTTGGCTCGAGCCATCCTGGGGTAATTCATGGCCATAAGGCAGGAGCAGCCCTTGGTGGAGACCTGCCCTTTGCCAGTGAGGATTGCGATGCATGCTGAGGAAGAGGGAGACGTAAAGACTCTGCCATTGGGCGATGTTCTTCCTCTCTTCCAACCCAAGGTAGCGGAGATCAACAAAGCCTCGAAAGAAGGGGAGCTGTATCCAGCATTTGGGTCAGGAGCTGGTGGCGGCAGCAGCCCCAGGACGAAGTCTGAACCCTCAGCTGAAGATGGCTTTCTCCCTGCATCCCAAGTCTATTCGGTGAGTACAGGTGACTGCTGCACGGAACGATGACAGGGCTTGCAAAGCCTATTGCCTGGAAGTATTGTGGCCGTGTAAAATATCACACTGCCCAGCTGGTTGTATGAAAACGCCGAATGCCTGAGCTAGAAAACGGCCAGGCAGTTTTTGGCTAGGCTGTCTAACGTGCTTGAGGTGAAGCTGGGCAAAGAGGAAAAGGTGAACAATGGGCTTTGGGGTATGGTTCTTTGCAAGGTTTGTTGCTTAGCTTTGGCTGAGTGTTTGTGGTGGAATGTTTTCCCTCCCATCCTGCTCCTCCTGCACATGGTGCTCTTGTGGTGAGGACAGCTCAACCCCCTTGTCATGCTGGATCTCCTGCTTTTCAGACTGTATTTTGCCAAAGAGACTCCCCTCCTATCTAACTTGTCATCGCTCAACCAAGGATATTGCCCGTCCCCGTATTCTGGGGCTACAGCTTTCCTCCACCCCCGTCCCCCTTACTGTGCAGCCATGACTGCTCTGATGTGTCTGCTTCTGGTTTTAGACAGTGTGCGCTCCCTGAAAGGAGTGTGCTGCAGAGTGGCACCAACACAGCTGGCAGACCCAACACTAGACCTAGCAGTCATTGGCAGACTCCATCCAGCGACACTGGACTGGCTGGCTTAAGCTCTGTAGCTCATTACCTATCACTAATCCCGGTCCTCTCCCACTGCCAGATCCAATCCAGAGCGGTGGTGGCTGAAAGCTGTTACCATCTGATGGCTTTTCAGTAGCTCTGTGAAGTGGGTTTGCTGGGCTCAGTACAGTGAACAAGTGCTCACGTTGCAGAAACCACTCTTGGTACTGCCTGCACCTTTGTTGGCAGCCTCAGCAGAGAGGCTGCAGGAAGTCAGAGAGTGTAAGGCTGGACTGAACTATCCCTCAACCCAGGGGGGTGATTCCTCTGGGTCAGGGTGAAGCACTTTGGGAGGGGAAATTTGTCCTCCTGCTTCCTGTGCTGTGGGAAGCTCTGCTGGCCAGGGCTGTGAACCTGGCTTCTTTCACATTCGTTGGCAGCTCCTGCACGTTGCTGTAAGCCAGGGCACATGGCTGGTGTGGTTCATAGATGCCCCCAATACCTGCCTCTTGTGCCACAAGAGGGAAAGCCTGACACACAGCTGCCTGCAGCGTGCCCTAGTGCAGCCCCTCTCCCAGCTTCTCCAGAGCCTCCTGCTGAGGTTCTGGCTGTTTGTCCCCACATCTCCTATATACCCATCCCAGCCATGGCCCCATGATGTCACAAGATCTCATCAGCCTCCTCCTGGCTCTGGCCAATATGGCCATCCATTCCAAACTCAGCAGGGAGGTTCTCTGTAACTGGAGGGGACTTTTTCCATTCCCTGGGCATTTCTTGCCTCTGGGTAGCATCCACTGATGCCTTGGTCTCCTTTGCAGAGCAGTGGGCATTGTCCGGTGTTCTCTGCTTGGTGTGCCCATCCAGTTCCCTGGTTTTGCACCTTTGTCATCCAGTTTTATCATTGTTTGGTTCCAGGGAATCACTTTTCTGGGTCATGTGGCCTCTCCCTCACCTGAGGGGGCAGGCCATTAGGTTGGTGGCTCTACCCGCTGCCTTCCTGAACTCTAACAGACAGTACCTTTCACCAGCAGTAAATTCACAAGTCAAAATTAAGCCATCTCCATTGACTTCTGAATAACGCTCCTGTGACAAACCATGTGCACGTAATGGAAGGAACCAAGTCTCCATTTTGTGTCCCCCAGTGTGGGGGGGGGTGTGTGTGTAAACAGGGAGACCACTTCCTTGGCAATGCCTTTGTAACCCTCTAGTGCCCTCCCTCTGTCTCCTTTCCTTTTCTTTGTAGTTTAAACCCAAGCGGATAGGAGCTGGGTTTCGAAAAAGTTCCAGCTTGTTCCAGACTGCTGCCGAACTGCTGAAGACAAAGGAGGAGAGTGATGCGACGCCTGTGGAGAGGGAAGCGGATAGTCCAAACTGGCAAGGTGACAGCAAATGTGATTCAGAAATGGCCAGAGTCTCTGTCGTCAAGAGCAAAGAGAGGGTGACCAAAGCAGTACACGAAAGTGCTGTGGAAGCAATACAGGCCCATGACAAGAGGGGACAGCAACCCAGTCCAGATGCAGATGCCGCCCTGTCAGATAGCCCTACCAAGAAGGCAAAGCTCACCAAGAAGCAACAGCTGCTAGCAGAAGCAGCCAGAAAAGAATCCCAGAACATTTCCAAATTCTTCTCTCTCACCAAAGCTGGGCTTAAAACCTCAGGATGTGCCTCGGCAGAGGAAGACGATTGTCCTGTGAGTGAGCTATCTCAGTCTCTTTCTCAAAGAGTATGTCAGGAGAAAGAGGAACCTCAGGAAAATGAAGATGTCTCAGGAGGAGCTTCGGCCGGGCAACCCCAGATGGAGGACCATGAGTCAAAAAAGATGGAGGAAGCACTGACTGAGAGAAGTCAGGACTTGAAGTCGAAACACGACCCTGGATCTGAAGCCACACAAGCAGGATTAGATGGTCAGACAAAACCAAGGTGAGAGAGCTCCCGAGGTCCTGCCCCATTCTTTCCTGCTTTGCCTAGGCCATCCCACAGCGGTGTCTTGTTAGCTAATTACACGGGCAGCCCTTTGATGGAGAGCTGCCATGATAGTATTTAATCAGTGTTATAACTCTGAGCTGGTCTGGACAGGGCGTCTCGTTCATGCTTTACTGAAATCTCTGCCACTCGCTAAATATCAGCCTGGTGAAGTCTTCATCTCATAGCAAGTCCCTGTCTTGAATAATCCAACCAGCAGAAATGATCTTGTCCTTTCCCTCCATCCTCAGCTGTGACGAAGCTGGTATAGAAATCGAAACCACCTGCGCTGGGGAACGTCAAGGCAGGAAGAGGCCAGGATCAGATGAGGTGAGATCTTAATGAATTTCATTTCCCTCACCTCTGTCTGCTCAGCTTTGTGCCCAGCTTCTCTATGGAAATGACATGCCTGGTCTAAACCTCACCTGGCAGTATCCGTTATCCAGGTGTAGTCCAGTCCCGATCCCAGCAGAGACCAGCAATATGGTCTATGTGGGAGCCTGCGCTCCTGGGATCTAGGCCCGGCTCTGCCACTGATGCACGGCGTGACTCAGGCAAGGCACTTTTGGCCTGGTTCTCGGAGGTGCTGAGCACCCACAGCTCTGACTGAAATCTGTGGAAGCTGCGGGTGCTCAGCACATCTGGCAATCAGGCCCTTCACCTCTGTGCCACTTTCCCCCTCTGAGAGAGGTAGACGCTGATACCTACCTTGTAATCACCGTCGCCTGATGCAAGTGGGGTCCTGAGTGTCTCCACCCCTCTGTCACAGAGAGCAAAGTGATGCTTTATCAGTTGAGGGCAGCCGCCAAAGCTGACCCTATGGACCAGTCAGTACTGGGTGATCGTGCAGCAAGGGCTGAGCGCCCTGCCTTGCAGCCCCTAGCCCAGGGTTTGACATCTGTGACAGCCCTGAGACCTGGCTCTCTTGGCTGCAGCACCATCCCCATGCTTGGGGTGAATTGGAGTGGGGCACTAACTGTTTAACTCAAAAGCAGAGCGGATTGCCCTTGTGGATCTATCCCAGGCCTCGTTTCCTGCAGCGTCTAGCTAGGTTCACCCCAGGGGGTATCCAAGAAGATTTCCCCATCCCTCTTTCCTCCAAGCACTCAGACACAGCAATCCCTGGAGAGGCGAATCCCACAGGATTTCTTCTAAGGCCTTTTCCTGTGTGATGGGGACAGCGGGGCTGCTTAGATTAATGCCTCGAGTACCTTCCCCGTGACTAGCCCAGGGCCTGTCTCCAGGGGACTGAGTTGGCTAAATGTATTCCTGCATGGCATTCTCTATGGGAGCAGCTTGCAGGCTGGCCTGGGGATGCTTCTGCCTCACATGGCAGCTTGGGCCTAGGAGTCTGGAACTGCTGCATGAACGGTTGCTCCTCTTCACGCTGGTCTAGGATCTGGAGAGCCCTGCGACGAAGAGGTTGCAGGCGACAGCGTCTTCCATCCTGTCGCAACCAGAGGGCAAAGGCATGGGCCCAGTGAAGAAGAAGGTGACTTTTGATCCGAGTTTGTCACAGGTTGATAAAGAAGGAACTACCAAGACCATCCAGCCAGCGACCAAAGGCGTGTCCCTTAAAGAGACAGCAGATATTGTCGTCAAATACTTGACCCCTTTCTACAAGGGTGGTAAATTTGCTTCCAAGGTAGGGCACAGACAACAGCTTTCTCTATCAGGAGGAGACCAGAGCTGTGTCTCCTAAGGCTGTTTGGGACAGGGGGAGAGGGGTGCATGATGCTGGTGGGTGTTCAAATTTAACCACAGGGTCTCGCTGGTACTTGGTGGTAGGGTGTGTCCCCACCTGCCTTAGTGACTCAAGAAGCGAGACGCGTTCTGGAGAGGAATGGTGGGTGGTGACTGCCATGGTGCTACGGGGATCCCAGTTATTCCCTTCGGATTTTAAAAAGCAAAAACTGAGCCGGGAACTAAGAGCAAATTCAGCCCTTGGCTGTTTCTACCCTGAGCGGCTCCACGTACATACAGTGCCTAGCACAACGGGGCCCCGATCTCTCTTGTGACTGGTAAGCACCACTGTAATACAAATAACAGTTGTTTCTGTTACGGCCCGATGGTGCTAGAGGCTGTGCAGAGGCATGCAAACCTACGCCGATTGTGTGATGAGAGGGTGATGCAGCCAGGGGTAACCTTCGCTCTGCGCTTTGATTTCTCTACCCTGCAGGAACTGTTCAAGGGATTTGCCCGACACCTCTCCCACTTACTGACTGAGGAAAAGAATCCCGTCCGCAAGGCTGGTGAGTCGCCACGTGCTGGGGAGATGTGGCTGCTGGGGATATACTGGTGCTAAATGGGTCAATGACCTGCAGGAGGGGGGGCTGCAGACTCTGCCAGAGTCTCCTCAAAGGGGATGTCCCCTCTCTTTGCAGTGAAAGAAGAAGCACAGAGACTCATCAAGGAGTTTTTCAAAACCCGAGTCAGGTGTGAAAATGAGACAGACTGGCAAGCGCTGCCCAGCTCGGAAAGATGATACCGGTTCTCCAGCTATGTCCATTCCCTGCTGCAGTCGGTGGAATTGAAGGCTCACGGAGACACAGGGGAGTTTTCCATTCATGTTACTGCTTGTTCTCCATGGCATCTGTGCCACGGGTGTGGCCTTGAGAACATCTCTAGGGAGGTGATCCCTGGGAATTTGTCTCCGGAGCTCCTCTGGTGCCTAAGGGACGATGAAGTCCTCCAACAGCCCTTGCTAAGAGGTCTGGTGTCTGCCAATGCTGCATAGCTCTGTGGCCTCTCAGCTGTGCTGTGATACATCCCGCTGAGAATTGCAGACTCTGATTCCAAGTTGGGTATGAATCCCGCTGCTCCCCACAAGTGTCTCTGATCCTCCCCACCCACCCCTCCTTGCCCCCCTCCCTTGCCTTTTTATTTAAATGTTACCAATAGAAGCCTTACGCTGAAAACACATTCAAATGCCCACGCTTTGCTCAGGGTTTGTTGATGGGAGCTGACGGTTAAGTTCCTAGAGGGGACGTTTATTTTGAAAAAATGTTTAGGTTTAGACGATGGGACGTGCAGCGTCTCCTTTCCCAAAGCTGGGGACCCCCTGCAGGCTTTTTTTTTTTTTTTTTTAAACCACCTTGAATTTTGGTTTTACTCTGGCCAGCTGTGTGTGCTCTTTAACTGGCGTGGGCAATAGTGCCGTAGCCTGGACAGACTGGCAGCTCTCTCACACACACCCCCACCCTTGGTTGTGCATTATAAGGGGGCAACACCAAAGTTGATGCACTTCCCTAGTATTTGCTTATAGCCCCTGGAAGCCATATCCCCTCACTGTGCCTAAACCAGGGACTTAGGACAGAGGATGCTGCTGCTGGTACAGCCAATTACCCACCCGCTGCTGTGGCACTTGTAGACCCAGTAGCTGTGGTGCATCTGCTGCTATATTTATGCGAGGGCCTGAACTGGTGGGAGTCGGTGAGTCGTAACGTGACCCTAGTGTGCCCAGGATTGTCTTTCACATGTAGTTTTTGTGGGGCTCTGCCGTTGCTCTATGCCTAGGGAAGAGATTGGCCTTGCTGGCATTAATGCTGCTGGATCAACCTGCAATCTTAGAAGCCAGGAATGGAACAGGCTTCTGAATAGCTTGTACTCGGGGAAACTGGGCTTTTATATGTTACCGAAGGGTGCATGGTAAACTGACAATAAACTGAACGTCACAGTTGCGATGGGCTCTCTTTGCCTAGTTCCTGCTGTTTCATTACACGTGATGCGCTCTGCTGCTCCTGGTTACCTTACTGAGCACGCACGGAGCGTTACACTGTGAACGCCTCGGTAAAAGCAGAATCGCTTGTCCCTTGAACAACCGATGAACTGAATGTTAGGAGCTGGTGGCTAGGAATGGGCAATAGTGTTTGGAACACACAATTCTTCTCTTCCCCTAGAAGTAGTTAGCTGGAATCTCTGTGCAGACCTCGAAGAGCCAGCCTCCATTGTCAGCTAGCCTGAGTTTCCAGCAGCTCTAGCTCCAGTTAGTTTTTGAGGGGTGGTGTAAAACAGACAATGAGTTAGCTGTGCATCGTGTCTCAGACATTTCTGCTTTTACCTGTGCCCTTGCTGCTTGAGCTGCAGCAGCATGTGTGATTTTGCTAAGTAGTGGCTTTCAACACCCCCGATGCTCCAGAAGTGCATGGTTGCATCCCAGTCATGGCAGCCTTTTGTGCTGCAGTAAGGTAAGTACTTTACATGCTATTATTATTGTGGACTAGGATCTTTGCATTGCCATTAAAAATCCCCTGGAACTCTTCCTGTGAGTAGAGGATTGTCTCCCTGTGCTGAGCCAAGACTTCCCAGCGGGGGGGGGGGTTGTTCTGTTGTCTACCTACCTTTAGTCCTCAGAGGTACTCTGTCCAGAGCTTGTCAATCCATGGGATCCTGGTGGTTCACTTTTGTTAGTGTTCTGTACCGCCCATGAGGGCTGAAAGGGATAGGAGAATCTGCCTCCTTCCATGCTGCCTAGGGGCTCCAGCCAGGAAACACATAGGGCGCCCCCTGGGGTGGATGAGGGGGGTTGATAGGTTTATAAGAAGAGAACTGGCAGAGGGTGGTGACAGCAGAGGAAAGAGAAGCTCTGGGTCTCAGTGTCCTGTTTCTCTTCCTCCCTCTAGTCTTTCACAGTGCCCTGGTGCTGCACCCTCCCCTTCCAAGGCCCTGGGAGAAGGGAGGGTGGGGCCAGGTTGTTAGAGCTGCCTCCTGCCTATGTGTGGGGGGAGAGAATATACAGGCAACAGATCTAAAGCAGTGGGGGCCATTTCAAAGGTGAAGGTTGAATTGCCCTGAGAATGGTTTTGTTAATGCTATACTTTATACTATGCTGTATTGAATAGTTAATGCTGTACTTTGCTTAGGGAGAGGACCAGCCAACAGAACTCCTGGCTTCTAGTGCCAGCTCTGTTACACAACGAATCAGTCAGCCATTTAAGTCTCTGACAAAGCGGCCAACGCTCTTAGCACATGGGCTGCTGGGAACTGAATGTGCAGTCTCCACATGAGGCTCTCTTTCCTAACCCTTTCTTCCTTTCCACCCTGCAAGAGGTGGTCGTGCCCCTGGAAAACTCAGCCATGGGACAGCTGGAGCATGGGCAGCTAGAGTGCAAGATTCGTTCATGGCTCAAACTGGGAGGCAGCCGCAAGGAAGGCCTTTTAGCCTCCGTACCCATGTAGTCATTGGCGTTAGTTACAATATGGACCCTTGGCTACCAGGAACTGCTGCCTTTGCTAACTCACATCACATTATCCCCAGTGAATTCCCAGTGGGTGGCTAATGTTCACGTGCTGAGCATCGGGGCTGGCTTTCAATAGCTGGCCCAAGGGGCCATGTTCATTCCCAACCTGCTCATGCTTTTCAAATGCCCCAAAACGTGCCCCTGAGCCCCCACTGACAGAACAGCCTCTTTGCCTAGTGCACATGGAAACCAACGGTTTTCTTTTCATAGCTCCAAAAACTGAAAGGAACCGAGACTTTAATAATTTATTGGTTATTAAATATTTCATTGATTTTTTTTTTCCACAGAAGCATAAACACCTCTCCCCCAGCTGGAAATCTATAGTAATAAAATAAATTAAGGATTTATTTTTTACATTCTGATTTTTTCCCCTCTGTTGAGGAAGGCAATTTGTATCTTAGTTCGCTGGGCAAGTAGGCATCATTTAAATATACAGCTGTATGGTCAGACCGAGTTCTTCAGATTAGAAAGAAAAATCACCATACACTATGCAGACGGCCAGTAAGAAATGGAGTAGCCGTCAACAGTCTTACCATTGCAGCTCAAACTCTGCCTTGGCACACGTGGTAATTGCATATTGACACTCACCGACCTGCTCTGTGATAATGTCAAAGAGCTGCCACCAGTAAGATAAGAGGCCGCTCTCAGGAATTTAATGCCAGTCGATGGAGTCGTATCTTTTTCTCGATGATGCAAAAATCTCTGGCAAGTACCAGACTCCCCTGCTGCTGCCATGTGTGAGTTTGTTGTTAGTGCAAAAAAGGACTGCAGTACTGTACCTTGAAGTCCCTGGGCTGCTCCTCCCCACTTGCTTGTAGCAGCGTGTGAAAGACCAGGGCCTTGGCCCATTGCGTGCTCTGCTCTGGCGGCGGAGACCATGCAGCTCCAAAGGACTCTGAATGGGAGTGACGTACGAACCCAGCCTGGGGCGGGCAGGGATGAGGAGCAGCACTACGGCGGACGTCCAGGATCTGGCACGTGGTGGTGCAGAAGTAAGGTGACCAAACAGCCTGGACGACAGGCTGGCAAGGGAGTGGCAGCCTTGGAAAGCAGGAGAGGGGAGTGTGCTGGTAGAACAAGGCAGCTGGAGAGCAGGATGGTGAATGGGGCTAGCCCTGCCACAGGCCAGTGTGAGAAGTGCTTGATAAGCTGTCCAAGCTGAGGATAGCCCTGTTCTGCTTAGCCATCTTCCAGCCTGGGGCTTTAGGGCTGAGATTCTCCCTCCTCCATGATGACTGTGATCGTGTGGTACAGTTCCTTGGCCTGTAAAGATTACAGCCCAGTAGAAGTAATTCCCTGTTTACCCTGAACACCGCAGCCCCTCCCTGTCCTGTCCCCTTCACTTCCTCACCTCTCCTAAGGTGGAAATTTGACACCAACAGAGGCTACATCCAGCCACCTACCTCTGCTAAACCAGCAGGGCTGGGCTTAAACCCCAGGCCTTCTCTTGGCAAAGCAGCTACTGTTTTTGTTCGTTTTTTTTTTAAGGTGGAACCATTTTAACCCTTTCCAGGGGCCCCCTGCAATGCCACTTCCCTTGGGTAAGATCATATTGTTACCTGTGCTCTTTCTTTTAAAGAACCAGCATGTAACCCAGGTGCCAAGGAAAATGCTTAGACCCTGGTCGCTGGCTATAAATCTTAGGGGATTTGTTTATTCCACTATAACTGGGGGGGGGGGGGAGGGCGGGGAAATGACTGTTCTGTGCTGCTGCAAGCACAGGGGCATTCATTGACTCACTACAAGGCTGGCAGCTGACTGGGGGGTCGTAATTCTAGCCTTCCAAAGTGAAACTTCAGGCTTGTCTGGGGGGAGCCTCGAGTAGCTGGGGCACTCCAGCGACTCTGCACTATCTCCCCGTGTGGATACACTTCAGTGTGCTGAGCTAAAGCACACAGAGGTGCTCATACGGTGGAGTACGAGTATCCACACGGAGACGGTTCATACCCTCGCTTACTCTGCACTAAGGCTACGTTTCTGCTGGCGCTGTAGGGGGTAAGTGCCAGCTCAGGCAGACAAACCCTCGCTAGCTCTGAGCATGTTAGGTGCTAAAAATAGAAGAGTAGCTGCAATGACTCTGCCGCTAGCTGCCCTGAGTTTATTCCTGCCTGAAACCATAGGGATGTACTCAGGGCGGTTAGCTCCTGGCACCGCCTCGGCTACACGTCTGGCTGTAGCACGCTAGAGTGGGACCGGCTCCCTGAGCTGGAAATACCTTCCAGCTCTGGCCTAGGCATACCCTACCATCCCTGTGTAGACGAGCCCATCGAGGTTTAGCAGCCCCCGAGCCTGCTGCTGGCACTAAACTAACTTCTCCTTTTTTTTAATACAATCCATTAAGCAGAGAGCCAGCTCCAGGCCTGAGCCTGTTCCTTACGCAAGGAAAAGCCATCACTAATTTCGAGGCAGTTTTCCTGCTCAAGGCTTTAGCAGCTGCCATTTCCTCCCCCAACCAGGGCCCAGAGTCTCACGCTGCACCTACTGCAGGAGCCTGAATGCTGGTCTTGCCCAGCAAAGAGCCTGCGAGCTCTCCTATCACATGTGAGAGCGATGCAGCCGCTGCAGGTAGTGCTAGGGAAGGTGCTGCTGTGTTCTGGGAACCTCGGAGGATCACAACCAGGGTAAAGGATGAGGAAAGATTTTTCATCTTTAAAGGAAACAGGCCAGTTTGGATGGGACATGACCCGGGATAGCCCATGGAGTGGCTCGAGCTTGCCACCCTCTACTACACAGGGATGCCCTTGGTTGAGTACAGCTCCCAGCACAATACCAACAATGCTGTTTGGCTGAAGAGGGAGCAGTGGATGCTGGGAACTGTAGTTCACAGAGCCCCTATCTCTGAGCTAGGGGAAGGCTCTAGTGCTGTCAGCCTCGGTCTCAGTTGGACAAAGTGTGGGCACCAGTGGGCTGGAGAAACCAACTGAGACAGGATTAAATATCGTCCCAATAACTACGTTCATTGACATGGCCAGTAGCAGGCAATGCTCAGGGCTCTCTTTACCTGTTGCAGTTCAAACCACATGGTCTGAGGATTTTCCACAGAGCCATAGTTCACTTCCAGACCCGGCACCCCAGCGTCGTCCAAAGGCCGCAGGGTTCGCATCCTCTGCACCTCCTTCAGCGGGATGCGGCAGCAGAGCTCCTGTGCCCAGGGAGAGAACCCGCCATCAGAGGGCTGCTCCAGTGCCCTCAACACCCCACCCCAGTGCAGGCTTTCACCACAGTCATGTAAATACAGAACGTTAAGGAAGCAGAGCTCAGCCCTTGAGCCTCTTCTAAGCCAGTGCAGGGCTATAGGACACCTCATGGAAAAACCACCGAGCCAGAGTACTAGGTGGGGGTCCTGGTGCCAGCTTACCTCCACGCTCACTGTGTAGGGGGGTGGCAGGGAGTGGACAAAGTCCACTGGTTTTGTCCCCTGCCATGGACTCCGACTTGTGCGAGAAAGAGAAAGTTCGCACAAAGCCAATGCACGAGTGGGCCGACGTAGCGAGATACTGACCCCGGCGCTCTGGGCAGCATACCTGGGACCTGCTGGCCACAACGACGATCTGGTCCCTATTCACTCCCAGGATGCAGGGTAGAGGAATCCTGGGCTCGCTGCACCGCTCCACGGGGTACACGTTGTAGCCGAAGAGAGGCAGCTGGATCACATGCTCTGCGGGAAGGGAGACTGTACTAATGCCTATGTCCAAAATCTGCAGAACGCTACGTGAGACAGCGCTAAACGCTGCACCCACCCAAGCACTTGTTTGCAAATCAAACAGCGATAATGGCAACTCCCCATCCCCTGCAGCCACATGCTGGCTTTATTCATGCCCTGGCCTTTGAAGAACAGTAAATACGCACAGAACCAGAACCCCATGAAGAGCTCTTAAGGGTTTTGCATGGAACCCTGGCAGGCCTCCAAAGCGAGCCAAGGCCAGAGGTGGGGACCCTCTATGACGAATGCCCTGGCCCCAGGCTGAGCTCAGGTTCCCTGGTCCTGGGCTCGTCAAGGCTTTAAGGATCATTGCCAACTTTGCAAATAGCACCTGGTGGCAAACAGGAAGCCAGCGCAAAGGTGGCATCCACTGAGCCCAGGCAGCAAGCAGTGCTAGGGGCTCTTCCCTTCCCTCTCCCAGGGGCCCCTGTCCACAGTCGCCTCACCTACAAACTGGATTTTTGCCTTCTGCTGTCCGGGTGGCTTCATGGTTTCCAGCAGCCGGTTGACTTGGCTTTGGAGAGCCTGTGGGTTGACGAGCTGGAGCACAGGCTTTGGGGTATAGTCTATCAACTCCTGACTAACCAGACAAGCAGAGAACATAAGGACATGCCTGCACGAACAGTTACTGCATGGCAAGCTGAGGTGCAGATCTACAGCGCTCCAGGTGGCCGCACACTAACTGTCAGCACGCACTAGGGAACAGGTAGTGCGCATCAGCAGGCTCCGCATACACCATTAGTGCGCGGCCGGCTGCAGTGCTGTAGATTTGCTCCCCGACCTGCTGGGCAGTAAGTGTTCACTTAGACATGCCTTAACTCACTTCCATGCGGGGTTAGTAGAGAAGAACCACACAGGACTAGTTGAGGGCATCAGGAGGACATGAGATCAGTTTATAGGGGCAGGAATGGGGTAGGTGGACTAAGTTATGCGTGAGTTAGACACAGACGAAACAAGGGACATCCAACTTCAGCAGGAAAGAAACGTACACACCAGCGAAGGGCAAGCCGGTGCCCAGTGAAATAATTTACGTCCCAAAGACAATTAGCACTATTTGAATGAAGGTTGCAGCATTGCAATAGAACTACATGGTGTTGCGTACTTGTATAGCTAGCCAGTGGGGGCTCTGGGGCCACCGGTCCCCCTAAACCAAATAGCACTTTACACCTCACCCCCATCCTGGCTTACTGGAATGCCTTTACAGCTTCCCCCTCAAGCAGACATTCCTGACCACCTAGTACCCCAGAGCCAGGATGGTTCATCTCCACCAGCGGTGGCTCATGGGAATTTCAAAGATGCTTCCACCTCTGCCAACACCACCCCATTCTACACAGGGTCCAAGGACACTGTAAGGAACCCTGCAAATGAAGCTCCCAGCTGGTGGAAGGAATCTTTGTCTCCGTGCCCTTTGTCCCTGCAGCCTCCTCTAGGCAACCTTCATCCATATTTATTAGATGCCTAAATATGGTGCCTAATGTTAGTGAAAAGTTTGCCCTAATGCGAGAGAACAAGGGAACAGTCAATAAAATTGAAAGGCAACGAGTTTAAACCGGATCAGAGGGAACCCGTTGTACTCAAGTCATTGTAACCTTGTGGGACTTTGCCACAAAGTACCAATGATGATAAGAGCTTAGTAGAATTTTTTTTTAAAGATGTTACGTGGCTACTGAGAATATTCACAGGTCGGTTAAGAGCGTAAGAGGGATGTGAACCCTCGTGCTTCCAAGCGTGAGCCAGCCACCAAGTGCCTGGGATCAGGAAGGAACTTCCCCTATAGCCAGGTTATTCCATAATTATCCACTGTAGGGTTTCTTGCATCTTGCTTTGAAGCATCAAGACAGGACTCTGGACTACCTAGAACACTGCTCTGGTCCAGGCTGGCCACCCCTGGAAACCCCACAGAGACAGACTTACTTGGATGGTGGGGAGCCCAGTCCTCTGGCCCAGTGCTGGAAAAGGGCCATGGTGCCCACCTGCTTCTCCAGTTCACTGTTGTAGTTCAGCAACAGCATCCCTTTCAGGTAATCCCGCTGCACCTGAGAGCAACCACAGCACAGGGGAAGCTTGCCTGCTGCTAAGAACTGGCCAGGATGGCCTCCCACGGCAGAGGCCTGGAATCTGCACTGCAGGGAGTTCTATTGAGAGAGCACTAGAGCAGACGCCTAGCTCCCAGCCCCATTCTGGCAGATGCAAATAGCCAGGGACAGCAGGAACCCAATACAAAGAGCTCTGCTTGTCCTCACACCCCAGCTCTAACTGGATGCCAGGCCACAAGCTCCAGCCTGGGCCCAGGGCAGCAGGGTGAGGGCCCCTCTTCGTTACTCAGCCAAAAGGCACCAGCAGCTCACTAGTGGGACATGTTCTGGGTACCATACAGACCCCATGATCGACCTTTGGGCTCCCTGTCTTTCACACCTAGCTACCTGCACTGCACCCTTTAGCCTCTTCTTTGCACACTGCTTCACAGACCCCACGGCGCTGCACGTGAGCCAACCAAATGGGACGGGGATCTCTGGAGCAGCTTTCTCCAAGCAGGGGAAGGGAAGGAGGAGGAAGCAGGAGGGGTCTGCTCACTGATCCCTAAACGCTGGATTTAGCCAATACAGCTGCAAACAGCATCCTGGCAGCCTGTAAGGGTGGCTGCCCTACGCACAGGGCTGGGGTGAGTACTGGGCTCTTCCCCAGGGGGAGATGTGAGAGAGGGGACAGGCACTAAGGAGGATCAGACAGTGATGGGAGCGTTAAGAACATTAGAAGCCACACAAACTGGAACAAAAACCAACCCAGATCTCATGCTTCAGTCCAGCAGCTGGCTGCCTCCCCCACTGCTTTACTGCCCGGGAGGACACGGGGGCTGCCATCCTTGGATCAAGCATTAGCTATTGGCCACTCCTGGAAGTGGGATACTGGGCTGCATGGATGGTACCTTTATGAGACCCTCGGGGGAGTTCTCAAGACCCACAAGCAGTGTGTGGTTGGCTCTTTGGAGAAGCCCCTTAGCAGTATGCACAGTGCCCCTGGACTCTGCTCCGTGGCTGGTGGGCCTGGCTGCGTGGGCCTCAGGGGGCTCGTGCGGATGGTGCTGACTCCGCAAGTTACCTGGCTGTAGTGAATGCTGATATAAATCTCGTTCTCGAAGTGCAGGGGTGTCTTCCAGGAGAGCCGGCGTAAATCCAGGATCACTGAGCTGTCCTCCAGCAGGTAGTCATGGATGTATTCGTCCTGGCGCACCGGCCTCACCACCTTCCCTGTACATGCACAGCCCTGTCACCACCTCCTCAGAGCAACTCCGGGAGGGCACCAGGGGGCCTCTTCACCCCCACACAGTCCCCCAGTGTCAAATAGCGCTAGCCACCAGTCATTCAAGGGGAGGACCAGCTTTAGGAGCAAGCAACACAAACTACCGGACAAGAGTCCCCCAGCCCTTGGGGGTAGGTGTCATAAACCAGGGAACCCCAAGCAGAAAGGCGCCATCAGTTAAGGGCACTTCCCCAGCTCTCATGGGGGAAGGGCAGCAGGGGAAGCAGCAGCCATGATACTTTGTGCTGGAGAAACCGCGTTTAGAAAGCAGCCGCCTGCAGCAAACGCTAACAGCCTAGGAGGGACGTTCAGCCGCTGCTTGTTCCCATCGCAGCGTCACAGACGCTGCAGCCTGGTGTGCAGCAGCATCACAACAGGGCCCAACACCAGCACGTGGGGAGGAGGAGCTGACGGGCCAGGCACAGTTCCAGCCCTGTGCTAGCCGATGCTCAGGGACTGCTCCCTGCTAGCAGCCCCAGGGGGAAGCACCCACAAAGGGGAGGGGGAAGAAGCCAGGCCATGCCCCCTCCTCACAATGCACCTCAGAGCTGCCTCTAGGGTGGGCTGGCCTGGCTCACTCTGCACTACCCCAGCTGATTTCAGCAACCTGCGGGTGTGGAGCCCTGTGGGATGGAGAGGGGTCAGAGAGGTTCCCAGCTGAGCCAAAGCCCCACATCAGGTAACTGCAGGGATCTGACTCTACCCCAGGACAACGCAAACACTGTTTTACTTGCCGCCGTTCTTGCTGGCGAAGAGAGCGAACTCCTGGATCTCCTCCTGCTCGCTGATCCCCATCTGCTCACAGATCTCCCGCACCACTTCCGCAGCCACCTGCAGCCAGGGAGGGAGATGGGCGGTTTTTACCCTCGGGACCGGGCAAACACCCCTTCCAAAGGGCGAGCAGATGCCTCTGGCCTCACTTCCTGCTACAGGGTGGGCGTGACGGGGAGTGGAGAGCGACAGAGCAGAACCCAAAGACAGGGTCTGGGCACAGACGTGCCAGCCAGCCTCTGGGGCTGGTGGTTTCTCTGTCCATACCCCAAAGGGGCAGCAGCTGGGAACATTTGCTTGTTCAGTGAATCAACCCTCGAAAAGCCCTGACACTGATTCACAGGGGATGATTCCAACTCAATTCTACTGCGCCCAGAAAGCTTGAAGCACCTTTGCCCTGGGCAGAGCTCTGGGAGCAGCCAGGTAACTTACAAGCCCAGCCCAATGAGGATGGGGTTCCCCTGTCCCCGCAGTTCTGGAGGGGAAGGTAATGACAGTTCTCTGCTAATGAGACATTGCGCAGACACATGGCTGCGGGGGCCTCCCGGCAGAGGGCGGCTGCTCAGTCCCAGGACCTGTCCAGCACTCCCGGCATGGGGCAGACGCATGGACCAAGGGGGCCGCCCAACACTCCCGGAATGGGGGGGACGCAGGGCCCCAGGGGCGCCCTTGGCATGGGGCAAACACTTATGAGTTGTGCTGGTACTGTCACATCCCAGGAGGGAGCCGGTGCCAGCCGACACGAGGAGCCAACCAAGTCCCAGGGCTGGAATTATCTCCTGGCTCGGCTCTTCCCGGGAGCACTAGGCAGGGCCTCACCCATGTGGCTGTGTAATGCTGCCCATCTCCCCAGTGCCCTAGAGCCTGGACCAAACGGGGGTGCCGGGGGCAGGGAACTCACAGTGAATGTCCTGATTTTGGTGGTGTATTCCAGGGCCCCGGGCAGGACGATCACTATCCGGCGGGAGCCACGCCCCTTCTGCCCAGGGAAAGCACAGGGTCAGATAGAAAGGTGGCAATGAACCCATACAACCCCCACAGTGCTCACTCCACCCTGCGCTGCACCATCTCCACCCCAAACACTCCCCTCCCACACCCAGCACCCTCCACTCATGTCCCATGGCACCCAACCCACCTCCACAGCTCCCTTCTCCCCATGCCACCCCCACCCTGCATGCCCCAGACACCCCGCTCCTCCCCCTGCCAGGTACCAGGAGCGCTTCC
Source organism: Emys orbicularis (assembly GCF_028017835.1). NCBI lineage: Eukaryota > Metazoa > Chordata > Testudines > Emydidae > Emys > Emys orbicularis. Next base: position 35,699,063 of record NC_088695.1, read on the forward strand.
ATCTCCACGCGGAAGGGCAGGTGCCGGCGGCCGCCGTACATGATCATCTTCCGCAGGTTGCCATAGCAGGTCCTGGCTAGATCTGTGGGAAAGGGAGAGATGCCACAAGCCGAGGAAGAGGAAGGGCTGAGCAGCTAATCCCCCTGGGCCGGGTCAGCCTGCAGGTACCAGACCCCGATCAAGGCCTCTGCTCTAGTGGAAGAGACACCTAAGCCCTTCCCAACAGAAATCCACCCAGGGCAGCACAGGCCTCTCTGCGACCTGCTGGGGTTGGCAGGGGACCACCGGGGCACAGGAGGTTGCAGGGGAGGGAGGAGGACTGGCAGCCTCCTGTCACCCCAAGCTCCTCAGATCCCTCCACCCAGCCGGTTGATGGCTCAAGTGACAGAGCAGCCTGACCGGCCCTCAGCCCCACGGGTACAGTTATAACCAGATCACAGGCCACACTGACTTCAAAGGGAACTGGATTGGGCCCCTGGCAATGAGTGATCTGTCCAGACCCCCCCCCCATCCATGCAGAGCCCCCAGCGACCGCCTGCTTTGTGTTAAGGGATACTTTTCAAACACTGCCCTCCAGTAACCCAAGTGCTCCATCAACTCCCCAACGCTCCCAGGACAGCTGCTTTCTTGGGGAGAGGGAGGTCTAACCAGACCGACCCACCCCACCCCACAGCTGGTGCAAAGAGCAGGGGCTGGGAAGCAGCCGGTACCTTGGTGGGTGCTGGCTGGATCGGCGCTGGCTTGCTGCAGGAATTTGGTGGCGTATGGCATCAAGGTGTTGGAGGGAAGGAAGAAGCCAGTGAGCAGGCTCAGGAGCTGCCAGCCATGGATACAGCTTTCCCTGCAGGGCCCAGAGAAACAGAGGACACTGGATCGCCAGGTATGGGGTAGTGAGGGAGGCAGGGGGAGAAACTCTCACACGGAGGGGGGAGGGACACCCTCGGGTGGAGAGGGGGGGTTGAAAAGAACTAAAACCAACGTCACCAACTCACAATTTTATCATGAGTCCTGTAATATTTGGGGGTTTTCTTAAAGCTCCAGCTCCTGGAGCCATGAGATCCGGGGAGGAGCTCAGTTTTCATTTACAATACAATGACGTGTCTAGCCCGCCTGGCTGCAGAGAGAAAGCTTGAAAACTGACCCCTAAAGGCTCCAGCACTGGGAGTCTGATAGAGGGAACCCGCCAGGGATTATTCTTTACAATCTCACGAGTTTTAAGTGAATCTCAGGATTTGGCAGGAGATGGGGGGGGGAGGGGAGAGAGAGAGAAAATGGTGTGGAAGGGACTTCAGTTGAAGCTCCACTGCTCAGATAGCACACGGATGTCTAACAACATGGATGCCTGGCTGGAGAAGGAGGAGGGGAAGGGATTGATGGAGGGAGAGAAAACCCACAGTGAAAACAAAACCCTCCACTGCACACACAATTCTCCCCCCAGGGACAGAGAGCAGCAAACCACCCGGGATGGAGGTCAGTCACATGGCTTAACACGTGGCCGGACGGGGCTCTGCTACCCCGGTGCCGAGGAAGGTACAAGAACCCGAACAGAACAGAAAACAGTGAGCATGAGACTGTTTTTTCCATCATTTCAGCCAGAAAAAGGAAGCTCAGCGGCTGCCAGGTGAACTGGATCCATGTCAGGGACCTGCACCACAGTCACACCGGGGCCCCCCTCAGGTATCGGCACCCTGTTGTGCTGGGCGCTGTACGGGCACACCCAGGCCTTGTCTACACACATACACATACGTTGTACTACTTCAGGGATAGCCGTGTAATTTTACTGGTACAGCTACCCTAGAGTGAATGCAGTTATAGCGGTGTAAAGGAGAAGTAACCCCCTTCCTGATCAGGAATAGGCTGCTGTGGTCTAACCCCCTTTATACCTGCATCTGCAGTAGGGCTTGTACCAGTATAACTATTTCAGTCGAAATTCTCCCCACACCTGGCACTTTTCCCAGTACAAAGCCTGCATGGACAAAACCTTGGAACCAAGAGACAGGCTCTGCCCCCGGGAGCTCCCAGTCCTGGCGACTGACCTATCACACAGCGCTGCAGGAGGACAGTGACGGATGGAGGCAGTGATAGCTGCCATTCAGCCTTGGATCAGTGGTCTCTGGAGGAGAACCAAACGCCGGCTATCCCCAGGAAGAGCAGAGATAAGGCACAAGAACTTGCACCAATAACTGGAATCGCTGCAGCAGCCACAGGAATGCAAGGGCATCTCAGAGCCATCAGCAGCTTATCAGGGAGCTCAATATAGAGGCAATTGGGACTCATCAAATCACCAGGGCAAAACGTCTGTCAGTGCAAATACACCTCAGCAACTGAGACAGACAAGAGCATTGTTCCATGAGTGACTAATCCCAACCCATAGTTACTGTTTAACTTCTTCAGAGCCATAGCCCTGGGGTGATGAGCAGATGGGGTGCACACGCAGGGAGCTGGGCATGCTTACGGGCATCCACAAGGTGCCCTGATAAACTGCACGGCTATGGTAATGCACATGCCAGGCAATTACTGCTCTTGTAGTGGGGCCCACCAAGTTTACACCAGGGTAACTTCACGGACTGCAGGGGATTTACTCCTGGTTTACACCAGCATAAGAGAGGAGAATCTCAGGTCCAATGTTTCTGCATTGCACTCACTGATGAAATAGTTGAAAAGTGACTCTGCCCCTGCTCCTTAATCAACATTAAGGTGACTGGGCAACAAAATGGCAGATGATATTCAATGTTGATAAATGCAGAGTTATGCACATTGGAAAGCATAATCCCAACTATACATATACAACGATGGGGTCTAAATTAGCTGTTACCACTCAAGAAAGAGCTTGGAGTCATTGTGGATAATTCTCTGAAAACATCCACTCAATGTGCAGCGGCAGTCCAAAAAGCAAACAGAATGTTGGAAATTATTAAGAAAGGGATAGATAATAGGCAGAAAATATATTGCCTCTATATAAATCCATGGTACGCCCACATCTGGAATACTGCGTGCAGATGTGGTCACCCCATCTCAAAAAAAGATATATTGTAATTGGAAAAGGTTCAGAAAAGGCAACAAAAAATGACTAGGGGGTACGGAACAGCTTCCATATGAGGAGAGATTAATAAGACTGGGACTTTTCAGCTTGGAAAAGAGATTACTAAGAGAGGATATGATTGAGGTCTATAAAATCATGACGGGTGTAGAGAAAGTAAATAAGGAAGTGTTACTGTATTTACTCCTCACAACACAATAACTAGGGGTCACCAAACAAAATTAATAGGCAGTGGGTTTAAAACAAACAAAAGGAAGTATTTCTTCACACAACGCACAGTCAACCTGTGGAACTCCTTACCAGTGGATGTTGAGAAGGCCAAGACTATAACAGGGTTCAAAAAAGAACTAGATAAGTTCATGGAGGATAGGTCCATCAATGGCTATTAGCCAGGATAGGCAGGGATGCAAAACCATGCTCTGAAGTGTCCCTAGCCTCTGTTTGCCAGAAGCTGGGAATGGGCGACGGGATGGATCACTTAATGTTTACCTATTCGGTTCATTCCCTCTGAAGCACCTGGCACTGGCCACTGTCAGAAGACAGGATACTGGGCTACATGGACCATTGGTCTGATCCAGCACGCACGCACACACACACACCTGCCAGTGTGGGCAGAAAATATATTCCCCACACTCACCGCCCTCACTCTTTATGGCCGCAAGGCCGGCTCTCCCTTTGCATCACAACCATGCAGCCAGGAGGTTGCCCTCCCTGTGTTCTCCCAGTCCCTCCCTCCAGCCAGGTAGCCCCCTCTGGGCACACGCCCATCTCTTGCCACGGACAAGCCCTTGGTACTCACAGCTTGGGATTCTGCGTGATCTGCTTGATGACCTGGCAGTAAACCTCATCGCGCAGGTTCTCCTTCTCCTTGCAGAGCTGCACATGGGAGACCAGCATCAGAGGGGCCAGACCTCCGAGCCAGCCCCTGTGACATCTCCCAAGCACACACAGGGGACCCTCAGGGCCTCACCAAAATCCACCCAGGGGTTCCCATTCACTGGTCTCTGAGCCTTCCTGGGACTGGCAGCCATCTGGCCCAGCAGGAAATGGACTGCTCCTACATCATCTTTATGGAGAGATGCCCAAGGAGTTGAAATCATGGGTTCTCCTTCTCACCAACCCCGATTCAGATTCCACCTCTCCCTCTAAGAGGGAGTTCCCGGATCTCTGCCCACGCACACCCCTGTTTCCCAGAGAGCCCAGCTCCTGGCTTCCCATCCCCTTCAGCACCCCAGCACATTACCGTCAGGAGGACCACGAACCTGAAGAATCTCATAGATGTAATCGATCTCGGCCTGGTTCTTGAGGGTGGGCTGGTCTCCCATGAACCTCATCAAAGCTGCAAGGCAGGAGCCAGCATTAGACTGGGACTGGATGGGTAGAAGGTGGGGCTGATGAAGCCCTGGTGTGTGGTTCCTGGGGTGTCCAGGGGGAGGGGTGTGGATCCGGACGCTAGAACACAATCTCGTCTCCAGTACGAGCACACCGAGCACCAGGCAGACGAGTTTTACGGAGCACATGGTTGTTAGAGGTGGAAGTGCTGTCCCTTCCCACCAGGTTATTCTTCCCTCCTCTGAGCAACGGGCATCTTTGTGTGGCCACTGGGACTATCTAAATCAGCCCCTCTCCAGGCTCCCACAGCCCCACCCCTCTATGCCCCAGGGCAGCGACTTACTCATGAAGCTCTTTGTCGCCAGCTCATTCATCTCGCTGTCAGAGTACTGAAGCAGGGGCTCCTGGATCGGGACCTGCAGAGCCAGAGCACTGGGGTGAGTGGGAGCAGCGCAGGGGAGATGCTGGCCTCGCTGGGAAGTGCAGGCAACACAGGAAATCCCAGCGTGGTCGATGCATCCTGCAGGCCCAGGGACTCCAGCCCGTCAGCCCTCGACTCCAAACCACCCCCCTCCCCCCCCAAATAAACACACCGCCCCGTCTGGGGCAGGGGGAGGTGGCCCTGGGCTGAAGTTCTGTCTGGAGACTCACACCTCCTTCCTTCCACCCCCAAAGACACCCACCTTGGTGTGCTCAACCAGGGCAGCTGGGCTCCTCCTCTCCGCGCTCATCCCCTTCCATCCCAGCCTAGAGAGAGGGGACATTTGTTTGGCACAAGAGATGCCACGGCTCGCTCTGCGCAGGCAGGGGCTGCCTGCATGTGTACACACATGTACACACGGCCACGAGCAGGAGGGGCCCGGGCTACTCACGTGGACTGGGCCTCCCTGAAGTGCGCCATGGCAAACTCCACCATGGTGTAGTGATGGGCGTCTGGGGAGAAGGCAGAGCTGGTGATTTCCGATGCCAGGCTGGGGACAGAGCTCTGAGGGGACAGATACCGGACCCGCCCCCAATGTTAACTCAGAGGGCCTCTCCACCACCAGTCTCTCCTCTGCAGAACCCTCTCCCTTCCCCAGGTGGGTCTTCCCCTCTCCCCTCCAGGGATCTAGCTAAGGTACTCATCTGTTCTCCTCACAGCCTTTAATGGATTATCCTCAACACCCCTGTGAAGCAGGATAGTGCTGTTACCCCCATGATTCAGAGAGCAACCTGAGGCACAGGGAGATTAAGTGATCCAACCAAGGTCACACCGGCAGTCTGTGGCAGAGTAGGGAACTGAACTGGGGTGTGCCAAGTCCTAGGCTGGTGCCCTAACCACTAGACCATCCTTCCTCTCACCTGTGCACTCCTACTTTCATCTGGGTGACAGTAACTGGCAGGACCCTCCCCCTGGATACTTCCCTCTGCCTTTCCAGAGACCCTCCTCCGACAGCCACTCCAGAGCCCAGCCATGTCCCCCCGACCCCACCGGAGGCCTCACCTCCTTGCTAACACTTGTCTCCAGCCGGTCGCTTTTCAGGCTCTTCTGGAGCCTCTCCTGTCTGTCCATGTGGGTGCTGAGGTAATCGGGGGCTGCTGCCAGCTGCACCATGCTGGAGGGGAAGAGGCCGGAGCGGCCGCCAACGGAGCCGAACTGCCAGCCTGCCAGAGGTGGGTGAAGAGAGGGACAGGTCGCTACCAAGGAGCATGACAGCATCAGGCAAAGAGCAAGGAGGGGTTGTGCTTCTGGCAAGCACCTCTGAGGGCTTTACAGGCAGCACAGAGCCTCACGGCCCCCCCAGAGTAACATCCCTGCCATGCAGGCGCAGAAACAGGCACAGAGCAGGGACGTGTCTTGCGTGGAGTCACTCTGAGTCAGTGGCAGAGCTGGGCAGGAGGGCGTGGAGGGGAGCTCTTCTCCCCTGCTCTAACTCCTAGACCGCTCTTCTCATGCTGTGCCAGGCCGTTGCATGCCCCCACCCGCTTAGCTCCCTCCAGATGGTGGCAGGTGATGCTGGGAAGGGCACTAGAGGATCTCCCTGATACCCCGTTGGCTGGGGCTGGGAGGAGGAAGTGGGGGTCTGCTGGTTCTGATGTTAGGCAGGGGCAGTCCCAGTGCCCGGGTTACAGCCCTCCTCTTGCCTGGGTCTGTTTCCCGGCAACGCCATGTTGCATAGCAGAACGCCCCCTGCATGGCAGGTGGAACGTCTGGGACGATGGGCCCCTGGGCACTGCCACTGCAGGTCGATTCCCATCCTGCCCAGCTCGGATCCATGCTCTCACCTGGCTCCAGCCCCTGCATGGGCAGTAACTGGATGAGGTCACCCTTTTTGAAGCTCAAGAGGCTCTTGTCATCCGTGACGTAGCTGCGCAGAGCAATGACGTAGCTGGAGTCCTGTGGGGGAAGGGGACAGTGAGGGGGCTGCTGCCTGTGTCTCTGGTTCCTGTGACTGACGAGTCCTCCTACGGCACGTTGCCCTGCCAGGCCCACACGCGCTCACCGCCACGTCTCAGCCGCTCTCTCACCTGCTTCAGCTCCTGGAGGAAAAGCTCCACCATGGCCTTGACGTGCCGAGCCTTCGCCGAGTGCAGGATCAGCTGCTCATTCTTCAGGGAGAACTCCAGGCTGCCGCTGCCCCTCAGCTCCACCGACAGCACCTCTGCAAAACTGAAAAGGGCCGGGGTTGGGGGCCGAGGACGCCCCCAACACTCGTATCACTGGGGCGACCAATGACAGGAAGGGCTGTTCAGTGTTTCACTAGCATCACAATCCCTTGTGCAACTGCCCCCGGGAGAACCGACCTGGCAATGGCACTCTCACCTTGCAAACGAAACACAAGGCGGGGGGGGGGGGCGGGAGAAACTAAACAATTGATGAGACCAGCCCACAAAAATTACCCCAGAAGGGCTGAGCGACACTCTCCAAATGGCAGTGCGTAGGCAGGGAAGCTGTCGCCCCTTCAGATCCTCCACTGGCATCACCCATCTGTCTCCGGCTCAAGGGGCAGAGCTCCACACGCCGACGCAGCAAAGCACGTTCTACACGTCACCATCACAACATGGAACTGCCCGACAGCCCAACAGCGAGGGAACAGACCCGCCCTCCTGCCCTGCAAGAACCACCCCCTGCAAATTTAAGTCCTGCAGCTGGCTCTCCCTGAACCCACCTCTGGGCCCAGCCCCTCACCTGTAGCTGCAAAGGATTTTCAGGTATTCAGGGCTGAAGCTGGCTGCTTTTGCCATCTTCAGCAGCCGGAATCCCCGGTGAGAAACCCCAAGGAGCTGGACGTCACTTCCTCTTTCCCCCTGAAAGAAAAATCCACCCACAGGTGGGTCCTGACCACGGGCCCCTGGCAGAGAACTTAGCATGGGCCCCGTCTGAAAGGATACACCTGGGGAGACCTTTTCTCCAATATGTAAAGATGACAAGGTGCTGCCAGCCCCTGAATGCAGCACTCTGGTGACATTTCTACACCAGTCTGACAACCAACGGGCACAGCAGATAGGCAGAGACCGAGGGACAGGAGTCCGTGAGAGCTAAATAGGCCAAGGGACGGACGGGGGCATGCTGGGGGAATTGACTCGTAGGCAAGGAGAGCATGGCAGGGGGGAGACAGAGGGGGAGATATGAGAATCGGAGGGGGATGGACAGATAGACAAGGAGAAGAGACAGGAGAGGGAAAGCAAGACACAGACAAGGGAAAAGAGCGGATAGGGAGAGCATATGACAGATGGATGGGAAGGGACGCGAAATGGGCCAGAGCTGCAGAATCTGGGTTTTTAATACCCCACAGTGTAGAGTGTTTGGAAATGGGGGTTAAATACAGGAAGGGGCCAGGGGCACATGTTGAGCTGGGCCTGTGTTTGAAGTTTGATTCCCCCACTATCCCAAAGCTTGGGCGGGGGGAGAGAGGGGGAGATGCTGATCTGGGGTTTGGAGAAGAGAGAGACAGACTTACCTTAACTGGGAAGAGCCGGGAGAAATAGTTGGCCCAGTTATCCCGAGCAGCCACCACAATCCTCTTCTTTATCCCGTCCTCTAGAATGGAGGTGGCATCCGTGCCGACCTGGAACTCTGCTGCCAGGAACAGAAAGCAGAAGCTCCGTCACCGAAGGTAGGGATGGCCCAGCCTCTCCGCTAGGAGTTCACATACTGATTGTGCTCAGGTAGCGAGGGGCCCCTACCAACACCTTCCAACTTGGAGGCCTTCAGAAATTGAATTCCAGAGGTGAATTTTGCAGCTGGAGCCCAAAAGCCACCACAATGGGACCACTTGGTCCCTGACTCTCCAATCAGCCCTATTCCCAGCCACGGTGGGAGGGGCTAGCCCTGAATATCAGGACACACTTGTCTGGGCCAGTGGAGCTGGTCCTTCCCCACAGTTAGAACTTCTCCTGCCTCTTCCCTGCACAGCTAACTTCCTGTTGCCTGCTGGAGCCTCTTTCTGACGAAGGAAGCCCCCTGTGTCTGAACGTGCCCTCTTCAAAGTAATATCCAGCCCATACGGCGTGTCATTGCAGCCCCCTCCCCACCAGCACAATCCCCAAAGCCAAGCCGCCTCTGCTGGCTTGGCAGGCACTGGGACAAGGACACTCCAGTGCGGTTCAGCACAGACCCGTGTGACTCGTCCCCTCAAAGCCCGCTCCAGCCAATGAAACTCCCATTGAGGCAATGGGGTTAGTGGATGCAGCCTGGGGCCAGGAGGCAGGAGCGCCAAACTTCTAATCAGTCTCTGCCTCCAACTCATGATGCAGCCTAGGGCAACTCTATGTCACTGCTCCGTGCCTCAGTTTACAATGGGACTAAAATGTCTCTGAGTCACAGAGCCGCCAAGAGGATTAGTTAATGTTCCCAGGGTGCTTTGCAGATACAAACGCTGCAGGCTTAATGCCAGTACAACTCCTGCTCCGTGCAGCATCACCCAGGCCAAGTTCTTCCGTGTAACCCGCTCATTGACAGCTCCTGCTAGGAGTTCTGCATTCCCGCCATGGGGAAGAACCGAGCCACCGGTTACCCAATAAGTCTTTCATCTTGCGCCTCTCCTCCTTGGAGATCCGGATGCAGGACTCCGAGTAAGTGTCTTGCATGATCTGCAAAGGAACAAAGCAGATGGGATTCCATTGGAGATGCCTCCAAACACATCAGCCCAGTGGAGTCTCTGAAGCTGCATGTCAACTAGAGACTCAGGGAGGAGAGAGCAGGTGCATGGCTTGGACAGATACAGGGGAGGGACTAATGGGTCGTTGATGAAGATGAGGCGGCAGCATGTTGGAGAGATTAGTGAACGGAGAGGATGGAATGGGACACACACACACTTACCTGCTCACACAGCAGGTTCAAGCAATACGGGTGACTGAAGTTTTCTTTGGGGTAAAACACCTGCAGCCAACACAATGAAAACATCGCCTATGTTAGACTTGTAACAACAGGCTCTCCCGTGGGAACTGTTTTGTGATCCAGCTGTCCTACCACCAGACAAAGGGTCAACCTCCAACCGTACACTGGAGACAAAGACAGCAGCGCTGGGGGAAGAGAGCTAGAGGAGAACAGAGTCATCACCAAAGCAGTGGAGCAGTGGGAGAAGCCTGGCCGTGTCAGCGTGTGCTCAGCTGCCAAACACGCTCGTGATAATTAAGGAAATCAGAGGGCTCCGGAGGATCAGTCAATCCACGTGGGCTCTCCTAGGTACCATGCTGGCTAGGGCTGGGAGGAGGTAGTAGGTGTCTGTTGGTTCCAATACTGACCTGGGACTGTCCCAATGCCCTGTCTGCAACTCTGCAAGAGCCCTATCCCTCCTCTTGTGTGGGTCTATTTCCCAGAGACGCTGTGTTACAAAGTGGAACACCCCCTACGTGGCAAGTGGGACGGCCGGGATCCAGGAAGAAAGAGGTAGCTTACAGAAATAGGTCGCTTATATGTGCTTTTCCTCCATCGCTCACACTTTACAAAGGTGGGCAACCACACATGGGGAAACGGAGGCATAGAAAGTGGCAGTGATTTGCCCAGGGACACGCAGCAAGCTGGGAACAAGGGATCTGGGTCCTGACTCCCAGTTCAGTGCCTTCCCTACCCACTGGGTCATGCTGGCCATACCATTTACAGCTGGCTTTGTACTGTCTCCAGCACAGATGGGGCACAAGGCAAAGCAAGGTTTCCCTACGGCTGCAGATTGTGGGGGGTGACTGCACCCCTCCCTTCCACAGCTGGCACACATCCTTGCAGTGGGAGCACAGACCATACCTCTTTGCGGAGGAAGATTTTCCAGGGTGTGGTGGCATATGAGAAGCTGACGCTGGCAGTGAGCTTGTAGAGTTGCGTCTTGATGCCGGCATCTTCTTCCGCCATTGTCCAAGCAGAGCCTAGATGGAGGAAAGGACAGTCAGGGGAGCTCTGGGGCACCATGGGAATGCTGTGTCCCCAGCCAAAGACTCGCCAGGACAGGAAGGCGGTGCTGCATCGTCTCAAAAGGCTACATTTTCAGAAATCAGTGACCAGCCTGTGCTCACTAAACACGTGACCGCATGCATAAAATGGATAATGGCATGACTAATCAGGCATGCCTGGCAATGTTTATACACGGTGTTACATATGCAAAGTCCATTCCAGGGGGAGAAATAAGGAACTTGAGAGTTCCAGATGGAACAGCTGCCCTCTTATCCTTACACATCGGAATATGGCCTCACTTTATGCCATTATAAAATGATTGTCAAATGATCTAATAGAAACTCTTATACAATCTTACAGACAGTGAGTTACCAGTATGCCATGTAGAGTCTTCACGCTTGGCTTGATTTTTAATTCTCCAGGAGATCGACTAAACAATCTAGGTTTGAAGACAATCAGCTGGGCAGTTTTAAAGTTATGAATGTTTATATCTAAATGGTCTCAACTTTGACACCTCAGAGTTTGGAGACGGCCCACAGGCTAAAGATATCCCAAGGTTAAGACTCCCATTATATTCACTTAGGCATTTTCAAATTGCTTGGTTTGCCTGGACATTCCTGCATTTTTAGAATGGGTGGGAGAGCCAGGAGAGGCAGTATTCTACAATAGTGCAATTTCTGCCGCATGATAATTGCCAAGCAAGAAGAGGGTGCAATACAAATGGAGTGTTTATTTGCAGTAACAATAGCGCTTTACACATCATTAGCACTCTCCCCCCTTGAGGCCCGCAAAGCACTTGATGACTATTTATGAATGAATGGCTCCTGTTGTAATCCAAGGCAAAACTCCCATAGAATTTAATGGGCACATCCCAACTCCTCTGCAAGGTAAGGATTGGCTCCATTTTATAGACTGACAGAGAGTCCACACAGCAAGCAAGACTGTGTCTACACTACGGGGACTCTAATGGCATAGCTATGGCACTATGGCCCCGTAGCACAGATGGAGCCTGCAGCGATGGAAGGGGTTTTTCCCACCTCCCCAGGCAACTGCAGCTAGATTGATGGAAACATTCTTCCATCTAGCTGTGTCTACACCAGGGGCTCAGTCGACATGGCTATAGTGCTCAGCAGTGTGGATTTTTCATACCCCTGAGCACTGTAGCTATGTCGACCGCAGTTTTAAGTGCACCCCAGGCCTAAATGGCAGAGCCAGGAATAGAGCCCGGATCTGTCTCCGAGGCCTATGCTCTAACCACTCAACAATGCTGCCTCTCAGACACGTCAGTCGATTTCTCCGAGTGCTTTGGGGTGGGCTGTGATGCAGAAGGAGCCCAGCCTCTCGGGAGGGCTTTGAAAGGCAGGATCCCTGTGCTTCACGTTCCTCACCATTCCAAAGTCCGTCACCACTTTAATTGCAGCTTTGATAACGAGTCTCAGACTGAAACTTGGCTGGACTTTGGCAGAGGTTCAGCCCAAAGGTCCTTGGCTTTTCTTAGTTGCAGTTTGAATATCCGCCCAGCCCCTCTGACGTTTCTACCCATTGCATTCCATTGCATTGCCAAGCCAATTGAGTGCTGGCCAAAGTGGCTCAGTCCACGGCACCAGATGGTGAGGCCGTTTCACCCGCAGCAGCAGCGTGAGATTCCCTGACACCGCACGACTGGGATGCCTCAATCAGAGCCGAAGGGCCAGCTCTGAGGGACAGAGGCTGTTTCAGATCCCACGGCCTGTTCACTCCTGGGCCTGTCGGCTGACAGCAGGAGACCAATTAGCACATGTGGCCACATGCCCACTGGGAACTGGGCTAAGACCCACCAAACTCGTTCCGCACACACCACTGAAGGGGAAGGGTGTGGAATGGAAGGGGCCCCGCTCACCTTTCGGCTCAGATTGCTGCGTGGCTTGGTCAGCAGGCGGAAGGGGTGGGGGCAGGAGTGGGGGAGGCGGAGGGATGAGGGAAGCAACAGGAGAGGTCGGCTGCTGGCCGAAGAGGTTCATGAGAGGCTGCTGCATTTCCCTGATGGATGTGGCGGTCTGGCCCTTCTTGGTGGGCGGAGGGGGCGGAGCCCCTCTGGGGCTCTTGTTCAGAGAGGAGGGCTGGGAGCAGAGAGAGAAAGCATTTTAGATATAGTCACACACTGCCTCCATGGGTTCAGGGGTAGGATACTCTCTGACAGCAGCTGCAGGGGCAGCTTGCCAGGCCCTGGGGCAGGAACCACATGGACAACAATACGGAGCCCCATAAACCGGCAGCCAGGTTACACACAGACATGCGTTAATTAAAGTCAGACGTGCAGTAGGCCAGTGCTCAGCGGTGGAGCCACCCACAGCAGAGTGGAAAAGAGACATCACCTTGCCAGGATCCCCAGGGCCAAGCCAGCGCCGGGCGGGCAACTCTCCCAGGTTGGTCTGTCCCTAGGTCAGCCCTGAACACATGCTGATATACAACTTGAAGTCGTGACGCGGGGCCTTCCCATCCAAGGATCTCCAAGGGCTTTATCAATGAGCATTAGGACCCATAACCCATCCTACCAAGTGAGTGGTATAGCTAGAGAGGTTGGGTTACACAGCCAGCCAGTGGCAGAGTCAAGAGTGGAACCCAGGAGTCCTGGCTCCCAGGCCCCTGCTCTGACCACTAGATGGTAGATTGGAAGATGTTGAAGCTGAATAGGATGTGTGCTGGTTCGGGATCGGCATGGGAAGTGCTCACCGATTTTGGGGGCTGAGGACTCGCCATCCCCAGCTTGGCCAGAGCTTCGTTCTTGGGGTCACTCTTCTTCAGGAAGGTCTTGGATGGCCTCCTGGAGGACAAGAGGAAACAGACCTGCCCAGTTTACACACAGGGCAGCATGGTGCCAATGCAATCACACAGACAGCATGGGACATGATTCCTCCCCTTCCCTGCCTGCCCCGCCCTCTCACCTGACGGGCACGATGGGCTGTGGCTCCGGGGCTGGCCGGCTCTGGTACATCTTAATGATGTTGCGGATCTCCCGGCTGGGCTCTCTCTTTGGCGCCAGGTCTGCAGCCACCACAGGGCACGGCTTCTTCTTTGCTTTCTTCTCTTGCACTTTCTGATTTGGCGTGGGAGGTGGCGAGGGAGGTGCTGGAGCTGCAGGGCAGGAGGGCATTTACCAATGGAGCCGGTGAGCAGCACAAGAGAAACCCCCTCGCTGCACTAAAAGCTACCTCCTGTTCCCCTCAGGGGCTTCGCGGCCCTGGGAGCTCCATCACTCTTTCCCAGCTACCCCTGTTCCCCAAAGCCCATGGCCTTGTCCTCCCTAATCCGCTGCTTCAGTCCAGGCCTGGACTGCAAGAGGCTGAACAGGGCGGTCACAGAACCAACCAACCAACACTCGTGCAACCCTGCATGACTGTGCAGGAGATCAAGGCTGGGTTCACAGCTGCTCAAAGCCGGAGTGGGGCAGGGAGGGAGGGACAGACATCTGTGTGTTGCACAGTGGCCTCCGGAGGAGCGCTAAAGGGGTTCCCCATTCAGGTCTCCCAGATCAGAAGGATGGCTGCCCATAACTTGCCCTGTCACCGGCAGCTGCAGGAGGCCCCAGCAGCAATGGGACCAGCATGGGGGGAGAGCAGGATTTCTGGCATCTGCACCCTGCACAGTCGGGAGGGGTGGGACCACTAGCACACAGTTCCAGGGGCCTCACTGCTGCTCCATGGGCTGCAAGGAGGAGTCACATGGGGTTTGGGGGAGAGCTTGGGCAAGGGACAGTAGGATCCTCAGACTCTGTAGAGTCCAAGGGAGCAGGGTCCTGTACAGGCGCTCAGCCCCCTTAGGATCTGGCCCTGCAGTGGGAGAGCTCTCCACCTGCCAGCGTCTCACACCCTCCTCAGCGCACAGCCTCACCGGTCTCTGGTTCTGGGCTGGACCTCTCTTCCTCCTGCTGTGGATTTCTTGGAGGGGTCCAGCTCTTGGAAGGGGGCCTGACTTTCTTCACCTGGATTTTTTGCTGTCCTGCAAGGAGAGGAGGTCCGGGGGTGAGCACAGAACAGGCAAGGTCTTTCTGGGCCTGGTGGTGCCAGGCCCTATGCTTGGCACCCTGCTGCTGGAGCAGGCAGAGTTCTGTGTTAAAGCGTCACTTGCTCTGTGTGGGGGTCACGTCCCCCGCATGACTCACACACACTCCCAAACCCAACAGGAGACCTCAGGAAACCTGTGAGTCTCCCGCTCGGAACCAGAACCCAGCCCATCACGGGCCAGGCTCAGCCCCGGCTCACACACGGCTCGGAATGAGTTCTGCATGTACAGCTCCCGTTCTGGGCTTCACACACACTGCTGCACCGGGAGCTGCTTCAGGAACAGGCTGGCTTACGGTTGCTAAAGCTAGGGGAGGATGGGTCCCATTTGGGGTGAGATTCATGGCCAGGCAGCGACTCACCCATTTTCTGGAAGTACTCCCGCTTCTGCTGGAAGGTGTCTCGAAAGACCGAGTCCTCATCACTGTCTGTCAGCTGTTCTTCCGGGTAGTCATGGATCTACAACACCCGCCCCCCACAACAAGCCCAGTTAGGACTGTTGATGGACAGACATACAGCATGGGGCATTTACCCCTGTCCTGACTGACCACGTAATCCCCTTAGTGCCTCCCTATCTTTCTCTTACACACACAGATCGGGCCCAGCGGTGCAGTTCAGACACTGATCCAGATCCAGAACTTCCCCCAACTCCGGGAGCGTTTGGACTGATCCAGGTTCGGGACCCTTTTTGAAGTGTGTGTGTGTCAAGTGCTATATGAAATAGACAATAATTCCTGCTGAGCTGCACTGAGCCCTCCCCTCACACACACACCCCTAGAGAGACCCAGCTCCCCCCACACCCCTACGGAACCCTAATCTGAGCCCAGAACCAAGGATGGAGGCAGGAAGGAGAGCGAAGCCCCTGTCCCCACCCCCAAGGCAGGTAACTGCAGGACAAGGCAAGGGATTCAGGCCTGGTCTACACTTAAAACGTAGGTAACCCAGCTACATCACTCAGAGGTTTGAAAAATCCACACACCTGAGCGCTGAAGCTAGGAGACGCAGCTAGGTAGGCAGAAGAATGCTGCTGTCAGTGTAGCTACCGTCACCTGGGGAGGTTGTGTTACTACAGCGATGGAAAATCCCTGTCTGTCAGCGTAGGACGGCTGTGTCTACACTACAGCGTTATGCCAGCATGGCAATGGCGCCACGGCTGTGCCAGTGTAGTCCCCGTGGCACAGACATGGCCTGAGTGTTGAGACTTTTGACATTAATGTCCGTGAAACTGCAGGGTCTGCATGGACCTCAAGGCCAGATGGGAATGAACCGGCAAACCCTGCAGTTTCATTGACGTCAATGGCAACCCACCGCCCCAGCATTTGGCCCTGCATCTTTAATCCTCTGTGAGTGAAGTTTGACAGGACTCAGCATGGTAGCTGAATACAACTCTCTGAGCGAGGTTCTCTACCACCCACTCCACCTCCGCTAGGCTACGAGAGGAACAGGGGCACTGTCACATGGAAACCCAGTTTGCTGCTGGAGACAGCCTGGCTGGTACCGGTTCTGCTGCATCAGCTGGGGGCTCTGGTGTCTTAGCTGCTGGTGCAGCATTCTTGCTGTTATTGGTTCTCTTTGGTTTAGGAGCCGGAGCTGGGGCCGAAGCTGGAGCTTTAGCTGTAGCTGGGGCTGGTGGCGGAGTCAAGGCTCGTCTTGGCCTTGAGGGCTCAGGAGACCTCCGTCGCTGCTGCTGCTGGGAAATTGTCATGGCCTGGAGGGTCATCTGCTGAGCCTGCAAGAAGAAATCCAAGTCTCCATGACCTCTGCGTACCCACAGACTGGAGATGGAGCAAACCCTCCCCATTCTTCCCCCAGGAGGCACAGAACCACTCATCTCCTAAACAGGCCCATTCATGTAACCTTTTGGGGTTCCCCAGTGTTATGGGCTAAGGCAGGTCCAGACCCACCATGCAGGCATGTTCAAGGAACTCTGGATCCCCACCACACCATCCATGTAAAGCTCTCGGTGATGAGGTTGTTCCATCAGAGAGGGTTAACATACTGTCAGGCGCTAGGCTACGGAGTTAATACACCTTGGGCCAGACAGAAAGAGATGCTTCAGGATTTGTATCCCCAGTGACTCTCCAGTTGGCTGCTTTGAGCTTTTGGTCTAGTGCTTAGAGCTGGGAATTCCTGTGGTCTATTCCCAGCTCTGCCACTCACCCACAACGTGGCCGTGGGCAAGTCACTTATCCTCTGCGTGCCTCGGTTTCCCCTTCTGCACAATGAGGATAATAAAGGTTCCTCACTTCACAGGCTTAAGTGACCAAATCCTTACACACACACACACACACACACACACACACACACGTTAATACCCTCAGAGGCACATGGCAGAGAAATGCAGCATGTCAGGGACAAGCTAGACTGGGCTCGGTGTGGAAGGGAATGGAGCTCAGCCCTCTCAGTGCATTCACTCTGTGCATTCTCTTGTCAGAGAGATGTGCCCCCTCCCCCATTCCCTTCCACTCACCATGAGCAGGGCCTGCTGGTTGATAAAGGCTTGCTGTTGTGCTGCGAGCTGATTGGGATCCACAGCTGGGACCATCGGCTGGGGCGCAACCATGGCTGAGAGAGAGAGACGACACGATAAAGAATCACGGGGCCAATGCAGCTGCCCTCCCGGTGGGGCAGGCGAGCGCTCACGAGGGTCCTCTGCACATCAGGCTGGGGACACAGAAGTGCTCGGGGTGCAAGCGGTGAGTCTAACTCAGGGGCAAATGGAAATCAGAGCCTGAGCATGAGGTGCACATGGCAGAACCAAGCCCATGCCAGGAGTCTACCTCTTAGCTTTCCCACCTCCAAACAAACAAGAGATTGTCCTGGGCCAGTCCAGGCTGGGTGACTATACTCTGCCTCCTGCCCTAAGCCCCTCCTGCACTTTCAATTGGATACGACACACATTTTCCATTTCCTGCTCTAAACTATCGTGTGTGGCCGTAGGGCTGCTGAACAGTCACGCTCCAACACAGAGGTGGCTGCATTTCAGGGGTGGCTGCCGCAACTCCTGTACGTGTCATTTGTAAAGTGCGTCATAGAATCAGAGAGTTCAAAGGGATCGCAAGGGTGAAAGGCCCTGTGTAAATGTACTCACTCAACACCCGCCCATTCCAAAAACTGTACCACCCCTTTTATTTACTGGGCCATTTTTGCATTTTGTTACCTGGCATGGGTGCTGGCATCATTGGCATGGGTGCTGGCATCATTCCACCCATCATTGGCATGGGTTGGTAAGCTGGTATTTGCATCATTCCAGGGTAGCCTAGGTGGAAAGATGCCACAAGGAGTCACGGTCAGCGACTCCCAAGTAGGAAAGCGCTTCCCTGCCCCAGGCAGCGCCCCAGGCAGACCTGCTACCGTTGGCGCTGCCAATGTGTACAGAGGACGGTGACATGCGATGGGGCTTCCCATCAGGCTACACAGCAACACCCAGGCAGGAGGAAACCGTCAGGAGAACTGGCCAAGCGGGAGGGGACGCCTGGCAGATGAACACACACTAACCCCACTCAACAGCATGCTCTGGACTCTGCCCTCCACCCAGCCTCACTCTGCACCCCTTGTCCTCAGGAAGCTACTGATCCCAAGAAACCAGGTCTGCAGGATTTGTGTTTACAAGGGAGAATGTCTTCAACTGATGGGCAAAGCTCTCTGGACCTGCCACATCCAACGCATGGATAAGCCCCCACCCCGCAACGTGGCTGGACGGGCAAACAGCCCACAGCAGACACAGAACAGAGCGTCAGCACAGGATGCTGGGGAAAAATGCCCTCCCTCTCCTGGAATAAGCCCCTGCTGTGCACCAGGCTGTAAAATAGGAAGGCCGTTGTGCACAAAGCTGGTAACCCTTGTGGCATCCAGGCTGTGATCACGGCTAGCAGAGAACGGGAGGGTTTCACGCCCTCCCGTAGAGCCACAGAACAGTACAGACCTGCCCCATGGCCCCATTCCAACCCATTTAAAAACACCACAAGAGAGAGCCCACCTGCCTCGCTGATTTGTTAACTAGCCGTATCTGGCAATTGGCCATGCCGCCGTGATTTGTAATAGCCACAAATGCGTCCCATGGCCGTGCCCCAAAGATCTCCAATAGCCACTGATTCCCCCTCACCCCCGTCTCACAGACTTGCAATAATCATTAAGCTGCCCGTATGTCTGCTTCCCATGCGTTGCAACAGCCACAGGTATTCCCACGGCAATGCTTGGCCACACCCCACAGAGATATAACCTGGACTCCAAGCCAACAGGCAAAAAAACAAGGACAGAGAGAGAGAGAGAACGAGAACGAACACACCCAAACGCAAGAGCGAGAATCTGAATATGGTTCAGACTTACTAACCCTCTGAATAGCTGGGGATGATGGGGAAGGCTGGGAGGAAGCAATAAGAGAGATTAAAATCCTCCACTCAGAGGCAGCCAACATTGTGGAGCCTGTTGGGTCTGTTTAGTGCTGTGGGAGGGGCTAAGGTGAACCCGAGATACCACTGATGTGCTCATTGGGTGGGGGAGGGACGAGCCATCTCCAGGTTCAACATGGAGAAAGGCGTCAGACTCCTGGCAGGAGGAGGCATTGAGCGGTGGTGCTGTTGGTGGAAGGCCCCGGGCCGATCTGACTCTGGGAGAGGAGCACGGTGGCACCCCCTCTACACAGTAGAGGGTAGGTATAAAGGGTAGATATAAATGGTCAGTTTTCAGAATGGAGAGAGGTGAATAGCGGTGTCCCCCAGGGGTCTGTACTGGGACCAGTCCTATTCAACATATTCATAAATGATCTGGAAAAAGGAGTAAACAGTGAGGTGACAAAATTTGCAGATGATACAAAATTACTAAAGATAGTTAAGACCCAGGCAGACTGGAAGAGCTACAAAAGTATCTCTCAAAATTGGGTGACTGGGCAACAAAATGGCAGATGAAATTTAATGTTGATAAATACAAAGTAATGCACATTGGAAAGCATAATCCCAACTATACATATAATACGATGGGGTCTAAATTAGCTGTTATCACTCAAGAAAGAGATCTTGGTGTCATTGTGGATAGTTCTCTGAAAACATCCACTCAATGTGCAGCGGCAGTCCAAAAAGCAAACAGAACGCTGGGAATAATTAAGAAAGGGATAGATAATAGGACAGAAAATATCATTTTGCCTCTGTATAAATCCATGGTACGCCCACATCTTGAATACTGTGTGCAGATGTGGTCGCCCCATCTCAAAAAAGATATATTGGAATTGGAAAAGGTTCAGAAAAGGGTAACAAAAATTATTAGGGGTGTGGAACAGCTTCCGTATGAGAAGAGATGAGTAAGACTTGGACTTTTCAGCTTGGAAAAGAGACGACTAAGGGGAGATATGATTGAGGTCTATAAAATCATGACTGGTACAGAGAAAGTAGATAAGGAAGCGTTGTTTATTACTTCTCATAACACAAGAACTAGGGGTCACCAAATGAAATTAATAGGCAGCAGGTTTAAAACAAATAAAAGGAAGTATTTCTTCACACAACGCACAGTCAACCTGTGGAACTCCTTGCCAGAGGATGTTGTGAAGGCCAAGACCATAACAGGGTTCAAAAAAGAACTAGATAAATTCATGGAGGATAGGTCCATCATGGCTATTAGCCAGGATGGGCAGGAATGGTGTCCCTAGCCTGGGCTAGATGGACCTTTGGTCTGACCCAGTAGGACCGTTCTTATGTTATGTTCAGTAGCCTCCAGGGAGCGTTACAGAGCGTTACAGCCTCCCGAGGCACATGCTGACCCAGTCCAGAACGCACTGTGAATCAGTCGAGCACGTGGCCTCACCTCATCCTAGAGACCAGCTGGCCCACACTAGCTCACACACCTCTGTGGCCCAGCAGCAGTCCCTGTCACAGCCTCTCCACACGCTGACCCGGGATGCTCACCCCTCCCCTACTGACCTGCAGAAGGAAAGGCTCCTTGCTGGGTGGGTCCAATTTTTCCACCTCCTTTCATGCGTCCAGTAAGGCTCCCTCCATTCTCCATATCCTAAGAGAGAGAGCCCAGCATTACACGGCTCACCAGGACAGGGGTTGGGGCAGATGGACAGACAGAGTGTGCAGCAGGACAGACAGCCACACACAGGCATGCTGGGATCACATCTCCCCATCCCACTGAGCTGAACTCCAGGGAAGGAACATACAGACTGACACAGGCAAAAGGAGGGAGAGAGGGAAGGAAAAGCAGCTGTAGGCAGACAGAGGGGAGGAAGCGACGTGAGACTTACTGGCACTCTGGACCCTTGATGGAGCACTGGGTCAAAGAGGTCATCCACATAGTGCTCTAGGCCTGTGTGGGTCCTCGGGACACCTTGGACTCCGAGCCCTGGGAGCAAACAAGGGTCCAGTCACCAATTAGGTGTGGAATAGCCCCTCCCTCCCTTCCCCAGTCTTGTTACACTGGGTATGAGCCCGCCCCAACCCCCTGCCTCCGTGAATGCTGCTGACTTCGGCCGCCAGGGCACTGGGGTCTACTCTGTCTGACTCCTCGAGTGCCTGCCTCGCTCCTGGGGAGGAGCTCACCTGAGTAGGTGCTCTCAGCATCCAAGGATGGCGGCGGAAAGGAAGGAGGGAGAGATGGAGCCTGAATGCCTGGTGCAGGAGGGATGTCCCAGTCCATCCTGTCAGAGGGAAAGTCAGAGAGTTGAGAAAAGCACCAAGTGCTGGGAGCATAGGCGCCGACTCCGTGGGTGCTCCGGGGCTGGAACACCCACGGCCACCCACCGGCAGCCAACCTCCCCGACCCGCCCCCCCCTCCCCAGCTCACCTCCACCTCCTCTCCTGAGCGCGCTGCATCCCCGCTTCTCCTCCCAGGCTTGCCACTGTTTCGCGGTGTAACAAGCTGTGGGAGGGAGGGGGAAGGAGTGGGAACGCAGCGTGTTCAGAGGAGGAGGCTGGGAAGAGACGGGGTGGGGATTTGGGGAAGGGATCGGGCGGAGACTTTGGGGAAGGGGTTGGAATGGGGCAGGACAGGAGGGGGCGGGGCAGGGGTGCAGTCAGGGCGGGGCCAGGGGCAGGGGGACACGAGCACCCACTGGCGCCAGGAGAAGTTGGTGCCTATGGCTGGGAGTGGGGATGTATGCTTGGGAAGCGGCAAGGCGCACTCACATGTCCAGAGAGGCGCTCCGGGACGGGCTCCCTTCCCACTCGGGTGTGATGGGATAGTCAGCCGAGGACAGGGAAGGGTGTCCGGCCTCCTCCATCTCTCCAATGAGATCCAGCATGAAGTCACAGCCGGGCAGGTCCCGCCACACCTCGCCTGTGAGCATGGAGACGGACCACCCTCGAGGGGCCTTATCCAAACCCCTGAGAAGGGGAGAGAGAGGGAGAGGAAGAGAATGCCAGAGTCAGTGCAGAGGAACACCAGGGCCATGGGGGAGGGAGCGAGGGAGGGAGACGTGGTGAGAAGAAGAAAGAGTTCAATTTCCTTCCCCTAGCGCAGAGGTTCCCAAAGTGGGCGATACCGCCCCCTGGGGGCGCTGGAACGATCCAGGGGGGCAGTAGTAGCCTCGGGTGCAATTGGGGGGCGTTGAATAAAAATAAGGGGGCGGTGGAAGCATAAAGAAAGAAGAGAATATAAGAAAATTTTGAAAAACCGTTCGTACATGTTTCATCTGTTGTGTAACATAGAGTTAAAGTTGTAGTGATTACTTTATTTTCCAAATAAATTCACAAATTATAACCGATCAGGTGTCAAGTCCGCCAACAGCTCTTAACAAGCAAGTGTTGGCAGGCGAGCGTGTCGCGCATTGTCGGGAAGTCCAGCATGCATCGGCAGGAATATGTGCGTGTAATGACTTGTTTACAATACGATACTATAAATAGGCGACATGTATGAAATCTAATTTAGATTGTTTCTGAATTGTGTAAAAAGCAGTTAACAATAGTGCAATAAGTATTTAAAAAATTTTATTCATATTTGATACCTTCGATCTTTACGGATTATGGATCACATACAAAGCAAATTGTATTATTGTTGTTTCAATAAAACAGCAATTTACACGTGAGTATGTTTATACATTTTCTTACATATCTACCATACGTTTCTGTGTCTCTAGTGCTTACTAATAATAAAATCGTAGCAGGCTTGTGTCGGTACAGTACTATTTGAAGTGTACAGTCAATATATTTGTCATATTTTTTATTACAATATTAACGAAAAAAGGGGAATGAAATCGTAAAAAAACTGTTAACTATTAACATTTATTTATATCTATCGAATCATCTGTGTTAATTGGTAAATAAGGCATGTGTTAATAAGGAACAATTATTTAAATAAGGGCAAACTAAATTAAAACTATTAACTGATTTTTAATTGCATATTGATTATTTTTTAAATTAATTATTTCTTGATAAATTTAGTTTGATATTTGACAATTTAATATCAAATACATATATCTAATGCTGAGCAAAGAACAAAACCCAGTTTATTAGTTTCATTAGTATTTTAGTTTGGTTGTCTTTTGCCGTCTTATGCAAAAACCACTGTATACCTGATGTCGTGGGCGACATTCTAATAACACATCTTTCTTTACTATATTGTAGGACGTAGGTAGAAATACAGATACATAAAAGAACGCAAATTTGTCACTGCATCTTTCTGTTTGTTCGCTTAAAGAAGGTAGATTTCCAGGGGCGCACTGAGTAATTTTTTTTCTGAAAAGGGGGCGGTAGGCCAAATAAGTTTGGGAACCTCTGCCCTAGCGCCATTTTTTTCTAGTCCAGGCTGCTTATTCCTCCCCTCAGCAGACTCCACACAGCCCCCAGCTAACCCTAACCCTCCCCCAGCATATATGGATCTCATAGCCTCTCATAGCCCCCTGTGAGGGACAGATCACCATCCCTGTTGTTCAGAGGGGAGAGTGAGACACAGAGTGATTAAGTGATTTGCCCAAGATCAGACGGAGAATCTGGCAGAGCCAGGGACTGTACCCAGATCAGCTGATTCCCATGCCCCAAGGCCATTCTTTCTCTCCCTGGGATCAACGGTCCTCCCTCTCTTCCTGCGCTCTGAGCTAGGACAGACACTGGGAGACACACAGCTCCTCCTAACTTGAGAGCATTTCACTGGGCTCTGCCAGACAGGGTTTCACCAGCCCCATCTTGCTGGCCTGCCCAAAGGCAGTGTGGCCTAGTGAATAGAACACAGGACTGGGACTCAGGAGACCTGGCTTTTATTCCTGGCTTTTCCAGTGGCTGATGGTTGACCTCAGGTAAGTCACTTCCCATCCCTGTGCCTCAGTTTCCCCATCTTTAAAATGTGGACAATGATACTGACCTCCTTTGTAAAGTGCTTTGAGATCTATGGATGAAAAGTGCTATAAGAGATCTAGGAATCACTATTATCCTCACCACCACCACCCTTTTCAGGTTCATCATCTGCACGCGCACACACACACACACACACACACACACAGCAGGCTGTATCTGCACATCAGTGTCAAAAAGGAATGCAGAAGAGAAAGTCATAGGAGGCTCCATGCCATATCCTGGAGTCCTTGACACCCCCTTCCCCCCCCCACATCCCCACATTTCAATCTCTTCCCTTCCATCCAATCCCAACCACTTCCCAAAGAACTAGAACTGTTCAGTCCAGAGAGGCTCAGGAGCCCAAGTTATTCACAGAATTCTATTCTGAAATAAGGGATGTAAACTCTCATGCTTCAGGGCAAGAGCCAACCACTAAGGGCCTGGGGTCAGGAAGAATCATTCCCTCATACTCTATAATTGTCCAGTATGGGGTTTCTTTCAACTTCCTCTGAAGCAGCTGGTGCTGGCCACATTCAGCAGGGCCGGCTCCAGGCACCAGCTTAACAAGCAGGTGCTTGGGGCGGCCAAGGGAGAGGGGCGGCACCTGCAGCAATTCGGGGGTGGCAGGTCCCTCACTCCCTCTAGGAGCGAAGGACCTGCCGCTGAACTGCCGCCGCTGATCGCGGCTTTTTTTTTTTTTTTTGCTTGGGGCGGCAGAAATGCTGGAGCCGGCCCTGACATTCAGAAGTGCGATCCTGGACTAAATGGGCCAGTCTGGCAATTCTTATGTTATTGGATGTATAAACAGTGCGATCCCATGCACAGGCACTGGAGAGACAGAGAACAGGTGATGGTGGGAAATGCAACTATTCCAGGGATGAATGCATTACTCCTGGCCTGCAGCCCTGCCCAATGTGAACCCAAAGAACAGCAGCACTCCCCCCTTGGACTGTACCTTGAACTCAGGATCCAGCCTGCGTACTGTTCCCCTGTTGTCCAGGACTCTACTTCAGCAGAGAACATCTCCTCTAGCCCAGGAAAGAGAGAGTCAGCACAAAGCCTTCCACAGAACTAAAAATGGCACAAGATGGCAGCATGCGGACAGCCCTGTTGGAGATTCTCACACACGGGCTGCTAAGGAGACTCAGAGGGGCTGAGAGCAGGTTGAGCACTCTCCCCGGGGGCCCTCTCTGGACTAGCACATGGTGGCTCCGTAATTATTGTGTGCTTGCCAATGCCAGGGCATTCTGGATCCCACGTGTGTAAGCTCTAATCGGTAGCCAGGTGCCTGTAGCCGCTCGCTGAGGCCTGGTTTGCAGAGGTGCCAAGCACACACTACGTTACAAAGAAAGTACATTGGAATGGAAACGTTTTGGGGGAGGGAAAAAAGCCGGGAGTGGAGGTTCAGCTAATCAGCGAGCAGCAGGGAAAGTGACTCCTGCTGAGGACACAGAGCAATGGGGAGCAGGGGAAGAAGCAGATTTTGTTCTAGCTGGAGCAGGAGCAGCGAGTGACGGCTGCAGCCAGGGCACCAACTCAAACGAACTGAAACTTTGGATCAGGCTCTAGATGAGCATCCAGCCTCTGTCTCTACAACAGGCAAGACCCTGAATCTCTGACTTTGGGAGGGGTTGGGCACCAGGTTCAAACCCTCATGCTCATGCCAGCAAGTAGCACAGGTCTTGTGCCCACTTCCAGCCACGGGAAGGATTTTCTGAGCAGGGCCGGCTCTAGGATTTTTGCCGCCCAAAGCGAAAACAATTTTGGCCGCCCCCCCTCCCCCCGTTTTTTAATTACCCCACCCCCAGCCCCGCCTCAATTCCACCCCTTCCCTGCCTCCTCCCCCCAGGCTCTCAAGCCTAGGAGGGAGGGGGAGAAGCGGCGCCCGCGCCGCGGCCACTCGGAGTCTCCCCCTCCCTCCCAGGTTTGAGAGCCTGGGAGGGAGGGGGAGACCCCGAGCGGCCGCGGCGCGCGAAACAGCTGATTCGCGCGCCGCTGCTCCCCCTCCCTCCCAGGCTTGAGAGCCTGGGAGGGAGGGCGAGTAGCGGCGCGTGAGCGGCAGCAGCAGCGGAGGTGAGCTAGGGCGGCCGGGGCACATTTTTAGGGGCGGCATTCTGGCGCCGGCCATGCCGCCCCTAAAAATGTGCCGCCCCAAGCACCAGCTTGTTTTGCTGGTGCCTAGAGCCGGCCCTGTTTCTGAGCCCCCTTTCTAATTCCTGCGTCAGCAGAGGCCTCGTGGGGGTTCGAAGTTGGGGAGGGCAGGAGCTAGTTACCATTATAGGTGAAGACGTCCAGCACCATCTTCCCTCTCCTCTGGTTAGCAGTCCACTCCAACAGGGTGGGAGGATGGGCACGGGAAACCTCGGGGTCCGTGTCTGTCTGCTGCATTGCCGTGAGGATCTTGCGCTGGCAAACAGCATTGTAGCCTTCCAGCCCGTAGTCTGACACGAACCTGCAAACCAGGCAGCTGCCTTTAATACGTGCTGCTCCTCTCCGGAAGCAGCAATAAAAAAGGAGCCACCTCTCCCCCTTCCTTACTTCAGCAAGGGTTTCTCCAGTGCTGGTGAAGGGGTAAATGCACTCAGGAGGGCAGTCATCAGAGCATAGCCTCGCTGGCTCTGCTCTGTGTCTGGGTTCTTCCACACCTGGCTGACCACCTGACTCAGAAGCTCGTTGCGCAGGGCCGGGTTGCCCAGCCCTCGGCTGGCGATGTAGTTACCCAGGAGCACTTCCTGCCAGCTCTGGAGGTTCCTGTCCCCGATGAACCGCAGGATCTAAAAGACGCCCAATGGAAAAACAGCGAGAGGATTAAACCGAAACATTCCGACCCAAGCTCCAATTGCAGGTACCTCACATTTCCGGAGACATCTGAACCAGGAGGATCAATTGGTCCCCAGGAGCCCTCTACAAAATTCAGATCTGAATTGGGGTTCAGATTTCAGGCACCCCCAAGGTTTAGGAGAATTTGGGAGGCAGCATGTCCTGGGGATAGAGCAGCAGACTGGGAGCCAGGACTCCTGAGCTATATTCCTGACTCTGCCAGTGACCTGCTGTGTGGTCTTGGGTGAGTCGCCTTCCCTCTCTGGGCCACGGTTTACCTGTCTGTACAGTGAAGGAAATGATGCTCACCCAGTCGTTGTGAAGAGCTCTGAGATCTATATACTGTACTAAAAAATGCTAAGTGTTATGGAGGCATTAGTAAAAACTCCATAGTTAAGGCTGGGCTGATTATTGCACTTAAAGCAGACATTTGACCTCTGGTTTGTATGAAAAACACTGCATATGTTTCCCAAAATTACAGCACTTCCTCTTTGACTATGGAATGAAGGTTCTGAGAATTCACAAGTATATCTATGAATAAGTTTAGGAATTTAAATTATTCTAAATTAGGCCCTTTAAAAAATTTTAGCACACAGACTGAGCCTCTTTGGTCTCCAACGGTAACAGAAAAGACTCTGCAAACTTCCTATATAGTTAAAACTCACTGAAATCTTGTACACAGGCAACATTTTTAAAGGGTTACAGTATTTATCCTTTTCCTCATTATTTCCACTATCCAGGAAATTTGAAGAGTCTGTGCTGATCTGTTAATGAGATCTTTGGAGACAAAAGAAAGTTCTGATTTAGGGTGCTAAATTTCTTAATTAATTTTTAATGTAACTGAATTCCTAAAGTCATCAACAGATTTACATGTCAATTCTCAGAACATCCATACTGTACTGAAAGAGTAAGTGCTGTAATTTTGGAGAAGATACGCTGTATTTTTCATACATAACAAAGAGGCTGAATCCCTTCTTTAAACAAAAATCTCTACTCCTGTCCCCGTACAACAGCACGACTACTGAACACCCCTCCCTAACACAGGAAAACAGACAATTCCCTCCCAGAGACAGTAGAACGTGGGTAAAGTCACAGCTCTGCTGGTTCAGCATGGACTGTAAGACTGAGTTGCATTTTTTAAAATATATAGACTCAACCACTATTAATTAAACTATTTAGAAGGGAAGCCACAAATGCTGCAAAATGCAACATAATGGAAAAGAACAGCAGCCATGCTCAAAGTCTCATTAAACTTTGAGCCATCCAGGTGTACATATGCCTACACTGAGAGTCACTGCACAATTGTATTGCTGTAACTCCGGCCTCCCTCACTCCACCCCTTCCCTGTGGTTTGTCATTCTCACATGTTATATCAGATCTATACAATTAGCCCCATAAAACACTTTCGGATATAAGCATTAGTACAGCCCTCCTACCCCTTCCTCTCAGGACACTTGCCTTTAAATATATCAGGTGATCCTGGCCGCTTTTCCTAACTATTTTGAGGGCCCTCTTCAAACCTCCCCACCCTGACTGACTATGCTTCCCATTGTTGGCTTTGAAAAAACACTAGTGTTTTATTTAACCAGAGTAAACATAACAAACCTCACAACAGTGCTCAATAACCCTTCTACTTCCCACTGCTAATCTTACCGGAGCCTTCCCTTCCTG
The DNA here is from genome assembly GCF_028017835.1 of Emys orbicularis. NCBI lineage: Eukaryota > Metazoa > Chordata > Testudines > Emydidae > Emys > Emys orbicularis. Next base: position 35,727,593 of record NC_088695.1, read on the forward strand.
ATCACAGCCCAGCTTCCCAAACCCCGCTGTGATCCTGTGCCCTCTCTCCTCCTGAGCCAGCCACGACCCTTCAATTCTCCCCTCTGGGGGAGCCTTCCATTCGGGAATCCAAACCTCTGTGACTCTGTGCCCCCAGTAGCATATGTGCTTTTGATCTCCATCCAACAACAACATGCCCCAACAGACAATTTCACTTTACTCTCACCCTATAACAACCTCTCACATCATACAATTTAAAGTTAACGTAATCCCTTCTCCGTCCCCACTGGGTGTTGCCCCTAACCTCTTCCCTCCACCCCCATTCACATACAAAACTCTCACCCAACCCAGGCTAGCTGTCCCAGCTGGAGCTGTAGGCTAAAGTGCTTTCACTCAAACTGCCACCCACTCCCCTTTCCTGTGTGGATGCAGGCTAAACCACTAGAGTGTTGATAGCCCTGCACTGCCTTTCCACAATTCCCCCCGTGCGCCCAGAAGGACAGACAAGTTCTCCCACCATTCACTGGGAAAGAGCCAAAGAGTGGCTCAGCTTGATGCAGGGCTAAGAACCATGGGATATGCCCCCAGAAGCCCATGCGATGTACAGGGGTGAGCACAGCATCCGTGAGAACACAGCAACTCGCGTGTGGCTTTGCAGCACAACTGCTCCCACCCCGTTGCCCATTGCCAGCATTAACGCTGCAGTGACTGAGGACGTATCATTAGCCAATTTACTTCCCCAAGAAATCTCAGCTCAGATCCCACCTTCCCTCCTGGCTTCCTGCTTGTTTGAATGAGGCTTAGGGAGGTCAGAGGACCTGCCCATGGGCTGACAGCGAGCGAGCGACTTGCTGCATATAAATCCAGGGTCCTCCTGGCTCTCAGTTCTTTTGCTGTCACCTCTAGACCGCATGACTTTCCTTCTGGGGGTACCACTGCGCTCGAGGTCCTGTGAACCCCAGCAAAGCCCCTCTGCTTCTGAAGACAGAAAGCTTCTAGAGGAGCAGAGTGCCTGCATAATGTGCCTTCATATTTCACTAATGCCCCACTACAAAGGCCAGTGGGGTTGCTTTGGGATTGTCCGATACTGTAGGCTAGCTGCACCCCCGCCCCCTGCACTCACCAGTTTGTTGATCTCCAGAGCGCGCTGCATGTCCTCGCCCTCGAGGCGGGTTAAGGGCTGCTGCAGGGGCTGTCCAAGGGCAGGGAAGTTGGGCTCCTAGGAGGTGAAAAAGGACGGAGTTCATGGCTGGCATTTCCAATGGCAGCGTGTCCCCCTGCTACAAGCCCTAGGAGAGAGCCGGAGTCCACAGCGGGACTCTGCATTCTCCCAGCTGTGCCAGGCAAACAAGGGCAAAGAGCGGGCTGAGGAGGCATCAGACGGCTTGTCGCGGGGCTCAGTTCTTTATCAGACTCCTAGGCAGAGGCCCTAGTGACAACCCAGTGCCATAGACACAGCCCATGGGGATGTACAGCACAGACAGCGTATGCAGCCCCTGCGGGGCTGTCTGCAGGCACGTACTGGAGCGGAGAGATGAGGAGGTTACGGAGCCCAGGAAAGCGTCCTGACAGAGAAAGTACGGGCAGGGGCCCTGGAACAATGTATATAGCGGGGCTGCTGAGAGCCATTGAACCAAACTGTAAACCCTGAATATAATGGAAAGCATTTCGAGCCGGGGGGTGGGGGGGTGTGTGGCAGTTTCAGCACCTATGAGTATGTGAGAGAGTGGGGGAGAGGCAGATCCTGGGGCAGACTGGCGGAGGCGTGGAGAGGAGGAGACAACACTGAACGGGGGGTGGGGGTAAGGAGGTAACAAGCAGGGAGGAGGCAGGAGAGAATGGAAGGGTCCCTGTGGCTTCTGGCATCAGCAGCATCCTACCTGGAAGTGAGACCTCATGAAGACGGAGAAGGGAGAGCTATTGATGTTGGGTGGGAGGGAGAGGTCACACTTGGCCTTGACCTCCGGAGGTGAAACCTCCATGATCTGATTGGCCTGGGCATGGTGCTGACCTGTAAGAGAGAGAGAGAAAATGGACACAGCCTCAGGCCCATCTAGACACGGTGCCACACGCCCAGTTACCAACACACCAGAGACACGCGCACCATCGCCCAAGCCAACCGCACCAACGGCCCTCCCCGAGACACCACACCCCCATCACCCTCCCCCACCAGACACCCACAAAGTCTCCCTCCCCCAGAGGCACCTGCTCCCTCCCCCAGCCCTCTGCACCACCCCCACCTGAGACACCCACACCATCTCCCCATCCTCACAGACCCCTGCCCACACACAACTGAGCAGCTTCTCTGGTCACCCTCACGCTGCCTTTTCTCTAGCTGGGGTTGGAGCGACAGAACAGGCCTCCTCAGAGAATGGACTCAAGGCTCTTTTAGAAAGGGGGAGTTAGAAGAGCAGAAAACAACCCATCCAGGATTAGCTCAGTGAAGGGTGTGGACCAAACCTCTGATGCCCGCAGCCGTCCATAGGGAACGCCCCAGGCCAGGGCTCTGAAAGGGTTTCCATTCCTTCACAGGTATATAAATAATGCAGCACTGCAGAGACTCTGTTGGCAGTGTCCCAGTCGATAAATAAACCAGAGGTCACCATGAGTGAGGCAGAAGATAAGGGATTTATCGGGGCGATAGGACAACAAACGCCTCCCTGGCTGCAGAGACTTCCCCAAGCAACACGGCTTCTGCCTGCCTTCTCCAGCAACGCTACTTTCCTTCCCTCCCACCTCCTCTCCCTTCGCTTTCCAAGCCAGCGCCTCCCCCACTGCCACCTCCTCTGGTTAAACCCTATTCACGCTCCAGGGGAAGCAAAAGGTTTTCCTGTCCCAGGAAAGCTTTCAAGATTTCAAAACTTTCTCATTCTGCACTGGGACGAAGTCAAGACCTTTCAAAAATGTCCATGAATTGAAAACAGAGGTGGGCAGGGAAGGGAAGTGGGGAGAGAGGGAATAGCCTATTGCCTGGTGTTCAGGGCACTCAGCCGGGATAAGGGAAAGCCAGGTTCAACCTCCTGCTCTGAATCAGGCTATTCCTGGGACGTCTCTGTCTGCCCCTCTCTCTCTCTCTCTCTGACCAGATGAAACCTTCCTGATGAAAGCTTTGTTGAAATGGATATGTTCCCCCCAAAAGGATTTGGTTTTGATGAATCAGCATTTTCCGATGGAGGGGAAAAGGCATTTTGTCAAAACATGCCCAACCCGCACGACTCGCCACACATCTCTTTGGCCGCAATGCTTCATCATCTACATCTCCTGGGGGATGCTTCCATGGGCAAGGTGCACGGGGAACTCAGCACCGTCTGCTCATTGACAGGTGACTTGCCCCGCTGACTAATTAATTTGTATTATGGCAGCACCTAGGAGGCCCAACTGAAATAGGGGCCCCAATATGCTAGGTGCTGTACAAAGAGACAGGCCCTGCCCCACAGAGTTCCAATCTAAATATATGAGCCATACAAGGGGAAAGAGGCACAGAGAAGGGAAATGACTTGCCCACATTCACATGGTAGGTCAGTGGCAGAGCCGGAGGGATGAAACCCCACGTCTCCCAAGCTCCAATCCAGTGCTGTATCCACTGGACAATGCTGCCTGTCTATCCCTGTATCTTGGAGGAGGCCCTTATATACATCCACCTGGGGTTATCGTGTTTACATTTCCAACACCAACAGAGCAGATACGATATAGGCGAGAGAGCGTGCCGAACACACACACATGCAAAGCCACGAATGCAAACACCGTGTGTTAGAACCGAGCGAGCGGGCTGGAGGGGTTTTCTTACCTTTGGCAGAGTGCAGGAGTGCCGCAAGCTCTGCGGGGATCTCCAGCAGCCCCACGTCCTGAGGAGAGAGGGAGCAAAGAGTCAGCAATCGGGGTCACAGTAGCCAAAGAAAAATACATTCATTTCAGGCAACACACGGGGTCAGACGGTGTGACGTTATTGACATAAACTGGGACCATGTAGATCATTGTTGCAACCAAGGTCCTGTAGTGGCACCCAAATCTTGTATAAAGGGGGTCAAATGGGGTGTCTAAGACAAGGTTATGGTTTACTGGTTATGATTATGCTGTCTATATGTGTGTATCAGTTTTGTAGTTGAAGTTATGAATATTGGCTCTATACTGTCTGTATGGCAAACTTATGCTATGCTTCTGGGTGACATCCCAGACAAGCTGGGATTAGCTCTGCCTAGCCTGCTTGATGGCCCATTAAGGACCATCAGCTATACAATGGACCCATTGAGAGAAGGCAAATATGCCTTCAGACTCAGCAAAGTATGCAGGAACTGGCCCATGTGACTCCAGGCTCCATTTTGCTGTAATTTTCCACAGTAAGAACAAAGAGGTGTTCTTACACCTGGAAAAGACTATATAAGGCTGATGCCTCATCTCCATTTTGTCTTCAATCCTGCTTCTTATCTCTGGAAGGACTTAAATTTTTATTAGAGAATATTTAAAAATAAACGGTACAAAAGATTTGAAGAGTCAGTTGTCGATCATTGGGGGAACATACAAAGTATGAGGGGGGGATGTTGTTATGTCGGGGTTGGCAGCACACATAATACATACAGACTGTGATGTCTCCAATGGGGGGGGGAAGCGGTGGGCGAGATCAAGACACAGTTGGTAAGCGGTGAGGGTCAATCATCCACATAGGGGGTACAAATAGTCATGGGTACAAGTAGGTGGGCTGGGTAATGGTGATGGGGCGACCCTCACGTGGTGGGATTCGGTTAGGTTGGGTAGGTTCGGGGTTCAGGGAAAAAGGCCCAGCGGGGGGGGGGGGGTTAATAGGTCCCTTCCCCCTTGCGGGTGGGCGAGGTCTCCCCGGCTCACTCTTGGCATTGGCGGTGGCCGGTGAGGTTGGGTGGGTTCAGGGCTCAAGGGATAAGGCCCATCGGGGGGGGGGGGGTATATAGGCCCCTTTCCCCTTGCGGGTGGGCGAGGTCCCATCGGCTCACTCTCGTTATCGGCGGTGGCCGGTGGGGTTGGGCTGGTTCAGGGCTCGGGGGGGGGGGGGGGGGGATATGGGTCCCTTCCCCCTTGCGGGTGGGCGAGGTCTCCCCGGCTCACTCACTGAGTTGGCGGTGGCCGGTGAGGTTGGGTGGGTTCGGGGCTCTGGGGGTAAGGTCCCGTAGGAGGGGGTTTAAAGGTCCCTTCCCCCTTGCGGGTGAGTGAAGTCTCCCTGGCTCATTCTCGGCATTGGAACTGGCCGGTGGGGTTGGGGCTCAGGGGGTAAGGTCCCTTCCCCCTTGTAGGTGGGTGGGGTCTCCCCGGCTCGCTCTCGGAATTGGCGGCGGCCGGTGAGGTTGGGTGGGTTCGGGGCTCAGGCCCAGTGGGGGGGGGGGGGGGGGTTAGTGAGTCCCTTCTCCCTTGCAGGTGGGCGAAGTCTGATCGGCTCACTCCTGGTATTGGCGGTGGCCGGTGATGTGTTCCGTGTAGATGTCCCGGGACCAACGGATAGTGTCTGAGACCATTAGGCGTCTCATGAGCCGTGCGTAGTGACAGCCCACTCCACAGGTCTTCAGCACTCGCTCGTTGCACGGGTCCCAGGCACCCAGGGCCCCGACAAGCAGAGCGTCTGTGTGTACCTCGTAGCCCTTTGACCGCAGAGCGTCAGCCAGGGGGGCGTATTTTTCAAGCTTGCGGGCTCGGGCTACATGGAAGGCCGGGGTCCTGTTCTCGAACGGAATCGTTATGTCGACCAGGATGATCTTTTTACCGACCTCGTCCGTGACGACGATGTCTGGGCGCAGCGGGCTGTCGGTGCCGGGGACGGTGCGGTTAACGGTGACTTCCCCCAGGCGCGGGTCGATGGCCTTCACCAGGCGGTCCTGGACGGCGTTGTGTCGCAGTTGCCAGGCTCTGGCGTGGGGCTTGCAACTGCATAGGACGTGGGGCAGGGTTTCGGCGACATACCCGCACTTCCTGCAGCGCTTGTCCCGGTTCCCGTGGCGGATGGCACCGTTGAGGGGGACGCAGTTCAGCCGGGCGCGGTGTATGAACCGCCAGTCGGCGAACCGGGTGAAGCTGCCCGTGGGGAGGAAGTGGTTGCTGGAGTCCCACTTGCTGGTTACTTCGAAGGCCTTACCCTGGTCCGGTTTTTTCTTCAGGGTGTCCACGTAGAGCGTGTGGACGGCGGCCTTCAGGGATCTCTCCAGCACGCCTCTGGCTCCGGGGGCGACGATGATGTTGTCCTCCGTTCCGATCCGCGGTATCAGGACTCCCAGCTCCTGACGTTCCTCGTTCCATTCCCAGCGGCAGCCCAGTCGCTTCCCCAGCCAGCGTGTGGCATTGCGGGCGTGGGACCACAGTGAGGCGAGATCGCCCCTGTCCCGGGCGAAGTCGCCGTCCAGGGAGCCGCACAGGAAGGTGGCCACATCTCGGTCGGAGGGAGGTCTGCCGATTCGTTTCTCGGTGGCGGCGTGCAGGGCGGTCGTTGCAACGTTCTTCACCTTGGTGTCCGGGCACGTCAGGAGGCGGAAGGCGTGCGTGATGACCGCGATGTCACATAGGTCTCCCATACGGGGGACGCCGACACCACCGTGCCTGTGCTTGATGTAGATGAGCTCGTTGCTGGCTCTCCGGGGCAGGGACAGCCATTCCTTGACCAGCCGCCAGATGGTGTTGTCCAAGCTGAAACTTTGAACAAAGGACTGAGGACCCATCCCAGCTGGGGATGTTCCAGAGACTTAATTTGAACCTGCAGTTTATTCTATCACTGCTGCAAGCCTGAACCAAGAACTTTGCCATTACTGTATGTAATTGATTCCATTTAACCAATTCTAACTCTCATCTCTATCTTTTTCCTTTTATGAATAAACCTTTAGATTTTAGATTCTAAAGGATTGGCAACAGCGTGATTTGTGGGTAAGATCTGATTTGTATGTTGACCTGGGTCTGGGGCTTGGTCCTTTGGGATCGAGAGAACCTTTTTTCTTTTATTGGGGTATTGGTTTTCATAACCATTTGTCCCCATAACGAGTGGCACTGGTGGTGATACTGGGAAACTGGAGTGTCTAAGGAAATTGCTTGTGAGACTTGCGGTTAGCCAGTGGGGTGAGACCGAAGTCCTCTTAGTCTGGCTGGTTTGGTTTGCCTTAGAGGTGGAAAAACCCCAGCCTTGGGCTGTAACTGCCCTGTTTGAGCAATTTGTCCTGAGTTGGCACTCTCAGTTGGGTTCCGCCAGAACCGCATCATCACAGACGGGGACAGGTGTTTTTACTCAGCCTTCAGGCTACACTGCTACTGACATCAACGACAGTGTGGCTGGAGCCAGGACTTGAGCGTTTGAGCCAACCAGAGTAATTGGGGTGTGTGCGTTCTAGAATTTTATAAAACACAAGGAATAAATAAGAGTCGCAATGAAGAGCGCACTGGAGAAAGGATGGTAAAGTAGGAGAAAAGGTCACTGCTGCTGAAGATCAAGCACTACGGGGGGAAAGATACCAAACTTATTGCATTTTGGTTACTTCTCCCAGGTCCAAGAGGTTCCTAGTTTTGCATAGATGAGACCATGGTTCTGGGTTTTTCCCCCACTGCAGCTGCTTTTTCACTATTTTGCAGCATCCAAGAGCGCTACCGTACAAATAAAAAGAAAAGTGGCCATGAAGTTAATGGAGTTAATCTGGATTTATGAGATCGTAACCTGGCCCCTAGGGTCTGTTCTCTACCTCTCTGCACCTCGCATTGACGTGTACACCTATGCAAAGTGGACACACCTTGCTACCATTTCAGAATGACACCACTTTGAACAGGTGTCATTGGGTCTGTCTACACTGCAATCAGAGGTGTGAGTGCAGTATGTGTAGACATAACCGAGCTAGCTTTGATCCAGCTAGCTCATGTAACACTAGCAGTGAAACCGCAACAGCCTGCCCAGGACCCTGGGTACGTACTCCAGAGGCTGGCCCATGCTGCTGCGGCTTCACTGCAATTATTATTCAAGCTAGCTAGATCAAAACTAGTCTGATTACGTCTACACGGGCTGCAGCCACACCTCTGACTGCAGCGTAGACAGACCGATGACGGTATATGGTGCAAAGCAAAGGAGAATCACGCCCCGGGGTCCTTGCCCTGAATTTCTTATACTTATTGGGCCCGATTCTTTCTCCTACAGTTGAGTAGTACCTTGCTAGGTCAGAAATCCCATTCATTTCAATAGGCTAGTCACTCAAGTCCAAGCCCAAACCCGTCTGATCCACAACAAGGCCTCCATAGATGTATCATATGCTTCACTGCCATCCACAACCCGAGACAACCTGACCTCAGTTTCAAGCCAGCCTGGGCTGAAGCACATTGAGCTCAAAAACCAAGCGTATCTCTAGGCTTCATGTGAGTCTGTCCCATCCTAAACCCAAAAGGAAATCAGGAGAGTGGGTAGCCGAAGGAAATGAAACCGAAGGCGGTATTTGCATAAAGTGAAAGCACCATCACAACAAAGCAAGTCCCAGGCTGGGGCCCGGCCTTGAAGAGGGGGATTGGCCTTTGCTTGTTTTGCAGCAGCACCCAAGGGGTTCATGCCCCAGACAGAAGAGGGGGTGGAGCATCCCCTGGGAGTTGCTGAGCACACACAACTCTCATAGAATCATAGAATGTCAGGGTTAGAAGGGACCTCAGGAGATTCTAGTCCAACCCCCTGCTCAAAGCAGGACCAATCCCCAGACAGATTTTTGCCCCAGGTCCCTAAATGGCCCCCTTAAGGATTGAACTCACAACCCTGGGTTTAGCAGGCCAATGCTCAAACCACTGAGCTATCCCTCCCCCCGCTTTCTAATTCAGTAGCCGTTGAGAGGTCCTGCTGCCAGGGCCATCTTTAGGCATATGCGTGGCTGCGTAGAGCACCCGAAAATTTGGGGCACCCCTGTGTCTTAGTGTCCACCCTCCCGCCTCTTCCTATCCCTGTTCTGCCCCTTCCTGCAGGCTCCCACCACAGCTGGCTGCTGCAGCCTGGTGAGGGAATCTAGTACTTAAAAGTGAAAAAGCCTCCAGCCTGCCAGACCTATTAGTGCAACAGTGAAACTGTTAAAGAGCCATTCAAGTGGTAATGACGCCATTTAACAGGCATTTGCCAACCCCCAGGTATATACTGTCAGTTTCTGACTTTACTGACAAAAACAGTTGTACATCGCTTCTCCGCTCTCTCTGAGCTGGGTGGTGAAAACATTATTTACTCAGAACATGTTAGTCGACAGGACCTTCGTTTAAAATGTGCTTTAAAAATATTTCATTAGTGTGTTGCTGGAGATTATAAAAATCACATCTCTAAAAAAAAATCCTTGCATAGATTTTTAGATGCACAATCTGAATATTCATCTTTAGCCTTAAATGCTTGGCTCTTCAGACATATAATTTTTTAAATAAATCCTTCAAAAGACCACCCTTATCTAAAACACACATGCAAGCCCGGGCTGCCATCGGGCACAGGGGCACCAGTTTAATAATACTGCATAGGGCCCCATAAATCCTAAGGATGGCCCTGCCTGCCACAAACGTGGATAATTCAAGGACAGAAAAGCAGGCCAAACTTGTCCCAAAAAATTGTTCAGAGGGAATCGTTTGCCCAGTTGCATCCTCGGCCCCTCTTCACTGCCGTTGTGCAGGTGACAGGCTGACATTTCTGCTCAATCCTGCATAATTAGGGTGACCAGATGTCCCGATTTTATAGGGACAGTCCTGATATTCGAGACTTTTTTATATATAGGCACCTATTACCCCCCACCTTCTGTCCCAATTTTTCACCCTTTCTATCTGGTCACCCTATGCATAATCCATCACAGAACTGATAGAAACCACTATGATTTATTGGGTATCATGCGAACACAGCAGTAGCCTAGGCATTAACCCCTTCATGGCAACAGGAAGTTGCACCTTCACCTCTGAAGTGCAGGAGCATGGCTGGAATTTTGGCACTGCAGAGGGAGACACCTGGAGGCTGCTCCTGATCATATCAGGGATCAGGCCTGATAACCAGACAACAGACAATACCCGCCTTACAGATATTATTGTTGCTAATATCTTATGATTATAAATTGTATTTTACCCCAAAGCCCTTCATCCACACTGCCTCTCTCACATCTATAGACAGACCCCTCTCCCCAGCACACACAGGAATGGTTCAGGAACGATCACGCCAATGTAGCCACCTCTGGGGTGGAATACAGGCAAACAGCAACAAAAGCAACATCATTCTTCAGTTCAAGAGAAGATGATGATACCATACCCCCTCCAAAACTGCAGGTGGAATTACCCAAGGTGGGCTTTGGCCCCTGGCTTGGGGCTGACATCCCTAACTCCAAGGAAAAATCCCACAGAATCTATCATAAAGGCAAGTGGTTGGGATTGAGGGCCCTGATTTTGCAGGTCACCCAGAAAGATTTTCAGTCCCTTAGAGCATTTGGACCCCAAATTCCATTAATTTCTAAAGGGAATCCAAATCCCTTAGGCATATTTCCAAAGCTCAGCCCCAGGCATGTGGGTGCCTATATTGCTCCTCATCGATGCACATTATCCCATGGAATTGCAGCACTTCGACTCCCTTGGATGGACGGAAAGGGCTCCTCTGCCAGCTGGCTCAGTTATACACTCCCCAGCAGGGACAGACCTGCCGGATCACATCCATGAAGTGAATATTATCTCTGTCACACTGGTGGAAACCCCAGCAGGCCCTCATAGCTGATACATCAGAGTTTATTGACCTACCATTCCTGGGGAGCTACCACTCTCCTCGCCACCTTTGGCCAGCGACTCCTCTCTCTGCCTGCTGTCCTCACGCCTCTGCTGTCAGAAGGAAAAGAAATGGCATGTGAGGGCATTTTCTGGGGTGTGCCAGGCATCTCGGAAGGGCAAATGCTCTGGATTACCAGGTACTTCTAGCTACAGTTCCTGGGGATGTGCAGTATCTGGCCTGCCATGTCAGCCGCTGGCGTGTTAAAAGGAGAGGGTGAACACTGCATCTTCTTAGGATCTATCTACATTAGCGGGCTGAGGTTTGGCCACCGCTCTTAGCACCCGCCATGGGTCTAAGACCCCTCATTCCCAGGCTGGACGCAATCAGAAAGGAGCTTCTGCCACACGGCCTGCTCCAGACAGCCTGGCATTCACTGTCTCACGGAACACTAGTGACAGTGCCCCACTAAGCATTCAGTGACCAGAAACATGGTTCATTGCCCTCTCTCTTGGCAGCTGGAAAACCTGAATCCAGCCTGGAGAGGGCCACCCCCTGCCCCCGAGGGTGGGACAAGGAGTCAGGGGAAGCCGGGTTCCCATTCAGCTCTGCCCTTTCCCAATCTGGGGGCAGGGATATTCCACCACGTCCCACCCAATGCTACTCACCTGCCTCCTGCTCGGAGGCTGTGCGGCTGTCTCGCTCCCTCTCTCTCCTGCTTGTCTGCCGAGGACGTGTGGGGCTAGATGGGAAGGGACCAGGGCTGGGTCAGCCTGGGCTGAGAAAAGGGCAGGCGTACTAAAGTCCGCCCAGGGCAGCGCCGCAGGGGAAGGCGGGGTGGGGGGGGGAAACTGCGGTTCCCTCAGGTGAACTTTGAGACCTTTTATTGTCGTCACTCCGGGAGGGAGCAGAGCCTTAGAAAGCAAACACGGAGGGGAGGGGATGGGAGCTTTTCTGTGGTTACGCTGGCGAGGGATTGGAGCAGAGCTGAGAACACAGGTCCTGCTCTGGGAGCACAGCACAGCCACCCATGCCTGGCCAGGCCTTACACTGCAGGGATTTTCAGTGGGTGTCCTGCAACCATCCTTCTGGCCCAGGGGGCAGCTAGATGAGTCTCTCCTGTGGCTCCTTGTGAGCCCTTACGCCTGAGGAGTATGTGCTAGGCACCTCCCCTGCCTCCAATAAGAAGCTGAGGTCCCACCTTCTGCAGAATAAAACAGAGCAGCAGTGGCTACTGTCTCACAGCTCTTCGGCAGCCTTCATGAAACGAGTTTGACGGTCTCATGTCTCGTCTCTGTGGATGTGTGTCCACAGCACAAATCCACAGTCACTGTAGCTGGCACTAAGGAGCCTGGCTGTTGGCCGACGGGCCCAGGATTTAAATGGCTCCATTCGCTCTCAGGGTCAGGACAGAAACACGCCGGAAGGGGCAGTGGGTGGGAAGCTTGTGTGACGGCTGCCATTTTGGCCGTCACCGGGGATTGATCTGTCGACCTCCGAGCTAAAAAAAAGGCACGAGTCACTACAGCTTGAGCTCAAGGCTTTGCAGTTGAGAGCTCTCATAACCTCTCACCCCCCGCGGCTCAGGCACAGCAGGGGATACCACACATCAGTGACCAGGGGGTTACGCGTGTGCGGTCTCTGCCGATGCTGAACCCAGTCTGTGGAGAGAGAACTTCAGTCTCCGGGAATCTCTCCATCATTTGGAGCCTTCCTATCAAGATTGGGTGTTTTCTAAAAGAAATGTTCCAGCTCCACCACCAGAGACGGGCTGGATGCAAGAATTCCTAGCTGGAATCCTACAGCTTGGGTTTCACAGGGGTCAGACCAGATGACCATAATGGTCCCTTCTGACTTTTAAACCTATAAATCAATCCCTCTCCTGAGAGTACCTGACTATCCCTGGGCTGGATTCCAGGAACATGATGGGAGATGGGCGGAGTCATTGTTCTCAACTCCATAAACACTTCCCCAGCTGAGATTTCCTTCTTGTACGTGGTGGTGAGACCTGGCACCAGCATGTCTCCTTCGCCCCCCAGCACCGTGTGACCCTGAGAACTGGCTTAAAACCACCCTTGTTTAAAGCCACACTGCTGTTTACAAACGCCGGCTAAAAGCAACCAGATGCCAGGTTTATTTTTGGTCTAAATTAAGCTGAGGTGACCACTGGCACCCGAGAGCCACACTTCGACGCAGCTGTTTGCTGCATCAGCTCTTTCAATCAGGCAATCTCAGTCCATGCTGAGCATGTGGCAGGCAGGGCAGCTCCACGCACTGACACCAACAGGCTTCTGCCTAAGCAGGTCTTGATCAGAAAAAAAGGTGAGCAATCGCCTCCTATTTTGGCCTGTATCACTAGACACTCTCCTGCGGTGGAATGAGGATCTCCTGTTATTAAACACTTAGCAGCCTTAATGACACCTGCTTTGCTCTCAGTTGAGGGGCCACCTCTCAAGCCCCTCTGGGACACAACCCTGCTCAAGTCACATCTCCCACCTTCCCCAAGAGTGGGGTGCCCCCAGTCTGGGTTTCAGGCTCCTCTTCACCCTGATGACTGTACTTTAGTGATGTGAGGCTGCCACTCAGCTCTCCCTGTGCCTGCACCTGCTGCGGGTTAGGCCTGTTCTGCCTGGCACCCTGAATACTGAGGCCAAATAATGTTTTAAAGCTTCCTTGTATTCCCGCAGGGCCTTGTTCATAGCTCCTGCCCTCGGTCGCAGAAGGGGTTTAAGGGGACTCGCCTGTAAAGCCTCAAATTGTCCACCGGGGCTCCCTGTGCAGTAAGACAAAGAGCAACCCATGTCCCCCATCCCTGCTCGCTCCCAGTCCCAGCCCCTTCATCTGCTCTGAGAGCCAAAGGCAGGTTTAACAGGCTGGGAAATGCCACTGTCTAAATCCCAGAAACTATCTAAAGAGATCACCCTGTCCCCACCCTAAGCACACCTCCACAAACTGTGTCTGCATATCCCGGAGCGTGAATGGTCCCTGCAGCGCTGCTGTGTGTGCCATCTGCTCCTAGGCATGGTAATATTACCTGGCAGCGCTTCCGTGTCTGCACCAAGGGCCTGGAGATTAAAACTACCGTCCCAAGCTGCACCAGCATCATCTTCAGCCTCCTGTAGCGCTTCCTGAGAGCAGAGTGGGGGCAGGAGGGGAAGGGAAATTCAGCAAAGCAGGCCAGCCTGTGGACTAAGCCCAGGAGCACAGGCCCAATGCAGCTCTGGTGTAAGCAAGGCACAAGCTCAGCAACACCAGAAAAGAACAGGCTGCATTTGATTTGGCCTTCCTGGTTAGCCTGGCCTCCCCTAAACAGTTACAGCGGTGTCTGTTGGGGGGAGGGGGGAGGGCAGGATGTGGGGGGGTTTTGGTGTTGTTTTTTTAAACCAATATACAAACATAAGCCCTAGTGTGGATGCAGTTATACCAGCAGAACTGCTTATACCCGCATAGTTTATGCCACTTTCCCAACCTATACCAGTAGAGGTACTTTTGTATCAGTATCACTGCATGCATGGCAGGAGGGTTTTGCCAGTTTAGCTATATTCATACGACTATCAGCAAAACATCTTTAGCATGGACAAAGCTTCAGTTTGCCATCTGTATTCATCGGGATTGAAATTCCCAAGGGAGTTAGGCACCAAATTCCCAATGTAATTCAATGAGATTTAGGCGCCTATCTCCCCAGGGCATCTTTGCAAATCCCAGCCATTGTTCCTATCCATCCTCTGACAGGCCACTACAGCACACAGGGGGATTAATAACCAGTTATGATAAAGTATCGGCCTTAGGATCAACCCTTGCACAACGCCCAAGGGGAGAGGCGAACTTTTTGGCTGTTCCTATGTGTTAGGAAGGACGAATACGGGGCACGTAAGGCCCTGTGTATCACAGGACTTAGTGGGCTACAACCCACTTCTTCGGAAGAAGTGGGTTGTAGCCCACGAAAGCTTATGCTCTAATAAATTTGTTAGTCTCTAAGGTGCCACAAGTACTCCTGTTATTTTTGCGGATACAGACTAACACGGCTGCTACTCTGAAACAGGACTTAGTGTCAGATTTGAAATCATTTTCCAAGCACACTGATGGGCAAACATGGTGAGAGTCCCCACACGGTGCTGGCTTGTGTGAGGGCCGCCCCCATGGCCAATACGCTGGGGATTGAACCGGGGACCACTAAAGCTAAAAGCATAAGCTGCTACAGCTTGAGCTAAGGCTCCATAGCCATGGCTGTATCAGCCCATATCTTCTGTGGATTGACAGAGGGGGACCTGTAACACACACTCACCTGTGTGTTACACTTGCTTAAGAAACTCTGCTTCCCACTATCAAGAGCGTGAGTTTGCAACATGAGAACCGCTGTCAGGGTTGTCTCAATAACTGCACTCTGAATCTATGTTAGACCCCGGTGAGCTACATCCACATCGGTAAATGTTTGTCAAGCAGGGCCCCGCTCCTAGCATGGACAAGCACACCAGGTGGGCAATCAAGATGGACAGTGCCCATTCTGTCCCTGCATCCCCTTGCAGGTGGGGACACAGGGCTGGACTCTGAGTTACTGAATCGGTGCACGGCCCCCAGCAGGTGCTTATGCTTACAGCTGGCTACAGAATATGAGCATTGGTGTGGCCTTTGACCTCTGACCTTGCCTGGTGCCCCCGGAAATGAGCCTGGATGATCATGACCTTCTGCCGGAAGACCTGGAATTGCCTGCGGCTGATGAGGCCTCGGAGGTTCCGCTGGAGGGTGACAACGGCCCAGCTCTGCTTCTGGTTCCATCTTCTCTCCAGCAGCTGCTTGGCCTTCTCCTTCAGGAAGACCTAGGCAGAGCAAACAGCTGCTGACCCCCAAGAAGAGGCAGAGTCTATAATAGACACTGGTGTTTACAACCCCTTAATGTCACCCTAAACCCCCTGGAGCCATTGCCGCCCATCATAACACAGGCTACCCACTGACATGAGTCCATTGTTCTTAGATAAGGTGCCCCTGGGTCGCTATTCCAGGCCCTCTATCTATCTAGGGAGGGCTGGAATGGGGGGCTCTGGCTCAGGATTGAGGTACCTCGGGAGTGCCGAGTGCGGGGGGCCCAGCAGTGGAACACCAGGGCGTGCTGTAGGTTAGCACAGTGGTGCACACAGAAGGTAGGTGGAGGCACAGGTCAAGACTGAGATGCATTGGCTGCCCAAGGGAATCAGTGTCTGCCCTACGGCTGCCTACAGCCAGCGTTGTCTTTCCCTTTCACAGGCACTAACAATTTCCAGCTAAAAGCAATAAAATAGAGGTCAAACAATAGAGACGGCCCGGGCAGGAGATCAATTCTCCCACTCATCTGTTCATGTGCAGGAGCTGAGCACCCTACTTAACATCAGCACCAAGGGGATGGACAGACAGGGCTCTGGGATCAAGACAGGGGAATCCTTAGACACCACCTTTGTTACTCCAATCTGATAGAGGTCCGAGGGGTCCCCCACCACATGCGAGAGCACCGCGGCGCATCCATCCCTCTCCTGCGAATAGCTCTGCCCTTGGCCAGTCAGGGCCCCATACCTGAAAGACAAGGAGGAAGCCCAGCATGCCCTGGATGACACCAGGAGGGTCAGGTAAGAGAACCAAGCCCAGCACTCTGGCAGCTATGGAAAATCAGGCACAAATGATCTCCCTGAGGCCTTTTGGGTACTGCTGGCAGCATATGTCATGCGGATATTTAATTAGAAACTGAACTGAGAACATTTCACAAAGGCCACCATAAAGCCATCCCTTGGAAGTGGCTTTCAGCTGCTACAAGTATGGACCCAGTCCTGCCAGCACTCACACACATGAACAACTCCACACACTGTGTGCCATGGGATTCCTCATGTGCAGAAAGTTACTTGCGTGTGTGTGCGCGCGCACTTGCAGGTTCCGGGGCCAAGACTGGATTTGAACTCATGGCCTACTGGCGAGAGCACCCATTCTCCTATTATCAAATCCTTGTGCCACTTCCCTTCATTGACTGCCGATGTTTACCTTCCCAAACCTAGACTCTTTAGAGAGAGACATTTGGGGAGAACATATTTTGATTTGAATTATCCACCAACATCTCTTTCTTTTATTTTTCTTACCAGGAAAGACATCAGCACTTCCCTACCTCACAGAGATGTTGTGAGGATAAATACGTTAAAGATTGTGAGGGACTCTGATATAGGGTTGCCAATTCTGGTTGGACATATTCCTGGAGTTTTCATCACACCATAATCTTGAATTGAAGATTAATCTTTAATTCCTGGAGACTCCAGGGCAATCCTGGAGGATTGGCAATCCTACTCTGATACCATAGTAATAGGAGCCAGATAAGTACCTAAGATAGACAGATCCAAACAAGCCTGAAGGAGGTAGGCCCAAGACAAATAGCCACACCCCATTGCTTGCTTCATTCCCCTTGAGCTGCCTAGAAATCCCAGCCAAAAGGAAGAGGAAGAGAAGACAAACCAAAGTACCTGACTAAGAAGTGCTGGAATGGGATGCGGATGGGGTATCCCTCCTTCCTGATGTGTATGGCCTCCAGTATCCCAGAATGCCTCAGCTGACGAGTGACATATTCCACATCAAAGACGTCGGACAGCTGTGATGTGAAGCCACGGGGAGAGGAAAGCCGGGGTGGATGGGGAAGAGGGAATGGACAGATAGAGACGTGGACCAATAAGAACAGCCACTCCTTGTTGGTTTATCCCCCCCCAAGCTTCCGTGAATCCCATACAGCGATTTTGCCATGCTCGAGGGCAGGTGGTATGCTCTCCACATCCTGCCCCTCAGGTTTCTGGAGGCACTGATGCAATTTCCCAACAGGTGTGAAGGAGGGACCACGTGGGCAGAGGTTGTGAGAGACAGAGCAGAGCTTGTAGCTGGGACCACAGAGTAGTTGTCACTGAAATCCTGTTCCAGAGAGGGTCTGCGCAGGCAGGGCAGAGGAGACACCTCGCAATGCTGTGCCCCACTAATGGGAGTGAAGACCAGATGGCAGCAGGCCAAGTGGGGAAGACTGGAGAGCAAGGGAGTGAATTCCTCTGTCTGAAGGGGTCCCCCAAAACCTGTGGCTGCTTCTGCCACCTAAAGCAGGTGGTTTTCTTACCTTTTTCGGATTGGGCATGATGCAGCGAATGAAGAAAGTATGGCTTCTGCAGGGCAGAGGAATGGGAAAACACATTAACCTCCCAGTCCCAGAAGTGTCCTGACTTAACCCCAGTCCATTCCCAGGGCCAAGGGGAGCTCCCAAATCCCCACAGCTGCTCAGTCAGTCTCTGCCACACAAAGCCAATCCTCCTTTTCTGGTTCTGTAGCCCATTTCCAGTCCCCCCAAGCTTCCCAATCTCCCCTCAAACCAAGCCCTTATAGATTCTAGCCAGGGGTGACTCTGAGTAGGGCAGTCAGCTTGCAATGGGGACAGTGTCATCATGGTGTTGCTCACCTCCTCAGCTTGGCTGTGAGATCCTGCAGGGACTGCTGGAATCGGGACACCAGTGTAGAGGCGTGATGCTTAAGCCCTTTGCCTCCCATGGCCAACGCCCCCTGCAGTCCGTGATGTCTCTTGGCCCGCTGGAAAAGGTGGGACACCAGCTGGAAAGGAGATGGAAAAGGGAGATCAGTGAGTAACGCTCCCCTTTGTGCTATGAAATACGAGTTTCTGAAATTATTATGGTCAAAGAATGAGGACCCGGCCCCATCATCCTCCCATCCACAAGAGCAGGGCTGGGACTGTTCGTGACCAGAGTATGTTCCCACTTCGCCCATTTGCCCATGGAGTTGGTAAGGTGTATACTTTGTCTCCAATGCATTTAAAGAAGGGACTGTGGTTTCCCCTAGCTCAACGGAGCTTCTTATTGCCTAGAAGCATCAGAAACAACACTAAGGACCAACCCTGAGGGTGTGTATCAACTCCTCCAAAGCTGGCACCAGGCCACCAGGGTGAGCAGAGTCAGGTGTTTGTCTCTGGGGGGAAAAGGGGTGGGGGGAGAAATATTGGAAAGGGAAGGGAAGGAGAGACAAAAAATAGGGATTTAAGAGTCTGGAAGAGGTAGTGGATAGATTGGGTTAATTCGCTGTCAACATACACCCTGGGCACTGCGACTGATCTCCCTGGGGGGCTCAGAGGGTAAGCCAGCAATGAGTTTGGCTTTAATGGGTCTATATCCATTGCTCAGTCCAGGTTTCCCAAACGGCAGTGTCAAGTTTCTTACTATTTCCCAAACTACCTCCCATCGCCTGGGTCTTTGGGCTTCCCTGAAGAAAGCCATAAAGGATCCTGCATCAGAGCAGCATAACCCAGAATGAATACTGTACCTTGAGGTGACTCTGGGAGAAAATCTCAAGGACCTCTGGGCGCAGCTGGTCGTGGTTTTTATTCAGAAACTTGTGAACCTGTGAAGTCAAACTCTGACTGATCAGAGTATAGATCATCACAGCCAGACACAAAAACCCCATCACTGACCGATGCAGCCCGGCATGCTGCAAAAGTTCCCTTCAACGAACCTTCTGACACGTCCTATAATGACTCAGAATTAGCCCAGTGTAACTTGAGAACAGTCCACAGCTTTCCCTAAGAAGCACCCCCAAGCTCCCAACGTACTGACGCCTTATTGCCTCCATCCCTAGCTCACTGCTCAGAGACTGCTCCAGCCTGGTCCCAGGAGCTTACCTGGTAGGTGACAGGACCTGCATAGTGCTGCACGGTGAAGACTGGTGAAGGCAGTTTGGGCTTGCCGTACCAAGGGCTGTTTCCATGATGGTAATGGCACTTCTGGAGGAAGGTGTGGTCAGTGGCCTGTGCAGGAGATAGACACATGCCTCACAGTGTTTTAGCCTATTCTCAGATTGTAGAGCCATTGTTAAATTGGGATTAAGGTTGTAAATACATATTAGTTCCTTAAAGGGAACCATTTTACACATTTTACACTGTATGTGTGACCCACTGTTCAGCTGTGTTATACTTTGTACCTATCTCATAGAGCTGGAAGGGACCCCAAAAGCTCATCGAGTCCAGCCCCCTGCCTTCACTAGCAGGACCAAGTACTGATTTTGCCCCAGATCCCTAAGTGGCCCCCTGAAGGATTGAACTCAGAACCCTGGGTTTAGCAGGCCAATGCTCAAACCACTGAGCTATCCCTCCCCAACTGCTAGTGGATGGTTCACATAAGGGGGTAAGAGTCTACTACAGCTATCAGCTATTAGAGTCACTCTTTTAGTTTAAGAGGTAGCAGCTCTGTGTTTTAGTGCTAGGGTCTGGTGTTCAAACCCCACTGACAACCCATGATGGATGGGGAAAGAGGATTATCATATCAACTCTTCAAGGACAAACAACAGTAATGTCCACCTTTGACCACGCCATGACATTTTAAGTCGGCAAAATAACTCTAGAAAATAACCACCCCACCCCACCTTTTCAAATATATTCGAAGACACCAGTCCTCATGGAGGTCTACTAAATAAAACACACTTGGAATACTTGCACCAAACTGCTTTTGAGATAGGATTTTAAAAAACAAAGTATGCCAGTTTCCAAGCAGTGAAATAGCTCAGCTTTTCCAGGCTGTCTTATCTCACAAATGTCTTCTCTACTCTGTACCCCCCCCCAACACACACACACACACACACAGGTAAACACAATCCCATTTAGCCGGATAGCAACCCTGAAAATTTTCAGTAAAACTGGAGATGAATGAAGAGTGAGCATCAAAATCAGGATTCACTAGTCCCGAGTGACCTTTCTCCAAAACCCACTAACCTACTCCCCACTTCACTTGCTGTACCAAGCATGGTTGAAAGCCATGATGCGTTCTTAACCTGAGCCAATGAAGTCTGGTCATCCAGGATGCGTAAAATGCCATGGGGCTTTGCAGCAATCAGATCCAGGCATGACTCATTGTGCATCTGGGAAATGGGAATCCAGACTAGCTCCTCTTGGGTGTATTCCTCCTACGGATCAGAGGTCATCCAGCCAGCCCCGCCCACCAGCCATGAAAAGGAGATGAAATCAGGGAGTTAGCAGAGAGATCCAATTGTTAATCAGTACTGTTAGAAACTTGCATGGTAGTTCCCCCATCTTAGCCCATTGGACCCTCTTCTAAGCCTGCTAACGTTCTTTCTAATCTGTGAGGAGAGAGCTACACTAGAGCAAGAAAAGGGGGAGTGTAAGAGATACTGAGTCTGGAAATTACACTGATTTCCTGCACAGAGGCAAAGCAAGGTGAAACCCCTAAGCTACCAGAACAAGCCTTAAAGTCATAGGTGTGATCAGGGTCTCAGATCCCGACTAAGCTGCTTATAACCCTGTAAAATGGAGAAGAAGTGCTCTAGCAGTCTCTCTCTCTCTCTCATGATCTTACTGCAGAATTAGCACAGGGTCATGAACAACGTACATAACCTCAGAGACATGCCCTGTGGTGAGAACACATTGGTATTGGACGAGAGCACCAGATCCAGTCAACCCCCTCCTTTCCTGCGAGGGAGCACCAGCCAGCTGAGACTGACTCGACTCGCTGCCATGTGTGCCATTCCCCACCTAATGGGGAAGGTTCTATTTTACCTCTTCCTGGGCAACGACTGTCTGGCTGAAGAAAAGTTGGAGATGCTCGTTCGCAAAATTGATGCACAGTTGCTCCAAGCTGTTCACCCCCAGATCCTGCGGACGTGCGGGAAGACACATGCCTCACTCTTTTCTGTTATTAATCATCATTGTTATCACAATAATGCCGAAGGACCAACCCCAAGAATGGGGCCCCATTGTGCGAGGCACTGAACAAAGAGTAGGAGGCAGTCCCTGAGCCAAAGAGCTGACCTTCTCATGGAGAAGACAGACACAGGGCAAGGGAAGGGGTGAACAATGGGATGGCAGCAAACAGCATGTCAGTTCCTTGATTTTGGGGGAGGGGGTGCAGAAATTATTCAGAAAGGGATCAGCTAAACGGCAAGAAAGGGGACGGGAGAGGGGACACTGTAGGGATGAGGGGGACAGGGCAGGGCAGAAGAGGGTCAGAGGGGCAGGTGTGGAGTAAAGTCAACGTGAAGAGGTTGTGCCGCAGTCCCTCCTGGAGGGTGTGCAGAGCTGTACAGAACATGCAGCATCAGCCTCTGCTGACTTGAGCCCATAGTCCGGCCAGCCTGTTCTTGGCAAACCCTGGTAATTAGCCTGAGAAGTACAAGTTGTCTCATTTCTGGTTTGCTCCAGGTCTTGATTAGGGCTTTGAAGTGTTACTGCAATACATTAGTAATCTCACAAGGCTTCCATTATAGGTCCTGCTTCCAGGGTCTGATCCAAAGCCCCGTGAATCAATGGGAGTCTTTCCATTGACTTCAGTGACTGTTGGGCCCTTAATCAGGTCGGGAATGGCATGAGAGCAGGAAACAGGGGCACGTGGAGAACAACAACAAATTAAAAAACAAGTAAAAGAGTGTTAACCCAACAGAGTTTCAACTTCATCAGAGTGCCCAGGGATGAACGGGCACCGTCAGGTTAAAAAGCATGTTCAACAAGAAACGAGTTTCTTACTTATGTTACTGGGAACACCCAAGATGATTAAAACTCAATTTTATTCTATTTTTAAATCAAGTGCATTTGTCATCATTTGTGCTGCTTGTTTACTTTTGGTGTTTCTCTGGGCTTGGACAATGAAAGTGATCTGGCAAGTTTCATTCTCCAGCTCCCCTGCACTAGCACAACATGGCAAGGTTGGGGCTGCTAGGGAAGCGTTAAATCCAAACTATTTTCATAGGAATTTATATCTATTGCTTCTAGGTTCTGCAACACCTTCTTTAACCAGAACCTAAACACTGGGTTTAAATTAGTGTCTCGCTAACAGCCACACACAACTTTCTTTGTCTTTCAACTACAACACTCTCTTCGGGGCCATGCTTTTGATCTATATTTAATACAGTTTATGTCTTGTAAAGTGCCAGGTACTGTCATGACTTGGTAGAAACCGGAACAGAGGTGTAGTTTGGATTCAGTTCAAGTTTTGGATAGAGACCTGGGTTTGTGCTGATGTAATCCCAAGTCGCTTGGCCATCTGCACGCACGCACACACACACACACACACACACACACACACACACACAGTGCCAAGCTAGCCCTATTATTATTTTTCTAGCACTGAAAGTACACACGGTGCTTTACAGACATTTCAAATACACAGGACCCCAAATTTTAGGGGACACTGTCTTCTCCCCCAGCCAACACCTATGACCTCCCCCTTCTATATTAATAAATGAACCAGAAGCCCAAGCAGCCCTTTCCAAGACCATACAATGTAACCAGAAAGTCACCTCAAAGCCATATATGTCGACAATGCCCAGAGTGCTGTCCATTTCCCAGGGGGCTAGCCACTCATTGATCTTCACCAGAAGCCAGTCAAAGAGCAGGGAATACAGAGCCTTGGCAATGGCATCCCTTGGGGAGGGAGAAGAGCAAAACAAGTTACCATAAAGACAACACACTGGGTTTTATCTCACCAAACTAAGACAAAGAGACAAAAGCATTGGAAGTTACCTGGCATCAATGGCGCTTTCGACAGACAAAGGGGTGAATATTCGATCATAAGACGTCACCTGGACAGAAAGAGGCACTATTTGTTATAAAAGGCTGATGGGAAATGTTTTTATCCGGAAACCCGTAAGTAATTGAGTCAACGTAACAAAGCTCTTTGCCTGGGAGATCCCGTGGATAAAGCAAGGTGAAAGTTAGAATAGAACTTTATTAATAGGTCCCTTCGTGGTCTGGGAGTCAGCTGTCAGAGATCTCAAATCAGGCCAGAATCACATGTGCACTGTGGCACACTTATGCATGTCTAGCAATACAAAGGGGTCTTACGGTAGGTGTAGATGTAATTTATGCCCACTTCAAGGTCTCTTTACACTGCCAGAGTGACGGAAAGGGGTCTTAGTGTAAATAAGAATTAAACCCATCAAATCTCCCTCTACAACCCACTGCAGGAGTCATTTTCCATTGCTCTTGCTGTCAACTCCCAGAGTTTAAGCCCTCCAGGACTAGTGCCAGGTAGGGTGACCAGATTGCCTAATTTTATAGGGACAGTCCTGATATTTGGGCCTTTTCCTATTATCCTATTTTCCTATTACCCCCCCATCCTATTCCTATTACCCCCCACCTGCTGTCCCGATTTTTCACATTTGCTATCTGGTTACCCTAGTGCCAGGACATTCTCATCGGAGGACCCATCCCTTCGGGAGCCTTCTCCCTCCAGCATACTGCCGGATCCTGAGTTCAATGCACTTCAGAGCCCCTGTAAGAGTTACCCCTTTGGTCAGGCTCTTGACTCAGTAATGTAGGGGATGGGGAGTGCAGGAATCTGTTGGTAAATTTCTTAAATTGGAAGGTTTGGATGTTGATGATAATTAGCAATTGGTTTATGGATGCCAGCTCCCCCCAGATTTTAACTATAGGCACAAATACGAACTCCTTAATAAACAGGGCCTTTTTGCGGCATAATTTAGCCTGGCCAGGGGTGCAATCTGTTGCCGCATGAGCATATCCCACTGTATCTCAATCCATGGCTACTCAGGATTGCATGCAATGGGAACACGTGAGCTACTCACATCTGCACTAGCGCAGGAGGAAGAAAGTGCACCCTTGCACAGTCTGCTCCTGGGAATGAGGAGCAGCAGCATTTTTGTTCTCACCTGGATAGGAGGCCTGGCTCTTCAGCTGCAACCTTCCTTGCATCACTCAGTAGGAGGCAACAGTAAAGCAGCTGCCAGCAGACACGCTGCTCAGATCCCTCTGCAGAAAGAGCACTGGGCTGGGGCACAAGCACTCTTTCTACACAATGCAACCTCAACACTGAAGTCCCTCAGGATGACGGGGAGCGGGCTGAAGGGGCCATGCGGTACTCACCGTGACTCGGTGAGTGATGGCGCTTTGGAGGAGATCTGCTGAGACATGCAGCAAATTGGCCACAATCCGGATTTCCGTGTCGCTGGGGATGGCTGCAAGGCCAAAGGATTCCTTCTAAATCATGGGGGAGAAGAATGCGTCTAAGCTTGTACTGGATACAGAGTCCCACACTTAACCAGCACACTTCTGCAGAAAATTGAACTCATCCCACTGCATAGGGGTGGGTCACACTGTAGTGGGCAAAATCTTGCCTTTGGCTTGTAGATCAGCTCTTCCGGCTCTAACTGTCCCTTGGCAGCCCAGGCATCTGGGTTCTGCTCTCTGTTTCTCTGGCTATTTGCCGCAGTCTTGAAGGAGGGGAATGGGCTCTAGATGACCACGTGCAACTGAGACTACTCTCCCAAGACCCATCACACAAGGCTGCTGACCTGTTTGATATTAGTCACGGTCACACTGGCGAAGTGTTAACATACCTCACAGGAGGTAAAACAGATGTTCCCCAGCTGCAGGATGGCAGCCAGCACTGCCCAGATGGAGGTCAGCTGATCATCTGAGAGGCCAATCACCTGCAGAGCTTGCACCAAGACCACAAACTCCCGATCATCTTGCTTCCCTGTGAGGTCGCATGCTCTGCCCTGAGAGAACCAACGAAAGCCTGTGGTTGGACCCACGGCCCTTTCACACCAGGCTCTCGCTCCAACGTCACTTCCCAGCACTAGAGAGGGGCCCAAATTGTAAAGCTCAGATCTGGGTTTCAGAGCTCAGGGGGTTAGGTTGGGCTCATCAGAAGGAGAGAGCCCATTTCAGAAACATGCCTACCCAAACTTTTGAACCCCCACAGGCCTCAGGCAGCGGTGCCGGAATGAGGGTGTCAGGGGGCCATGGCCCTCATACTATTTACCAGCCATAAGGGTGAGCGACGGGGGGGGGGGGGGGAAGAAGGGGATGGAGAGGAGCGAGCAGGGGACGGGGTCTTGGGGAGAAAGGGCGGCGTGAGGGCAGGGCCTCGGTGGCGGCACAGGGGAGACAATGCCACAGTTCGGGCACCATTGGCCCCCCCACTTTTAGGGCACTTCCACCACTCCACTCCTGGCCTTGGGGTATTCAGACCTGGCATATTAGACTGGGCCTCTCTCCAGCTAGGAGCTCTCTCCCTCTCCTGACACAGCGTATTCCACACCGGGGCAAACACGACATGAGGAAACATTGCTGCTGACAGGAATTTACCCTGATGTCAATTTCCAACCCCCTCAGCTACTGCTATGGCAGACATTTGTATATGAGCAGCAGCCTTCTCCCTTCAGCCCAAATCCTTCTCCCACTGAAACCTGCCCTGCAGTCATGGTGACCTGCAATCTAAGGCCACCAGAGGGAGCTCATAATTTGAATAAAGGTAGGAAGGCATGGGGGAGGAGGGGGAACCCAATTGGCTGCTTATAGTAGGCTACACTTGGCCCCAGTTTGCATTGGGTTGGGTTGAGACCATCAGAAGGAGATCTCTTGTATTTGCCCAGTGCGTCCAGTCGCTTCTCTCTCAGGTTTTAAGCTCTTTGGGGCAGGTTCTCTCTTTATCTGTGTGTATTAGCTATGTGGGGTCATACGCCGGCACCCATCGCCCTATTATCTGAATGGCAGTAGGCACATTGCAGGTGTTTCAAAACAAATTACTAAATTCCATGGAAATCAGGTTGATGCCACAAATTCAGCACAGGACACGTCAGCAGACTGAGCCAGAGCAGAAGGACTGGCTGAGCCCCTGAGGGGGACATCTCCAACGGCCCTGACTAGTCAGAAACATAGCAAGGGAAACTTTAAATAAAACCCATAAAAGGCTAAGTAATTGAATGGTAAATAAGGGTTGTACTGAGTTTCTTCAATGGGAAAGCTTCTCTTCCCCTGTGGGGGGTCTGAAGATGAATCATTTTTCCTAGCACCAGCCTGGCAGCAACTTGAGGCTTCTCCAGATAAGAGGAGGTTAAATCACAGGTGATAGAATCATAAAACTGTAGGACTGGAAGGGACCTAGAGAAGTCAAGTCCAGCCCCCTGTGCTGAGGCAGGATCAAATAAGCCTAGACCATCCCTGACAGGTGTTTGTCCAACCTGTTCTTAAAAACCTCCAGCGGTGGGGATGACAAAGGCAGAATGGAACTGGAGGGGGAGTTCAGCAGCCCCATATCAGCCGGGGTCACAACCAAGAGAGGGCGCCTCAGTACAAAGGGGAGAATGGTCCCTTCTCTCAAACTCTAAGGCTATGTCTACACTTAAAATGCTGCAGCTGCACCGCTGTAGCGCTGTCGTGTAGACACTGGCTACAGCAATGGACGGTGTTCTTCCGTCATTGGAGTGACTTCATCTCTCTCAGAAACAGTAGCTAGGTGGACGGAAGAATTTTTCCATCGACCTAGCGGTATCTACGCTGGGGCTTAGATCGGCTTAACTATGTCATACATGGTGCGAACATTTTCACAGCCCTGAGCACTGTAGTTAGGTCAACCTAACTTTGTAGAGTAGACCCGGCCTTAGGCACATAGGTTTGTCCTATCCAATCAGACCACTGGTCTGGCACCCAGCAACACCCAACACCTGATACCTCAGAGCAAGGCAAAAAGATATCTATGTCCATTGTGAGAGGCAACATGGTCTCATCATGAGAGAACTGATCACGGTTCTGTTCCCACCTCCATCACCAAATCTTACCATGACCTTGGGCAAGTCCCTTCCCCACTCTGTGGCTTGGTTTTCCCCTCTGCAAAAATGGCTCCAATAATACCTGCCCACCTTCACACAGTGCTTTGAACTCCTGAGATGAGAGGTGGTGTAGAAGTGCTAAGCAAACATGCCCAGCAATCATGCACTGATGCAAGGAGGGCGGGGGAAAGCTCCCAATTGACCCCCAACTCTGAACTTTGGTGGATCAGATAAAGAGAGAGAGACCAAGATCCAAACTACTCCTGATTTTGCAAACCCAAAGTTTGACTGGTGAAGTTTTGCCCTTCTCCCCTAATCTCTTCCCGCACTTCTCAACAGGCCTTGCCATGTCAATTCTCACTGGGACTTTCCAGGTACATCATTATCTCTAACTCAGGGCTTCTCAAACTTCATTGCACCGTGACCCCCTTCTGACAACAAAGTTACTACAGGACTCCGGGATGGGGGAGGAGACCGAGCCCTGCTGCCTCGGGTGGGAGGAGAGGGGGCCGCAGCCCGAGCCCAGCCATCCCAGGTGGGGATGGAGTTCAGGCTTCAGCCCTGGGTCCCAGCAAGTCTAATGCTGATCCTGGCGTCCCCATTAAAATGGAGTCGCGACCCACTTTGGGGTCCTGACCCACAGTTTGAGAATCGCTGCTAGCTAACTAAAATGTAGCACCATCCCGCTTGGTTCTCCCTTCCCGGGTTGCTAGGGAAAGGTCTAATAATGTCCAGTTCAAGGAGAGATCTTTTAACATGCTGTAATTGTCTGATGTGAAGCTATTGAGCATGTTGAGCCTTTAATTGCCCTAGCCTCCTAGGAACAATCAAGTCATTAAGGGTACTTGTCCCATCCTTGCTAGGAGGAAAGCTGATACTAATCTAATTATGGGTGAGGCTAGGATTGAGTCCTCAAAATGGCAGAGCTGTGTAAGGGCTGGTCTACATACAGAGAAATTGACCGGCATAGCTGTAGCAGAATAATTACTCCACTTCAGCTATGCCAGTGTAACTCCTCTGTGTGGATGTTCTGTTTATTCCAGAATAAAAGTGATTCTTTCAGAATAATTATTTTGCTATAGCTAGGCCGGTCAATTTCCCCACATAGACAAAGTCATAGAATCATAGACTTTAAGGTCAGAAGGGACCATTATGATCCTCTAGTCTGACCTCCTGCACAACGCAGGCCACAGAATCTCACCCACCCACTCCTGTATCAAACCCCTAACCCAGGCCTGCACAACTCGTAAAGCGGCGAGGGCCATATTACTCCAAAGAAAATAGCCGAGGGCCGAAACCCCCCGGCCGTACTGAAACGCCCCCCCCCCCCCCCGCGCCACCCAGCCCCGCTGAACCCCATCTCCCCCCCCCCCCCAGCGCCGCCCAGCCCCCGTGTAAGCAAGCAGGACTCACCCCGGCGGCGCCTCCTGCTGGTCTTCTCGGGAATTAGCTCATCCAGCCGTTGGAGGGTCCGGGGGCATTAGCTGCCTTCCCCGCGGAGCCTCTGGCCCCCCGGCCCGCTGGAGCGCAGCCGAGCGGGAGAGGTGCGGGGCTCCCCGGCAGCGGCGGGGAAGTTTATCGGTTTGGGGGACCCTGACCGGCTCCTCGCCCCTGTACGCTGGCCGCCCCGCCTGGGACAAGTCTCGCCCCGGCAGCCCCTCTCCGCCGCGTGTCTCTGATGGGTGGCCCACACCCCCGGGCCGCGCCGCCCACCCGGGCCCTGCCCGCTCCGCGCTGCCCCCGGACGCACCGTGCTGCCCCGTGGGCTGCAGGGCTGGAGCAGCCGCCGCGCTGCACTGCAGCGCTCCCGGCCCCGGCCGGCCATGGCCCGTGTGCCCAGGCTGCTGCACAGGGGCATCTCCTTCCCCAGGCCCAGCTCGGGATCCAATGGGGCAGTGAGGGGGCGGGGCTGGGGGCAGGGATTTGGGGAGAGATCCAATGGGGGAAGGAGGAGGCGGAGTGGGGCGGGGAGCAGAGGGCAAAATTGTTTGTTTGTCCAGTGTCCCGACCGAACATCGTTCAGGACGCGGGACAAACAAGCAAATATCAGGACAGTCCCGATAAAATCGGGACGTCTGGTCATCCTAGCGCCGCGTCCAGGAGCAGCCCTGGACAGCGCTGCAGCGGCGCTGCTCCAGAGAGGCCTGAGCTCCTCCCGCTCAGAGCCGTGTGGTAAGAGGGCGGGGCTGCGAGCTGCAGCCGAGCAGCGGGAGCTCACGTCCCGCTGGAGCCAGGCCGCTGCAGCGCTGTCCAGGGCCGCTCCTGGACGCGGCGCGCTGAGGCTCTGGGAGACGGGGGAGGCGGGGGTTAGCAGCATGGTAAGGCTCTCTGAGCTGGGCATCCCCCCCCAGCCCTGACCCCCAGCTCCGAGCACAGCCCCTGTGAGCTGAGCAGCCCCCGACCCCATCCCCCAGCAGCCCTGACCCCCAGCTCCGAGCACAGCCCCTCTGAGCCGGACACCCCCTGAACTCAGCCCCCCCCCGGCCCTGACCCCTAGCTCCGAGCACAGCCCCTCTGAGCCAGACACACACCCCCGACCCCATCCCCCCGCAGCCCAGCCCCTCTGAGCTGGACATCCCCCTGACCCGGACATCCCCCTGACCCCAGCCCCCGTGAGCTGCAGCTAGAGCCCAGGCCGGATGCCTCCCCCCTCGCTCGGACTTACCAGGTCTGCCTCGTGCCCAGCCAGCGCTTCCCGCCTCAGCAGCCCCGGAAGTGACGCTGGACGCCAGGCAGGAGGCGCGGGAGATGGCGACGCGTGTGCGGGGGGGGGGGCGACCTCACAGCCCGCGGTGGGGGGCAGTTTCCGAGTTCACCCCCTGCCCGGGGGGCCCGACCTCACAGCCCCGCGCGCCGCGCTCTGACTGCCCTGACAGTCAGAAGCGCGGCTGCCGGGTTCGCCCCCTGCCGGCAGGGGGGGAGGGGGGGCGACCTCAGCCCCGCACGCCGCGCTCTGACTGCCCTGACAGTCAGAAGCGCGGGGCAGGGGGCGAACCCGGCAGCCGCGCTTCTGACTGTCAGGGCAGTCAGAGCGCGGCGCGCGGGGCTGAGGTCGCCCCCCCCGCGCGCCGCGCTCTGACTGCCCTGACAGTCAGAAGCGCGGCTGCCGGGTTCGCCCCCTGCCCGCGGGGGGGGGGCGACCTCAGCCCCGCGCGCCGCGCTCTGACTGCCCTGACAGTCAGAAGCGCGGCTGCCGGGTTCGCCCCCTGCCGGGGGGGCGACCTCAGCCCCGCGCGCCGCGCTCTGACTGCCCTGACAGTCAGAAGCGCGGCTGCCGGGTTCGCCCCCTGCCCCGCGCTTCTGACTGTCAGGGCAGTCAGAGCGCGGCGCGCGGGGCTGAGGTGGTCCCCCCCCCCCGGCAGGGGGCGAACCCGGCAGCCGCGCTTCTGACTGTCAGGGCAGTCAGAGCGTGGCGCGCGGGGCTGTGAGGTCGGGCCCCCGGGCAGGGGGTGAACCCGGAAACCGCCCCCCACCGCTTGCCCGCGGGCCGCACAGTGGGCCCACGCGGGCCGCATGCGGCCCGCGGGCCGCGTGTTGTGCAGGCCTGCCCTAACCTATGTCTGAGCTATTGAAGTCCTCAAATCGTGGTTTAAAGACTTCAAGGTTCAGAGAATCCTCCAGCAAGTGACCCATGTCTTCATTAAGTCTTTAATCAGCACTGCCTTTTATTGCTTCTAAATGTACTGCCATTCAGTTTCTTCAGGTGCTTTGTTTTATTCCACAAAGGGTACAGAGAGGCTCCCTTATAGAATCATAGAATTGAAAGGGACCTCAGGAGATCATCTAGTCTAACCCCCTGCTCAAAGCAGGACAAATCCCCAGACAGATATTTACCCCAGTTCCCTAAATGGCCCCCTTGAGGATTGAACTCACAACCCTGGGTTTAGCAGGCCAATGCTCAAACCCCTGAGCTATCCCTCCCCCCATAAAGATATACCTATCTCATAGAACTGGAAGGGACCCTGAAAGGTCATTGAGTCCAGCCCCCTGCCTTCACTAGCAGGACCAATTTTGCCCCAGATCCCTAAGTGGCCCCCTCAAGGATTGAACTCTCAACCCTCATCCCTTGATCCAGCCCACATCTCCCCAGTCCTTTTTAGCCCACAGAAGATTATAGGCCCAGGCAAAAGCAGGTTAACCCCATTGTAGAAAGTTGTTTTCCAGTGTTGCCAACTCTCATGATTTTATGAGCCTCATGATCATTATTGTTTTCCTTAAAGCCCCAGCTCCTGGAGTCAAGTGGAGATGTGATGATTCCAGCCTTCATTCTTAAAGAAAAAGTAAGTTTCTAGCCCTTGTGGCTGTGCAGAAAGCTTCAAAGCGTGACCCCAGTGGACCCTAAAGGCTCAAAAAGCAGAAGGTGAATAAAAAACACCAAAAATCTATTATTTTTACATAATCTCATGGTTTTTGTTGAGCCTGACTCATGATTTTTGAACATTTGGGGTTGGAAATACTGGTTTTCTTAGATAGGTGGAGCCATAGGGCCTCGGTGTTTAGATGACCCATATAAAATCAAGAGTCCCAATAACACGGCTTTTTCCAAGAGGCAATGGAACCTGAATGATGGGAGAGGGAGGAGAAGTGACCAAGCCTCTCCAAACAGAAAGACACGTTCCTTGGGTCAAGAGTGAGAGGGGCCCAGACAGTGCAAAGGACAGCCAAGATCCAAACCGTAACCCTGTGCCACCTCCGGGAGGGGCAATCCAGGAGGGAAGCACAGAGCTCATCATCTTACCTGTTTCCTGTTGGGTCCCCAGCAGCAGGCTGATCAGAGACAAAAGCGCTGGTTCAACCATGTCTCTCCCTCACCTCTGGAGCAGCTTGCTCCACCCCTTCACTCACCTGGTTCAGGTAAAAGTAAGTCTCTGCCTCATGCAGGAAAAGCTTCTCTTTCTGCTCCACTGGCAGCCCCGCCAGCAGCTCATAAAACACGTGGTAGTTCCTCTCGCCACGGGCCTGAAAAGAGATCGCTCACACTGTGGGCCAAACGTCTCTCTCCACCACCCCATCGCATCAGAGCTAAGGGAAGTCAAAATTTCATCAAATTCCCCCAAAGTACGGCACCCATGCAAACCTCTGGGCTTTGCAAAGCCAGGCTGCAGACTGCAAAAGAACAGGCTCACTTTGAAGTTTCCATCCAGTGCTTCCTATAACCAGGATAGAAACAAACACCCCCCTTCACAGGGCTCCCACGGCTGGTCCTTGCACACCCGAGCAGAGCAGGGGGAGAGAAAAATTAATGGAACTTTTAATAAACTTTAAGAAGTGTAGTTCAAGCTGCTGGGGATAGAGGGAGCACTTATTTATCCATACTCAGTTCTCCTATCCCTACTGCAAAACTGAGCCAAATAATTCCTGTTAACTTCAGTAGGCCAGCTTTTCAGCTGGTATAAATCAATGTGGTTTATGGACATCCGTGGAGCTACCCTGCGTACACCAGCTGTATAGGGTTGCCAACCCTCCAGGATTGGCCTGGAGTTTCCAGGAATTAAAGAATTAATCTTTAATTAAAGATTATGTCATGTGATTAAATCTCCAGGAATACATCCAACCAAAACTGGCAACTCTAGCTGTGAACCTGGCCCAAAGGGGTTAGACCGATGTTAAGTCAGGGCACATTTTGTCCTTGTAGCTTCATCCAAGGAAAAATATACCCAAGTGGAGAATTTATTACTAATCATGCATTTCTCGTGGGAGAGAGAAAAAACACAGGGGGAAAAAAGCTTTCCAAAGAATGATAGAAACACTTTGACCAACTTCTAGACATCTTTCTGGAGCTACTCTTGTTCCCAGATCTGTCTCCAAAGCAGTTTAACTCAACACCTGCATGCAGTGGCGGATTAATAATTTTGCCGCCCCTAGGCCGGGAAATAATTGCCGCCCTGGCCCCGCCCCGACTCCGCCCTTTCCCGCCCCCATTCCAACCCCCTCCCCAAAGTCCCCGCCCCAACTCCGTCCCCTCCCTTCCCGTATTGGATCCCTTCCCCAAATCCCTGCCCCCGGCCCCGCCTCTTCCCCCAGTGCACGGCGTTCCCCCTCCTCCCTCCTCCCTCCCTGCCCCGCGAAACAGCTGTCTTGCGGTGCAAGCGCTGGGAGGGGAGAGAAACAGGACGCGGCGGCGGGCATGCAGAGGAGGCGGAGGTGAGCTGGAACAGGGGGCCGGGGCGCGGAGGGGAGCTTCCGCCCCTGCAAATTTGCCGCCCTAGGCCTAGGCCTTGTCGGCCTAGGGCCCTAGGCAATGATACGGCGCTGCCTGCATGCCAGAACATTACTTGCAACAATGTTCTGCTGCCCAGTAGGAACACAACAGTTTACATGGACTTTAGCTTAGCCCATGTGCATATGGGATGGCTTCCACCTTGGCCAACACACCAGAGACTGAACTGGGGACTTGAAGATCTAAAAACATGAGCTGCTACAGCTTGAGCTAGAGAGCCATGGCTCTCCAGCTGGACACAGTAACAACTCTCATCCTCTGGGGAGTGACAGAGGGGGACTTGTAACACACCCCTCACACATATTAGATTACAAACCCTTTCGGTTAATACTAGGGTTGTCGATTAATCACAGTTGACTCACGCGATTAATTCAAAAAAATTAATCACCATTAAAAAAATTAATTGTGATTAATCGCAGTTTTTATCGCACTGTTAAACAATAGAATACCAATTGAAATTGATTACATATTTTGGATGTTTTTCTACATTTTCATATATATCGTATTCTGTGTTGTAATTGAAATCGAAGTATATGTTATTTAATAAATATTTGCACTGTAAAAATGATAAACAAAAGAAATAGTATTTTTCAATTCACCTTATGCAAGTACAATAATACAATCTCTTTGTCATGAAAGTGCAACTTACAAATGTACATTTTTTTTTGTTACATAACTGCACTCAAAAACAATGTAAAACTTCAGAGCTACAAGTCCACTCAGTCCTACTTCTTATTCAGCCAATCGTTAAGACAAACAAGTTTGTTTACATTTTCAGGAGATAATGCTGCCCTCTTCTTATTTACTATGTCACCAGAAAGTGAGAACAGGCATTTGCATGGCACTTTTGTAGCCAGCATTGCAAGGTATTTACATGGCAGATATGCTAAACATTCGTATGTCCCTTCATGCTTCGGCCACCATTCCAGAGGACATGCTTCCATCCTGATGATGCTCATTAAAAAAAAATGCGTTAATTAAATTAGTGACTGAACTCCTTGAGGAGAATTGTATGTCTCCTGCTCTGTGTTTTACCCACATTCTGCCATATATTTCATGTTATAGCAGTCTCAGATGATGACCCAGCACATATTGTTCATTTTAAGAACACTTTCACTGCAGATTTGACAAAACGCAAAGAAGGTACCAATGTGAGATTTCTAAAGATAGCTACAGCACTTGACCCAAGGTTTAAGAATCTGAAGTGCCTTCCAAAGTCTGAGAGGGATGAGGTGTGCAGCATGCTTTCAGAAGTCTTAAAAGAGACTAACACGGCTACCACTCTTAAAAGAGCAACACTCCGATGTGGAAACTACAGAATCCGAACCATCAAAAAAGAAAATCAACCTTCTGCTGGTGGCATCTGACTCAGATAATTAAAATGAACATGTGTCGGTTCACATTGCTTTGGATTGTTATCGAGCAGAACCCGTCATCAGCATGGACGCATGTCCTCTGGAATGGTGGTTGAAGCACGAAGGGACATATGAATCTTTAGCACATCTGGCACATAAATATCTTGTGACGCCGGCTACAACAGTGCCATGAGAACGCCTGTCCTCGCTTTCAGGTGAAATTGTAAACAAGAACCGGGCAGCATTATCTCCTGCAAATGTAAACAAATTTGTTTGTCTGAGCGATTGGCTGAACAAGAAGTAGGAGTGAGTGGACTTGCAGGCTCTAAAATTTTACATTGTTTTATTTTTGAATGCAGTTTTTTTTACATAATTTTACATTTATAAATTCATCTTTCATGATAAAGAGATTGCACTACAGTACTTGTATTAGGTAAATTGAAAAATACTATTTCTTTTGGTTTTTTTACAGTGCAAATACTTGTAATCAAAAATAAAGTGAGCACTGTACACTTTGTATTCTGTATTGTAACTGAATATATTTGAAAATGTAGAAAACATCCAAAAATATTTAAATAAATGGTATTCTATTATTAACAGTGCGATTAATCGCGATTAATTTTTTTAATCATTTGACAGCCCTCGTTAATACACTAATATGGCACTATAGAAATAAACAATAGTTATGGGATTAATGCATTGTGCAGAGCCCATGTCAAACAGACAGCAGCGAGATCATTTCTTTCCCGCAGTTCTTGAAATTGTCTACCAACGGTAATGATGGGTTTAATCAAGTCAGTCATTTAAAATCACCTAATTAGATTTGGTTTACTGAGAACGTGCGGAAAGTGCTGTAATAGTTGGACGTTTAAAAAACACACTACAGCTGAGTGAAGTGTTTGTGAGGCCTGTGATCTATCTTACCATATAAAAAAAACCAGATAGAGGGCTTGGATGGAGCAGTAGAATGGGGGCAAGGCCATCTGGGTTAGTCCATCATCTCTGGGCACCTGTGCTCCCAAGGCAATAAGCTCAATAGTGTCTGAACCCAGGTCCTGATGGATATTTGTCCATTTCACAAAAGCATCACACAGTTCATCCCAGCTGGCAGCATCTGCTCAGGGGAGGCCCAGGACTGGCCCAGCAGGGAATGCTGCAGGGCAGCAGAGTGGTGCATGGAGGGCTCCACCATAGGATTCAGCCCATGTAGGTGACACATGAGACTAACCCTAACCCAAAACTCTGCTACTGTCCACTAGGACTGAGGGTCTGCCTCAGGAATTCCTTGCACTTGGTAATTAACATAGACCTAACACACAAACACAGCCTAGACATGCAGAGATTCTGACCTGTTTGGGGAAGTGGGGGTGGTTGGTTCTTACCTGAAACACAACGCGGGACTTTTCCAGAAGGTACTGGGAGATGGACGTACCCACCACGACCCCACTGTGTGTGCGAGAGAGAGGGAGAGACGGAGGGAGGGGTTCCGTGAGAGAGGACTGAGGGTTTGCTGGAGACCCAGCTATACTCTGTACAGGGGGCCAGGCAGAGGGAGTCCTTACCTAGAGATACAAATCCAAGATGCAAAATTTGGATCTGAATTTCAAAGCCCATCGACACCAAAGTTTAGGTCTTCAGAGCTGGGATCTTGGAGCAGCTCCATTATAGAGAAAGGAGCCGGCTCTAGAATATGCATCTGGATCCAGGTTTAGACTGTGAACAACCTCCCCAAATTCAGGGGCACTTGGATCTCCCTTCTCTACACACAGCAAACCACAAAGATCCCCACTGAGCAATCCCCAAAATGGTCCCAGGTGTAACCTGTGCATGTTCCCTAAGCATTCTCCACACGTCTGTGCTCACTGTTTCTTTGTGCTCCCTTGTCTGTCTACATCCACCCGTCGTCTTTTACTTAAATTGTAAGCTCTTTGGGGCAGAGACCAGCTTTTTGTCCTGTGTTTGTACAGCATCTACCACAGTGGGGTCCTGATCCATGACTGGCTCCTACGTGCTATTGCAATAATAACAACGTGCTGTAGGGGCTGGAGTTTGGGAGAGACCTAAACATTACATGGGAGTTATGCTGTAGGGATGGTTTTATTACAGACCTTTACTTAGTAAAATATTTGCCATGTCAAAGTCGTAGCTTCTAAGTTGACTCCTTCCCAGTTCCCACCACATGTACCCCAGGGCCCTCCCCAAGGAGGAGGGTCTGCAGCAGCTACCCAGCTGGCAATGCAATGGTGGAGCTTTTCTTGGAACGCGGTGACACCAATATGACTGAGCAGCATGGTAGGTGTGGATAGGTCAGGGGTTCTCACACTTCATTGCACTGCGACCCCCTTCTGACAACAAAAATTACTTCATGATCCCAGGAGGGGGGACCGAAGCCTGAGCCCGCCCGAGCCCCACTGCGTTGTGACTGGTTCGAGCGCATGATACAGCTCCAGTTAAGATTGTTCAGTCCTCTCTGCACTGCAAGACTGAGCCATGTTAGAACCTCACCAGCTTCTACTGTGTTGTAACTGGTCTCAAACACGGTAACTTGTCACGCTGAAGCAGACAGAGGTCCAGCAGATAGGGCACACTGGACTGGGAGTCAGGAGACCTGGGTTCTTGCTCTGCAACTGACCTGCTGTGTGACCCTGGGCAAGTCTGTTAATCTCTGTATGCTTCTGTTTTCCCTCCCCCCCTTCTGTCTGTCTCATCTATTTGGACTGTAAGCTCTTTGGGACAGGGACTCTCTTTCCCTGGGTGTATGTACAGCACCTAGCACAATGGAGCCCTGATCTCAGTGCTATTGTAATAAGGAGAACACAGTAGATGGGGGCTTGGTGGTTTCAATCAGGGAAATCTTGCAGGTTTCATGTGTTCTTTTGTAGACAAAACTCAAAAGCAAACCCAGGGGTGCAAACTGACCCCACCCCCATAGAAAGTGTGGGGGGAAGGAGGGCTGTTGTTGCATAACCCCCCTGTACAACTCACTTCCCAGCAGATTAGCACTGGATCTGTTCCTGTGTATGCCTGGCTCATTCTCCTCCCGCTCCAGCATGCATCACTGCACAGCTGGCTAACGGCAGTGCCCTTTGACTCACTGTCTCAGGTGGACGTGCAGAAACTTCCCAAAGCGGCTCGAGTTGTCGTTGAGGATGGTTTTAGCATTCCCAAAGCTCTCCAGGATGGGCAGTACGTCACAGGGCTGGAGAGGGCAGAGGATACAAGACCTTATGTTAAACACACCAGATAACACTCAAAAATAACAGGATAACACTGTGACATTGCCCAGAGACCAGGGCCCCATAGTAGCAGGTACCCTACAAACATAGAACAAGGGGATGGTCCTTGTCACAAAGGGCTTTGGTCTGAAAGACATGACCAGAGACACAAGGTGAATCCAACAGCCAGCCAGGGGATACAACTCCAGGGAGCAGTAACACGATACAGAGCCTCTAGCACTAGGTCACTAGCTGAACCCAAACCTAGGCTGGCAGTGACTGATAGTTGTTCCCACCTCACTGCTGCCCAGTGACCTAAGCATGACCTAAGTTGCTTTTCAGTTGCTAAGTTCCTAACAGGTTAGGTGCCCGCTTCACAAAAACCATCTCTGCCATAACTGGGCCCTTTGCTGGCGACCTCGGTAGAGAGATGGTTCAGAAGGCTGAACGGGCCTTACAGATGGGCCTTCCAAGCCAGAGGGGAGGTGCAGCCTGGGGAAGCTTGTGCCACTTCTACCACTGCCTGTTCTGTGAACAATCGACATAGGGTTCTAAAGCTGCGCACCAAGCACCCAAGAGCAGTGAATTCACTCAGAGCCCTTATACATTCAAGGAGGTTTTCAAAGGTGCCTAAGCCCCACTGACATCACTGGGACTCCGGCTTCTTTCAAATGAGATTCCTGTGGGTCTGCACTCACGTGACCTGAATTCCAAATCGAGATTCAGGTCACGGGATCAGTGTAACTATCGATGGCTGTTGCTCATCCATGGGGAAAGTGAAGCTAGAAAATGTTCTGACTGGTTCAAGCCAGCCTTAGAGGCCAGTGCAAGGTGCCCCAGATCTTAGCAGGCTGGTGTCTGGGCCTTGGACAGCTAGATCAGCTACCTTTGACTGAAACATGTGGCCCCCAGTGCCCCACTTCATGGCGAACATGGCCAGCCACACTCTGATGCCAGCCACACTCCCCTCTGTCTCCACTTCCAACTTAAGAACAGACATGAACGGTGTGAGCCCCTGCTTTGCTTTTGTCTTTCAGTCCTGGTCAGCTTGATGTTAGCCACTCCATGCTGACCCATTCTATCCCATGCTCTACTATTCAGTTTCTTATATTGTGCTCATCACCATAGTATCTGAGCACCTTCCTGTAGTGCCTTACACCACATGACTACAAGCACACATCATGGTGCATAGGCACCGACTCCGTGGGTGCTCCAGGGCTGGAGGGCTGGAGCACCCACGGGTGCTTAGCACCCACCAGCAGCCAGCTCCTCCCTCCTAGTGCCTCCCGCCCGCTGGCAGCCCTGTCGATCAACTCCTACCCCTCCCTCCCAGCACCTCCCACCTGCCACGATCAGCTGTTCCGGGGCATGCAGGAGGAGCTGGGATGGAGCATGCATGGGGGAGGGGGCAGGACTGGGCAAGGCGGGGGTGGGAAGAGGAGGGGCAGGGGCAGGAAGGGATGGAGGGGGGCGGAGCCTGGGACTGAGTGGGGCTTGAATACCCCCTGGGAAAGGAAGAAGCCAGTGCCTGTGTTGCAGTACGTAGAAACATTAGCCACCCCTTACCTGCCTGATCCCAGGGCTGTCTTGTCTCCGGTACAAGGTGCTCAGGTACTGCATGATTGCTTTGGCAGCTTCTGTTTTACCTGATCCACTGTGCCCACTGGGGGAGAAAGGGCTAAGGATCAGAGACGGCTATAACGATAGGACTAGCTGTGCCTAGAGTAATTAGGCAAGATCTTCAACTGGTGTGAGTCAGCATAGCTCTGCCTAAGACAATGATTTACAGCAACTCAGGATCTGGCCCATATTGTTTAAAAGTCTGGCGGCAAGTTAGAAAAATGGGCCCAAGCAAAAAACCCAGATCCAGAGCCAACCCACCTCAGACTGTGGGGAAATCAGCTCAGGCTTATGATGAACAGCTAAGTTCAAACTACACGAGCAGGTTGTGGAAGGAGAGTCCTAGCTTTTCCCAGCTCTCCATTCACACAGCTTCCCTGCGCCAGACAGTGACACCACATGCGACCAAACAAACACAAGATAAATGCCTGACATCATAAAAACAAAACTGTCATTGGCTGACAGTCTGACCATACTCGGAGGGCAAGGCATTGTAATCAAGCAACTTTTGAAGGCTGCTGGCTTTACATATTAACCTTTCCATGGATGTCGTACACACCACAGAGACAGTCAGCACAATTTTATGTCATCCTGTTTCATCTACCCAGACAGGACTGACCCCTTCTATGTGGTGACGGAGTCATATTGTGTGAAATAGTACAAACAGCATTTCTTCCAGCAGCAATGTATTTGCAATGGCAACCAATCAGCACAATCAGCATGGTAACATCACTCACATGAGCGGTGGAAGTGCCCTAAAAGTGGGGAAGTCCCACAGGAGCCCAAACCATGGCCCTGCCTCCTCCATGCCAAGCCACACCCCCAAGGCAACACCCCCACACCGCCCCTTCCCTCTGAGGCCCCACCCCCCGCTTGCTCCTCTCCCCTCATCACTTGTCCTTACGGTCGGTTAAAAGTGGGAGGCCATGGCCCCCTGGCCCTCCTGTTCTGGCGGCCCTGCCAGGAAGTGCTGTGTGCCGGGGTGATTGTTTCAAAAGTGACACTGACAAATGTCATCATGCATAGCCAATTGTGAGTGGGCAGGTCTCCCACTAGCTCAGAGGCAGCTGGAGATGCCCCAAGAGGGCAAGACTGTTTGTTAGGAACATAGGACATGCCAGACTGGATCAGATTCAAAGTCCGTCTGTCCGACAGTGACCAGCACCAGATTCTTTAGAGGAAGGTATGAGAACCCACAGTGGGCAGATATGGGATAATTACTTCCCAAAGTAGGTCTCACCCTGGTCTCCCGGTTAGAGATTGGCTCAACCCCTGAAGCATGAGGTTAAACATCCTTTCCAGCGTTATCATTAGTTATAACCACCCTGGATATTCTCAGTATCCATATTAGTGTCCAACCCCTTCTAACTCTTGCTACGTTCTTAGCCTCAATTACTTCCGGAGGCCATAAATTCCATAGTTTAAACTACACATGGCATGAAAATATTTCATTTTTACCAGTTTTGAACTTTCCGCCATTTCATGTCTTTGAAAGTTCCCTGTTCTTGTGCTGTGCAGCATGGAGAACACAAGCTCCCGATCTACCTTCTCCAGACCATTCATTATTTCTTAGCCTTATGCCCCCTCTTATTCATCTCCTTTCTAAGGTAACCATCCCAATCTTCCCCGTCTCTCGTCACGAGAGTGTTTCCAGGCCACTGATTGTTCTTCTCACCTTTCTCTGAACCCTCCCACACACTGCTCCAAGTTTCTGTAATGCACTTTCTAAGAGAGGGTGAGCAGTACTGTGCAGAGTATCCAAATAATACATTTCCATTTGTATAGACCAAGAAATCTTTGCAGAGGGGGAGCTGAACCTCAAGTGATAAGCAATTGAATCAAGTGATTGTGTACAGTATTACTGTATTATAAAAGTGTATAGTGAGGTCTCTTCTGAAAGCTAATGGCACACTGGTGGCTAATAATCCTTCTGAAATGTATGTATTTTTATGAGGAAATATGGATATTTAATGATATTAGGCTTTAAATTCTGTGACCAAACAGGGAGAAACAGGATTCGCTCCCAGGCAGGAGGGAAGGCAGCTATCTACCTGTCTCCAATGAAATATAAGCCAGATAAGACCAAAAACAGTAGAAGCCCCATTTACACAGAAATCAGCTAGGGGATGGGAAGTCCACGGGGAGAGAAGAACAGCATGAGGCCATCTTGCTTCTTGAAACAAGGTCATTGAACTTTGGAAGATATAAGCAAGGACAGAAGACATCTTTGGCATCCATCACTAGACAGGCACAAGGGGACAGAGCTCTTGCAAACTGGGATAGATGGTTCCTTCAACCAAGTTGGGGTTGAAGTGTCTGGGAACTGAATATAGGTGAGAAAAAACATCTTGAATAAAGCCGATCCCTTGCTAGATTAAGTTTTAGACTTCTAGAAGCATGTCTTCACTTTTATTTGCTTGTAACTCTGTCTAACTTTATTTCTTGTACTTGACATCACTTAACCTATGTGCTATTGTCAATACATTTATTTTATTTTTTACTATAAATAACTCAGTACTGTATTTGCAGGGAAAGGTGAATAAGCTGTGATGTGCTTTTGTCGCTTTAAAGGAGTAATGAACCTTATTATTTCTCTGAACTGTCCTGGAGAGGGCTGGGCATTGCAGAGCACATGGTTTTGGGGAAATCTGGGACTGGGCATGTGGTAGGGTCACCTTTCAGGTTGTAACAAAGCCTGGTGGAAGCCAGGATGTGGGGGCTGTAGACAGGCTGCTGGGGTCAGAGCTGCTAAACCAGGGCTGTCTCGCACACACACACACACACACACACACACACACACACACTCAGGGTGTGACCTGCATGCTTGTGGGCTGGCTGTGAGTGTCCCGGGCTGGGAGCTATAGCAGTAAAGCATTGTAAGGCACCCCGGGTTGCACGGCAAATGCTGACACAACCCCTTGCTGGTCTGGATTGCATCCCCCAAGGTGTAACAGTGACAGCTGCAGATTTTGCTACCTCCCTGCTCAACCCCCTTTCCAGATCATTAATAAATACATTAAAGAACACGGGGCCTACTCTAGAACCTGGAGGTCCCCACTGTTAACTTGGTGCCATGATGAAAATTCATCATTTAAACTTACTCTCTGCTTTCTGTATCCTAGCCAGTTTTTGATCCAAGGCAATACTTTGCCTTAGAACATAATTTCTTAGCTTCTTTAGTAGCCTCTTGTATGGAACCTTGTACAAGGCCTTATAGAATTCTAAGAGATTAGTGAGGCATGATTTTCCTTTGCAAAATCTGGCTAGTTAAACCTTATTATATCACGATCTTCCAGGTGTTTTGCTGTTCTGTTTTTATAGATTCAATCATTTTGCCAGGCACAGATCTAAGACTTACTGGTCTATAATTCCTTGGATCACCCAGAGAGTCTTGTTAAAATATGCATAACACATGTGCTACTTTTCAATCCTCTGGAACAGTTGTTTCAATGGGGCAGAAACTTGAAGAGAGAGGAGGAATCTCAGCCCCACACAATGTCCTCACTTCCTACCTGATGACGATGCACTGCTCTTGCTCTGAAGTCTGGGACAGAGTGTAGGCCATTTCCGCAATGGCAAAGATGTGTCTAGATGAACAGAAAAAAAAAAAATTCCATTTGTTACTTTGGCCCTGATTTCCAACCTGCACAAACACAGCACCGCGGGTTAGTTAGTGGATATCTGCACTGAAGGTGAGCCTGTAACAGAATCCCAGATCCGAGAGTCATGGCCAGAGCCAGTGTTAGCTCACTGGGGGCCGTAAACAGGAATATTTTTTGTCCCCTCCTGCCCCCCACAATACTAAAACAGGCACGTTCTTATAATAAAAAGGGAATAGGGGGCCCCATTGAGCTGCTCGGGGCCCTAAGCAATTGCTTAGTCTGCTTATGCCTCTGGCCATGGCAGCATATGTATAGCTGGGCATGGGAGGGCAAATCTCTCACTGCTGCAGCTCCGCTAGTAATAGCCACCTTGGGAGCCCTAGTGTGAATAAGGCTCCTGTAGCCAACAGCTTTTAGACTCAATCTGAGCAAGTTAAACAAACCAGTGGCCACAGGACTAGGGCTCCCAATGTTGCTAGCTCCAGCAGAGCTGCACTGGTGTTAGCAATGGTGGGATGCTACTGCCAAAATCCCTAGGGATGGCCACAGTCTCTGTGGTCATCAGCAGGGATTGAACCTGGGACCTTCAGCTAAAGCTGAAGGAAAAACTAGAAGAGGGAAGCTGTTACAGTAGTCGCTGGATCCAGCAACTAGACAAAAGCATCTGCACAAAAGGCCTGATTCAAAACCTACTGAAATCAAGGGGAGCCTTTCCCATTTATTGCAACGGCTTTTGGACCAGGTCGTAAGCCAGCGTTTTACCTGAGGATCCATGAACTTTGGTGGTTCGGAGCTGGATGCAGAACCAAACATCACAGCTGGGTCTTATCACTAGCATGGGCTAAACACTCTCCAGCCTGGTTGGAAGTGAAGATGTTCTCAACATTGTGGCTCAGCTGGGCCAGGCAGTGCTTGGATATGTAAGTGCTGAGTATCATTATAGCGCTACACAGGGAGGGACATTTGTCAGGCTAGGGGAGATTTCAATAAACTTCTCTTGTTTCAGTCTCTGGCATCTTAATCCCTCAGAGTGTTACTGCAAGGGGAAGAGGGAGGTTTGATTAGGGTTACAGACTCTGAAGTGAAGTCCTTTTCAGTCTCTCTCTCATTAGAAGAGATGAGCCCAATGGCACAGCTCAGGTCTCAGTCCAAGCTTTTCCG
This sequence comes from Emys orbicularis, assembly GCF_028017835.1. NCBI lineage: Eukaryota > Metazoa > Chordata > Testudines > Emydidae > Emys > Emys orbicularis. The sequence goes on from NC_088695.1 coordinate 35,771,983, forward strand.
ACATTCAGTGGTGTTTGCATCAGGCCCACTTTTTCTCCTCAGGTGGAAATCGTTAACAAATAAAACATGGCATATGGCACCTACAGCAACAATATCAGAGTGCCATACAAGTACTCCTGTGCTGGATGTATCATACACTTCACCCTGCACCAGTCCTACTCCAGAGATGACCTTTGGCCAAGTGAAATGGTCCTGGGAGCCCAGGGCAACACAGGACTCTGCAGGTTAAGAATAATGAACAGACTTAGTTGTGAAGAAACAAGCATACATACGGGGCATTTTTGGAGAGCGTCTCCTGCTGGTACTGGGTCACCACATCTTCCAAGTAGAGATTGAGGGGCTTGAAAGGATTCACAGAGACCAAGATTTGCCCAATGTAGGTCTAGGAGGGGGAAAATAAAGTTTGGTTTTATTATATCCACTGGATGATTAGAGATTTCTGGATGGGATCTGGAATTAACTGGGAAGGCCTCGAGTATATATTGCATAACCAAAACAAAAATTAAATCAGCTTTAAAGCAACATTAAAGAATCTGATTTAAACTTCTGGAAGCCAAAATCATTCTGGGCAGAGCTGAGCTTGACTGTTTTGATTCGCAAAGGGGCTTAGTTAATTTGGGGGGCATGTTCTTCATATTCACACACTTCCTCTGAGCTCCATTTCAGGACCAAAGTGAAACTTGGCCAAAGCCAACATGTTCTGCATAGTTTGAGGCCAAAACCATAAATCCCATTTGGCATTCTAGGGATGAGAAGGATGGGTGTTCCCTCCTAACTTAGCCAAGCCTGAAACTGGAGCCAGGTGTTCAAAGAACACTCAAAATCAAGGGAAATTGAAGGCTTTCCAGGCTGCATCACAAACATTTCACACTGCCCCAGTTCTGGGTTCAAGGCAATGATCATCCTCTCTCACCCCATTATGCCTGGCCATTCAAAGGGTCTTAGAGCAGTGGGTAAATGCCTGTGCCAAATAGATTACAATACCAAAGCACAGTGGGGTGAGATTCCAGAGTTAAGGAGTGCCTACTCTGCAAACATTCTTGGGTTCCACCCTTCTTCTCTGTCCACTTATTGGCTTCATTTACCACTGAGATGGTTTCTCTGGCTTCAGCCTTCCAGACTCCCCACTGGGGGACCAGCAAATCCAGATGGCTTCTGCCTCCGCAGCAGCTATAAAGATTCTGCCATCAGAGCCCTCAGTTGTGCTGCTGATGGGCAAAGCAGAGCAGACTGCAGGTCACTCTCCTTCCTGTAGCTGCACTGGCTGTGCTAGGCTAACAAGAGTCAGGTCTTATCTTTGCCAGAAAAGCGAACTGATATGTCTTGTGTGAAAGACATATAAGGAGCAGATCTGTTGTGCCAGTTTTACCTAGTCACTTATCTAACCACAACCACATTCGCTCTATGCTCCCCTGTCTGGATTGCATACAGCAGAAACACATACACACACCCTCTGGTTTTCTATTGGGTGTGCATAGAGTGATGGCAATTGGTACAGGGGTTAACAACGACCAAGCAGCTATGTGGGAGCTGCTGTGATAGGATCCATTACCTAGGTGCATTTGGTGTCTCAGTTGTATCCTGCACTGGCTGTGGGGAGAGAGACAGTCTACTGCTGACTTTGAGACTGGCCATGCTGACCATAGTGGGAGCAGGTAACAACTGTTTTGTGAGGTTTGGGGAGGGGGATCTGGGGCTACACGAGGAACGAGAGAGGGGTCCCATGCTGGACAAATACAGCAGGTGAAACCCCGGTGACGCCAACATCTCATCATTACTGGGAAACGTTGGGACCCTGGGGACTGTACTCTGCTAGGGCTGGATGGGGCAAGGGAAACCCCACCCTCGGATTCTTTGTCCCACATGAATAAGAATTGAAAAACCTAGCAGCCATACGTAAATGAAATTGCGATGGAATCTCTTCTTCAGACACAGAAGGACTGAGCTCTCACAGACCTCCCTAGAAACACAAGACGCGAGCCGTCAGCCAACTTCATCCAAGGACCTCACTCATGTATTATAGTCTGTTGGTCGTCTGAGGGATGCTGCAAGATGGGGAACAGATGCAGCATCCATTGATTTTATACGGTAGGCCCAGCATATGGCAGGCACAAGCAGGGCCAGCCCAAGCTGTTTTGTTACCCACGATGGAAAATGTTTTCAGCAACCCTGAACAGACGAGCAAACAAAGGGAAAAAAAAACCCACCCCCATTTGGTGCCCCCAGAAGTTGGCGCCCAAGGTGACTGCCCTCATCGCCCGCCCCTGCAGTCAAGATTGTCCGGTGGGCGTGTGTATAAGAGAGAGAGGGAGAGAACACTGCTGGGATGGACTGTGACCTATCCATGTCTGCGCGATTGGGCTAGCCCCTGCTGTCTGCAACCTAGAGGATATCAGCTACGCAACCATGTGGATTTCATCAGTTATTACTGGTTTTAGCAATGCTAAAGCTTGCCAGGGCCTGTGTGGGGAACTCCCATGGGCGTTCCTGTGTCAGCTAGGGTAACAATCCCAGAGATACAAGACATGTTAGAGAGCCTGAGCCTGCTGCAGCTGGTCAATGGGAGGTTTGCCACTGATTTCAGTGCGAGTAGGATCAGGCCATTAGATAGATGCTCTGTGTCTCGTCCCATGGATTCTCCTTTTCCACCACATACATCACAACAGAACAGTGCGCTCTTTGTTTCTGGCTATTTTACCAGATAGTGGCCTAGTAGTTAGAACAAGGACTCTATTCCACCTCTACCATTTGCTCTCAGCCTGGTATTAAGAAAGTCACTTCAGCTCTCTGGGCCTCTGTTTCCCAATCTGTAAAATGCACTGATCCTTGAAAACCCATTTCAGGACAGGGCGCGTCTTACAGTGTAGATGGGGTTCCCTGTCTGCACCTCCAAGGGGGTCGGATAGCCATTACAAACCTCTCTTTCTCTGGTGTTCCTCCCTGGAGATAGAGCGAGCAATGTGTACTCTGCCTATGCACAGAGGAGTTTGGGGAGGGACTGCACAATAATGCCATGATTCCCCTTACACCAGCGCAATTCCCCACCCACTCCGGTGCAGGCGTGGGCCTAAATAGGACAATTCAGCCCTTCCTCTGGTTTAAAGGGCCATCAGTCCCTCACGGTCATGAGCATCGAAGCCACTCCATTTTTCAGAGCTATAGCTGATGTTCTACTGTTCACCTTCTCCTGAGCCAACAGTGTCTTTGATGGGTAATAAATAAGCCCCAGCCACTTCCTGCTATCCACAGATCATCACTGACATACTTACTCCAGTCTGGACAGATCTTCAACCTCCTCAAGCTTCACTGAGTGGTTTTCATCCAGGTACACCTGAAACGTATGGGAGAAATGGCTATGAATTGCGTGCAGGTTGACAGCACCCTAAAGCTTACGTGCCTATTGCAGAATATACCTGTTTCCATGTCATGTCCATCTCAAGGATATCCTCAGTGACATCTTCTGCCTCCCACCTTTCTCTCAATGTCTTCGGCCTGTGGGTCTTGACCAGATCCTGGTCCTTATACATGGCCCATTTGCTGAGGTTCTCAATGGTGAGTCGCGGGAGCAGCATTTCAGAGTTTAGCCATGCCGTAGGATCACACCCTAGAGTTCGCCGCTGAGTCCAGTGCACCTGGGCTGGGGCTTCAGACCCAGCATGTTGGATGAGATTTGCAGCCTCTTTGTCAACATCTCCCTCAAAGTAAGAAGCCATCAGATCCTCTGAGCCCTCTCCTTCCTCCTTTGGAAGGAAGTCCTGCTCATACCGATAGTTTCCAGCTGCCTCTGGGAAGAGGGCGGGTTTAGTGGCATGGTATGGTGACTGCCCTCTTTGCCCCTTTGTGAGGAACTGGGATTTGGATACATCTTTCCCTTCGGACGTCTTTATCCCTTGGGATGAGGAGCTCAAAAGCCTAGTCACTCTGTACTGAGTTGCAAGGCATTTTGCTTGACTCAGATCACCTGGCATTGACGGATCAATTTCATCGTTGTGGGGAAGCCCTTGACTGGTCCTCTGACAGGTTTGCTCCTTCGAGAGGTCATGTTTGAACTTGCAGCCCGGCTGCACAGACATCACTGCTTTCCTGCTAGATACATCTATTGACTGTGGCTGTGATTCATTATTCCCGGAAGAAACACCTCTTGTCTTCACCATGTGATGGACCCTGGGGAACACGATGGCGAATTTGGCATCAGTGACACTGTTCTCCTTAGCAGGTCCGTCCAGATTTAGCAATTGCAGAGAGGAGCTAGCTTCATTAAGGGGAGAATCGCATGAAGCCAACTGGGCTTCTTCCAGCTCCTCTGCCACCTCAGTACGGGGATGATCACATTCTAGCAATGGCTGAGAACAGCTTTCGCTACTCAACTCCCTCTTTCTCTGTTCTCCCGCTGGACCAGGGGAGGCTCTGACCTGTCTATTGATTAGTCCAGTGGTGCTAACAATCCTGATCGCCATTCTTCTTCTGAATCCAAATGACTTGCTGCTCCTCTTCCCAAACTTCTTCAGGAGCCAGCCTGAGATACCAACTGCACGCATCACACTCAAAAAACGATCTTTCAGGCTTGCTTTCTTGGGAGGCTTTTGGCTGAGCCAGCCGGTTACTTTTCTAAATGCCGAAAGGGTGAAGCCCTTTTGCTTCAGCACTCGCTCTTTTTCAGCAGGTGCCTCTTCAACCACTTTCTCCTCCGCTATCTCTTCTCTTACTGCTGGAGTCTGACATGAAGCGTGTTTGACGCTTCCAATTACTTTCCCAATCTTCTCTCTCTTGTCAAGATGCTGCTTATCAACAGATAGGTTTTTAGTGCTAGAGGAGGAGCTTGAAACACTGGAGAGACTTAATCTTGGCTCTCCAAGATCCTTAGCTATATTGGAGTCCCTAAGTGCCTTATAGGTTTTTGTAGCACTCTTTTTAGAAGGGACCTTTTGAACCTTCTCCAGGTCAGAGCTAGTTTCTGCTGCCTTCTGGAAAGGACTCTGTTTACTTCTTGCCAACAGTTTGGCCTGGGCAACTTTATGATTGTTTTTCAGATTCAGGACAATCTGGGATTGCATAGTGAGAGGACTGCACTTCTTTGCAAGTACAACCACTGAATCCACCCTCCTGTTGCTGTCTGAAGAAGAACTAACCTGATGTACATGTTCTAACTCTTCACCTTGCTTTATTGTCTCAGGCTTCTGGGATTTCTTTTTTGGCATTTGCTGTGTGGGCCACGCAGGGCCATCTCTCGCCATCCTGCCGTTGTCATTCATATTCCCTTCCCAGCTGTTTCGCGGAGGGCCTTTGCTCAAGCCCATGTTAAGGAGCTTTGCTTTGACAGTGCTAGGCAGCGGTTTCCTTCTTGGTCTCTCTCGCTTGTTGTCGTTGATTCCTTCAACCCCATCCTCCTGGCTTTCAGATTTAGCTTGCTCATCTTCAGACATTTCTTCACTGTTGTCTTTTTCCACCAGGTTTTCCTGTTCTTCTTCATCACTCTCGTTTTCTCCCTTCACTGGGCATTTGACTTCATCCTCTGAAGCCCCTGCACTATAATCTTCTTCAGTGCTATCACTTAGAGTAGATTTTCTTTGCTTGGAGACTTTATCCTGTTCCTTCATTTTCCCATCTGCCTCAGACTCTTCTGAGACAGTTTCTTCATCTTCAGATTCTTGCCTGTTGTCCATCATCTCCTGTTCTCTTTCACTTTCCCTGGTTGCTTTGTTACTTCCATCATGAGACTCTTGGAAGCCTTTTCCTTTGGACGGAAGCCAATTTTCCTGTGTAGTTTTTTCCTCAATAGAGAGTTCTTCTTCCAAAGAGCTTCTCTTGTCTTCGCTGATTTGGGTGTTGTCATCATCAGTCTTTCTCTTTCTTCTTGCTTGGCTACGACTGGCTTCATCTCTAGAGCCAAAACAAGACCCATCATCTGAGCTTTCCAGGCTCTTTCCTTCCTCACTTGCACTGGAAATAGTCCTGGCTGATTTTCTAACTTGTTTCTTCTTCTGTCCATCACCATCACCCCCACACTTCACTGCCTTAGATCTGAGCTCCAGACTGCCCTGGAGCTGGGAACCTGACTTTCTGATGGTGGTTGCTTTGGAGACATGCTTCTTATTGTATTTTTTCCCAGCACTGACACGACTATCAGTCTGAGGCAACTCGCGTTTTTGAGAGGAGCCCTCAGTACTTCCCACTGTGAAGGACTTTACAGACTCAGTCTCAATGGCCATTTCACTCACACTCAGGTGCTCTCTGCGCTTCCTTTTAAAAGTACGTTTTTTGCAGCCTTCAATGGCCTTTACCTCATTGCAAACACTGGCCTTGCTTCCTTGGCCTGATCTCAGATCCTGTTGCTTGGAGCCTCTTACTTTTTTCTTCTCCTTGGATATTAATTGTTCTCCATGTTTTCCACCAGAACCAACTTCTCTTTTGTCCTTGCCCTTGGAGGTTCTTTCCCCTTTGGCTTGCTTTTTGTGACCATACTCTTTGCCTCCCTTAATCCTTGCCTCCCTCTGGCTCTTTGATGTGCTCTGTACAGATGTGACTAAAGGAACTGTCTCTTTTTCAGAAGAGGGTTCTTCAGATGTAGCTTGGACATTGCTCTTTTCTTTCCTCGGTCTCCCACCTTGGACCATGGAATCCTCAGGAGGGCTCTTTTTCTCACAGCCAGCAGCTCTCTCCTTACCAGCTTTCTTTGCCCCAGCAGCTTTGTCCTGAGTCTTAGATCTGGAAGGTGCCATCATGCCAGTATTCAGAAGTGCACATCATTTACTGAAGTTCACCTACAAAAAGAAACACACGCTGCTTCTACTGTACAACTTTGCAACTGCTGCTGATACAAATAGACAAGTGAAGAGGCTGGATCCTGCAGAACCATAATCATGTGACTTCTACAGGATTTACTCACACATCTATTAGACTGAAGAACCAGATCCATAATGCTGAGGGGCATTAGTTGTCACTGTTTAAATCACTCAGTATATCCTCTATTTGGTTTTCTCATTAATCCTCCTCAGATTTGGGACATAGACTCCTTTTCCTGAACCCCACCACTTACAAACAACTACAACAATTTTCAGCTTCAAGATCTAGTATGCCTAATCCACACATGGGCCTGATCATTGTGCATGGTTAATAAAGCTTAGAGGTAGCATCGTGTTATGGCTAAAGCAAGAAGGGCCATTTTATTTTTATTTTTCCTTCTCCATTAACCCTCTGTGCAGAATACATCGTATTAACTACATCAGAGGAATGAAAGGTGAATGGAGAACTCACCTTCCCGGGTGACCATGTACCAGAATGAGCCACACTTTGGTTTTTGGGCTGAAAATATAGGATCCACTTGGTCCTACTGTGGAAAACTACAAAGACTGAAACTGAAGCACTTGCAAAACAGAGATAAAATGTATCTGACCCAACCTCTATAAACCAAGTTGATATGAAGTGCCAGATTATCTGCCCAAAATATAGGTACAGTTTTTGTTTTATAATTTGCTATTATTCTTCCCCCTTTTGTTCCAACATTTCTTTGTTAATGGGTAAACAGCAGCTGGGTAAATAATAGTTAAGGGTAACTAATGGCATGGGTAAATAGTAGTAACTTATGCAGCAATTTTCAGTTTTATTTTCTGCAGTGGAACAGAGACACAATATCTAATGGATCAGGCTCAAGATTTGACTTACCCCAGAACTAGAGATTAGCCTGAGCTACAACAATTTGGATCCAGAACCAAATTTTCACAGCCAAGATTAAGTCTGTCCTGGCTGGCTCAGTTGGAGTCTTATTAGAGAGAAGGTATAAAAGGGAAATAGGTAGAAGACATAAGGTAGGGGAGGAAATTGACACACTAGCGAGCGGGGAAGAGGGGAACAGCGGATTGCTCAGATCACAGCCATGGAAGAGCTGATGCCGCCTGGTTCCCTCTCATTGTCTGGCCTGGTCAGAACATCTTTCAGGAGCAGAAAAAATAAGTCCCAATGGTTGCAATATACATTCGGAAGTCCCAACATACAACAGTGAGGCCCATGGTGCCCCTTGCCACACTTGATCAAGTTGCTAAGTACTCTCCAGGAAAGCCATATCCAAAAGTGAGGGCAGCCTGGCCCCATCAAAAGTGATAAATTAAAACAAGTTTCCAATGGCCTATATGCCCAGTTCCTTTCATCTAGTACATTCAGGTTGTAAAGAATGTAAACTAATATGTGGATTTGCCCAGACTCCCCTGTCTGTTGGAGAATCTCATCTCTCCCCTTTTCAGTTATGAAGACCCTTTACTCTCCAATTCAATCTGCTGTTGCCAAACAGAGGGAAATACCACCTAGGCTCCAGACTCCAGCCCTATTAATTTCCTCCTTCCCATTTGTCTTAAGGAGGCATTAATGGCCGAGCCTGGTTTTAATCCTCCACATGCTAAACGCTCCAAGGCAGCCAGATAAGACCAAAAACCATTCAGCTAACTAAGGACGTAACTAGGAAGAACCTGGTAGAAGGGAGGAAGGGAAAATTGAGGGTGAATATCAGAGAAAATGTCTAGCAGTGAGATCTACCATGCTGTGGCATTGTCTCCAAAGAGCCCCATTGCTTGGGACATTTAAAACTAGTTTACATAAAGCAGTAGGGCATGATGTGTGCAGAACAATCCAGCAATCAGCGGATGGAGACGATCATATACATTTTTCTCTCTCTGTAATTAACTTCTCTTCTCTGCACTGGCCTCCACCAGTCAATCTCCTCCCTCTTTGTTCTCAGAGACCATCTTTAATGGCTCAGTAGATTTGTGCAGGGGGAAGGGAAACTTCTGCTGATAAGTTTCCTGCAAACTTCTAGACAACAAAGACCTATGAGTCAGGAGTCTGGAGTTAACCCTCAGCTTCACTCAAGCCCCACAGAGCTGTTTGCTAAGAGCTTGCATGGATTGTCTGGGGAGCCTCTACATCAGTGGTTCTCAACCTATGAACCATTGTGGGCCACATTTGCAGCTGTCTGTGTGTTGTGTGGGCTGCCTCCACACAATATAGATACTACCTGATGGGTGGTGGGGGGGGGGGGGGGGGGACAGGCAGGGCCGGCTCCAGGCACCAGCTTATCAAGCAGGTGCTTGGGGCGGCCGCTCAGGAGAGGGGCGGCATGTCCAGGTATTCGGCGGCAATTCGGCGGACGGTCCCTCACTCTGCCTGGGAGCGAAGGACCTCCCGCCGAATTGCCGCCGCAGATCGCGATCGCAGGCTTTTTTTTGTTTTTTGTTGTTTTGGCTACTTGGGGCGGCCAAAACCCTGGAGCCGGCCCTGGGGGCAGGCCAGAGCCCCACCGTTGCTTCTGGGTGGGGGGCGGCTCAGGGCCCAACCGCCGCCACTGCTCCTCCGGGCGGGGAGCAGCCCAGGGCCTCGCCGCTGCTGCTGCTAGGGTGGGGGAGTGGCCCAGGGCCCACCTCCGCTATTGCTCCAGACGGGAGCAGCCCGGGCCGCCACTGCTGTTGCTCCAGACAGAGGCGGCCCAGGGCGCCACTGCTGCTCCTGGATTGCTGCTCTGGGGCAGTGCCCGGGACCAGCTGCCTGGGACTATCTAAGCAATGCTGATGCAGCTGGCCCCGGGGCTGCCCCAGCTGCTGGGGCGGCCCTTGGGTCAGCTGCACCAGCCGCTGCAGAAGTCCCGGAAAGTCCCGGAATCCGCTACTACCATGACCTCCGTGAGAGACTCGCAGCCTTACTCATAGTGTAGCACCGCACTGTAGACACTTGCTACAGCAACAGAAGGGGTCTTTCTGTCAGAAGTAAATTTACCCCCTCGAGAAGTGGTAGCTGGATTGACTGAAGAATTCTTCCATCGACCTAGTGGTGTCTATACCTGGGCGTATGTTGACTTAACTGCATCTCTCATGGGGTGTGAATTTTTCACACCCTTGATTGACATAGCCAGATCGACCTACGTTTTAGGTGTAGACCAGGCCTGAAATTTGTCTAAGGGTCCTCAGAGGTATTTAAAAATACAGTCCACAATACATTCCAACCCTTTGGAGAATCTAGCCTGGGCAACTAAGGCCTGGTCTATACTAGGAAATTAGGTCAGTATAACTATGTTGCTCAGGGGTGTGAAAAATCCACTCCCTTGAGTGATGCAGTTAAAGCGACCTAACCCATGGTGTAGGAGAATTCTCCCGTTGACCTAGCCACCGCCTCTCAGGGAGATGGATTACCTGCGCTGACAGGAGAACCCCTCCTCTTGGGGTAGGTAGCATCTTCACTAAAGCACTACACAGCTGCTGCACCACTGCAGCGTTTTAAGTGTAGACAAACCCAAAGCATGGATTGCTGCACAGATTTAAAGGACCTCACACTAAAGAACAGCTGATCAAAGTCTGTCCCTAGGCCTTGTTAAGGACAAGAGGGCTGCAAAATCGCACTTGAGAATTATCTGCTTCAGAAATGCTCACGGAAGCTAGAATACATGGTTTGATTGTGTGTGCTTTTTGCACTCCACTACTCAGCTCTCTCCTTCACTGCAAAACAAATCCCCACATCTGGGGAAGTGATTTTCCACTAGGTCCCAACTCTGACTTGTGCAAACTGTTGCCCAGCTGAAGGCATCGTTATTAAATAGAGGGAAAGTGGGTTATACAGACAACAGTGCATGCCCTGAGCGGTAGAAACAATCAACCAGTGCCTTTAGTATTTCCTTTAAACCTGATTTTTCAGGTAGTCTATGGATGCCATTATCCATAAAAATAACACTTAGCACATATGTACCACAGTACAGATTCAACGTCCTGTCACTAAACCAACTTACCGTACCCCTCTCTTTAACACTCACCTTTTCATTGCCTGAGCTCGGTTAGGGCTCTTTTCAGTCTCCCCTCATTTTAACACTCACATCCCCCTTACCCCCCTTCCATTTACCTTGTTTTTCAGGTTCTGGTGTTTATGGCCTAATTCAAATCTTCAACCTGCAAGTGAACAGGAGTTTTGATCACTGCTCTTAGTGGCAGCAGGATTGGGCCCTAAATCCATAGACGGGGATAGATGTTAGTATTCTGGTCTGAGTGCTTATTGTAAAGTGTATATCACATCTACGCAAATAGTAAATCATTTCTGTGCAATAGAGATAATTGGGTTTGTGCATTATTGCTAAGTTGGATAGTGTTTGGAAGGAAAATAAAATCCAACACATACTACAGATGCCCCAATGCCATGACACTTGGATCTAGATGAAGATTAAAAACACCTCGAAGTTCAGGGGCACTTGGACCCAGGATTTCAGTTTGGCTCATTATAAAGACAGGGATTGTTTCCAGAATTTGGATTCCAGTTCTGAGTTTGAACAATCTCATAGTTCAAGACTATTCAGACGGAGGGTTTCAATTCAGGCGCATCTCTAACATATAACTAATAAAAACAAACACATCATTGGCTATATCAAGCTACTCCCTAAGAATCAAAGTTGCTTTCATTAGCCACCTGGACCATCCACTTGACTGTGATACACTTGTGGCAGCTGCAATAACCTGCCCATCAGTTGCTCACTTCATCTAACCACACAAACATGCTCTAATCAATTACAGGACAACAAAACAGTTCCAATTTTCCCATCTGCACTGGAAGAAAGGGGAAATGCCCATCTCATCTGAGAAGGAAGAACCCAGATGTTACTAAGAAATATGGCAGTAACTCGAAAACAGAGAGAAGAGCAGACACATCGCACTCTTACAATATTTCTGAGACAGGCAAAGTGTTACAGATAAGTCTAATTTTTCCTCCACATACCACTTTGGACTGTTTCACCCTAACCAGCCCATAGCATCCCATAGGAGACACCGTGCAGCCATTCATCTGAAATTGAAACACTTGAAAATTATACATTAGTAGTTTATGTTTTCATTTACCCGGAAGAGTTGAGCAAGCTTCTTGTTTATCACTATCTACACAGTCAATTTCCCGACTCACCCATCTTGTTCTTCCTGATCCCAGTTAAGAGCTCAGCAGCTGACAGGCCACATTCAAATAGATGGTAAGGCTTTTTAAGTCCCCTATTTCTTGCTTGAACCCCACCGTAGTCCTTGCAAGCCTGCCCAGCTGTGAAGTCTAATACAGAGTCTGGCTGAGCTATGCCTGGGCAATGAGCGATTATGGGCATATGGAGGGAAGCTGGCATCAATAATTCAAGCTTCCGCATGGCACCCTTGAACTTTTCAACCAACAGTGGCACCAGCTGGTTACCAGGGGCTTGGGAAAGAGGAGATGAGGGACTTCACTCGAGCCAGAGCCAGCATCAGACCTGGTGTAGCAGGTGCAGCTCCAGAGTCTGAAAGAGCAGGTCAGCTCAGAGTCGCAGGGCTACAAGCTCAGAGGTTACCAGGCTGAGCAATGTTGATGCCATCCCATGCATTGCTCTAGCTAGTGAAGGGGACGGAGTGCCCTGGTCTCTGACTTCTGTGCCATTAGAATTCAGTTCCAGCTCAGGACCCAGGTGGACATGGGGTTTGGTGGCCTCTGACCCATTCTCTTTCCCCACATCTAGCTGAGGCCTGGCTGCAGTCCCTGCTGAGGAGGACAGCAGTGCAGTCGGGTTTCTGATCAGGACAGGAGTGAGGTACAGCAGCAGTGATGTACTGGAGAGGCTTGCGACACATGCAGAAGCACTAAATCCTCCCCCAGTTGCTTTTCAGTTAAGCCTCACCTCACTTTCCTTGAATACAGATCTCCCAAGAGGAGAATTTCACTGCTGATCAAGTATCCGAGGGGTAGCCGTGTTAGTCTGGATCTGTAAAAAGCAACAGAGAGTCCTGTGGCACCTTTAAGACTAACAGATGTATTGGAGCATAAGCTTTCGTGGGTGAATGCCCAGATGCCCCAGATGTATGCTCCAGTACATCTGTTAGTCTTAAAGGTGCCACAGGCCTCTCTGTTGCTTCTTATTGTTGATCAAGGATCCCTCCCAGTAGAGGGAGCCTTCAAGTGAGTAAATCCCCTTTCCATTCCCAAACACTCAGTGTAATGTAATGAGCTTTGCTTTCCCAGATTTCCAAGGGGTGATTTTTTTTTTGCATTGGGATGGTGCGGCCTAGACACATGCTGCATGCCATTCCTCTCTGTACACCAAGTACCAGTCAGATTGCAAACTAGCTGCCGTGCTCTTTCTGGTTAGCATGGCCAGAGCATAGGGCTTCTCTAAGGACAACACTGGCCTGGCCCTTTAAGGCAAAGTCCTAGGCTCCAGCCCTGTCCAGAAGCCTCCCTCCTGATTAGACAAGATAGCTTAGGTGGGGCCGACAGGCAAGGGAATAAGTGGCTTTAACCCCAAACGTGATTAGCACTGTTAAGATAAAATGTTGGATGCTTAACCACAGCTATTTGTGTTTTGGGTGGGGCCTGTTTTCCAATCTCCTGCCAAGAAAAGCCCCTTGCTTGCTGCCATACACTGTGGTCTCTGCTGTGTAAGAGCAAAAACTGGATGGGGAGCTGGACAGCTTAAAAAAAAAACAAAAAACAACTTACTTTTCCTAACTCCTTCTGCCACTGGATGTTACTCTCCTCGTTAGCTCACAAAGAAAGGGGCTGTAGAACAACAGGTTAGTTAACTATTTCATGACCTTGTTCAATTCATTTGTTATTTATAACTAATTTCCTCCTCCTCCCCACCCTGGCCATGTATTGTTTTTTAAAATTACAGGATGATCAGAGTCAGCTGGGGCATGGATCCTTCATTAGCTCTGCAAAACCGCCTAGGCTGCTTCTCTGAGGTTTAAAATCCTGATGTGGAATAACGGCTTCCTTTGGAAATCCAGCTGTTTAGGTTTTTTCTAACAGGGAAGCAGCTCTCATATGCCCTTTGTCAGTAACAGCTGGAGCCTAATGCCTTCCTTTGGGACTTTCCATGGCAGTCAGACTATGTGATTAGCTTTTGCTGGGAGGAGCTGGGCTGTGAATGGGCTTGCTTAGAAAGTTATTCTCTTATCAAAGGCTTTGCTGTGTCCTGAGCAATTTAAATTTAGTCAGTGGCTTTGTTGCCCAAGTTTAACCCTTACATGGTGTGTCTCCCCCCCCCCCCCCAAATGTTCCTGACACTGTAGTGCCTGTTCAGAAATAAAAAGGGTGTGTGTGCAAGTCTGACCAACAGCCCCATGAGCGCTGAAGGAGGGCCTACCCAAAACCAAGCAAAGCAATCCCCCTGAGCAGCTAGATGGGCACCAGATCACTGAGACAGAAGATCTGGGTTTAGGTCCTAGCTCTATGGGCAAGTCATTTCACCTCGCTGAGCCTCTGTTTCCTGACTTCTTCAGTGAGGATGAGAACACCAGCCACCTCTGTCAAGCACTAAGTAAGGTTATTAGCCAGGAACCTAGTCAAATGGCCCCGCTTAGATCAGAACTTCACACAGGGCTCTGTAACTCACCTTAGCTGCTCAGGGACTCATTCAGAAGGCATTTTAACAGTGCTGATCAGAGCCTTGGCCAGCTGCTTGATCAGCTTTGGAGCCCGCTACTGGAATCTACACTCCTCAGCACCGCTGTCGCCACACAGAACCTTTGGCTCCAAGAGCTGTGAATGACACACAGCTGTCAAGTGCACGCAATGTTTAAAACATTTTACCCTGGTCTTATTCTCTGTTTTTTTTCCCCCCGGACTGGCAGAAGTGCCACCAAACCCAGCCAATCGGTTGTAAGTGTGAAGAACAAGGAGAAAAAACAGCGAGCTTGGTTCTGGCATATAGCCAGCTGTGCTCCGTGCATGCCTTGCTGGGGAAGGGCAAAGAGAGCTTCATGCCACTTTTAGAAGCTCCCCTATTTTGGGGCCAGTTTGGCCCATGTGTATGTTAGAGCAGCCTCAGGGCTATTCTGTTTTAGGGCCAGCTGCCTATGGCCCCAAGGGGACATTCCAGCAGCCAGGAATGGCCAAAGCATAGAGATGCTCCAACCAGAGGCAGACCTTTCCCACCCAATGCCTGTACGGGCTGTGTATATGGGAGATGGGGCACCCAGGGATTCCTATACCAAGGAAGTCAGATCTTCTGGCTTTACAGACCCTTTGCACTGGGGGGATGGCAGGAAGAGCCATATCAGAATGGAGACTCTGTGGCTCCGTAAAGTCTAGGGAGCAGTGGGAGACACCTGCAGCAGGTAGAAGGCGGTGAGGAAATATTTTAAAAGGAAGCCACATTCTGCAGGAAAATTCCAGACTCCCTACTTTCATTAGCACATGGCCTTCCAGACCATTGGACACTCTGTGCTCCAAGCTGATAAGGCCTCTCTCTCTTTCCCCTCCTCACTGCCTTTTTAAGGTATCCAAGCGCCTCATCCCCAGAGGAAACCTGAGGAGGTCAGATAAAGTATTCATGACTGCAGGAGGAAACCAAAACAATTAAGCAACACACCTTTGAAAACAGACCCCCTTTAATATTTCAGGAGCGCTTTGTTGCCTAATTGTCTGTAGCTCAATGGGGCTAGGGTGATCCTGTTGCAGTGGAACTTTGGAAGCTGGCCCCCCATTGCTCCTGCCCAGAGGTTGACCAGAGGGGCAGGTGTCTGGGCTGAAGCATTCCATGGAGTTTTTGGAGGAAGATTGTGTTACACTGTGCAACAGGGCTGTGCTTTGCTTTATTAGGGTCTTAGCTGAAAGACTCTCAAGTCCCCTGTGGACTACACTAGGGCCCAGCTCAGACTCTCCCACTACTAATCCCCAGAGCTCCCTGTCTGACCCTGGAAAGGGAGCAGTCTCTGTTCCCCTTTGATCATAAAAGCTCACATTTGGAGAGTTCTCTCCATAATTGGGAACAATGGGCTATGGGGCAGATCTAAATCTTGTTAGAGTCAATGGAAATATTCCCATCAACTTTACGATCAGCCTGTACATGCAAGAGGCAGTTACTTAAGTGCCTGGGATACAGAACTAGTATGTGCCTGTACACCCAGCCTGTTCTCCCATGAGTAGTGGCCCCTCTAATCCATAGGGAGGCAGCAAAGTTCTCTATGAATAAGAGGATCAAAATGTTCAGTTAAATTCCGTAAAATAAGATTAGAATAATTATGAGCAGGGCACCTGAAAATTCCCAGGGGAGGTTAATGGGCTTGGGGACATAAGGGCAGAAGGAACTGAAGTGTTTCTTGTCTAATTTTACAGTTCAATGAAAAATACATCATAAGACCCGTTTTATCAAGAAACTGCTGTCTATCCACAGCATGCCCAGGTAGGATAATACTCGGCATTTAGTATATTGCAGACTTTTCCTCAAGGCCCACAGTGTGCTGTGTTAATGCTAATTGGTCCCACACTACTGTGAGCAAGGTAGTGTCCACATTTTCCAGAAGGAGAAACTGAAACACAGAGCATGACTGACGCAGTGGTAGAGCTGAGAATAGAATGCAGCAGCCCCTGCTCCAAGCACTAGATCATGCTGCTTCCCTTGAAGCCTGTGTATCTGCACATTTGAGGTGCATGGCAGTGAGAGACCTTATTATAGCAGTGATATAGGCTGGGAGTTTAATTGTTCAGTTCCCATTGAAATTCAATGGGAATTGGGTGCCCAAACGCCTCATGGCTCCTTTGAAAGCCCCAGCCAGGAATTTTATCCTTCAGTGAAGAGAGCCATAGTAACTGGTAGAAGTTGCCTCTTCAAATATAGTGCAGCTAGCTTAAAGAGCTTATGGTTGGAGAATTCACAGCTGTGGCATTGGCTAGTGACCATTTCTATGTAAATAGCAGCCTGTGCTATTCAGTCAGGCAGAATTACTCTAGCAGGGCACATGGAGCAGCCATTGGAGGTAGCAATGACATCACAGTGCTTATGACATTGGAGGGGCCACACCTCTGCTTGATCCAGCTACAGATGCCAGGGCCTGGGCCAAGAGCTGCCTACTGAAGCATTTGTTCTAGAACCTGCAGTCTCCTGGCAACAGCCCAGCTATTCCTGGGTAGCGATCTGATAGCAGAGGGAGGAGGTTCCAAAGGGATTGCCCAAAACCTCACACCCCTCCTTCTCAGAGTGATTAACTGCTCTCTTCTCACCCTTTACCTCTCAGAGACCCCACTGCCCCGGGCACAGCCGCCATGCAGGTTGAGAAAGTTGGGTGCTGCAGGAGTGGGCTAGACGGGCCCAGGTCCTGCAGGGAGAAGTTCCTACAAGCTTGGAATGAAAAGCTGAAACTCCAGCCTTGCCCCATCTCCCCGCAAGTGCCAAACTGCCCGTCCCCCAGCAGCATTCCGACCCAGGGGCAGTGGCCTGGGGCTGAGCCTGTACCTTTCTCTCTCAAGGGGGCTCTGCTGCATCCTAGCTGCCATCCTGGTGACAATGCACTTTACTTCCTGGCAGTGGTGACTGCACTGGACCACTCAGGCTCCACCCCTGTGTCTTTTGTGGCACCTGGGGGCTGCTCCGGGCACACACCCAGAACTCCAGCTGGAATACGACCCTGTGACAAAGATCCAGGTCCTTTCTACAAGGAGCTGGCAAGACTCCCCTTGGCCTGGGAAGGGGACTCTGAGGAGGAACTCCTCCAGATCTGTGCTTCAGACTTGCTGCTGGGCTCCTCTCTGAGGAAGAGGCCGCGGCTGTTACCCCCCAACAGGAAGATGCACGTAGAGGTATGGAAAAGAAAACCAGCATCCCATCCTCTGGAGGAAGGCGCGAGAAGCCCAGTCCCTCTGGAGTACAGTCACCTGGTAGATGCCATGGCAATGACTGAGCCCGCCGACATTTCTGAGGTGGAATCTTTCTACCGGCAATTCACCCCCTGGCCAAGGAGACGAGGCTCTTGCAGGCGCACGAAGGCTGTTCACGCTCAGACAGACAGCGCGTTGCCTGTCAGGAAAGCAGATGAGGCTGCCCCCCAGCAGCAGAGCCTCTGGGGAGCAGCAGGCAGTGGCTTTGAGCAGCACCCCAAGAGGGCCATGGCCTCCGTTTCCACCCTTATCCTGGCTGCCAAGCGGCCCAGAGACACTGCTTGGAGTGAGCATCTCCCACCCAAGAAACGGTACATCCAGTACTGACTCCAGTGGACACATGGGGCTCTTGTTGTTCACTAGGACCGGCTGGTGTGCTCCTACGACTTCAGTGTAATGAGGAGTTCTCTCCCAGCCAGAGCCAAGTGCCCGTCAGAGCAGCATTCCCTGCAGCAGCACCCAACTCAGGGACTCCGGCTAAGCTGCCCTTTACCTCCATTTTAAATAGACATTTGTGTTTTTAAAATAAATCCCTTTTTTAGAGGTCACCTGGTGTTTGTTCACTGCAGATGGTGGGTTGAGGAAGAGGTGCTTGGGAGCTCCTTCAAGGGAAGGGTGTGTCATTTACTATGTTTGCACAGTGCCTAGCCTCTAGGTGCTATTGGATTATTAATTTTAATTAATTGGGCACTCCCTGGCCACTTCTCAAAGAGGGGATGCTTTGAGCAGGAGAGAGGTGAAGCCTCTCAGGAGTGTTGTCACCTTACTGAAAGCAGGGGCAGCTCTATGTATTTTGCCGCCCCAAGCACGGCAGTCAGGCGGCTTTCGGCGGCGCGCCTGCGGGAGATCCGCTGGTCCCACGGCTTCGGCGTATCCACCGCCGAATTGCCGCCAAAGCCGTGGGACCGGCGGACCTCCCACAGGCATGCCGCCGAAGGCTCCCTGACTGCCGCCTCCACAGCAACCGGCAGGGCGCCCTCCGCGGCTTGCCACCCCAGGCACGCGCTGGTGCCTGGAGCCACCCCTGACTGAAAGCATACAAAGCATTAATTGGTTTGCAGCCTAAGGGTATGCACAGGGACTATTCTGGAGCCCATGTGACCTTGTGTTCTACTAAGGTCAAAGATCCCAGGCAATTTAAAAGTTGCTAATAACTCCTGCTGCTCCAAGCAAACAGTGCTGGAGGGCTCTTGAAGAAAGGGACTACCTCTCCTGAACTGCTTTGATCTCTCAGTTCTCGCAATCTCAGATTTAATAAAAGTGAAGGATTTTGATAAGTCCCTCAGTGTCTCCTGCTTCAATATTCAAGTTAAACATGCATAGTAGCATAAACTAACTCCCCTAATACTCAATGGGCAGATTCTTATTTGCTTTATTAACAGACTAATCTATTCTCTCCCTATGCATGTGAGATGCCCTGACATGGGATGACTACCTCCACCTAACCCTTCTTTAAAAGGGACTAGTTCACAAAGTTGGGTGCCTCTGCTTAAACAGCCTATCTACTAATGGAAAAAGTCCTTTTCGGTAACCAGCTGGCCAGAGACTAGTGCACTAGCAAGTGAGCTAACCAAGGGCTCTTAGCTATAGGGATGATATTTTATTAGCAAGTGAACATTCAGGAACAGGAAGTAGCTGTGGTTGCATCTGCCCACAACCAGATGTGACCGCATCACCAACACCGCTACCAACATGAATAGGAGTTCACAGCATGGGTGGTTGGTGGAGTGATTTAAGAATCCCCACATAATGTGACTTTGGTATTAGCTCAGCCATGTCACTAACCCCTCAGAGGCCGGATGTTGAGTATGCTGGTTCATAGGCCAGATCAGAGCTATTGAAAAAGACAGGCACTGCTCTTGTTCACTAATAATTGTTTTCTATGAAAGATATCTTAATTCCAGCAGGGTTTAACAAAACTATAGAAACAGCTGCCCGAACAAGGCCCAAGAAACTAAAGGGGTGGCACAAAAGTGGAACCATATCATTAAACACAGTGTTCAGATGAACTAGGACTGAGGGGTTCAAACCAACCCAAGCTGTGACTCTCTGGGAGCATAATGTACTTTAGGAAGAGGACTGCATTATTTTCCTTTGAACATTGTATTCCACCAATCTCACCCCAGTCTAGCAAACTTTCTGGGGTGGCAGTCTACTGGTGTATGAGGGTGTGGGGGGTTAGTTCCCCATTCTCACCCCTCTTCTCAGTATAGCCACCCCCCAAGCATTTACAAAAATCATGAATCAGCCCCTCCCCCAAAAAAATGTATCAGAGATTTTAAATAGTAAGTTACGGGTTTCTCTTTGCCTTCTGATTGCTGAGCCATTAGGGCACACTTCATGTTTTCACAAGCATGAAGGCCAGAAACTGGCTGTATTTATTTTTAAAGTGAAAACTGATACTCTTACCTAATCACAGGCCTCCAGGAACAAAGATTTTTTTAAGAGGGAACCTCCCCAAAAAACCCACCACCACCCAAAAAAAACAAATCACAAGTCACGCTAAGAGCTGACAACACTGCTGTTCAAAATTGTGGGCAGTTTAGATGGGTGGAGGATGTGTGTGTTGGAGGAAGAATCACAATCAGTTTGCTTGGAAGGCACTTCTACTCCTGCACAAAAGTGTAGTATCTAGAGACAGAGGCAAGGTACCCCATACTCAAGGAGGGGAGGGAAGGGAAGGTGATCAGATGAGGATACCCCTCATCTGCAGGTCTAGAGGAAAGTTTTATTCCACATCCCCTGGGTGACAAAGAAGAGTACAGAGCTTTCATTGGCACAGACAGGTTGTTTGGCCATTTTAAGCAGATCAACTTTGAAGTTTTCACACCCGTGAGAAGTAGCTATGCCAACCTAACCCTGAGTGTAGACAGTGCTAGGTCAACAGAAGAGAGTTTATGACTGTACTACTGTCTAGTAGGAGCCTGTCTGTTAGAATCATCTAGTCCCTTGTGTCTTCATTTTGCAATGCTCAATAACACCTTAGTGCTTATTGCAACCGAAGTGCCAGTTCCTCTCCATTTACAGTGCACATGCCGGTTGGTGGGTTGATTGAACTATTCATGTTCTGGACCATGAAGTCTCCTAGCACACACCTGGCTAATTTCTATTCAGAGCTCAGTAAAGCTACAAACTGAAAAGTCCCTTTGGATTATCTAGTCCACCTGCTGGCCAGTGAAGGACTGAGTTACGAACTGACCAGTCAACCTCATTTGGAGCCAGAAGTACACAATCAGGCAGCAGCAGAGACCAAAACAAAAAAAAGGCAAATACAGTACAGTCTTGTGTTCAATGTAAACTACTAACAAAAATAAAGGGAAAGCAGCATTTTTCTTTTTCGTAGTAAAGTTTTAAAGCTATATTAAGTCAATGTTCAGTTGTAAACTTTTGAAAGAACAACAACGTTTTGTTCAGAGTTACGAACATTTCAGAGTTACGAACAACCTCCATTCCCGAGGTGTTCGTAACGCTGAGGTCCTACTGTACCTTGTGCAGTCTTGTTTCAAAGAGCCCACGGCAAGGACTGTTCCCGACAGAGTAGTGAAGGAAACAATATAATCGCCCGTCTGCCCTGTAGTAGAAGATTTCTGGGGGTTGCAGGTCAGCTTCCTGTTGGAGGAGAACTCAGTGATGTGGAGTCTGGGTATATTTCAGTGCAACTTGTTTTATTTACACTGTACTTACCAGCCCTCGAACAGAGGCGGTCACAAATGGCCCTGTCTGAAATCTCAGCCTGAGCACCAGTGGACAGTGCCCAGGAAGGAACTTCGCCCCCAAAATAAATTCTAGTTAAAGAGATGAAGGCAGGGAGCGAACTCTTCTGCTGCCTGCAATAACTCCCCACCCCACCACAGAAATTACATGGCAGAACTACTACAGCATTTGTACAACCACCCTGCACAGCTCACAAGTGAGGAAAATAACTTGTCAATCCATGTGCAACAGTGCCATCTACTGGCTCCTACTACCACCATGTCCGTTACCATGGGAAAAGATCTTCCCTCCTTTTCTCCTCATGGAGGGAGGCAGCCTGCAGGGGCTGCCCAGCCATTCAAGCCAGCGCAGTGGGTGTGGGCAGGAAGAGGGCCAAGTGCTGCAGGGAGACAAGAAGAGTTCACCTGCTGGCGTTTCCCTTCTTCAGTGCCTCTACCTCTTGTGTGGCCAGACGCAGCTAGTCCCGGGGAAACATGGGAAGTGGGGCTGCGTTGTGGGAGGATAGCACCCCCCCACACACACACACACCAGGAGCCTGGTGCTGACCGCAGGCAGCAGCAGCGGGAGGCATAAGAAACAGGTGGACAGGTATGGAATACCAAGTCAGCAGGGAAAAATTCTTCCTAACTAGTATTGTTTGTCTGAGTGTAGCCCCTGGACTCCTCAGTGCCAGGTGGTGTCCAGACACAGAGCAACGGGACGCGCCCTGCCCTGGAGAGCTGACACTCTGAGTATAGGAGACGACACGTAGGTACGGCTTGTCCCACCAAGGAGCTGGTCCAGTCAAAGGTCTGACCTCACCCACCTCGTCTCCAACAGATGGGTACAGCCCGCCCAGGGAGCAGGAGGAAGCCTGGTCTGCCTATCCCAGACAGACACAGACGTTGGTGTCGTGATATTTTTTCCTTTTGGGGTGGGTTTACTTAGGAGGGGGATCAGTTACACAGGGAAGGGGGAGGGGAAGTGTGGAGTGAAGCTGAGGTGAAGAGACTGTGGGAAATGGAGGGGAAGAGTTGGAGCAAACAGCCCATCAGCACAGGTCCCAGAACATCCTGCAGGTCTGGCTGGAACCTCCCAGGGCTGGCTTTGGCGGCTCCCGGCCTACCAGCTGGAAGCAGTGGCTGGCTCCTCTCTATAGTTTTCCCCCCAGGCCACCTGGTGAGGGAAGGGAAGGCACCAGCGGAGTCCTTATACTCCCAGGGTGGGGGGCATCTCCCCTGCACAGTTCCGGCTCCAGAGGGATGCTGGGGGAAAGGGGCTGTGTTGAAGCATACCAGTCGCCTGTACTGACTGACACGGTCACTCCGCATGTCATTTTGGAGGATGGGGGAGACACAAAGCAGCTTCCACTGAACCATAGAACCCATGGCGCTGACAGTTAACATGCCAGATGCACTGAGCTGGCGAGCTCTGAAGAGGAGCTCTGACATTCTGCTCCTCTTGTGCGCCTGCCGCATGCCAGGGCCGCCGAGAGCGGGTTCGGGCCCCGGTGAAAAAAAATTTTTGGGCCCCCCAGCAAGGGCGGACCAGCTAAACAGGGCCAACAAGAGGGCGGGGAAGCCGGGCCCCGGTAATTTGTACCAGCTTCCCCCCCCCCCCTCCTCGGTCCTGGCCACACAACCAGCATCTGACTCTTCACTGCAGAGGAGGCCAAGCTTGCTACCTTCTGGGAGCAGAGATGTGTGCAGGAAAACAATGGCCCAGCTGCCATATAAGCAGCCTGAGTCCTATCCAATGACAGGTAGATACCAAGTCATAACAGAATGTTTCAATTTTTGAAAGGTGAGAGGGTTTTTTAAAAAAACCTTAAAATTCAGTCCCTGGCACAGGCTAGAACAAGCCTGGTGTATTTGGTAATGCTGAAGCATTACACAATGAGATTCTGGGGTAGAGAGAGGATTGTGCAGCAATTTTTTTTTTTTTTTTAAGTCTACATGATGTGTTTGGGGCCCATGTCTGTGACAATAACCACACCTAGAGAACAGATGAGAAGGCTAGAAAATATGCTATTGGCCACTGCAATATTTCCCACCAAAAATGCTCTCTGCCTTAGTATCATTAGCCTCATGAGAGTTGATCAGTGCACTAGAACCTCCACTGTGGACCAGCCCATACCCCTCCCCCACTCCAGACGCTATCGATAAGATATCCCTACTTAGTGGAAGGAGATAGTTTCACTCTCCAAGCTTCATCTGCCTTTTAATCATAAATGCACTTCATATGTACCCCATGAGGATGCTATGAACTCCTAAAAGTTCAGCCACTAAGACACTTATTTTCCTCAGTATATAGCGCAAGTCTGAATTTATTGGCAGTTTAATTTTGTCCAGGGAAGAAGCAGAGGTTCACCTTCCATTTTATAGAAAGAGTCTTGCCCACCCTGTAACACAGGAAGAAAAGCATTAGTAAGAGATGCACGCATAGATGAGAATGCAGGTTTTGCATCAGGTAGGGTAGATGTGGTATGGAACTGGCGACTCTCTGGCTTTCCATTACCTGGTGGCTGCACAGTTCTCTGCTTCTGAATGCACTGAGGAAATCAGGAGTCATGGTTTGCAGGATTTGCTGGTCTGGTATTCAGAAACACTGCCCTGCCCACGTGCTGACAGAACCTGATTGGAAGGGAGGAATTGATTTAAGCCAGCACTGCAGTGCTAGAAGACATACCTCCGAGCACCCAAGTTTATTTTGCCTGCCTCAGCACTGGAGAAGCTGAAGTTATAACTAGGTCATTTCCTTGCATGGAGAATGGACAAGAAGAACTAGGATCACAGTTTGCTTAGGAACCTCTCAGCTGCTCTCATGTACTATGGGCACATCAGAGTATCTGCCCAGCCCTCATCAGGAGGTGGAATGGGAGGGTATGAAAAAGACAGCAGACTAATTAAGGGCAGACATATCAGAACTACCAGAGGCCCAAGCCAAGTGCCTACTGCCCAGTTTTTCTGTCTCTTTACAGAGGAACTCACTCCTTTTCATATTTGGCATTAATATGTACCAAACTAAGGGCTTGGCATGTGGGGACACTCTGGAAAGTTTAAATGAATTAACTACAGGGGTTAAGTTAATGCACCTAAACCCCTGTGTAGACACTGTCACTTAGAATGAGAGTGGCTTTAGTTCATTGTAGCTAATGCAGAGGCTCAACCTTTAGTTAGGTTTCAGAGTAGCAGCCGTGTTAGTTAGGGTTACCATACGTCCGGATTTTCCCGGACATGTCCGGCTTTCTGGGCCTCAAATCCCCGTCCGGGGGGAAATCCCAAAAAGCCGAACATGTCCGGGAAAATCCGGCGCTGCTGGGTGCTGGGCCGGGGGCCGGGCTGGGCGCCGGCGGTGCTGGGCCGGGGGCCAGGTCGGGCGCTGGGCCGGGGCCGCTGGGCCAGGGGCCGGGGGTGCTGGGCCGGGGGCCGGCGGTGCTGGGCCGGCGGGGCCGGGGGTGCTGGGGCCGGCGGTGCTGGGCCGGGGCCGGGCCGGGGCTGGCGGTGCCGGGCCGGGGCCAGCGGTGCTGGGCCGAGGGCCGGGGGTGCTGGGCCGGGGCCCGGGGGTGCTGGGCCGGGGCCGGGGGTGCGCCGGGCCGGGGGCCGGCAGTGCTGGCCTGGGGGTGCTCGGCCGGGGGCTGGCCCGGGCCCGGCACCCCAGGGCCCGAGCCGAGCCAGGCTGGAGACGCTGGGGCTGGGGCCGGGGCCGGCCGCCGGAGGGAGCCGCTCGGTTGGGAGGGCCAGACTGGGCCGCGCCTCCTCCCCCCACCCTCCCCAGCTTACCTGCTGCCTGCTTCAGGCTTCCCGCGAATCAAATGTTCGCGGGAAGCAGGGGAGGGGGCGGAGTTGGGGCGGGGACTTTGGGGAAGGGGTGGAGTTGGGGCGGGGCCCCATGGAGTGTCCTCTTTTTGGACACTCAAAATATGGTAACCCTAATGTTAGTCTGTATCCGTAAAAAGAACAGGAGTACTTGTGGCACCTTAGAGACTAACAAATTTATCTGTCTGTATCATACAGATACAGACAGACAAAATTTGTTAGTCTCTAAGGTGCCACAAGTACTCCTGTTCTTTTAACCTTTAGTTAATTCATTTTCTTCTGAGTGCCCCTGTGTGAACAGGCCCCAAGGCAGGTTTTTGCACTACATAAGTCTAGGAGTGCTAGCTGAACCTAAAGCCAAAGAATTTTCCAGTCCACTGCTGTCCTCTGTCTCCTGAAGCCCCCCTCAGCACCTGGCCCTCATACCAAGCTATGGAGAAGGCACTGAAGGATAGCAAGCTGAGATTAGAAGCTTTATAGCATTCAGGGAGGTGAGCAAACCCAACTCATTTGCTACAATATTTCCTTGAAAAGATTAATTCCTGCAAGACTGGAGTAAGGAAAGGAAGGAGTTCTATTCTCCCCCTTTCTCAACACCTCCTCCCAGACTTAACCACCAGCTAGAATGCTGCACCCAGCACCTGCCCTCCCAAGGCCCATGTCTTCTCAGATGCAGGCTCCTTACTTGACATAGAAAAAGCTGATTAGTAACTAGGCAGCTGCACCACCTCCCCACCCCCAGGTGCTAACTCCTAAGAGTCACATTAAAGATTAGATTAGACAGAAGTGATATTTCAGGATGAGCATTCAGATGTTCTGTACGCAGGACAGATTCCTACACAGAGCACCTTTGAGATGTTTGGACTTTGCAGATTCCCCTGTTTCTGCTCTAAGGACTGTTTTCTTAGATTGGAAGTTCCTCAGGGCAAAATCTGTCTTTCCCCATGTTTGTACAGCACCTAGCACAACAGGTGCCCTAATCCTAGTCAGGAAACCTTGGAATAGCCCTGTTACACCCAAAGCACCACTTTCCCAGTACATCTAAATCAGATATTTGGGGCTAAATTACTGTTTGTTTTTGTTTGGGGGGGGGGAGAAGGGGGAAATAGACACACCACTATCACAAAAGATTCTGGCACATCAGAACTCCAGTGTCTGCTAGAACACATTTATACACACACAGAGCAAAGGTTTCAGAGGGGTAGCTGTGCTAGTCTGTATCAGCAAAAACAACGAGGAGTCCTTGTGGCACCTTAGAGACTAACAAATTTATTTGGGCATAAGCTTTCGTGGGCTAGAACCCACTTCATCAGATGAATGAAGTGAAAAATACAGGAGCAGGTATAAATACATGGGGATGCTTTACAATACAAAGGATGGGGGTTGCTTTACCAAGTGTGAGGTCAGTCTAATGAGCTAAATCAATTAAATGCAGGATACCAAGGGAGGAAAAATAACTTTTGAAGTGGTAAGAGAGTGGCCCATTACAGACAGTTGACAAGAAAGAGTGAGTAGAGCGCTTCCACACCCCTTTTGGAAAGGAGGAATCTTTGAGAAGCAGCTAGTTTAGTTCTAGATTCCTTGGTTTTGCTTTTGCAGCCCAGTTCTTCCCCACATCACCTTGTCAAAGTTAGAATCAGGACTCACAATTTGTCAAGACCACTCTGTTTATTAGCACAGCGCTATGCCAGCATATACAGATAATAATGTGAGCCCCATGCAAGACTCAAACTGTCCTTTTTATAGAGATAAAAGGGGAGAACTTAACAAAGGAACAAAAGAGGGCAAGCCTGATAAATTTACCTGAGGCAAAAACACACATCTTATTTCCTCACTAACTCTTACAGATCTCCGGCTAATGTCCGACCATTAGCTTAAGTGGACCTATTGTTCTATATCTTAATGTTTCTCTTCCTGACAACTATATCTCAACATTCCTTATTTCTACTTAAAGGCACATACAGCATTTCTTTAATCCATTCTATTTCTTTAATATAATTCATTTCACTTTCACAACCCCTACAGATTAATTTAATGGGGGAGAGGAGGAAGATAAAACCTCTGACCACTTATACCAGCCCATAAACACCAGACCATGTTATAAACCACTTACTGCTGCTGGTGAATTTATAATCAAAATAAGAGGAAAAACTGAAAACAGCAGGAGATTGACATTTGTATTCAGCCAATACCTGCCCAAGGCAAGGACACGCACACACAAAATCATTTCCTTTTAAACTCAGAGAGCTCTACTCATATACTCCTGAGCCTTAAAAGCTCCATTTGTGAACTGACAGTTTATACCTACACTGCTTCAGTTAATCAAGGGTGGATGATGGGGATGAATGTGATAGTCACATAGTTTCATTAACACAACAATCTTTTCTTAAAGGGATAGCTCGTTATTCTAAGCTCCTCTTTTAAAGAAGAGATGTAAGCCATCTGGGGGTTTACAGGCCCCTCTCCAATCACCATAGTATCTGAAGAGGGTGCTGATGTTCTGAGTAGAAACATTACTTTAATCCACAGGGTGTCACAAGCCCTTGGTTTCTGGGGTTTGTGACACCAAGGGCTTGTGACACCCTGTGGATTAAAACACCAAGTTTTCTCCTCCCAACCACCAGTGTGGGCTGTAGCCCACTCCATTCTGGACACATCACTGAACCAACACCCAATATGACACAGCATCAGCTGATGCTCGAGAGAGACCCAGGGGTGGAATAATGAGGAACTGATGCAGCTCAGGACTGGGGTGTGCACACACATTGTTGGGAGGGGTCAGTAACAGTAGAAGAGCCAGGGCAGGACCAAGATACATGAGCAGAGTGGTGTGGTTATCGCAGGGGTGGGACAAGTCAGGACTGAAGTGCATTGGCAGACTAGCGTAGGGATCCTGGACTGGAGTGGTAGAGGGTGCAGGTCAGCACAGGAGTGAACTCCCTAGGGAGAGATGTGGGGGGCCTAGGAGTGGGATAATAGGGGGGTAAGGCTGGTCAGGAGTGAGGTGGATTGGCAGAGCCGTCTAGGAGAGAGAGGTGTTCACTGACTGCCTGTTTTTCAAGTGATGAGCCCCAGCCAGGGAGGTTTGCAGGAGACCTGGCAGATTTCGTTCTAACAGCATTGACAAAATTAACCATCTGAGTGGCCCTTGGCAGTTCAGGCCAATGGCACTGTAATGGTGCAGGCATTCGGCGCTCACCTGCCAGGTGCAGGCTGCAGACTGCCACCAGTGTCTGTCTACCTCCATGGCTCAGTATAAACTTCCCTCCTAGCAAGAAGGTGGGACATGGAGGCTGAGATGTATTAGAGCGGAAACACCTGTATTCATATTAGACACAAGGCTAATAGCATATGGACAATTCCTCCTTTATAGTCCTTTTCTGCCACTGACTTGCTGTGTGTCCTTAGTGCAGGTCCATTAATTTCTCTGTGCCGCAGCTACCCAACCTGTAACAAGGGAAGAATAATCCTGACGTACCTCTGTACGGTCTATAAGGTTTATCAAACAAAAGCGATTGGTCCTTATGCAATCTGCAAAGCGATTGGTCTTTGCATGCAAGAAGCAGAGATGTTAGTAGCTAGGAAAGATGTATATTAACTGTGTGGTGCGTGACATGAATTGGAATTGTGGTATCACCCTGTACCTCAACCCCCTGTGTCTGTGCCTAGCCAGTGTGGACAAAGAGCTGTTACATGCCTAATAAAGTAACCTGGGTGACCAGCTGGAATCGAATTGAGTTTTTTTGGATCCCAGAGAACTGGATGAAGTGTTCTGAATAAGCCGAGTGGAAAGGTCTCAGAGAGAATCCCAAGAAAAGTGCTTGGGGATCCTTGAGTGAAAAACACCATCAAAGGACAAATGTTATAGAATGGCTTTGTGAGATGGCAAAAGTTTCCTGCCAATACCCACCAGCCCTGGTATGGTAACCTTGGCCTAACTTGTTAGCCATACTGATACTTCTCATTACCCAGGGCTTAATCCTGCTCTCATTAAAGCCAATGGGAACCCCCACCTGACTCCACCAGGTCCTGGCTCAGGCACTGTGGGAGATGACATGCTCTACAAGGCTGAATTTAGGATTGTGACCCAGTCACACAGCTGTGTTCTAGCCCCAACGGATAGAAGCCAGTTATTCTGAAAAACAGACCAATTAGTCTGTGACGTAAAGCCAGCTCCAACAGGGCCAGTCTAGCCCAGCAGCAGGTGATGGATCCACGTGGACTTTGCAACCAGGCAGATGTCAAGAAAACAATTTTCTAGATTAACTGTAATAAAGGGAAAATGGCAAGTGCCAGACTCCCATAAATCCCATTCTTCTCACACATGCCAAACAGGCCTCGGGCTAATGGCTAAAATGGATACAAGCATCTTCCTATTGCTCCTAATACCATGCTGTTCTGTCTCTAATAGAATTATTAGAGTAAAACTCAGCACAGCTGTGTTCCCTGACTCAACTGCTGAATGGCTGAAGAAAGCTTAAGAAAGAAAGAAAAGTGCCGTGAGCTAAAATTTTCCAAGAAACTAAGGACTTTGGCTGCCCAACATGAGACATGTTGAAGGGGTCCACCGAGCATCTGCTCTCTGAATCTCAGTTCCTTAAAAAAAGGTACCTCAAGTTGGGTACCGAAAAATCTTTATTCATTCTTGGAAAACCTTGTCCATAGTTCTTCAATTGAGGGCCAAGACTTTTCCACTGGCCTCTACTACAATACACAAACAGTCCTTTGCTACTTCCCCTCCCCCACCATCCCATAGCGCAGCAGGGTTTATGAGGGGTATGACACATCCTTAAAGAATGTCTAGCAACTTGGAATTTTATCCAGAAGCTAGCAACCATTGCTAATAGCAGATCAGTTTTTGCCGGGGTGATGTGCTACCGTCAAACGGCCACCAGTATTTTAGGTATTGCACCAGTTAGATCTGCTCAGAGTGTGGTTAGGTGACATGGTGCTAGACTCCAGCAGCTGTCCAGAGTTGAGCACTGACACAGCTAGCACTGGACCAGTGGTAACCATGGCAATCCATTTATGAAGAATTTCCCTGGTGCAACGGAGTGTCTGAACACTTGGAAAGCATTAGAATTTTGGAGAGAGCACACTGCAAATAAAGATTCAGCTTGTGATTGGAAAGATTAGTATCTGAAGAAACCCATGACTCTGGGAAAGTGTCTGGATTTAAAATGAATTAAGCCAAATCTGAAATGCTTGCTATAAATGTGCCAGACTCTGAGAAGTCATATCTCCAGAAAACATTGGGGGTATAAATGGGCAACAAATTCTATAAGATACCTAGAAAGAAGAGCTGGGCACAGAACAGAGAGAAATTTTGGCAGACCTGAAGGCCCAGCTCAGAAGCAGGCTACCACCACACCAGAGCAGACAGACAAGCTAACATCAAGAGCCAGATGGAGGAACTTTGCATCAGAGGCAAGCTGGACGGGACAGACATGCAGAAGGGGCAGTCTCGTCTTGCATTCACGAGCTGCTTACAGACACCTATATCAAGAGGTGTATCTAGCTTTTTTATAAGCAGCTCGCCCACCCAGAAGTGTAGTTTTTTTCACTAGTTGTTTCCCCAGAGAAACAATTCTAGCCTCATTTACTTTGTATAGGAGCAGGTGGGAGAGGCTTCCCCTATACGGAAAGCAAGCAGTAGGAAGATGTTGCAGTGGCCTGGGACAAAATGCCATTTATAGCAGAAGCTAGCACTTCACTCCTCCTCCTGCCTCCTCACCGGCTGCTGCTTTTCCTCCACTTCTCCCATATGATGGAAAATGTAAGCCCTAGGAGAGTCTTATTACTGCCTCCCCCCACAGAGAAGAGAACCCAGGGCCGGCTCTGGGTTTTTTGCCGCCCCAGGCAAAAAAGCCCCCCGCCTCCCGGCGGGGAACGCAGCAGGGGAGGGCGCCGAGCCCGGCCGCGGCCCCGCTCTCCTCGGCCGGCCGGAGCGCCACGGGGAGGGCGGCGAGCCCGGCTGGGGCCCCGCTTTCCCCGACCGGCCGGAGCGCTGGGAGGAGGGCGGTGAGCCCGGCCGCGGCCCCGCTCTCCCCGACCGGCCGGAGCACCGGGAGGAGGGCGGCGAGCCCGGCCGCGGCCCCGCTCTCCCCGGTGAGCGCCGCCCCCCTCCAGGTGCCGCCCCAAGCACATGCTTGGTAGGCTGGTGCCTGGAGCCGGCCCTGAGAGAACCAGGCAGCTTCTTCCAGGAAGTCCCTCCTCTGTAGAGTGCAGATTGGCCCTGCTTGCAAGACCCTCACCCTGTCCTGTTTTACATAGGAGCCTCCTCTCCATTTTACCTTAGCCATCACCCTATTACTGGACTAGCTTTGAAGACAGAGACTAAACATGATCACAAGTCATTTGTTTTCAGCTGTGTTTTACTGAGAGGGACCATGATGGCGCTCTGGGGGTTAATCTGCCACTTTGTAGGCATCCTCCTCAATTCTGTAACGGAAAGAAAAGAGTCTCAATGCAAGCAGGTCCTACCTGGAAGGGAGAACACAGGCTCCACCACACTCAATCTTCTACTCTTCCCATCACCATGGTGTCAGAGCACCTGCAAGTGGTGGTGGTAGCTGTGGCAGATATGGCAATATCCTGGGCAAGCCTTGGTTAAGTTAAACCTGATTGAATTACGTGTGATAGCTTTGGGGTCCCTTGTATTGAAAATGCAAATGTTGGTGTACTATTGCGGGACTGTATGAAGCTTGTTGAGGAGGAAGGAGGATTAATGCGATCTCTGGGAGATAGCATGAACTTCAAAAGACGATGTTGACCAATACAAGCAGACATGATTGATCTTTTGGGACAGTGTGTGTTAAGTGGAATGCCTAGGAAGCCCTGGAGAGGAGGGGATAGCAAACCCCCACCTACTAAATCAGCCTTTATATCTTTGTCCTGAGTGGGGGGACCTTTTGTCTGCTGATCACCTGTTACATGAGGCTAGTTCAGAGACCCAACCTGGATTCTCCAGGGACCAACAAAGAAAGGATTTTTGAATAAAAGTTTAAACTGACTCGGGGCCTTCATTCTGATCCAGCAAACGGACAGAACCTTCTGTCCAGGGGTGGGGGGGGGGGGGGGGGAAGAAGCCTTAGGGAAGGGTTGGAAGGATGGAAACAGATCAAAACCTTTGTGGACTTGAGGGTGCTGGGGGGTGGGAGTGCTCTCTGGTAAGCTTATTAGCATGCACGTTGTTTTTTGGTGTTTTTAATGTTTTCTCTGTAATGCTTTTATCTTAAGAATAAAATAGGCTTGCTTAAAAAGAGCTGTGTGTGGTAACTTATAACTGGGAAATCACACTGGTATTAGTCTCTGAAGAGAGCAAACGGGCCTGCTTAGGCAGCCTGTCTTTTGCTGGGAATAACACAGTGAAGGCAGGGTACTATTCAGCCTGGATATACTCCTTTCTGATTGGAGTGAGACGCGAGTCTCCACCCAAGAGAGGCGAAGGCTGGGAAGCCAGAAGCATAGAGTGGCTGCCCTTGCTAGGCCTGAGAGGAGAACAAGCAGGCAAAAGCACATCCCACATTAGAGGCAGGAGTCAGTCTCAGAGATGGTCTGTGGGTGAGAGGGTGCATGAAATGGCCACCTGCATAGGTCAGCAGCCGGGTTTGAACCCAGCACCTCCAGCATTAGAGATGATACCTCCGTTATCTGAGCTGAAGTAACGATTGGGTAGTGTACTCTGGCTCCACAGCCCACCAGCGTTCTCAGCTGGCAACTCGTCTAAGGAGCTGTGAGCACTGGCGGGTACCTAGCACAAGTCATGAACTCCCCCGACAACTATCGTTTCTGCAGTGAGAGGGAGACCCTGGCACACATCTAGGTAGGGTGCGTCAGACTGCAGCCCCTCATCTGACTCCTCCAGAAACTCGTACTCAGTAAGAGATTCTGGCTGCACTTCTCCCTGCACCGCCTCATGGATGCACACCCCAAAGTTGCAAGACCTCCTTGTCAGCCTCCTTCTGGCGCCGGCCAGGATGGCCATCCATCACTCCAGAAGGAGGAAGCCAGACGGGGGCAGGGTGCTCTGCGCCTGTGGGGCCTATTTCCGATCCCTTGCTCCGAGCATAGTTCCTCTGGGTGGTGTCCACTGACTCCTGGGACACGTTTGAGGAGCACTGGGCTTGGTGTCCCCTTCTGGTTCCCTGATTGTTTCCCTTTGACCTTCATTTCAGCCCATTTATTGTGGCTTGGGGGTCACTGGCCCCCTCTGCCTCAGTTGAGGGGGCCTTTAGTTTTGGGCAGGCTTAGGCCCACCATCTCCCTGCAACCACAATAGGTAGAGTAATGAGTAGTGAACATAGACCAGGGGTGGCCAACCTGCGGCTCTGGAGCCGCATGTGGCTCTTCAGAGGTTAATATGCGGCTCCTTGCATAGGCGCTGACTCTGGGGCTGGAGCTACAGGCGTCAACTTTCCAATGTGCTGGGGGGTGCTCACTGCTCAACCTCTGGCTCTGCCCCCACTCCACTCCTTCCCCCGAGCCTGCCATGCCCTCGCTCCTCCCCCACAGAGCCTCCTGCACATGTGAAACAGCTAATTGCAGCAGGTGCTGACTGGCGGGGCTGCTGGCGGGCGGGAGGCACTGGAGGATGGGAGCTGATGGGGGGCTGCTAATGCATTACTGTGGCTCTTTGGCAATTTACATTAGTAAATTCTGGCTCCTTCTCAGGCTCAGGTTGGCCAGACATAGACTTATCTAACCACCAGAGGGGGCTACAGCATGCACTTAACTCGCCTGGTTCATACAGACACGGGCTGTGCTGTGCAGTAGGGGAGACTCAGGACAAACCCAGCGCTCTAGTCGGGCTTGGAGCGGTGGTTCTCAACCCATGGCCCAATCAGCACACAGCTGTGGCTCATGTGACATCCTCAGGGCCATACAGGTAGTATATGTATTGTGTGGATGCAGCCCACACAACACACAGGGAGTTCCATATGGTAAATAGGTTGAGAAATGATCGGATTTTGTTTACAATCCAGGGGTGCATGAAAATAGGGGAGCAAAGCCTCTCTTCCCTCGCTCTTAGAGGCCCTTTAGTCATTACTGTTGGAACTTCACTCTAATTTAAGAGACTACAAGGACTGTATTCTCCACCCCTTCCAAGTTTTCCTTATTAATTCACTTTAAGACTCAGATAAATGCAGAAGCAATCTTTAAAAAGGAAGAGGAAGGGCTGTTCAGATGCTCTGCAGGCAAAGCAGTTTCATTGCTGGTGATTCATCATCTCACACCGACTGAAGTGATTGTCAGCATTTCACTGTATTGAGTACTCTAGTTCACGTCTTCCTTCTAAGGGTATGTCTACACTTACCTCCGGGTCCGGCGGCAGGCAATCGATGTTCTGGGATCGATTTATCGCGTCTTGTCTAGACGCGATAAATCAATCCCGGATCGATCCCGGAAGTGCTCGCCGTCGACGCCGGTACTCCAGCTCAGCGAGAGGAGTACGTGGCATCGACGGGGGGAGCCTGCCTGCCGCGTCTGGACCCGCAGTAAGTTCGGACTAAGGTACTTCGAATTCAGCTACGTTATTAACGTAGCTGAATTTGCGTACCTTAGTCCGAAGTGGGGGGGTAGTGTGGACCAGGCCTAAGCAGTATAAACACTTAAAGTTGGATTCCAAAATAATACTCTCAGAAGTGTAACGCAATGGTCCCCAAACTTTTCAGTTGCCCACCCTTACCCCTTCCACAGGCCTCCCCCAGAGCTAGGGTCTGGAGCGGGGCCACACCTCCCAGGGTGGGGGACGCAGGTGGGGTAAGGGAGCCAAGGCTGGGGCCAGGTGTGGGGCCAGCTGTGGAGCTGCAGCCAGGGGCTGAGACTGGTGCCAGGTGCAGAGGTGAGGCTGGGGCCGGAGCAGATCTGGGAGCAAAGTGGGGCTGAGTGGCACTCCCTCCCCAGTCCTCCGAACGTTCCTCCACACCGCTTGGGGGGGGGCACACCCCACAGTTTGGGGACCTGTGGTGTAACGTGTAGCAATACATCATCTTCATAAGGAGGAAGGGGTGTTTTTCCTCCTTTAGAGGAAGCCTTGTAGCAGAGCTTTTTACAGCACTACACCAAGACTATCCCTATGCTTTCCCCTCTCTATTACTATGTCAATACAGCTCATAGAGACAAGATGGATGAGGTAATATCATTTATTAGACCAACTTCTTTTGGTGAGAGAGACAAGCTTTCGTGCTTACCCAGAACTCTTCTTCAGGCCCAGGACAGGAAACGTACTCAGTGTCACAGTTAACTACAAGGTGGAACAGGTTGTTTAGCATAAGTAGTTAACACATCTTTCAAGGGACCATTCAAGGTGAAATGGTCCATTAACACCTCTCCAATGGGGGGGAGAGGAAAAAAGGTTTTTTTGGGGGGGAGGTTAGTGGGTTACAGATTGTTGTAATATGTCATAAATCCAGTGTTTCTATTAAGTCCATGATTTTTAGTGTCTAGAAATTTATGAATTTACGCTCCCAGGCTCGTCTTTTGAAGATATTGTGCAGGTTTCCCTTGAGGATGAGGACTAGATGGTCAGATATAGGGTGATCGTTTTGTGAAAAGTGTGATAGTGTGTTTTTGTCTTTTATCATTGTTCTTTCGCAACAATGGCAACATCACCCACAATTACCAAGTCACCACCAACAATCATAGGAAAAAAGAATCATCTGACTTGACACCCGACAGCAGATGAAACAACACTTTTGATCAGTATGTTGATTGCTTCAGGAAATCTTAAACAGCACATCCACCACCACTGAGAGGTCAGGTATACAGTCCCTGAAATTCAACTACCAAATAGCAATCAAACCAGCAAACAAAGTAGGCACCATAGTAGTCCTCAACCATGACAACTACATTAATGAGGCCAACCAACGATTCTCTGACACCACCTATTATAAAGAACTCAAAGGAGACCCCACACCACAGTTTACCCAGGAATAGGATATCATCATTCCTTCCCCAAACAACTCCAAGGGAAACTCTACAACCTCATCCTCCATGAACGCACATCCCAGGGACTTTCTACACGGTACACAAACAAGGGAACCCTCAGATTTGGCCACAGCTCTCTTACTGAAGGAATATTGGGACTTAGAAACCATCCGCAAACCACTCACCACACAAAGGACCAGCATCCTCCAGGACACAACCAACTTCCTCTAGAAACTCTGCAACATTAACAACCTCCGTCAGAACACCATCCTTGCCTCCATGGATGTCACTTCCCTACACACCAACATCCCTCACAATTACGGCATAGAGTTAGGTGAGAGACCCATTTGTATATGGCAGTGGCTCTCAACCTTTCTGGAGTCTGATTTGTCTTGCGTACACCAAGTTTCACCTCAATTAAATACTACTTGTTTACAAAATCAGACATAAAAACACAAAAGTGACACAGTACACTATTACTGACAAATTGCTTATTTTCTCATTTTTGCCATATAATTATAAAAAGATAAATTGGAATATAAATCTTGTACTTATATTTCAGTGTATAGAGCAGTATAAACAAGTCACTGTCTGTATGAAATGTTAGTTTGTACTGACTTTGCTAGTGCTTTTTATGTAGCCTGTTGTAAAACTAGGCCAATATCTAGAGGAGTTGATGTACCGCCTGGAAGACCTCTGCATACCCCAGGGGTACGCGAACCACTGGTGAATGGAATAGTAGGAGCCCTGGGCAGCCTGCAGCTGGGGATTTTTGTTGCAGGTGATGCTTGTAAAAATACAGGCCAAAATTCCCCACCATTCCACTATGAGAAGGGAAAAATCCTAATGTAAACAGAGCCCGTAGCGGCTGGAATTGAATCTGGCTCTGTCCAGTGCTGGATTTGTGAGGCGGGGAAGGAAGTCTCAGAGTCATACTGTGCACTGGAAATCCCCCTATAGACATAATGCAACATAAACCTATGGATGATGCAACCACCTGTACAGGGCTTCACCAGTCGACTGTCAGCCACCAATAGTTTATTTAAAGAACAATCCACAAAAACTTCAATTTTCTTCAAACTTTATTGAAGGAGTTTAATCTTGTGCTATACAGGGCCCTCAAGGTCTGCTGCCTTCCACCCTGTAGATGAATTCTTCTCTTACCTGGTAACAAGGGTGATTCATTAGCAAGATGCCATGGCCTGGATGAGATTATCCATGACCGAACAAAGAATCTTTGCTAGCTGGTAGCTGCCCAGTTCTCTGCCTCTGCAGTTACCAAAGATCTCACAAGCCACATAGTATTGAGAAAGTGTTGATCTCATTTCCAGAAGCAGTGCCCAGCGCCGGTGCTGACAGAAGCTGAGACTTGGCAGGGAGAGGGAATTAAGGGCCTGAACAATTGCTGAATACCAGAGAGGCTCCCATCAGAGCACTGTAGTCTAGAAGCGTGAGGATATGCCAAGTCTCATTAACTGGGCAGACGCTCAGCTTTGACCCCACTTTATGGAGGTCTCAGCCTATGCACATTTTATGTTTCATGTTTGGCCTGCACAAGGCCATTTCATTTGAGACTGTCACTTGAGTTGCTTTTTAGACAAGGCCATTGATCGGCATCTCCATGGTGATGGCATTGGTTGAGCCAAAGCAGTTAACAGGATGCACTGCATGAAGATTGCCATCTTCCTCTCATGCACATATGAGAATACGGCCGCATAACAACAAACCCACAGTTGCCCATCTATGAAGATCTCCAAACTCCCTCCCTCCACCCCTGGAGAGACAGTCTTAAGTCCAGGAACCCCATGTCCTTTGGCCAAAGTTCTCAAAACCTCAGGACTGTCACCAAAAAAGACAAGTGAGAGAGGCTCTGAGAAAACAGTGGGGTCAAGATCTGATTGCATATCCTACAGACCGACCACCTGGCTTCACCCTGCCACATAAGATATAGATCACAGCACAGGCATTGCAATTACACACTGCACAAATGAAAACTGAAGGGAAGCCCAATATTTGAATGTGGAGAAGACACTCAAACCATGGAACACTAGTGAAACGCTGTCCTCTAAAACCCTTCTGCAGAAAGACATCCTTGATTCATTCTGTGTCACCGAAAGCCACCAAGTGGATGACAAACTTGGACATCGACCTTTAATGTGTTTATTTTTAAGTTGCCATATGAAAGCAGCAGACTATGCACAAATACCACTCACAACTATTAGCTGTGCAAACACCCGTGGTGCTGAATGTGTCACAAGCTGTTGATATGACAAACAAGCTGTGGGTGGGAGTGGGAAAAGACCACGAGGAGCACTGTACATTCATTCACTATTTCTTTACACACAGTAGGAGGAACGGAGGCATTTGGTGTGACTGCCCTTTCTGAAAGCAGAGCACAGCTATGGAACGCAGCCCGTAGAAGTCTGGCAGATTGCAGTCATACTCACAGGCCCACACAGCGGATCTGTCAGCAGCAGAGCCTCCTGGCTGTGAGCACTATACCAAGGGATGCATGTGAGCATATGCAACTGTAAGCTGCTCAGGGCAGAGACCTTGTAGAATAGCCAGTGGCTAACTCCACTGTATCAATGTTAGGGGAGCACTGTGACACAGAGGCCCCTTGGTGCTAACTGGCAAAGGGGTCACTGTTCTTTCCAAGCAACTCCCACCTCAGACCTGACAAACTCACCACACCTAACACACTGCTTTCATGGTGTTTATCCATAAAGGGTAACATGTCAGGTCCCTGCTGAAAGCTTGTAATTTATCAATACTCATAATAATTGCAAGATGGGTGTATGGGTAATACCTAAGGAATAAGTTAATATTGAAAATTATGCCCTTATGGTCTTGAAGTGAAAGTGAGTCACCAGGGAATGATGTGTCTGGGTGATGGCCCATTCAAGTGGGAGAGAGTTGTCACCCCTCCCTGGCTAGCAATTATGTAACATATTGCTCCACTTTGCACCACTCCAGAAAAGTCAATAGAAAACCATCAAACACAAAAGAAACCACTTGGAAGTGAAAAAGAAAGATAGGACAGTGAAGGGAGTGCCTGTCTGTGAATAAAGACAAAAGACTGATTCAGTATATCACAGGGTGGAGAAAGACACACTGCATCCATTTACTGAAGAGGTACTTTGATGAACAGGGGTGCTTCATGAAAGACCGGCAAGCACTGCAAAAGACTGAACTCTGTGGGATGAGAAAGAATCTACTTTATTAGCTAGGAAATGTAACATCAATAAGTGTAGGCCTGCCTTTGTGTTTTATAATTGGTTTGTAATCATTTGTTTCCATCACTCGTTTCTTTTTGAATCTCTACTTGTTCTAAAATAATTTTGTTGTTTTACTATAATTGAACTCTAGTGCTGTGTGAGATACAGGAGTAGTGGGCTAAGATAAAACTGGGAGACGACAGTTCCTCTGAGAACAAGATCTGGAATTTCTGAGGGTATCCAGTGATCGGGGCTGGACACCACAGGGGGACACTTGGAAGGGACTTGTGGCCGGGGTCCATCTCTTTGCAAACTTCAGGGCAAAGGCAGGGCTGGTGTAGCCCAGAGGAGAGTCAGTGGCTGAGTGGCTGGTGGTGTTAGGGAGGTAACATTCAGCTGGCACAAGTTTCCTCATGCTGGAGTCAGGTTGCAACTAAGGCCATGTCTACACTAACACTTAGGTCAGCAAAACTTTTGTTGTTTAGGGGTGTGAAAAAAAACCCACACCACTGAGCAACACAAATTTTGCGGGCATACGCGCTCGTATGCACAGTGCTAGGGTAGCGGGAGACGCTCTCCTGTGGATATAGCTACCGGCGCTCGTTGAGCTGGTT
Source organism: Emys orbicularis (assembly GCF_028017835.1). Lineage (NCBI taxonomy): Eukaryota > Metazoa > Chordata > Testudines > Emydidae > Emys > Emys orbicularis. Next base: position 35,811,883 of record NC_088695.1, read on the forward strand.
TTATGTCAACAGGAGAGCACTCGCCCATCGGCATAACATAGCTAGATGAGTGCTGTTACAGCAACACCGCTGTAAGCTTGTAAGTATAGACATGGCCAAAGTGACTCTCAGTTCTGGGTGCCCCAGAGAAGCAACACAGCCCCCCCATTTCTGATCATGGCTTCTGGCTGGTACAGCAATAGCAACAGAAGTGATAGAGTGGCTGAGATAGAACCAGCTCATAGGTGGGCCTTGTTAGACAAGACTACAGTGGGCAGGAGACAGTTTCTTTATAGCCCCTCAGTGAACAGGCAACAGCTAGGATCAGTCTCAGGAAACCTCCTTGTGGCTTACGGTTCTATGCCCTAACACCCTGTTATTGCATAGCACTCAAATCCTCGCCTGCTGGAATCACAAGCAAGAGAGCAGGCCCAGGCCAGAGAGCAGCAGCCCCCAGGGTGATCAGGAATGCAGGCAGCCATGCTGCTCTCTGCCTTCTTCCTTTACCAGCAGCTCCTCTTCTGCAGGAAATGAGCTGCAAGGCTGGCCTTGGAGAACAAAGCAGGTCTCGCCCAGTCTCCTGTACCCATGCTCCTTGAGAGGCCATTTACCCCGCTCTCCCGCCCAGTCCCCTGGCTCAGGCTTCCAGGACTATCCTAGGAGGGATGGTGATGGAGGTAATAGGCAAGGCCCTTGGCTCTCACAGCCCCTCAGGGTTCAGCTTTCCTCCCCAGCTCCTATAACTCACTGTTGGAGCTCTGTGCAAAAACTGGGGGGAGGGACACACCATCCTGGCTGCGCCTCTGCTCCCTTTCCTAGCTGGTGCAGAGGTCCCATTAAACTGCTCCCTCTGCGGCTGTGTGCAGCGTTCTCTGGTGGGGCCTGGGGAGATTAGCTGGAATATGATCTCCTCCTTCGCCAAGCCAGACATTCCCCAGGACAGTTAGCAAGACACTTCACGGTCAGAAATAGTAAATTCCATCAATTCCTCTGCCTAAAACAGCAGAGGATTTCAGTGCAGAAGCATAGGAGCTGCTGCGCTAACCCATCTCTGGAATGGCTGGGGAAGCACCTGTACAGTTTCTCAGCCAGCTAGTCCCCAGACAAGGAAGTGAAACCGACCAAAACACGGAAGTGACACTGATTAGGTGCAAAACATTGCCAGATAACGTTTTTTCCCCTGTGCTTTTTGGCATCTAAAGGAGTTACAGGGCAGATTAATACAGACAAATGTGATCTGAGTTGACGGCATCCTTTTGGAAGCATGCCAAATGTATCAGAGAAGAAGGGGACACAGTGGAGTTATTTGCCATTTATCCCCCTACACTCAGCCCATAGGCAGGCACTTGGAGTCTTGCACCACTGAGCTCTTATTCATATCTCCGTTCAGCAATGTTCTTCCCCAATGCACTTATAACTAATGCAATGGCGGCACACAGACCTTCCTCTCGTGCAGTGGAAGCTGATGGATTATGAAACCGTTTGACAGGAGCTCTAAATATTTCATTACCATAAAGAAAGTTCAAAAATTTCCCATCTCATGAACATCTGTCTGTGCAAAGCTAATAAATGCACCATTTGTCCTTGCACCCTGAAGGCCAAATTCAGCTGCTTTGTCATGGGGAGGGCTGGGGATTTTTCTTATGTGGTTATAGGGAAAGAATGAGGTTTGCAGGGCAAAAATTGACAGTAGATGCCACTTTCACTGTAGTAAATTGGGGATGGGGTTAAGAGTTCAGAATGAACTGTCTGTATAATATGTCAAACCTCAACCAACACGATAACCATCTCACCATTCACTGTGTCATCCAAAGAGTGTTGCTTCATCTGTCACAGAAAACATCAATGTAAAGTTTCCACATGCTGACCTATAAGCCAAGAAGGCAACAGCTCTATAAACGAAATCTAGGAGCCATGACTGCATAGAAATGGGCCACAGGTAATCAGATCCTATAGTAACTGGTTCTATGTTAGCTAGTAATTACTGACCACCTTCCCCATCAGATACTACAGCAAGAGCCTCAGACCAGCAGGGCTAAGGAGTGCTTGCACATAATATATTAGCACCGCAAGCAGGGACATAGGTGGAAAAAAAGAGTTACCTTTTTCGTAACTGGTGTTCGAGATCTGTTGCTCATGTCCATTCACATTAGGTGTATGTGCCCACCATATACGCCGATGCTGGAAGTTTCTCCCTCAATGGTATCCATAGGGGACCAGCTCTGGTGCCCTTTGGAGTGGCATGCATATGCCATGGTGTAAGGGGCGCTCGCGGCTCCCCCCACCCTCAGTTCCTTCTTGCCAGAAACTCCAACAGTGGGGAAGGAGGGCACATCGTGGAATGGACATGAGGAACACATCTCGAAGAACACCAGTTTCCAGAAAAAGGTAACTTTTCTTCTTCGGGTGCTTGCTCATGTCCATTCATGTTAAGTGACTCCCAAGCAGTGCCACCAGAGGCGGATAATTCATGGACGTGAAGACTGTAACACAGCTCTGCCGAACCCCGAGCCGTCTCTGGCCTGCTGGGTGATGACGTAGTGAGCTGTGAACGTGTGCACCAAAGACCATGTTGCGTCCCTGCAAATATCCTGAATAGGGACGTGTGCCAGGAAGGCTGCTGAGGACGCTTGAGCTCTAGTCGAGTGGGCCTTCACAATAGGTGACGGTTGGACCCGTGCCTGCTCATAACAGGCCCAGACACAGGAGGTAATCCGGTTGACGATCCTTTGAGAGGACACCAGAAGACCTTCATCCTATCCGCTGTTGCGATGAAGAGTTAGGTTGACCTGCGGAAGGGCTTGGTACGTTCCAGATAGAATGCCAAAGCGCGCTGAACATCCAGGGCATGCAGCTGCCTCTCAGCAGTTGAGTGCTGTTTGGGACAGAATACCGTGAGAAAAATGTCCTGGTTGACGTGGAAAGAGGACACTACCTTCAGCAGGAAGGATGGGGTTGGATGGGGTCACCGAATATGGCGGCTCCGAGATCAGGGCTTTCAGCTCTGACACTTGCCTCGCCGATGTAATTGCTACAAGGAAGGTGACTTTCCACAACAGGTAGGAAAGGGGACAAGAGCCCATAGGCTCAAAGGGTGGGCCTGAGTCTGGCGAGGACCAGATTGAGGTCCCATTGTGGGACTGGGTTCCAACCCGTGGGAAGAGCCTCTCAAGGCCCTTCAGGAACCTGACAAACATCTCGTGCGAGACCCCTGATTTTCCTTGGACACGTGAGTGAAAGGCCAAGATGGCCACTAGATAAACCTTGATGGAAGACAGGGCTAGGCCCTGGTTCTTCAGGTGGAGCAGATAGTCTAGATGGACTGCAGGGATGAATGCATCGGGGAGATGCTACACGCCGATGCTCAGTGGGAGAACCTGATCCACTTCGCCAGGTACATCGCTCTAGTGGAATGTTTTCTACTGTCCAGGAGGACCTGCTGTACCTCAGTAGAGCAGGTCCGTTCCTCCCACGGCTTGGACGCTACATGGTTGAACCCAGAGGGAAGCGAGGTTTGGGTGCAGGAGACTGCCGTGATCCTACGAAAGGAGGTCTGGGCGACCGGGTAGCAATCAGAGGCCAGCTACTGCCAGGTCCAGCAGCGTGCTGAACCAATGTTGGCGTGGCCACGCTGGGACGATCATGACGACTCGCGTTCTCTCTCTTGACCTTTGACAAGACCCTGCTGATCAGAGGAATCGTCGGGAATGCGTACATCAGATCCCCCGACTAGGACAGGAGAAAGGTGTCAGAGAGGGTGCCCTTGCCGAGACCCTGCAGGGAGCAGAACTGATGACACTTCCTGTTCCATCTGGTGGCGAACAAGTCCACTCGGGGAGTTCCCCACCTCTGGAAGAGCATCTGGACCATCCCTGGATGGAGCGACCACTCATGGTGAGAGAAAAAGGACTTGCTGAGGTGATCCGCCAGTGTATTCCTCACGCGGGGGAGGTGGGCAGCCTCCAGGTGGACCGAATGATGGATGCAGAAGTCCCACAGATGGAGCACTTCTTGACAGAGCCGACGAGCATGCTCCCCCTTGCCTGTTGATGTAGAACATCGAGGCCGTGTTGTTCACCAGCACCCGCACCACTCTGCCAGTCAGATGTGGCAGGAAGACTAATCAGACTGCCCTGAGCTCCTTGACATTTATGTGCAACCCCAGCTCCTCTGGGGACCACGTCCCTTGGGTCTGCATCTTGCCGAGGTGCTCCCCGCAGCCCAGGTCGGAGGCATCCAAAATCAGAGGCTGAGGGGCAGGGATTGTCGAGCGTTACTCTAAGACTGACCTCGGGTCAGTCCACCACTGCAGAGAGGCAAGTACCCTTGGTGGAATCGTGATGACTGTGTTCAGGTGATCTCTGGACAGGGAAATCAACTGTCCCTAGCCACTGTTGGAGAGGCTGCAGCCTGAGCCTCATGTGGTAGACGACCTAAGTACACACTGCCATGTGGCCTAGCAGCCGAAGGCAGACCCGGGCTGTGGTGAGAGGGAATGCGGAGAGTCCGGCAATGAGATCCACCATCTTCTGGAATCTGTCTTGTGGCAGGAAGGCTCTGGCACAGGTGGAGTTGTGCACAGCTCTGATGAACTCTATACTCTGCAACAGAACTAACGTTGATTTTTCCTCGTTTATCAACAGGCCCAAGGTGTGGCATGCGGCTTGGAGTACTGCAACATCACACTGGACCTGGGACCTGGAGTGGCCCTTGACCAGCCAGTTGCCAAGGTATGGATAAATCTGAATACACCTCTACCCAGATATAACACGACCTGAATTCAGATATAACACGGTAAAGCAGTGCTCTGGGGGGGGGTTGGGCTGCGCACTCCAGCGGATCAAAGCAAGTTCGATATAATGCAGTTTCACCTATAACGCAGTAAGATTTTTTGGCTCCCGAGGACAGCGTTATATTGGGGTAGAGATGTACCGTGACACCTGAGGTAAGCTGCTACTACTGACATGCACTTGGTAAACACCCTCAGTGCTATTGCCAGCCCAAACTGGAGCACCGCAAACTGGTAGCCCACCATGGAACGGAGAAAGCATCTGCGTCCATGAAATATCGCTATGTGGAAATATACGTCCTTCAAGTCAAGGGCGGCATACCAGTCTCCCGGGTCCAGGGACAGAATGATGGAGGCCAGGGAGACCATGCGAAACTTCAACTTCTTGAGATATTTGTTTAGGCCTCACAGGTCCAGGATGGGTCTTAGACCCTGTGACGAAGTGGGAATGTTCTTAATGTTTTCTCTGAATACGGTGTGGGTGTTGCAGTTTCCCCTATGCATTTCTTAGGTATCTAGGTGGGGGGATCAGGGTGTGAGATTGTTGCAGAGCCCAAGATGGCCCCTGTGATACTGTCTGCACAGAGAATGGCCAACACTCGGTCTCCTAGCAACTAATGGCCTGGGCCCCTCCTCTACAAAGGTGCCAACTGAATGTGTTGGAGAACAAAGATCAGGTGACTCCTGGCTCGGGAAAGGGACAAAGGCAGAGGAGGGGCTGGAGAGTTTCAGTTTGGAGCTGGCTGGGAAAATGGAGGGGAGGCCAGACAGACCACCTGGCCTCGCAAGATGGACCTGACTGAGGGGGTCCTGTTGTCTGTACCTGCAAGACCTGTCTTGGACTGTGTTCCTGTCATCTAAATAAACCTTATTTTACTGGCTGGCTGAGAGTCATGGTGAATTGCAGGAAGCCAGGGGTGCAGGGCCTTGTCTCCCCCAACTCCGTGACAGACCCCCTTTGGGATCAGAAAGTAACGGGAGTAAAACCCCTAGCCCCTGTGGTGTAGAGGGACTTCCTCCACGGCTCCCGCCTGCAGAAGGCCCTGCACCTGCTGCCAAAACAGGATCTTGTGAGGGGGTCCCTGAAGAGGGACGGGGAGGGAGGAAGCAGAAAAACTGGAGGATATAATCCTGAGCCACAGTACTGAGGATCCATTGGTCTGCAGTTATAGAGGTCCAGGCAGGGAGGAAAGAGGACAAGTGGTCCAACTAGCTAACACACTAAGGGAACTAGCTAATAACTTTAATAACTATTTACAGGAGAAAAGTTCACAACGAACAGTTCTGGACAGGGAGGTTTGCCAAAGCAAAGGACGTTCCAGCACATTCACTGTTGGTAAGAAGGAACTGAGGGTGGGGGGAGCCGGCAGTGCCCCTTATAATGTGGCATACACACACCACTCCAGAGGGTGCCAGAGGTGGTCCTCTACAGATACCACTGAGGAAAAAACTTCCGGCACTGGTGCATGTGGCGGGCACACAAACCTAACGTGAATGGACATGAGCAAGCACTTGAAAAAGCTGAGTTACTGCTTCAAACACAGGTGCTATGCAGCCCCCAGTACCAGGAAGTCTAAACAAGTCCAACTTCTTCTTCATAAGTCTTTTGAGTAGATTTGGAACAGTAGATCAACACATTCACCTCTTCCTTACCAACATCCATCCTCCAACAGAAGTGGAGTGGGGAAGAGATTAACGGCCTAGTAATGAAAACAAGAGATCAATTTTAGCTTGATAACACATGATTTGGGATGGAGAGGGAGGGAAAGATTTCTTACAAAAGGGTTTCTCCTACTCAAAGCTTCTCCACAAGGCTCACAGCTGGTTGGATGTACTGTACAGCCTCCCCTCTCCCGCCCCGTGCCCAAGCTAGTTTTCAGTACCAGCACAGGAGAGTCCCCAGGATTTTCTAATTATGTTATGAATTACTATGGGATAGAGTTAGAAGTGCTTCTAGATCAGATTTCTAGGGGTGGAGGATTTCTGTGGGTGAAGGAGGCAAGTGTGAAGGTGAAGGCTAACAGCTCCTCCCTCTAAGCAGACACATGCACTGATTAGAATTGGTTCGTCAGCAACACTGGCCTTTCATGTCAGTTTCTGAGCAGATGCTGGTGAGAGTCCCAACCCCCTGCTTTTGTCGAAGTGACAGATACTGGAGCAGACCATGACCACAAGGGTAATTGAGGGTTTTCATTTATTTCACAAAGAGCAACGTAGTGTTGAGAGACAAATCAAGTTCGATTAAATTTCCTCCAATCTGAACAGCTACAAAAATAGATTCTACCCAAATCCGTAAAACCAGTTAACAGTACCGTCAAACAAAACCTAACCAGAATGCCTCATTCAAATACCAGTTACAGCAGCCACAGGGATCTAAAATGACAGATATATTATTTCATTTGCTTTGTTTTTTAAAAAAAAGTACATTATTAAAATACGGTTCCATTAAAACAAACACCCATACGATTTAAAAAATTGTACAAAAAATAATCTTAAACCACTCAGCGGTAACAGTGTGTTTATTAAAACTCTGCACCCAGGGCAGTAACATTTATAATTTAAAACCCAGCCCAGTAGAAAAGAGATAATTGTGCAAACATTAAAAATAGTTACAAAGACGTACACAGAGGCTTGTGGTGCATCAGAGCAGGCAGTCTGCTTCTGGCCTCCGTGCAAGGCAGACTCCAGGAGGAGGAGGTGGTTTCTGGTGAGGCACGAGGGGGAGAGGAAGAGGAGAGGCTGAGTCGCAGCTTTATCTCCTGCTGTGCAGGGAGAAGTAGAGGCCTCCTCTCCATGGGACGGCTTTCCCAGTCAGTAGTGTTATGGCACTCAATCCAATGCCAGGAAGTCACAGCGGCTTTGCTGAGGTCTGATCATTCCGCTTAGGGAAAGAATATGCAGCACCATATTAGGATCATTCTGGACAGATAACTCCCCCTCACCACCAACCCCGTCCCGATTCAAGAACATATTGGGTATAAGGTTTCATGCCAGTCTGATCTTTAATCTGGGGTTCACATCAATGCTCACAAGATCAACTCACATCCCTATGCAAATCCCAATAACAGGCCTTATGCCCTGGCTGGCAGACACTCCCTTAGAGAAGACAGGCAGCCTGCACATCCACGTCAGACAAGTTGGTTTATCCCTCTGGCTATCATACATACCCTGTAAGGGTTTTTCCCCCCCATGGCCGTGCTGAATGCAGCACAAGCAGCGATGCTGCAGTGTTGGCCTGCCATAGCTTAGCCTGCTCATGGTTTCTTGCAAAGAGATGGAGAGGGTAGTGGCATGCAAAGGAGTTCTACATGCCCCAATGCTCCCAGCTAGAGAGCCCCTCTCTACCAGCAGGTCTCCCCAAAAGAGCCCACAGCAAATTTCAACAGCTTAAAATGCAAGACAGGGTTTTAGGAGGAACTTGTGTCACTCCATCCAGGACTGGGGCAGCACTTGTTTGTTCAGGTGGCACCCAGGCTGCTCAAACACTGACAGACATATCAGGCAGCCACCAGGCTCCCATCCAGTCAGATGAGGTGATCTGTAGAGCAGTGGCTCTCAACCTTTCCAGACTACTGTACCCCTTTCAGGAGTCTGATTTGTCACGTGTACCCCAAGTTTCACCTCACTTTATTTGCTTACAAAATCAGACAAATATACAAAAAAGTGTCACAGCACAATGCTATTGAAAAATGGCTGACTTTCTCATTGCTACCATAGAATTATAAAATAAATCAACTGGAATATAAATCTTGGACTTACATTTCAGTGTATAGTATACAGAGCAGTACAAACAAGTCAGTGTCTGTATGAAGTTTTAGTTTGTACTGACTTTGCTAAGTGCTTTTTATGTACCGGTTATAAACTAGGCCAATATCTAGAGGAGCTGATGTACTCCCTGTAAGATCTCTGCATACCCCCGGGTACACATACTCCTGGTTGAGAACCACTGCTGTAGAGCGCCGCACTCCGGAGTGCCATGTAAACGTAAAGCACCAGATTGTTAGGAATGCCGACCCTTTGCTTCTTGCCTCATGTTGCTGCACCAGAGCCTGGAAATACCCTTGGCTTCACTTACCTCCTCCATTACTTAGTCCATGTCCTACGTGAATTCTTCTTGAATTTCTCTCTCCATAGCTCCTGCAATGACAAGGGAGCGAAGTCCATCAGTGCAATGCAATCACCCTATCTGGATAGCTACATGCAGGTGTGTCAGGCAGTCACTCATCCTCTCCGCAGATCGTTGGAAACCCTGGGTTTCCTACCCCACCAAGCGCTAAAGTATTTTGCATCAATTATAATGCCAGTCATTCATCTGCACTTCTGTAGCCCGTCACCTGAACAGCTCAAAGTGTTCTGTGGACAGGAGTTAAAGCCCAGCACCCATGAGGTAACTTATTGCCTATGTGTAGAGATAGGGAATTGGAGCAGAGAGATACATGTCCAAGTTACAGTCAATGCAGAGCCAGGATTAGATCCCTAGAGTTCCTGTCCCAAGTCCCATCTTCAGCCACCTAAGCCCATGTGGCCTGCCCATAGAGTAATGTGGGTTGATTTGAACCTGTATGCGAGTACTCAGAGTCCTGCTCCTTTGGGATATGGAAATGTGATCGCTTCTGTTTCTCCAAGAGAAAGAGACAAAGGATTATTCATAAAAACCTCAAGGGAGTTGTTCTTGTGTAGAACAAGTTTCTCTTTGGACTAGTTTGCGACACACACATATGAGCAGTTGCTAGTGCTTCACTGCAACAATATCTGCCATCGTGCTGGATATTCTCCCCGTTTTCCCACCTTTACCAGCTCACCAGGGAGAAAGGAAGGTTGGTCACAGGGTACTCACCTTCTCTCCCCCTCCAGGGTACTTTGGATCTCCTTCAGAACTTCTGGAAAGCAAACAGTTAAAGAGCAGTGAGAAGTGGGAGCAGATGTGCAAGGTCCTCTGCTTGAATCAGTAAACATTTACAGTGAGGTGGTTTTAAGAGCTTGATTGCACATGCTACTTCTACTGCACCTCATTTCAGAATGGCCTTTAAAATCGGTCTTCCTGCCTCCTCCATGACTGTCAGACCTTTAAATATCACTGCCTCTTCTGCAGTACTAGTCTCGGACATAACAAAACTCTGAATAAGGGGCTGGCACACAGAAGTGAGGCAGTGTCTCCAGAAGAAATGCTGCCAGCACCAGCATGCTAGCAGTCCAGGAAGCTAGCCAGTTCCAGCTGGCCCTTCATTCTTGGAACTTCACTTTCCAGCAGTACCCTTGTGTATATTAGGGCTAGGCAACAATGGAAGCAGGTAGGCAGCGATGTGGAGCTCTCTTATCTCTTTTCCTTAGGACCCTCCCATCCTCACCAATCCATGAAATAAAGCGGATATGGATCTTTGGGGAGAGGGACTATCTTTCTGCTGTGCTTGTCCAGCACCTAGCCCAATGGGGTCCTGGGCCATTATTGGGGCTCCTAGGGGCTACAGTAATGCAAATAAATAATTCTATTCTGGCATTATGTACTTTCTGGAGCTGTAACAGTCTATTGTAACCAGGAGGATGAACAGTCCATGCCTCCACCAGAGACAGCTACACGTCACCCCCACCAACCAATGCAGCTGCCCCTCCAGCAGCTCCAATTTTGTCTCACTCACTTTCATCATTGAGTAAGGCATGTTCCATCAACCTCCCAGATTTCCTCTCTGAAAGGCAGAAAACAAGGTGACGTCCAGCAACTTTTCATGGGGGATAAAGGCAATATGCACTTAGAACACTACAGTGATAGGCACTATGGGAAACACCACAAATACAAACAAAGAGGTGGAAACTTATTAAGCCCAGCTTGGCTTGTTCTAGAGACAGCATCACAGCAAAGTGCTCGTTAAATGGGAAAAGACTCCACACTCACACCCACAATCCCTTCTTCATAGCACGACTGGGCTTCCCTTTCTAAAAACAATCCAAGATCGGCCTGCTGTAGAACCTGACACGTCCAGGTCACCTGAAGGTTCTGAGATGACTACTTCTCATGAAGAGAGAACAATCTCAAATTTATCTTCATATCTCCCTCTTCCCAACACTACAGCTCCTCACCCCTTTTCTTTGAAGAAAATATGACCACCAATCGCAAAGGCTTAAAAAAAAAAAGTTTATACATGTCACTAAGTTAAATAAATACATTTGTTGCCTGCTTACCATCATCTTCTCCGGGGTCACCAGAACTCCTGCCAGATTCCCTGGGGAAGAAGGTTTAAAAAAAAAAAAAAAAAAAAAAAAAAAAAAAAGTGTATCAGAGAGGCAAGTAGATTCTTGTACATACCTGGCAGATCAGACAAGGAAAGATTCCTCTGGGTCAGTCAGAGCATGCATGCTAATGCAGAGGGGTGTCCTGAGCAAGCAGCTGAGAGAAGCATTAGGATGGCTGGTGACAGGGAAGTTCCCCAGTGGCTAGAACTCCTCAATTTTTCTTAAACACCCCTCCTAGGGGACTTGCATCAAAACACACCACCTCTAGGGAAGATCTGCTTCCACAAGGAAGAACATCAGGGTTTAAACTACAAAGCAACAGTCCAGTCTGCTACATAATAGACTGCAAACAAGTAATATGACAAAGTGCAAATGGGTGGAGAGGTGGGAAGTTGCATGCAATGTCCTCAAAAGATGTCACTCATAGAAAGTTGGTAGTGGGAAATGTAAGACAGCTGGTAGGGAAAGGACCAGGGAGAAAGTTACATTGCCTTATGGTAGAGCCCTGCAGCGGGACTGGAATCCTCCGAGTCCTGCAGGACCTGCTGCCATAATAGCGGAGCAGGATTGAAGAATAGCCCCGCACAGGGCTCTACCTCATGGCAATCAGTTTGGAGTGATGTTAACGGTCTTCAAAGGAAGCCCTGTCCAGTCCTTTTTGGAAAGAAAGGGTTCTCTGGCTCCACAAGATAATAATATATGGAGATATCCTATCTCCTAGAACTGGAAGGAACCCCGAAAGGTCATCGAGTCCAGCCCCCTGCCTTCACTAGCAGGACCAAGTACTGATTTTGCCCCAGATCCCTAAGTGGCCCCCTGAAGGATTGAACTCACAACCCTGGCTTTAGCACGCCAATGCTCAAACCACTGAGCTATCCCTCCCTCATGTATCACAGTGAGCTTGGAGCGGGAGAAGGGCAGACGACAAGAACATTTAGAACTCACAGTAGCATGGTCCTGTCTGGATCAAGCCAGGGAGACTAGATTTAGAAGTAGACCACCCTTCAAACACAAGCCATAATGGAAAAGCTAACGAGAGGTAAGGTGCTCCTACAGAGAGTTTTTTAGCTAGTCCTACCTGGATTTCCTTGTAGCCTTCTCCATGCCAGATCTGTTGTGCAAGTAGTTGTTGCCTGTAATTTCTGGTGTATCCACAACACACCGGGGCTCAACCAACCATTTGGTGGACAGGGAGAACCTCTCAAACTCTGATGGTGAAATCAGATAAAAACCTAGAGGGGAAAATGTAAAGGGCATTTGCTTCATGAGAACGCATGCTCAGGAGCCAGAATCCAGAATCCCAGTCTAAAAGGAAATGAGATCTATATGTACTCTACTCTCCACAGAAAAGGCATCTTGTTTATATTTCCTCCAAACCAGTGCACTGGGGCTTTGGAGAAGCGCATTGCACCTGCCTCATTAAGGGGTCAAGCCAGCAATTGACCAACTGAGGATTGCTTTGTGCTCTTTTTAAAGCTGTGTGCCACGTGTCCGAGACCCTGCAGTTTGAGAGTTCTTTCAGCTACAACCCCCAGGACAAGAGCCTGAGCAGCACCCACTCTTCCCACAGTTACACTATGGGTTTGTTCCCTGCCTTTTAGAGATGTGAAAGGGGAAAGCGAGTGGCCTGGGAGGAGCTCTTCCACAGATGCCAATTTGAAATGACAGTGTTGTGGAGCAGTAACTCAGGAAGAGCTATCCAGCAGCCCAGGAAGATGCCAAAATACAGACGTCTTATTTTGGGGCCTGACAAGAAATATGGAACACAACGGACACCACCCTCTACTGCGAGGTGAGTTAGCACCTGATGTCTGTTGGATCTGAATGGCTACAAAGAGGATTCAACATGCTCATTATGGAAGCAAAACCAATGCTAAGTTTAAAGAACAGTGAAACAAGGGTTCCAAAAATATGGCAGAGGCGAGTGATCTAGGGGAGCTTACGCTGTTTGTGCCATTACCTTGGCCATATTTGGTGAAGACACAGGAAGCAATGCCACTCACGTCTTCCTTACGGATACAGGGGTAGCGGATCTGCAACTTGAGGAAGGGCAGAGAGATGATCTGAATGTCTCCCAGGTTAGTGAGGATGGCCAGGTCATTTTCACTATAATCATCAGTCTTGCAGCTGCCAAAGTTAGCGACTGTCACCTTTCGTACCCTACAGCCTTCCAGAGCTGTCAGCTTGAGCTTCAGTTTGGAGCTAACCTTGGGCAGCGTGAATACCTGCCAGGAGGAAAAAAGCCACATAATACACCTCCATGCTGTACACTGCCAACAACCCCTGCTCAGGAATGGTGCTGCTCCCTCCTGCTTAAACAAAGCCTTGATTCATAGGGAACCTTTGCCCAACAGCATGCACAGAAATGAAGGTCTGAATCTGCCTTCCTGCTTAAAATGAGGCCTGGATATCATGGGATACTGAACAGGCATAAGTGTAGCCAGCCGTGGTCTCAACTTCAGGGCCTATTCCTGCTCTCACTCAAGTCAATGGGATCTTTGCCACTGACTTCACTGGGAGAAAATGTAAGGCTGCAAATCGCAGACCCTCATTACGACTTATCTCCTGTCCTCTCAAACCCTTTCCCCTCCAGCCACAAAGTATATCCACAGGGAAAAACTGAGATTAACCCAACAGCCCACTCTACCACATTAAAATGACAAGGAGATCCCTGATAAATTATTCCTAGAGACTCCTTCCTTAAACTAACCAATTACTGGTTACATAGCTATTCTGCAAAAACAGTGAGAACAATTTTTGAACACTTGCCAATTCTCAGTGTCCTTTTTAAAGAGTCATGTCCCCTAAACTCTAATCTGCAGAATCTAAAGCTTCTCCCAATGGCCAATTACTGCAGCTGTCAAAGAGTTTTAAATAAATCTACAAACATTCCTATATTCTCCATCTGCATTATGCTAAACTCGCACTTCCACTTGTCCATTTCATGCACTAGTTCTGCCCTGAAACCAAGTCTATGTTCTGTGGGGCAGGGAGTGTCTTCATTTGTCTGTATGGTGCCAAGCACAAGGGGGCCTAATCCTACGCTGCAGTTCCTAGGAGCTACTGTAATCCATCCCTAGGAGTACAGATCAATACCTTAAAAAAGGGAATTTATATCAGATGAGATGCACATGGACTGTATTTACCTTAAACTGCTCTTCAGACACCACAAGAAGTTGATGGCTGCCTTGCATATCAGGACTTTTAGAAAGGTCATGTGCTACTTCTAGCGGCTCTGGGAGGGGAGTGCCGTGCCCATCCAAGACAAGTATCCCCACAACAGGAGCCCTGTGCATCAGCTGAATTTCCTTGGCTAGACAGACGAGATGTGGAGAAGGGTGAGGGAAAAAAAGACAGGTATGATACCAGCTGAGAGGATGTGACAAGCATACAGTGTTAGAACTCACACACATCCTCTTGAAATGAGACAATGGTGCATTTCTACACCCAATTAGAGTCTTCCATCTAGCAATTTTTTTTATTATTAATTATTATTAAAGGAGAGACCTATGTGGCTCTCTGTGTTTGCTTCCTTTGCTTATGCACCAGCACCTGTATCTGTAGAAAATGTTAGTTAACTGCTTGCCCTAAAGCCATGATTCTAGAAATGACACTTTACCAAGAGTAGTTTCTAAAGCATTTTGATCAGTCATGTTAAAGCCATCCTAGGCTAGAACGTGCATCTAATAATTCAACTCCTTTCATGCTGCGAGGTCAAACAGCTTTAGAACCCAGTTTAACTAGAATGGGCATTTAAACTGAATTCAAACATTGTTTCCAAATTCCAACTGACAAGGGTTTAAGAAATGCATAAACGGATTAAGCTGTTATTGGAGGTTTCCCCAAAAGTGCCCATTAACATGTCGTCTGAGACTACTACTGATACGCACCGTCCAAGCAAGTGTCGTTGCAAAAACTGGTATTTGAAGCAGGAATAATTAAATGATGATGGTCACCTAATGTACTTTTGCTCTGAACTAACACCTCCTGGATTAGCGTCACAGGCAAAAGCACACAATGGTGATACAGTCGTTTTCAAAACAGTCACATTTAGGCCTGGTCTACACTGGAAGGGGGGGAGGGGAGGGAAAGAGAGATTGATCTAAGATACGCAACTTCAGCTACGAGAATAGTGTAGCTGAAGTCGACGTATCTTAGATCGACTTAGAATTACTTACTTTGTGTCCTCGCAGCGCGGGATCAACGGCTGCGGCTCCCCCGTCGACTTTGCTTCCGCCTCTCGCTGAGCTGGAGTTCAGCAGTCGACGGGAGAGCGATCAGGGATCTACACTACACGCGATAAATCGATCCCCGATAGATAGATTGCTACCCACCGATCCGGTGGGTAGTGTAGACGTACCCTTAGTGTATGGAGGTTTATATGGAGATATATACCTCTCTCATAGAACTGGAAGGGACCTTGAAAGGTCATCGAGTCCAGTCCCCTGCCTTCACTAGCAGGACCAATTTTTTGCCCCAGATCCCTAAATGGCCCCCTCAAGGATTGAACTCACAACCCTGGGTTTAGCGGGCCAATGCTCAAACCACTGAGCTATCCCTCCCCACAAAGAGTCACCTTTTAATGATAATTTTAGGCAAGGTCCATGGACTCCACTGGCTCATAAATTAGAGCCTTTGCCTCCTAACTAAGTGCACAAGGTCAAATGAGTTTTAAACGAGCAAGACAGCAGATTCCCACTTTTACCATGTTTGATAGAACTGGCTCATTTTAACCTATACACACGTACTATTAACGGTGGAATGAAAGGATATAATGGGGCCCCCCAGCAGAATGAGAAACTAGAAAGTGCGGGACGGAGGTGGGAAAATGTCTTGTTGGGAGAGTTCAATGGCTGAGTATAGGGGTAGTGCCTTCAGCAGCAGCCTAATTGGAATTAAAACTAAAGCGGTTCAGGGGATAGTAGAACCGATTTACAGTAGAACCTCAGAGTTATGAACACCAGAGTTATGAACTGATCAGTCAACCACACACCTCATTTGGAATCAGAAGTACACAATCAGGCAGAAGAGACCAAAATATAAAAAAAGCAAATACAGTACAGTACTGTGTTAAATGTAAACTACTAAAATAAAGGGAAAGCAGCATTTCTCTTCTGCATTGTAAAGTTTCAAAGTTGTATTAAGTCAATGTTCAGTTGTAAACTTTTGAATGAACCACCATAATGTTTTGGTCAGTGTTACAAACAACCTCCATTCCCCAAGTGTTCGTAACCCTGAGGTACTACTGTATAAGCAAAAGCTGAACTCCGAGCTACTATTGCTCAAAACTGCTCTCTCCTCCTGGCCAACCATCATGTTTCCAAGTCATCTTGCTCTTCATTTATAACTAACAGCTTTGCACCTTTCTAGCAGTACATAGCAGCCCCTCTGATCCCATTAGAACCATTTCACATGTTCCCACTACTGAGTGATACTCACCCTGCTCTGCTCTGACAGGCTCATCCATCCTTCTCTCCGCTGGCGGAACACGCAAACAGAATGCATAGACTGTGCCTCCATTGGTGCCTGCCCACAAGGAGGGGCAGTGGCGAGAACCTGGAGCAGGGATAAAGCCCATGAGCAGGATGTCTCTCCAGGAACTTTTAAACGTGATGGAGTGGTTCTACTGTCTGTATGCAAATGTGTATGCTCACACTAACCCAAGCGCATACGTGATTAGAGGGAAATTCAGATGTAGTATCAGTTTGGTATCTGATGCATCCCCAGCAGGATTAAGGGGAACCACATCCTCTCCTTGTCAGGGGATTGTCTTTTGGCAGTCAGAGGTGAAGAGACTATGAATGGCATTTAAGACCAAAGAAGCTTCATCCTATTTGAAAGCCACATACTTCAAATTCTCCCCCAAGGTGAACTCATTTAGTCATGGGTCAATCAGCAGCTGGCAGTGATCATACAGAGCAGCTCTGCTCTCACTCATTTACTTTGGCTTTAGACTGAATAGTTTCAGTGCTGCAGGGAGTACAACAAGGGAGGTGCTGGGTCTATGATCTAGTGCTTTCTTTTCACTTAGTGCAGAGTGTGGCCGGGGGGAAAGCTCATTCTACTCACTGTCTCTCAAAAAGGTGTCTGCGAAGTACAAGGTGCGCACAAAGCCAGTGAAGGAATCTTCTGCGGACCGCGCTTCGATCTTCCTCTGGATTGGAGCCAGTTCCATCTCCTGTAATGCATCATGGTCAAACTTGGAATTCGCCTCTTGCACCTTCACATGAAGAACAGAGGGGAAGTGAGGTAAGTTCGCTCAGACATAACATTTCTCTTTCCTCCTCCTCCTCAACAATCCCTTCTAGCACTGGAGAGGCAGCACGTAGGGATTAACAGATGCTGGTAAATTAAGGTTACTTGTAACCCAGGTTCTTCAAAATGGACTCTGCATCTTCACACTAGCAGGATGTTCCAGCCCAGGCCTGTGCATCCCATAAGAGTGAATGTGCAGAAGCTATTCAGTTTACCTGAATAGGAACAGGGCTATTCAGTTTGTCTGAATCCTACAGAAAGATGAGAATTAGATTTTCATTTCCTTAACTTCCTCCTGCATATTGCAAGAAAACTGCATTTCTCCAACACTGGCCACTTTTGCTAGTGCAATAGGCTGAACTGAGGGAGCACTGGACTCAAAGACATCTTCCATTTTTGCTTGTGTTGTTGTAGCCGTATTGGTCCCAGGATACGAAAGAAACAAGCTGGGGGAGGTAATATCTCATTAGATCAACTTCCATTGGTGAACTTTTATTGGGCCAACCTCTGTTGAGAAGACAGCTATACAGCCCCTGAAATCCAACCAACAAATAGTGACCAAGCCAGCAGACAAAAGGGGGTGACATAGTTCTCAACCATGACGACTACATAAACAAGGCCAACTGACAACCCTGACACCACTTCCCATAAAGAACTCAAAGACAACCCCATATCACAATTCACATAGGAATTTAAGGATTTCATCAAATCCTTCCACAGACAACTCCAAGAGAAACTCTACCATCTCATCCCCCATGAACACACACCAGGGATCTTCTACATGCCTCCCAAGAAAACACAAACAAGGGAACACAGGCAGACCCAACATATCTGGCCATGGCGCTCTTACTCAGGAAATATCAGGACTCTCAGAAACCATCCTCAAACCACTCACCACACAAAGGGCCAGCTTCCTCCAGAACATAACCTACTTCCTCCACAAACACCACAAAACCAACAAACTCTCTCAGAACACCATATTGGCCAATGGATCTCACTTCTCTATACACCAACAACCCTCATGATGACGGCATCACTGTCTGCCTCAAATATCTACAAGAAAATGGACAACACTCAGATATCCACCCCAAACACATTCCCAAATTCATCCTCACCCATAACAACTTTATATTCAACAACAAACAATTTGTCCAAACCATGGAAACAGCCATGGGTACTAAGATGTTTCCCCAATATGCCAACCTCTTCATAGGCCACCTTGAGGAAGAATTTCTGGACCATGCTCCACAAAACCAATGACATACTTGAGATACATCAATTATATTTTCATTTGCTGGACAGATGACCTAAACTCCCTCAGATTTCCACCACAACTTGAACTACCACCACCCATCCATCAAACACTCTACAATGCTCCTGCACCACCATCAAGTTCCCGAACACCACAATCAGCTTCAACAATAGAACCCTCTCACAGATCCAGCAACCAATCCAGATAAGCCAAGAAATCAGTTATCTACAGCCAGGCACTCAGATACCACAGAATATGCTCTGAGGAGAAAATCCAGGATATACATGTGTAACACACTTAAAATGACCTTCACCAAACTTCTCCATCAGAGAAGTAGACCGCACCATAGAACAGGGTACCCTAATTCCCTGAGAGCACCTGCTTCAAGTCAGAAAAAAAAGCGCCACTGACCGCACATCCCTAGTTATCACATACCACCCCAAACTGGAACTCATATGGGGTATCAAATAATTGCAACTCATACTTGATGGGGACCACATCCTGAAAAATCTTTCCCAAATCCCCTTTTCTGGCCTTCAAACAACTCATCAGAAGCAAGCTCCCCACAGACCAGGATACACCGACTCAAACCAGTACCAGACACTGCCCTAACAGATGCAAAACCTGCAGTCTCATCTTCGCTGCTATAATGATCAATACCCCACAACACATACCTTTCAAGATCCACGGCGCCTACACATGGCTATCACACGTGGTGCACCTTATCTGGTGAATCAAATGCCCCAACAACTATGAGGGTGAAACAAGATAATCACTATGCTCTCGAATGAAGTCAGAGAAAAAGGATAAAAGACAGAAATCAACATAATCACCTGGGGGGTGAATACTTTTCACAAAATGAACACTCCATATCTGATTTCGCAGTCCAATTTGTCAAAGGAAACCTGCACAACACCTTAAAAGACAAGCCTGGGAGTTTAAATTCATAACTCTGCTGGACACCAAAAATCATGGACTCAGTAGCAACACTGGCTTTCTATCTCATTAGAGCAATCTGTAACCCACTAACTCTCCTTTGTCCTAGGACTGCAGAAGTATAAATTGTACACTTCATTTTGAATGGTTTCTTGCAACATTAACTCCTTATGCTTAACAATCTGTTCCATCTTGTGTTAGCTGTGACACTGATGATCTTTCCCAGACCTGAAGAAGAGCTCTGTGGAGCTTGAAAGCTTGTCCCTCTCACCAACAGAAACTGGTCCAATAAAGGCTATTACCTCAGTTACCTTGTCTCTCAAAGACATCAAGTAGTTACCTTTATAGAGAGTCTTCCTCTCTAGAGGGGAATTTAACTTTGGATATAAAACCTCCCTCAATCTTCCCTGGAACCTCTTTATAGTGTAGGGGAGGAGAAGGGTATTTTCCTTCACTTGCTTGCCATTGCCTAACTTTGGTCCTTGACGAATTTCTGCATTTTATTAATATTTTTATTTCACCCCATAGGTTCAACTCCGGACAGCGGGTTTTGCCAGAGAAAGACCTGTATTGTTACAGACATACTTTCTGACCGGTATTTTGAAATAAATGAGCAAAAATAACCAAAACTGGTTTGATTATATTGTGTTATTTTGACAAAATATGCAGAATTTGAAAATATTGTGTGCAGAATTTTTAATTTTTTGGCACAGAATTCCCCTAGGAGTAAATAGTTACCAATGTTAGGAGTGACAAGTCTGAGGCCTGGTACATTACAGAGTTAGCTTACATCGACCTAACTATGTAAGGGTTTACACTAAAATTTAGCTCCCACCGATGTAACTGCCCTGCTATGCCAACTTATCTTCACCTTCATGAGAGGCATAGAGTCAATGCCGATGTAGTTAGGGTGACTCAGTATCAGTATAGACACTGCGTTGATTACATAGACTGTTACCAGCTTTCAACAGCTATCCCACAATACCCAGCAGTGACAGTACAATTGATACAAGCACTCCTGTTGAGGATGCACACTGCCGACACAAGGAACAAAGTGTAGAATGCACAATTACTGTGGCGGCTATATGCTGACCTAAGTTAGGTCAACTTAATTCTGTAGGCATGCCCTGAGTGCAGGCCATTATGCCAAGCTGCAATTGGTACAGTAAAGGCAAGTCTACACTACAAAATTAAATTGACCTAAGTTACGTTGAGGTACAGCCACCGCAGTAATTGAATTGGTTTTACACATCCACACTATGCTCCTTCTGATCATAGTGCATGTCCTCACCAGGAGCGAGTGCGTCAATTTAACTGCCAATGTGGGACATTGTGAGATGGTATCTGAAAGGCAGCAACAGTCGACGTAAGCAACGCAGTGTCTACACTGACACTGTCGACCTAACTACATTGACTTAAGCACTACGCCTCTCACGGAGATGGAGTTAAGTTGGTATAGTGGGGGGAGTTACATCGATGAGAGATGCATTTTAGTGTAGTCGCTTACAGAGTTATGTCAGAATAAGCAGTCTTACATTGACTTAACTCTGTAGTATAGGCCAGGCCTAAGATTGAAGATTAAGAACATCCGCATTATCCTGCTCCTTCCACCGTGTGGTCCAAGTAGGACTTACAGGGCTCAGGCTTAGGGCTTGTCTACACGGGGAAGTTAGTGCACTTTAAATTCACACTCTAGCTTACTGCACACTGTCTCCCCCACAAGTGCACACACTTACTGTGCACAAAGGGTGCCCTGAGGCAGTTTAGCTTAATATGACTCCAAAGTGTATTAAGTAAACACATACAAAGGCATGTCAACGTGCAGCAAGAGTGTCTACATGGAGTTAATGCAGAATAGCTAGTGTGCACCAGCTACTGTGAGCTTACCCACCACATAGACAAGCCCTTAGGGCAGGTCTACACTTACTTCCTGGTCCGGCTGTAAGCAATCGATCTTCTGGGATCGATTTATTGAGTCTTGTCTAGACGCGATAAATCGATCCCGGAAGTGCTCGCCGTCGACGCCGGTACTCCAGCTCGGCGAGAGGAGTACGCGGCATCGACAGGGGAGCCTGCCTGCCGCATCTGGACCCGCGGTAAGTTCGAACTAAGGTACTTCGATTTCAGCTACGTTATTAACGTAGCTGAATTTGCGTACCTTAGTTTGAAGTGGGGGGTTAGTGTGGACCAGGCCTTAGAGACAGGCTGACTCACCTCCGCAGTGATCCCACCACCAGCTCGCCGCTTCCTGCTAGACACCCTGCTTCTCCGGATCCGCCTGAACGACTGCCGGAGGGATTTCTTCAAGGACTTCACCCGAGACAAAGGGCCTTCCAAGGCCAGTTGGTCACTGGGATGCAACGTACATCTAAGACAAAAAAGAGTTGGCAGGCGTGCTCAGTTGCTTTTCTGAACAGCTGGCAGTCACTATGGGAGCAACTGGTAGCTAGGCACGTGAACTCTTACTAAGCAGCACAGGAGAGACACTCACCCCAGCAGGAGAAGACTTTTCTCTATACCCATTGCTCTCCATAAACCAAGAAATACCAACTCTTACTAGGACTACCTGGAAGTGCTAGCCAGCCAGCTCCCATACCTAGGGAAGTACCCATATCATGCCAGAAAGGAAGAGACTTACTTGACAAAGACCAGTCGTTTCTGCTGGTGATCAAAGAGCCCAAAGCCATGGCTGGTACCAAAGGCCACGAGCTTCCATTCAGAGTGAAGGGCCAGTGATGTGACCACAGCAGGTGGTTGACACTGAACCAGGACAAATGGTTGGAAGCCAGGTTCAAATCGGACAGGCTCATCTCGGGCCTTTAGCCTCTCGTGACCTTTCCACTTATAGCCTTCTTGGTCCTGTAGTAAGTCTGCTTCAGCATGGTCCACAACATGCTCTGACTCTTCATCATTCAGTTCCATCACCAGTATCTGAGGAAACAGGAATAAGCTCAGAGGCCTCGTGCGATCCTCAGAGCTTTTAGACTCCACCTGATCTCTCTATGGCTTCAACATGCATACTCGTTTCCAACATGACCAGATGCCTCCCCCCGACAAAGTTTCCGTGAGAACTTTTGCCTCCCATTTTTAAATTTCTTCATTTGATTAATTACGTTGGCAGCATGAAGTTCTAGCTACCAAATTTGGTTACTCCAAGTCAGACCATCCTAACTCATTCAGTGCTCCCTAAAGAGAGGAGAGGGCTTGGGGGACAAAGCAAAGCACAGATGCTCATGGTCAGTTTACATGAGAGGAGACCTCTTATGTCTTCACGGAAGGAGGATTGTAGCACAGGCTGACGGACACATTATACAGACCCCGAAATGGGGTCTTCTATCAAAGCAATAACACAGGCTCTTGCAAGGGACAGAAACAAGGGAGACAGCAGAGGTAGTTTCACCTTTTTGGGCTGAAATACATAAGGATCAAGTGTGCCAGTCACAGAAAAGGGTTATAGCATCAAGCTCTGAGAACAGGGAGGGCAAAGAACCATCAGCCCCCCTGCTGCAGCCCCCTCACTAGATAGCGAGAAAGCCTCAGGCTGGTTGCCTCCCCAGAGGCGCCTTGCGGCATGTGCTTGGATAGCAATCAGCAGCACAGCAATACCTCCTCCTGTCAGCAGGACTGCGAACTGACCCAGCCACTTTAAATTGCCTCCAAGCTTCTCCATTATATGAATGTTGCAAGGTGGTGCCACTTACTGATTAGGCACTGGCAACACCAGGATCCAATTGGCTAGCTAGCAGGCAGCATGCCTGCACAAAATGCAAATAGCGGAGGTGTACAGACAAGAGGCAGAGAAAATCAGGGGAAAGTTTTAAAAAGCTGACGCATAAAAACCCAGGCAGCTGGCAACTACCTCAGGACTGATCGGTCAAATCAGACAGAAGGGGCAGAATACAGTATAGACTAGAAGGAGCTGACAGGTAGGGGGACCCTTCCACAGAATGGCTCTGTTTACAGAGTGAAGAAAACTCACCCCCAGAGGGGAATCAATTTTGTACTCCATTTCCTATGCTAGGCAAGAAGCACTCTGAAAAGCAGACCACCAAAAAAATCAGTTTTGCGGTTTCAGTACCTGCCCTGCCGTACCAGCTACGGTCAGGTAGCCGCTGTATTTACACAGGTAAATCTTCTGGATCCCGAGCCTGGGGTCATCACTGTAAGGGTCAAAGGAACCAACCTGGTGGATGTAATGTAAAGAGGTCACATCAACACAAGCTGGCCTTAGCACTGCAGCTGCAAAGTGGACAGGCAACAACAGCAGGAACGCAAACTCTCCAGCTGCAGAAAGTTTACCTGAGTGATTGCCATCTCACCTTCCGCAGCGGAGGCCATTCATCCTCACCCAGCGGATTCATGTTCTCATTGGGATCTGCGTCTGTGAGGAAGACCCTCACAGTGCTCAGCTTATAAAGGAGGCGCAAGCAAACACCTGAAGCATCCCAAAACCGCACGGTGCCATCTTCATGCCTGATGGAGAGGAGTCAGAAACAAGTCATGCACAGTCACTAGTAGCTGTGACAGCACGGGGAGAGAGCAGGAGGGAAAGAGGCAGAAAGAAAAAGCAGAATCCGCCATTCTAAGAGACCAGCTATTTTAAGACAGAAGGCACAACCTGAGACATACATGCTAAGGTGTGAAAGTAGTCCTTTTACACATCCCTGAATCCTAGGGAGAATTTTAGTTTGCACTCTGTGACAGCGTACCCCATAAGGCTTTATGGGGGGGTGTTTATAAATGTATGTATGATATAACTGAAATATGTTTTGTGCTGCCTGTGCCATGTAACATATCTCCGTAAAGGTTATGGTCTACTATATCTATTCATCCTTTGTACTTATATACCATTTTCTACTTGAGGTTAAGAATATGGGCTGTATGCTTGCTTGATTTCTAAGTAAGCTTGGTGAGGCATTTGGTCAGCTTCTTTAGGAAGAAGAAGAAGTGGGTTGTAGCCCACGAAAGCTTATGCTCTAATAAATTTGTTAGTCTCTAAGGTGCCACAAGTACTCCTGTCACTTCTTTAGGAAGGAATTTGCCAGGTTAAGTACCTGATCGGGAAACACTTGGGGAACAATGCATCTTAGAATGCTCCAATCCACATAAGAAGTCTTCCTGGAGACATGCAAGATACCATGTGGACAATGGCGACGGCCTGTAAAGACTGAGTCATGCAGGGGCATGTGACTTGCCCAGGTGTCTCCAAAACTCCATCTTGGAGCTGGACTTTGCATAGGAGGGAGGAGGGGGGTCTCCTCCCACAAGAGAAAGCCTATTTATACCTGGGGGAGACCCCTCCATTTTGTCTTCAGCTGGCTAAAGAAGGAGCCTCTCCACCCCCCCAGGATACTTGAAAGAAACTGAAAAAAAAGACAGTGACTACAGGGGTTGTGAGAGATTGCTGGACCCAGGCTAAAGGAGGATTAGCCTGTAAAAGGGAGCATTCTGGAACTGGTGAGGAACTTATCTGTATTTAGTTTGATTAGGCATAGATTTGCGCATTTTATTTTATTTTGCTTGTGACTTACTTTGTTCTGTCTGTTACTACTTTGAACCACTTAAATCCTACTGTCTGTATTTAATAAAATCACTTTTTATTTAGTAATTTACTCAGAGTGTGTATTAATACCTGAGGGAGCAAACAACTGTGCATATCTCTCTATCAGTGTTATAGAGGGCGAACAATTTATGAGTTTGCCCTGCATAAGCTTTATGCAGGGTAAAACGGATTTATCTGGGTTTAGACCCCATTGGGAGTTGGGCATCTGAGTGCTAAAGACAAGCACACTCCTGTGAGCTGTTTTTGGGTAAACTTGCAGCTTTGGGACAAGTGATTCAGACCCTGAGTCTTTGTTAGAGCAGACTGGAGTGTCTGGCTCAGCAAGACAGGGTGCTGGAATCCTGAGCTGGCAGGGAAAACAGAAGCAGGGGTAGTCTTTGCACATCGGGTGGCAGCTCCCAAGGGGGTTTCTGTGATCCAACCCGTCACACACTCCTATTGGGTTTTATGAAGCTGATGTTGTAAAATAGAGGCTTTAAGAACACTGATAGAGCCAGACACAGGAAAGGAATATTACCTTCAGTTCACCTCCACCCCCCTACTCCTAGCCTGTAGCTACTACGACATTCTGAGCCATGGATAACTGCTCTGCTGATGCAACTTTGATCTTTCCTGCAGCACCCCTGCACCTCTAGGAAGAGCTAGTTGTGTCAAGAATCTTGACACTGAAAATCCTATAGAACTACCTGGCAGGGATATTTGAAAAGGGCTATAAATTCCAGATGAAAAGCAGTAGAGGGGCAGACTTCTTGTACAATATGGACAGGGAAATTTTCATTCTAGCACCCAGTGTAACACCAGAAACTGAAATGTCTAGACCTTACGGGTCTGAGTGTGCTCATTTGCATCAATTATGTAAAACTGCTGTAACTCCAATGGAGTTATTCTTGATTTATACTGGTGAGGGTGAGAGACAGCCCTGCAGATATATTGTTCCCTCTGAACTGGCATCACTTGTCTTGACTGTTAGTCTAAATTTCAACACTGGAATTAGTCAATCTTGGGAAAGGTCAATAGTTTTTTCAGGATGATCAAAGACAGGATGATTTCCTCTCACACAAGTTATGGCTTAACTGCTCTGACATCATGTTATAGGTCACTAGCTTTAAATGTCAGCAGTCCAGCTTCAAGAAATGGTGACCACCTCTCTGCAGAAAAGAACTCAGGAGTCAAGTCTATTCATGTGACACCCTTATAACAGGAACACATGCAGTTCAAAAATGGGTAAATACTGGGCAGGAATCCTTGATTTTTATCAGTTAAAGCACCTACCCTGTAAGAAGCAGGTCCCTCTGGGGAGGATCTGGAGCCAGGTTGGTGCCACCATCAATCGGCCATGGCTAAAAAGAAAACACTCTTGAAGACCACACCATGACTTTCTGTGAAATGAGTGTGCAACAGAGCATGCCATAGAGGGGGAGGAGAACAGGAAAGCATGAGCTACAAGGAAAGTGCATCTCTGTGTGTACTCTGTTAGCCTTTGTTTGGATTAAGATTAGATGTACTAGTTCTGATCTCATCAGCTGTACTTTCTTGGTTAGGAGTTGTTATATTCAAGTTTCCTCTTTAAGAAGCCGCTGTGGCTGAGAGCTTCTGGTTTAGAAGCAGCTTTGCTTGCTAGCACTGACTGCTGGAAACAATCTGAGCTGGAGCTCACTTTTACTAAGAACTGATGAAAGCTGGAGAACTAAGTACAGTATTTTGAATTCCAAATAGTTGTCTTCACTAAGTCAATGGTGTTTTGGGAGCAGGACTTCTCAGTACTACCACTAACCACAACAGTGCGCCACTTGGCACTCTGCAGCCAACCGGGCAGAAAAGATACCTACTGAGTACATTATAATGTTATGTGCATGTGAATGGGTGCATGCTTACAACTGCCATACCATATCTGAGTAATGAGAGTTCTGCTTGCTCCCAGCGCTGATCACCCTCTCCCACAGTTTCAGTGGGATATTGGAGACGTGGTGTGAACAGGTGATGGCTGAGCAGTGGAGAGATGCCAGGTACGGAGGATGGACTGCTGGCCAGCCTGCACTCTTCAGGTCTATTACCACCAGCTCTTCTTCGGCTAGCACCACCATAGCAGAGGGGTCATCAAACTCTGTGCAAAGAAAATTCATTGAAACTATTCAACTGGCTTATTCATTGGCTTTTGATAGTGCACCTAGTGCTTTAATCACAAAATTGGCTACATATGCTCTAAAAGTAGAAATAAGCTTCCTATAGAATAGGTATGAAAATATATTCCCATGACGTTTCTCCCCACAAACATGATTGTGAACAGCAGTAAATAAATACTCCTCTACCCTTTTTGGGCTAACCTGCATATTTAGCCAGAAACTCGAAACAACAGTTCTCAACAAGTTTGACAAAACCTTAGCAGCATTAATAGAAAGTCCTGCAGAGGGTCGGCCACAGCAGGAGTCAGATTTGGTCAACAACGTCATTTGGGTATGTCTAGACTGCAATAAAAGACCTGTGGCTGTACGTGGGTCAGCTGACTCAGGCCCATGGGGCTCGGGCTGCGGGGCTAAAATTTCAGCGTAGACATTAGGGCTCTGGCTCTGAGACCCTCCCCCCTTGCAAGGCGTCAGAGTCTATGCTCCATCCCCAGCCTGAACGTCTACACTGCTATCTTTAGCCCCACAGCCTGTGAGCCCAAGTCAACTGACCCAGGCTCTGAGACTCAGTGGTGTGGATTTTTTATTGCAGTGTAGATGTACCCAAAGAGGCCTTTGACCTACAGTTAGCTAATAACGCCTGGGATGGATGGGTATGTATTCACCCCGGCAAGGACTGTTTCAGTGCTATGTTAATACCTCAGTCCCTCAAGGGTAAGCTGCTTAAAAGCAGTAATGCAGCAGATTCTGGGAAATGCTGTGCTACTTGTAATTGACAAATGTTTACATTTCAGCTCTCAGACATCTGAAGCTTCCCTGCCTCTGGTGTGCTGTGCCATCTGCACTGCTTGAAAAGAGCATTTCTATACTGGTAACAGCACTACAATTATCAACTACATACAAAAAGCCGTTAATGCAACCACAGAGCTGAGACTGCTAGCATTCTGTATTACTGTACATGACATTAACACTCAGGAGGCACAACCAGAATTTTGCTAAGGAGGGGGCTCAGATTACTAGCTGCCCCAAATGTGAGTAGCAATGCGATCCTGCACACCAGGACCACAACACCACTTACTCGACTTTGGCCTGGACAGCCCTTCATCAGCACAGGGGGCTGGCTGGGTGCACAGGGTCACAATGCCACTCATGTAAGTAGGGCCCAGACAGCACTCTGTCAGATGGTCATGGGCCCTCTGGGCTCCTCTCCCTTCACTGCACCCTGATATTCATGCTTTTACATATGTTACAAGGTGGCCACATTACAACCGACGAGAAACCAAAGTTGGGCTCTACCCATAATCGAAATTATTTATTAATGTAGGTTTTTCAGCTCTTTAAAAAGCATCATATAAAAACTACATAAGTACACTTTATTTCAGTGTGAAATCTAATGAAATGAACACATCAACGCATGGTAACCATGCCCACTTATCATACCCTAAACAGCTCCCCTTGGCCATATCTCTGCTCACAACTCTATTTGGGTTAGTTTTCCACCCTTAAATTCACCTCTTGCTCACTTGTCTGACCATCTGAAGTATAAGACTCACCAGTAACAAAATCTACTAAACAAACCCTACAAGACACTCAGTATATTAATATTTGCTTCAAGTGAATTATTTCTCTACCTCACACTGGGTTGGGAGTCAGGTGATCTGGGTTGTACTTCTGGCTCTGGCCTGCTGAACAACCTTAGGCTAATTACTTCTGTGACTCAGTTTCTCCATATATATATAAAGTGGGGGGGAGAGGGGGAGAAATACGATATAGCTAAAAGAGCTAAGTGTTTTGTTATTTTGCTCCTCAGTCTGCTGTCCTTCACTGTGCCTAATTCAGACAAACTCTGCAGGGCAGCGACCCAGTCTCTTGTACATCCATAGAGTACCATGCACCTATAAGCACTATATAAATATAGTGAGCACTGCACCTTGGTACAGCATTAACAATATGGGCAGAACACTGTACATGCACAGTCTAACAGTACAGGCAATAGAGTGTTATGCATGTATCTCTCATACATCCACTCACCAACAGCTGAAAACAAACAGGAACAGCCAATCTGCATGTTTATTTTTTTTTAAAGTATTCTCAGTCTGAAGATGGGGGGAAGGGGAAGAACTGCCTTCTAGAATCACGCTGCTATACACAAGCTTTACACTCATTAATTTAAGTGGCTTTGGGATATAACCATCCCTCTCTACTTCCATCATGAAGAACACCCTAAGGGGAGCGTGACGTGAGCTGGGCAGATCCACTCGTATTAGGCACTCAGCCACAAGGAAGCTTGCTGACCACAGACATGACATTTAATTTTAAATAACTTCCTGGTCTGAAGTGCTGCAGCTACAGCTTCCTCTAACAGCTCCTGGGTGCACACATTAGAAACACATGCAAACTGGATGGCTCAATTCTTGGGCAGTATAAGTTTGGTAGCTTGTAGTTATTTTAGGCTAAAGGCTCTTAATTCACATCTAGGAATTGTGTTTAGTGTCAAGTGTGACACTAGAACTCTGGTTATTCCAACTTTAAATATATTCTCGTCAGCATCTCAGAGCAGACACCTGCAAGGTTAAAAAAATTGGCTCATGTGCTTCTATACGATGTATAAAGGAGGACTGAAAGGTTGTCTTTTAAAATAAGAAATTCAGGTCTTGTCTATCCTGGAAGACACTGTAGCCTTATCTATAATAGGCAGTCTAGTGTCAACAAGGTTATAGTGACAAACATCTTTCCTGCTTTCATCATACATCATAAAGAAGCAATTAAAGTCCATCTTAAATAATCCTTTAAAGCCATTTGTAGGAAAACATGGAAACAACTACAGTGTTTAAGTTTCCAAACTAGATGTCTGCTTCTCCAAAACATCCATCTATTAAAACCGGAAGTCTTCTCTGCATTACAGACCACCATAAACTGAAAAACCTAGCAAGGCTAAGTAGCACATGTCAGGAGAGAGTTGCCCACAAAACCCCTCGAGGCACTTAATTCACTCAACCATCCTTTTTTACTGTATATTTCTGTAACTTAAAGTAACTAAGCTGTCATCTGTTTTGAAGGTGAGATCAGTAGCAATAGTGAAATGGGCAGGAGAAGCAGAAAGGTTTTGGGGGAAGAGTCAGGTTGGGGTGGGATCACGGACACATTCAGATTTGATGACTAAAGAGAGGAAGTGATTCCAGGTACTGCAAACTTAGGCAGCAAAGGTCCACATTGCTAGCAGGAATAGGAGAAGCTATGCGACATGCTGATTGGGAGAAGGTGGAACAAATACGATTGAGTCATTTCTAAGCTGTATAAAAAATGTAAACATTTGTGTTGGCCAGCAGAGAATTAATAAAATGCTTTGTTTACTGACCCTTAGTTGTAACCTTACCCTTTGTTCATATGCTACATGCAGCCTCATGTCATAAACCCAGACAGTAATTAAGAAAGCCACTCACTCCCAGTCTGAGATTGTTTTTTTTAATTACAGTCCCCTTTGATGAGCTGTCTCTTAATTGCAATATTCAGAACTGGATCTCGTATCTTAATCATGCCCCATGTCCAACCTTGCTCTGTTTTCATGAGCTGAAAAGGGCATGAACAACAATATAACAAGTGGTTTTAGTGGGTGCTTATGAAGTTTGTAGCTGACCCATCACTGCTGTCAGTATTTCACACTTCACTTATAAATGGCATCTTTAGACATTTACAATGATACAAAACAACTCAACACAAGCAAATCAATGCTTTGCATCTAAACTGCTACTTGTCATACCCAGAATCTCCACCCACAGAGCAACTCCAGACTACCCCTTACTCTTCAGAAGAGAAGGGGCACCTTCTCAACACATACCTGCAGCACGATCTGCATTGCAGATGACAAAGAAGTCTATCACCCGAGATGTAAAGTCAAAGGCAATCTGCTGGCTGCCATGGACGACTGAGATACTGTGCCGGTCACCATAGCTAGCCCGGGGCATCCCTCCTTGGAATATAATGTAAGGTAGCCTTAAAAACAAAGACACACGTTTGTGCTCTCTTTAGAGTCCATCTATTTCACCGGAAACTTATTAACTGAGAAAGTCTAAAGCCCCAACGTTTGACAAAGGCTCCCTACAGTGTTACTCAAAAGGGGCTACATGTGTGAGACAAGTGTAGTCAGCAATGGATTACAAGAAAACTTGTGCTCCCCCCACACAATCCTATTATTTTAAGCATCTCTTGTGAACAGTAAGTGGGAGGGAGATGAATAACCAAGAACCTACCCATTCTTTGTCGTCTGCCAATAAATCTTGGAAATGGCCTTGCAAGGGAAAGGACCTAGGATGACAGATTTACAAAGTTACCACAATTGTAAGATGCATCTTACATTAGGTGGAGTTCATATTTCTTGCGAGGGGAAGCAGAGTGGAAATGAAGGCCCTTTTTAATTATTCTGCTTTATATTGACGAAAGTGCCAAATGCATGGTAGGGCCACATGAGCTGAAAAGTATGTGGAGCAGTGGCACCTCACTGTGCTGAACTCAGAGAAGCAGTACTTTCTCTAGGAGATCCCATTTCTAGTAGTATTATTCAGAGCAAAGGCGGCTAAGGCCAAAGGGTAGCTGACTTGTATCACTGACAGAAGTATCATGTGCTGTACCTGGCTGGCAAGGGCTAGGAGCACTGCACTACAAGCCAGCTGTCCCCCAGAAGTGCCTCAATTTCCAGCACTCTCTTCTGGTTAATGCAGGGGTGATAGTAAGCTCTAAAGGCCAGGTCAGGCCAATATGGAGGCCTCCATATGGCAGAAGGAAGAAGTCATCCTCTTTTGAGGAGTTTCAGCCAACAAGAGGCATCACTTCCTCTTTAGCACTCAAGCAACAGACAGGAAAATAAATCCACTTGGCTCTTGCTAAAGAAGAACTGGACACCTGACTCAGAACAAAGAATAAAACTGAATCCCTAGGCTCCTTTCCTGATAATCTGAGCTATGCTTCTGTACACAGATTTTTACCTCCAGCTCATCTATGCTCAGTACAGACATCAAGTTAGGCATCCTTACTTCAGCAGAGTTCAAAGGCAACGCAAACTGGATTTAAGAGACCCCTTTGAGTTCAGATGTTTAAGGCCCATTGGGGCAACAGCTCTGCATTGCGCTGCCATGACTACACACCAGGGGAGAGCTTGACTCTGAGATCCCACAGGGGCTTGAAGTGAGTTTGAATTTAAGAGCAGTTCAACAAAAACAGTTTAAGCCTCAGCACAGAAGCAGTTGGTTTCTATCACACATATACTGACCATAAGGCACTTTGCTTTCCAGGGGCTCAGGCTGCCTGTTATCATTGGATACTGGCCACTGGGCATAACTTCCATCATAATGGCAGCTAATGATTTGGTGGCCATCCTTCTGCCAAAAGAGGTTCTCCAGTTGCTAGGGAGGAAGAGAGACAGAATGATTGATATCCAGAGAATCATTAACCCTGCCAGAACCAGAATATACATTCATAGGAGGGAAAAAACTAAGTTGGTTCTCCCTGCACCTCCTGGGTCTGTATTTCTTCAGAGAACCCCGGAGAGAGGGGGGCTCAACTTCCCCATGCCCAATGATTTCAGCCATCATTAATACCTGACTGCCCAGGAAGTGGTGTGACACTCTTTTGTTATGCAGGTCCCAGAGGACAATGAGGCCCCTGCTGTATCCAATCAGAATCTGGCCAGGGTTCCTGGGATGCTCCCGTAAAGCTTCCACCAATTCAAACGACCGCCTGTTACGATAGTCTTCTGGCACCCTGGGCAAAATGCGGAGAAAAATTAATCCACGTGCACCTGAATATGACAGCCACATTGACAGTGTAAGTATGGGAGAGAAACATGTTGGGAATGACAGGGAAGGTGAAACTCTTAGAAGGGTGAGAACAAGCAAGGTATCTTTTCAAACACAGCCAAGATCCTTACGATTTGCAGGACATTAAGCAAGGAAGCTACTGTGGAGCCGCTAAATGAGAGGACCTCCTTGCCCAGTCCCACCATCAGAAGGGGAAATCAGATGCCTATGATGAAATCTACAGCAGGAAGCCCACAAAGTGGGGTGTAGAAAGGATGTGAGCTACCTCCCTCTCCAGTCCCACTGACAGAGGCAGGGAAGGAGTGGAAAGGAGAGCCACAGGCAATGGGATGAAGCTGACACAAGCCTGTTGCCAACTGTTTGTGCTTACGGCCAGCACCGGGAGCAACACATTCCAAAAATGTGTTTTTTGGAGAGACTCCCACCTCAAAAGGTTACAGGTACATAAGGAATCAGGGCAACATTTTCAAAAGCATCCAAAGTGCCGTAGGAACCTTGGGCACTTTTGAAAACGTTTGCCCATGTCTACAGAAACTCAGGGTAAGTTGCTACCTCTTTCCTATCGCCCATACAAAAAATTAAATGCCTTGTTAAGCCTTCAAATGAATTTAATATTTGTTTGCGAGACCGGGATACATAATCAGGAGTACGGCTACGGTTATGTCACTGAGGTTGCAGAAGTCACAGAATCCATGACTTCCAGAGACCTCCATGACATTGGAGCACTGCAGCAGCAGCTGGGGAACCCCGGAGGGATGTTTTTAGTAAAAGTCATGGACAGGTCACAGCTTCTGTGAATTTTTGTTTATTGCCCATGACCGGTCCATGACTTTTACTAAAAATACCCATGACAAAATCGTAGCCTTAATCATGAGACAGGCACAGCATTTGCAGACCTACTAAATGCTTCCCCTACATAGTTCTGCAATGTTCTACAGCACCTCTGCTATGAATGTCTTGGGTTATTCCTGACCAGAAAATACCATCTGTATAATGCAGACAAACTAGGGCCCAGAGTAAGGATGTGTCCCTCCAACACCATCCAACATTTGCAGCCTGTAACAGTTAATGTAAGTCAGGCTCCAGTGTACAAGCTGGAATAAAAAATTGGTTAAGTGCAACACTCTCAAACTTTCCCCTTCTGACTGTCATGCTTATACACAACAAATCCCATTGGTCAACATGTCCATTTGCTCACCGCTGCAGCACTGCCTCAGAGGTGATGGTCCTATCCTCTAACAGTCTGAAGGATGGGAGCTCTACCACAAAGACATTGCCACTCTCAGTGCCAAGGTACAGAACTTCCCGCGATGAATGTGGAAGGACAACGGTTATCTGGGTGGCACTTGGAGGAGATCTGTGGATGCAAAAAGAAACCAGTTAACTGCCTGTGAAGGAGATCAGTTCTAGAGAGAAGCAGCTATGGTATACATTTAAACAGCTCCATAGAGCCTCAAATGAAAGCTGACCCCCTGCTTTACCCATAAGCCATTTGCAAGAGATCCAGTAGGCATTTTGCTTTGAGCCAGGATCTTGGGGTTTTTTTGGAAACAGAACACCAGCTTTAAAACAAACCTAAAAATAATCCAGAAATGCATTGATAGAGAGCTGTGTGTGTTAGATGAGTTTCCCCCTAATAGTGACTAACTACCCAAAGAAGCAGAAAGAAAAGTTGTCCAGAGACTGGAAAAAATTTAACTAGAAATATTGGGATATTTTAAACTGTGGTTTAAATGATTTAGTTAAATCCATGGACACACTTATTGATGTAAGACTAGTTACAGGGGTAAGCTCAACAGATATGTCAGGTTTAAATTGATTTGAGAAAGTGCACAGATTTAACTAAATGTATTTTAAAAGTAAACCTTTAAATTGGTACACCTTTGTATTCAGATGAGGCCTCATTCAAATCCTGTTGGCATCAATGGAAACACCCCTATTGACTTAAGTAGAAAGTGGATTGGGCCCTAAGTCAGGGCACTGTGAACTAAGCCATGTCAGAGTGCATTTCATAAGCTCCTGTGTGGGTGGCACAGGAAGGAGAGAGAGAGCAATATTAGAGCACATTACCCAGGAGGCCCTCGTAGTGTGAAGCGTTGTTCCTCCTGCAGCTCAGATGCCCCACTACGCTGCTTCAGGCTCCAGAGATGCAAGCTGTTATCATCCAGCAGTGTCACCAGCTGGCACTAAAATCAAGAGACATGATCATAAAGAAAGCAACCTATTTAAAAGCAGTACAAGCAATAAACCACTGCTGTTCAGTGATTATCTCAGTTAATGCAGGATTCAGGACCCAGTCTCACAGAGTGCCAGGCTTATACAGTTGTATTCAGGAGAATTCTGCTGACTCAGGCAGTAAAGGACTTAGGGACTACACAGAATGGCCTGCAGGCTTAAAAGCATTTATTGCCTGCTTCTGTATCCAATATACCAGCAGGGAGGGATGAGGGCTTGATCCTTGAAGGATGCAATATTAGCTGCACTTTCATCAATTGGGAAGTCCCACACTCTGCTACCTATTTCAGAGAGCTATGTTGTAGCTAGCACACAGTATTTACATCCTTCATGGTTTGCTGAAGTGGGCACACACCCCTCCACACCCCTGCTTTGGGAGTTGCTGGTGTATTCCACTTCACAACTCATCTTGCATTCTCTGCGTCCAACTTCCTTCTCAAGGGTGGTGCCACAGAGTCCTTTTATGAGCCCAACCCTGCCAGTTGTACATTCAAATGAAACATTTTGCCTGCTGAAGCCACACCTGGTACAACCATGTAATACTCCCCATGGGAGTTTCAGTTTATACCATTAAGTTTTGAGTGGTTTACTATCTAGAGAATTCACACCCTCTCATAATACAACACTGCTCTCCCCAAATGGGTGAGTCAGACAGTAAAGAGGCTGGTCTGCTAGTTAGTCAGGTTGGGGGGGGGGGGGGGGGGAAGAGGAGGAGGAGGAGGGCAGTTAGAAAGCCAACAGGCATCTGGGGAATTTTATCTTCCCATTTTTAGTTAGTGGTGAAGCCACACTATGCTATGCAAAAGCAAAGGAAGGAAGCTTAAAAGTAGCTAGGTTAGCCAAAGCACGTCAGGCCAAAGAATGATGAAACCTGCTACTGTTTCATCTGGCGAGCACTGCACAGCACAGAGGAAAATGGGTATGATCCCACTACAGAAATGCAGGTTGCAATACAAAAGGAAGCCCTTGCAGACAGCCTCTTGCAACAGCAACTATCCTAATCCTGTTGCCACTATCACCAGGTGCTTTCTGAGCTCAATTAAAAGGTGCTGCTCTCTCTATTTTTAGGACTAACATCTTCATGACAATGGGTGCTATTTACAGCACAATGAACAACACTGGGGAGGCCTGTCACAGACCCAGCATTTCTAGAACACAGACATTACACAGCCCAAAGGGATTCTAGAACTCAGGGCCTGGAGGTGAGTACACACACACACACACACACACACACACACACACACTAACTGAGGTATATGAATTCCACTCACCTGGCCCGGAATAAAGTGTATCTGCATGACGGTATTGTTCTCTTCATGTAAACCCATAAACTCCACCCCAGGAGCTCCATATCTGAAACGTTTGTTGAGGATCAACAGAATTAAAGATCACCTACAGCTACAATCACTTGAGGAGTAGTTGCTAGAAAATGAGATGAGATTTAGTTAGGCTTTGTCTTCACTACCCGCCGATCCGGCGGGTAGCAATCGGTTTTTCGGGGATCGACTTACCGCGTCTAGTGAAGCCGCGGTAAAAATCGATCCCTGATCGCTCTGCCGTCGACTCCGAAATCCACCTCGGCAAGAGGCGGCAGCGGAGTCGGCGGCAGCGGTCGACTTTCCCGCGTCCTCACCGCCAGGTAAGCTGACCTAAAATATGCAACTTCAGCTACGGTATTCACCTAGCTGAAGTTGCGTATCTTAGGTCGGACCCCCGCTGCAGTGTAGACCTAGCCTTAGAAACCAAGTGGAGTCAGTGGTGATCATAGACTCCTTTGAATCCATACATGCCTAGTTCGAGTTTAGTGTGCACACAACAATGGAAAACATGTACAGGAGTTTTTACTTGGTAGTTTGGGGGAGATGCAGAACGGGTGGCTGGACCCTGCTTTCTCCAAAGGTTATTAGTGGTTTCCCACACACTTCAATCCCTGCTTAACCAATCTGTAACCAGGAGACAGATGGCTAACGCCTTCCTGCAGAGCTCAGCCTCTCTGAACACAAACAGTGCTGGAAATGATTAAGCAAGCATAGACAGCTCTAACTTTTCCTTTCTGGGTTGGAGTGACACGCCTCTTTCATCCCAAACTCAGCTGGCCTTGTGTCATGGGAACCACCTCTCAATGCCTTTGTGTATACACAATACACGCTATCCTGGGACTGGACAAACAACCGCCTTCAAATGTTTTACTTCTGGCCCAATATTGGGGAACTTTAGGGTCCTGGATGAAGACTAATCCAGGAAGCAGAATGTCTTCATGGCTTAAACTTCAACCTTTGAGATGGTATTGAATAAAATATAATCTCCCTCCCCCACTTTACAGTATTAAGATAGCCTTGGCGTTTATAATAAGGGACAATTAGCTTTTAAGGCCAGAAAGCATCATTATGCTCATCTATTCTGATCCTCCACATACGATCTTACTTGGTAAAGGAATTTGTTGTACGCAGTGTTATTGTAGCCATGTTGGTCTCAGGATATTAGAGAGGCAAGGTGGGCGAGGTAATATCTTTTATTGGGCCAACTTCTGTTGGTGAGAGAGAGAAACTTTTGAACTTACACAGAGTTTGTCTTCAGGTCTGACCTGAAGACGAACTCTGTATAAGCTCAAAAGCTTGTCTCTCTCGCCAACAGAAGTTGGTCCAATAAAATATATTACCTCACCCATCTTGTCTCTCTAAAAGGAATTGGCTCACTTCACCCCCTTTTACTGCTTCCATATAATGCATACAAATGTTAAATGCATTATATGAACAAAACTACATATAAAACTGGATAAGGGAAGACAAGATTCATTAGGCGTGTTCCATGTACTTTGATTGTTTTTGAAGATCATATATTCCACTACAGACTAGAAATAAGGTGCAAAATTAAGCAAGAATAATTAACCATCTCTCTAAAAGTAGTGCTAGAGCTCAAACAGAAGGTTACTGGGTGAAGTTCTTTCCTTTGTCGGATAAAGCTCCAGACAATCTAAGAATCCAACCTGACACTGCAAGTTGTGAATCACACATGTAGAAAGGATACAGTTTGATGGCTCCTGATCTGGTCCCAATAGCCATAAGATGGAGAGAGGGGCTATATCCCAATGCACTGGGCTGGTGGGGAAATCCATGTTCTACAGTCTGGTGAAAACAAAAAACACCTCAAGGACATGTAGTTTCATGGGCATTGTGCATCATACACGGGCAGAAGCCAGAAATTAAATATGGTTTAGTTGTTTCAAATATAGCATGTTCAAGGATAATGTTTTAAGTCAAAAGATGCTCCAACAGAAGAAGTTTGGTTGTCTCGGTCAATAATCATCAAATCTGCTTACCAAGATGTGCTTGTTATTCAGTACAGATGCATAAACACTGAAATACTGCAACTTTCACTACCACAGAAATGGCAAAGGAATATTCCACAACAAGGAACCAGTTGGACTCCTGATGTTTTGTCAGGGTTATAATCTTAGAAATTCACCTGAGCACAACCTACAAGACTCACTACAATGCACCCAGTCAATCCTCTTATAACTCCACTTCATGCAAGTCTACTTTGTTAAATCATGATTCAAGCTCTGGACATCTCCAGAGTTCATTCCTGAAACTGACTGATAAGTACTGCTTGAGTTTTAGTCAAGTTAGGCTTCCAATAAGTCAGCCTGTATAACATCCTCTTATGCATGGGTGCCAGGTTTGTATAATTTTTGGTGGTGCCCAGAACGGGTCTAAGCAAAGCGGTCCCGTCCCTCGGACAGACTGGGGCAACCGACCCAGACCCTGCGCTTCAGGGGGTCGTGGGGTCCAGGGCAGCCTGGGGGATAGTGGGGGGGCCTGACGCCAGCAGCAGCGAGCGACCCAGCCCCAGCCTGGCCGGTTCCTGGTGTCGTTCGGGGGCAGAAACCGGAAAGAGGCGGGGTGTGGGTTTGGGGGAAGGGGTGGAATGGGGGAGGGGAGGGGACTCAGCAGGGCCGGGAAGAGGCGGGGCGTGGGCGGAGCAGGGCCAGGTCGCTCGCTGCTGCCAGCGCCAGGGCCCTGCAATCCCCCTAGGCCGCCCTGGACCCCGCATCCCCCTGAAGTGCGGGGCCCCCCAAAGTATGGGGCTCAGGGTAGTTGCCCTGGTCCATTCTATGGACAGGATGGCTCTGAAAATATAAGCCCAAACATTGGTGGAGCCGGGCCCACATTCCTGAATATTGGTGGAGAACAGGCACCACGGGCTCATAACTCACCACCTATGCTCTTATGTATAGCTTGTATATCAATTCCTGCTAGCAGCCTTATGGCAAGTGCCCAGAATGGACTCAACGTACTAGCCAAGAAGGCAACGTCCCACAGGGCAGTTGGGAAAACTGGTGAATATGGTATCCAATTCCCAAACATAGCAGGGGACACTGGGTTTTATTCATAGTATCTAGAGGCCTATCAAGCCATATCAAACTAGCTCAGAGAGGCTCTATTACTGATTATTAAGAGATGTTCATGACTCTAGCAGATAAGAGCACAAAAAGCAGCTTGATTGGTTTTAGTGACTGCCATATAATACATGCTTAGACCAAGACACACAATTTGGAGTGGATATGTACTACCTACCTAGGTAGGTAAGAAGTTTACTGAATACAAACACCTATGTAAAGTGTTTACAGAGTAAACAGTGTCTTAAGAGTGCAGTCAACAACTATGGCACTACTGCGATTTGGAAACAGCTCAGATTCTAGTCTTCAGAAGTGCCAGTGTACAGTTGGCCCAAACCCTGGATATCTGAACATTATGTGGTCTTAAGATAGTAACTACAATTAGATCTGAAGAGAGTTGTAGGTTGTGCGCTTCCAGAGGGGAAGTCATTTCTAAACAGACCACAGGACAAGTCAGAGAACAAATGGAGTGCCCATTTACTTAGTTCCACATTTAGAAATTGTGCCAGCATAGCTACGTCAGTTAGGAATGTGGGGGGAGGGGAATCCCACCCCCAACAGATATAGCTGCTCTGGTAAAAGATCTAGTGAACATGCAATCATACTGGCAAAAAGGTCCTTTCTGAGGTAAGGGAACTGGCATAAGCTATACCAGCAAAAATGGTATAAGCTGCATTTTCTTTAACATTCTTGCTGGTATAGTATACACACAAACCCTTTCTAGTAGATGGGGCCTTAGTGTTAGAAGCACCATCTCAAACTGAAGAGCTCTCCCATTCGTTTATTCTGTGTACAGTCAGTTTCCTCTGTTTGTGAGGTGATCAAGAGTTCAAAAAAGGTACCATGAGCCATAGGAAAGGGCGAAACATTTCAAGTGGGTTTTTTTCTTCTTTTTTAAATGTACTGAAGATTAGGTAGCAAATGGCCTGGAATCCAAACATGTCCTTCGGAGAGGAATGTGGGCAACAGCACAGGAGCACAAGGAGCAAGTTTGGCAGCAAAGGCCTTAGCGGCGCCTGATACAGGACTAGCTTCATAGAGTAACCATGGGGAATAAATCTGGAATAAAGAACCACTGATATGAGTCCTTGCAACACTTTCTACCAACCCTCAATTACCTGATTTGGTTAATCCAATACCAGTAGGAAAGAAAGGAAGCATTGCTCCATCCTAAAATGGATTGATTCTGTACATAAAGTACTGTACAGTACAATGAGCTACACAGGTGCTCAGTATTATCTGAGGACAAATACTCCTTTCTGCTTAAGATAGTTTGAATTCTTATCACTTGAAATGTGGCATCTCGGGGCTGTAATATTTCTTAAGTTTTCATTTAAATCTATACCTTGAAACAATATACAATATTCTCCCATTTCCCCCAATTACTGAGGCCTTGTCTACACGAACCAGGGTTCGACACGCAGTGATCAATGCATTGGCAGTCGCTTTAGCGGGTCTAGTGAAGACCTGCTAAATCCACTGCATATCGCTCTCGTTGACTCCTGTACTCCACCTGAACGAGAAGCGCAAGGCGAGTCGACGGGAGAGCGTCTCCAGTCCACATCGCATAGTGTGGACCTCACGGTAAGTAGATCTAAGTATGTCAACTTCAGCTACATTATTCATATAGCTAAAGTTACGTAACTTAGATCGATCTCCCCCCATAGTGTATACAAGGCCTTAGTTTACTGATTCTGTTCAGTAATGGGACTGTGTGAGTTTTATTTTTAAATAAGGTTTGCTCACGTGTGATTCAAGAGAGACAGTTATTCCATTTAATACCACCTACGGTGAAGGTGTCTTCAGTGGAAACCTTGAGTGCAGTAACATTCAACCACAACTCTAAGCTAATAACATTTATGGTACAACTGATATAAATCACATCTGAACCCACATTTATGGAGGTAGAAGGCAAGCTGATTCATCTCAGTGGTATTCTACCATATTAAAACAGCACTAGGTACCACAAATGCATTATCCCTGGATTTCTGTAACTTTAGGATAAGTATAATCTGACATCAGACACAGAAATGATTCCAACTGTTGGTAAAACTGATATCTACATCTTGTCTAGAATGACAATTTATCACATGGGTTCATTTCAACCTCGCAATAAAAGTAAAAGATACAGCTATGCTGTTCTGGATTCCATGACCTCTAAAATCAATTCACCTCTTTTCCATCTGTGCTACATACAACACAAGTAATTTTTGTGCTGTAAAAGAGGTTGTAAAGAAGACCATTTAGATGCTGTTCATTTAAACAGCAGTGACAAGCTTTGTTGTCTTTGTTCCCAAATTTTCCTGATCCAAGAAATAAAACGATGAGGATTCTACCAGCACATTCTTCCTGTTCGGTTTCTAAATATGGTCCACTTAATAGAGCTCAAGGCCCAAGGGCAAAGAAATGGATGGAAGATAGACACTTGCTTGCCACTGATCATAAAAAGTGGAAATGCAGTTCATGTGTCTTCCCCTCCCCCAGCTG
This sequence comes from Emys orbicularis, assembly GCF_028017835.1. Classification (NCBI taxonomy): domain Eukaryota; kingdom Metazoa; phylum Chordata; order Testudines; family Emydidae; genus Emys; species Emys orbicularis. The sequence goes on from NC_088695.1 coordinate 35,853,942, forward strand.
CATATATAAAAATCCTAATGCACATCAAGGATATGGGAATATCCTGCCCACAAGTGCAAAACAGTTAGCTGCTGTTTAATGGGTTTATTTTTACAGCACTGCAGGTGTGCCTGTTGCTTTACAAACGCAAGATAAGGCACCTGCAATTTAAATGTGACAATGTACAGACAAAGGAGGGGAAAATAGATAAAATGAAGTTATTTGAATATGCATCATTGATGACTGGTGTGGGGTGTGCATTTCCAGGTTTGTTTGTTGTTTCTAGTGTAGGCAAGACAGCAGGAAGTACATTGTGGCAGGTTTGTTGCTGTGTTCAGCTTTGGAACTGGGGTGTGACTTTGCATACAGATTTCTCTCCATTGATTAATCAAGATCTCTCTGCGGATTTCTTTCTCCTTGCAAATAGTACAGTGAAGTCAGAACTAAGGCAGCAGCTGTTTGGCTGTCCCTGTTTTCCCTCATTCATATCTGGCTGATGAAAGCAGCAGCCTGTACTTTAACCTGTTCAGCAGGTGAACCTCTAGTGGGGGAAGGGAGGATGAGAGAACAATAGAGCCTTTTACTGGTGCATATAAAGTACTGGTGTAACAGCAACGCCATCTCCTTCTCAAAAAGGGACCTTTTTGTTTCTTTTAGGTGAGCTAGGAGGTTTCATTTTCATTTTCCTAAAACTGCAAAAAACAGTTTCAAGTTCAGGGCAAAAGAAAGCCTGGTGTCAGCAGCATTCCTGAACAGAGGTGTTTCACATTAGCTATATTTGCTGCAAGAAAGAAATGGGCAAACAGCTCATTCAATCCAAACTGAAGCTGACTGAACTGGGTCCATAGCTGTTCCTCCTCCTTTCCCTCCCCTGCAATCCTATTTAGACATTTTATGACAATGCAAAATAAAGGAACTGCATCTTTGTTAAATATTCCCTTTGAAGACAACAATGAGGCCGGTGAGTGTTAAATCTGTTTGACATAGTTCCTTATTCAGTGAGTTAAAAATCAACCATCCATCACACCACTTAGCAAGAGGTGGGAAGAGAAGGAAAAATGCAGCGCACATCTCTGCCATAAATTAAATGGAATGCTTCCAATGTGGTAAGAAAAGGTGGGTGAGGTAATCTCTTTTCTACTATAACCCAGTTTGCAACTCAGCTGCAGGACAGGCTGGTTCACCTATGTGTTACCTATCACCTAATCAGACAGTGCCAGTCTGAACATGTTTTGTCTTGCAGGATTTGGACTGAGCCAAATGTATCAGATATTATGCTAAAAGCAGGATGAACTTTTTTTTAAAAAGCAGATTGTCAAGTACACAAACCTTTCACTCTGTGCTACCTATTGAGCTAAAAACAGATTATTGCAACAGGTATATACAAGTACAGGTAGTTCTTGGTCATACATAGAGAGGTATGCAAAGCCAAGTCATCCACTCAGAATGTGAGAAGGCAATTATTTAAAGAGCACATGTTGTTACAAGAGTTTAATAGGAGAGAGGCTGGAAAGCTAGCCTGGCTGCACAGGTCAGTCCTTCAAAATTATCTGGGTTGTTCAATTTCTGACAACAGGTAAACTCTGGAGTGCAGACAGAAGAGGGAGGAGGTGAGAGAACCATGCTGGGAGACAGAAGCCTTTAAAATGCTTAAAATCCCAGTTGAACAATTACATCATGTCCTTAAAGTAGCCCCATTCATTGCTGGCATAAACAGATGCAACTCCACTGATTTCAATGGGATTACACCCTCATAGCCAATTCATTACTTGAGTATGTCGGTATAGTGATTTACTGCTAATTACCAACATCAGAACTACGGAATTTTACATCCAATATTGAACAAAGAGCAAGAAGCAGCCAGGTCCATGTGTGATGCAGTTAGATACAGGTCTAAAATGAGAAAAATCCCTCAATAGGGAGATATAGCTAAACTGGGATGGAGAAGGAGACAAAGCTAATGTTTAAAAAAAAAAATTCTCCATAGCTGTAATCATTCATATTGACCAGTACACAAAGCCACAGTCCAATAATCCCACCAAATGAAATAGGGCTCTCTCGAAGCAGTCTAGCTGGGAGGATTCAAAGGATGACTGGGCTACACCAGACAAATTTTAAGGGAAGAAAAAGCATCCCAGAATATATAGCGCTATTTTAATTGGAGGACCACAACACTGTAGGTGTGGAGATCACTTTTCCTCAAATAATTCTTCCTTTCCAGTGCTTATGGGAAGATCATACTTTCTGGGACCACGTCTATTTGCCTGGTTTCTGCATCAGAGGATACTGGGACAGCTCAACAATTAAATGCTGTACAAGGAAACATCCCAGAAATTTGTTCTCTCCCATCAAAAATTTAGGGTTTCCAGTTGATATACTAATGTCAGCAAAATAGGAACAGACAGTGCCCCAGGTTATATGGGCATTATATTTTTGTCACCAAAATATACTGTCTACTGCTCTCTCAATTTTTTCCCTTACACTAATCAGTCAGTAGTTACACTACTCAACTTTTGATGTACTGCACATACATCCCCTCATGGAGAGAAGTTAGACAAACTGAGGACTAACTTGTGCCCATACTGATAGAATGACAAGCTCTGTATCGGGGAAGGAGGAGGATACATCTCAGCCCCAAGAGAAGAAATTGTTCTCTTTTTATTCACTGGAGTGCTCCTGTTTATTTTTGTAGTACAAATCTGTTAGAGCAGCCAGGTCTACACAGCAGCTGGGGAGGGTGCTTCCCAGCACTGATAAGCAGACATGCACGGGCAGGATTGTACTCAGGCAGCTAGCCCATGCCACCAAAGTGACACTACTATTTTTAGCATGTTAGTTGAGGCAGAGCTAGTGAAGGTCTGTCTACCTGCACCGGGAAGCACCCTCCCAGCTGCTGTGTAGACATAGCCTTACTTATAGTTACTGCATCAGCATATCCCACTAATATAAGTAGCACTATGAATTTAGATGTACAAAATCGATTCATGTTTAACCTTTATACAAGAATGCGCAATAAGAGAACTATCATGGGAATAGCTGGTGTCCTGTAACCAGATTTTGTGTTATACACTATTAGCCCTCACAAGCAACACGTGTAGTATTTAAATATGATTAACAGACATAAGACATACAACCTGACTGCATTGATTAGATACTATAGACTCCCAACTGAAATTAGATAAAGAATCTGAGCTGTTACTAGTCCCTTCCCAGACCAGTTCTTATCCAGCATTATATTTGAGGACTTTTGAAGAATAAATTCATGAAAGTGCTAACGAACAGGAATTTAAGTGTTCATGAAGCTCCACCTTCATGTTGCACATTTAACAAGGACCATTCCCTAGCAACAGAAAACATTCTTAACCTCTTGGCTCCTGACATGCCAAAACATAAGGCCTTGGCTACACTGGCGGTGTACAGCGCTGCAACTTGCTGCGCTCAGGGGTGTGAAAAAACACCCCCCTGAGCGCAGCGAGTACAGCGCTGTAAAGCGCCAGTGAAATCAGAGCCTGCAGCGCTGCACGCTCGCTCGCAGCGCTGCAAGCTATTCCCCTCAGAGAGGTGGAGTACATACAGTGCTGCGAAAGCTCTCTCGCAGCGCTGGCGGCGCGACTACACTCGCGCTTCACAGCGCTGCCGCGGAAGCACTGTGAAGCGCGAGTGTAGCCAAGGCCTTAGTCTGACTTTTTAGGACCCGCCAGTCTTATGGCAGTCTCCATTATATCTAAAGTTTGCTTCTCTGAAACCCTTTCTATTATCACTCTACAGGTAATAATGGAAGAAGACAAGATTTAGAGCCATATCTTTGCTGGAGAAAAAAGTGTAAAAAAATGACAAAGGATTCCTTGCTAGAAAAGCAAACTGTAGATTCTCCTAGCAATAAGTGTTTCCAATCAATCCCTTGCTAACAAAGAAGAGTGTATAAGGGGTGATTTTTGCTTAAATACTGTGACTAATTACAAAGAATAAATTACTAAAAAGTAGTGTCTTAGACAGAAAGTCACCATCTTGTTAATATCACATTTTCCTTTGTAGAACTGAATCAAATACCACCATTAAAGTCAGAAAACATCACATAAAGCAGAGAAAGATATAGCAGTGAAGGTATGCTAGGCATTTTACAAACAGGCAAAAAGACAATGTTCCCTAACTAAACAGAACTCTCCAAGTGCTGGGTGGATACCAGTGCTCAGACACAGCTGTTCCCTGTTTGCAGAGAATGGAACCTTCACAAAAACCCGGATGTATGAATTCAGAACTGACAGGACAACAGCACAATCACATTTGCCACAAGAGCTGCCTTTGTAGCCTCCCCCATTTGAATCCCATGTACTCACTTCTGCATTAACCAACTGAAGTATGGCCTGAGAACAGGACTCCTAAAATCTAATCGTGGCTCTGACAGACACTCTCAGTGGCTTCAGCCAAGTCACAGCTTCTCTGTCTCAGTCCTTTCCCAGGCCACACCATTGGTACAACGGGAATAATATTTACTTTCTTCATAGAGGTGTTGGGAGAACATGTGTAGCACTTTAAAGACACAAAACACTGTGAAAGTCCTATGTATTAGTCACAGCAGGACTATAGTCACATTGAGGGAGTGAGGAGATTATTTCAAAGAGAAAATGTTCGTAATCTGTTTTCTCGTGAACCACAGACCTAAAACCAAGAATGTGGTATCTCAAAGCCCAGGAATGGCCTGTGAGCTTAAGACACAAACATGTTTGTACGTGTGCATATCAGAGGGACTGCAAAAAAAACCCAGCTTTGATTTACCAAATACGAGGGCAATCCACCTCTGTTGTAGCTAGCTTTTCCATACATACCTGAATGAACCTTCCCTCCTCTCTCTTCAGTGACTATGGACAGATTTTCTCTTTCATGCTGGTTTCCCTTAAAGCTCATTTGAAGAGCCCACCATACCTTGTTAAACTGGAAAAGGTCACGCTTGAGCCTCTCTCTTACGGGATCATGTCCGTGTCTCAAAAACCTTCTCATTTTCCCTCTTTAACCACCTGGCACCAGAAACCTAGTAAAAAAAGCAAAACCATGTTTAAACAAGTGGGATTTTAGAGTGAAAAAAATTAATCTGAATTGGGTCCTTTATTTTGTTTCAGCAAGTAACACGGAATTCAGCAGGCCAGGACGAGACAGCACAGCTATATGGGGAGTTAACAGGGACTAAAACTCAACACCACTGCAGCACATTATCCCAGATAGTAGGATTTGGTTTGCATAGTCCCTTTTTCATGCTGCTCAATTCTAGAATCCCTGTGGCTTTTAAAAAACAAACAATGCAGTTTACATTTTGCTACTTTTTTTTTTTTAAATCTCTTCACCTGACCTTGTCCAAGAAAGATGACAAGTGACAGAACGCAAAAGGATACTACTGCAGTCAGATAAATGTTTAACGAAACCAGCTCAAAAAGCCACCCAACTTCCAGAGTTGATGGCAGCATAGACTAGTATCAGTTTTTACCCCAGATAACCCTATGGCTACTGAGCTGAGGAGGGGAAAGTAAACATTTTAGGCTGGCATTATGGGTATATCATAAGGAGCTGGTGTTGCCTGGAATGTAGTTATGTTAATTATTAGCCTGTTTTTGTAAAACATCAAGCTTAATCCTCTACTAAGGGGGAAGGGGGAAAGAGAATAGTGCACCTGTCCCTCAGTGCAGTGCTACAAGAGAGTATAGTTCTCTGTACCTTGTAATTCTACCACTTCACCAAAACTTTATGATCCACTCATAGCACTCAATGCAGAAATAAAAAGCCCTGCCCTAGCACACCAGCAATAACACTTGGGACAGCAGGATATGGATTTCTAGTATTCAGCCAGTGCAGCAAAAGTAGCACCTTATGTCACTCTCCAGGACAGAAAGGAGTACGGCGAATGGGTAGAACTTGAAGATTCAGACCTAGGGTGTGGACTTTTCCCAAGGAAGGGGTGTGTACATATGTGGAGCAAGGTGGGAATTTATAGTGCGATAGTTTCCAGAACGTTTAAAATGAGTGTCAGAACTTGCCAGGAAGAAGAGTTATTTTTTATATCTCTGCCCCAGACTACATGGGGCCTGGGACATTTGACTCAAATATGGACAGGTAATTGAAAGCACTATCCACCCACAATGAGCTCTGAGAAGGAGCAGAAAAACTTTGCAGCCTCTTGGTGCTTCTATTATCCCACTTCTATACAAACAAGTGGGAATCCATCTCTGCATTCTTGTCAATAATGAGGTCATCAACCAAAGGCCATAAATCAGCCAGTCATTCCTGCAGGGTTTTTATTATACCTCCCAGCAAGGCCAGCAGAAGTGTAAATTTAAACAGCAAACTAAAAGTACAAAACTGACAAAATCAGCAAGTTCTGGTGAGCGAACAGCTCTGTCTTTTCTGCACGTCAGATATCAAGGTGTAATCCCAATGTACAGTCCTGGGTTTGCGCCTACACTTGCCACTAGGGGCTAGGATACTTCAGTGTTGCTAGCATGTGGAAGGTTGGTTTGGGTGGAGCACCATTTTGACTGGTTAAGGAAGGAGGGAGCAAAGGGATGGATCAGGCAGATGTATCAGTAAGATTCTGACAGGAGCTTAGAGCAGGCTGAGATAGTCCATGAATAACTCAGAGCATCATTACTATTACAGCAATATCTGGTCTGATTTTCAGAGATGCCAAGCACCTGCACCTCCTTTCTACTGACTTCAGTGGAGTTATGGGTGCTCAGCACTTCTGAAAGTCAGGGTTATAGCAATTAGCCCCAGAACAATCCCAGAGCTTAGCCTGCAACATCTCTAACCAAGCACACAGTACATTTTCAGGTGCACAAACAAAAAGAAAGGAACCCACCATGATCTCCTCGCTCCCCCAGTATCTAGAGATACCAGCAGGTACCACCTAATCATCAGCTTTCCTTGAATGGTCCCTTACAATATGAGCTAACTACTTATGCAAAACAATCTGTTCTACCTTGCATTTTGCTGTGACACTGGGAGCACCTTTCTCAGACCTGAAGAAGAGCTCTGTGTGGCTCGAAAGCTCGTCTCTCACCCCAACAGGAAGTTGATCCAATAAAAGATATTACCTCACACATCTTGTCTCTAACATCCTGTGACCAACACAGCTACAACTACACAGCATACAGCTTTCCAATTGTCATTCCTGCATGCTTTCTTCCCTATCCATTCCCCACTGACAGAGAAGGGAGAGTAAACCTGAGCTGCTTGGTATATTTGCATGATTTGGGTGGAAATGAAAGCCATCAGAACACTAGCAGGTGTGAAGAAATGGTGCCTAGCTGTCTGACACAGAAACCTTGACAGCAGGGAATATCAAAATAAAAGGGGAGAGGAGCGTAGCCAAAAAACAGGAACACATTTAAAAAACAAAGTCTCTGCAAGGTGATCTGAAAACCTACACCAAATAAATCTAAGGTTAGAGCCCATGTAACAAATCCTTTCATCAGGTTTGCATGATACAATTCTCAGAGAAGAGTCAAACATCTCAGTACATGGCTCTCTCCATGGATCAGCGTTCACCTTACACTCCTTTTCAGTACCCAAGACAGAGAAGCTAATGATCCAAACATCGGCCCAAATTCGGTGATGAATCCTGGTCACATGCCACCTGAGGCACATTGTGCATATACTAAGAAGAAGTGAGAAGCTGCTGTAGAAGTGACAACCTGTTGTGCTATGCAAGGAAAGAGTATCACACCCATATGCAGTAACTTTGGCCTTAGCCTGACAGGGAAAGTAAAAATGGGAAAGGGTGTGTCTTTGGCAATCAATATCCTGGGCCTATGAAACCAGGAAAACCCACACAGAAACTTCAAGTAACTAGTTCAAAGTAACTGGTTTTACAAGTATGGGGAAAGGAGACTTCCATGTGCCAACAAGGCAGCACAGACAAATACTCACAGTAAACAAAGGCAAGAAGGCAAAGGAAAGAGGGGGCTCTTTTGAAAGGATAGATAAATACAGCTGCCCATGTCCTGTAACAAAGTTTAGGAATGATTAATTGCATCTAACACATGCTGCTTATACATGCTTATGCCAAGAGAGGTAGCATTCAAAATCCAGCCCACACTGACCTGTTAAACCAACTAAGGAACCTTAATAGTTGGCATCAAGGAATCTAATAGCAACTGGCACCAAGCTACATCACCATGTAAACTGATGCACACTGCAGTCAAAGGAGATTTGCCAAAAAGAATGACGATTCCACCTAATCTGTATCATCTTGTCTCACAGGTGCACATTTCCTTTTTGCCAGCCCGATTTCTCTCGCAAATGCCCTTCTCTGATGTCTTACAAAAAACTGCAGCCCAATGTGCTCTGCAATTATAGAACATAGACACAAATACCCTTCACTGCAGACAGCATGAGGTAGTAGCAGTGGCCACTAGTAGCCAGGGTGGAGCCTCTGAAGCCATGGCTGCTTTGTGTGGAGTTGATGCTGTTGTATTTTGCAGGGCATTAAAGCCTACAAGAAAATGCAAGATCAGCCTCTTACCAGAAGCTACGTGCTCATTAGCAGCACTACATCTTCTCTGGGTAAAGTCTGCCTCTCAGCTGAAGAGAATCTGAGATCAGTCCATCTGCAGGTAAACAATACCCCAGATTCCAGTCCATCTTGACTGGGAACAAGTTGAAACATAACATGTGACAGACAAACCACCTTGCAGCCAGGCTCATAATGGGCCACTTAAAGCTAGCTCCTTTAGCGTCCCTGGCTCTATGCTCAGACAAATATTATGAGATGCCCTCCTCCGCTGCGTTCAATTAGACTCAGCCACAAGCCTATTACTCTTCATTGTTCACACAGTATGGCAGGGCGAGTCCAAGCTGTGAGAGGATCCTGTTTCCACTCAATACAGACACTCAGACAGCTATTAGCATCAAACACAGACTTTTAGATGCCAAAAATTCACAACAGGCACATATGCCACATGGTTCAAAACAGGCTGATACTTAAGCGAAGAAGCCAGAATGTTCATATGCAACTTACATGCGTGTTTACTCAGAGCACACAGGATGGGGTGTAGAACAGGGGAGAGAGAGTACTCTTCCCAAACAGCCTTTGTCCAGGTTAAGTCGCCCTTCCAACTTCTCCCCTTGACAACAGTTCAAAGCTTGGCAAATAATTCAAAGATGCTCTAGGGCATAACAAGACCATTTAGAGTTTTCAAGGCTTCATGTCTCCTGCTTGTTGTTCTCTCCCCTCTCTTCCCCTTCCCCAAAAGGGATCCTCCCATGTGAGATTTCTATCTATGCATCTAACAGTAAGGCATTGTTCCTGTTAAAAAGGATAAGCAACAGCAAGCCCTTCTTCTCCCCAGCCAAGCTTTGTTTACACCACAAGGATTTACTACTCTTATTGCAGCAACTGCCAACAAGGCCTCATCTGTACTAGACTTTCTCTACACTACGGAAAGTTTCCCAGTATTCCTAGGACCAATACAGCTCTGCCAGTGGTAGCAATAGTGGGAATGCTACAGTAGACTCTCTCTCAGCAAGGTTAGATGACAACAGCCAGTCTACACTAGCAATTCTGCCATTGTTCACAATTGTGGTAGAAGTGCTGGGATGTTTAGGAAGAAAGGCTAACGTAAACATGCCCCACCTATGCCACTGCATGAACAGGAACAACGGTGTAAGAGTTAGGGTAGATATGCCTGAGACCAGGTTTTCATGATCGCCACTGTAATAAAGGTGCTGATTTCTTCTAGAAGTTCCAGCATCTAATGACAGTTCTATGCATCTCAAAATTCCAGAGAATCAGATGGTGTGTGTAGCCCCCTTTAAAAAAGAGTTTAAACCTGGTTGAATGACTCCTGAGATAGACTCTAGTGGGTGGTTTATTGGGAGGGGAAATTCAAAGAGAAGATAGACCATTGTAGGTAATATTCTCCTAGAGAGAGAGCATGCCCAGAAGAAAAGAGAACCAAACTGCAAGTTAGGAGGTGTAAATTCTATTCCCAATTCTGCCATTGACTTGATGTGACCTTGGGCAAGTCACTTCACCTTTCTGTCTGTCAGGCCTTGGCTACACTCGGGATGGCAGCGCTGTGAAGCGCGAGTGTAGTCGCGCCGCCAGCGCTGCGAAAGCGTATGTACTCCACCTCTTCGAGCGGAGTAGCTTGCAGCGCTGCGAGTGAGCGTGCAGCGCTGCAGGCTCTGATCACACTGGCGCTTTACAGCACTGCACTCGCTGCGCTCGGGGGGGGGGCGTTTTCACACCCTTGAGCGCAGCAAGTTGCAGCGCTGTACAGCGCCAGTGTAGTCAAGGCCTTAGTTTCTCTACAACACTTACCCACTTAATTCACATGCTGTTGTGAGCATCCATTCTGTCTTTACGGAGCTTTGGACTACTGGTATATGAATGCCAAGTCAGCACACCAAATGTCATGGAAAGCTACTCTTTATCTCTAAAAGAATCTCTTAACATTAGAGGGCAAGAGAGCTGCACTCAGCTACTAATGTTTAAGGTTACTGTGTTTAAGGGAGCGCAACTCTCCAGGCACAGATAATAAAATCTGCTAGAGGTGGTCAAGTGCGAAATGGTAACTGAGTTTAAGCATACCATTTCCCACTTTTTAGCATGGAAAAAGAATCAATATAATTTGATGATACAAGCCCTTGCTGTATTCTAAAACTCAAATTGTCATCACTGGCACTGTTACCGTCTAAGTTCAGGGTGGACTCATTTAAATCAAAGCAATTTAAATAACAAATTTTAATAATGAATTAAATCAGTAAGCAGGAAACCTTGATCATTGATTTTAATTGTGTTTTGCATTTGTACTTCTTGTCCTAAAGAATAGTTATCAATTAATGAGAATCAACCATAAAAACATGATGGAATTGCAACTAAATATAGCCTTTACACTAAATGTGGGGCTTCTTATTGCAAACCAGGAAGATATATTGTATGTCTACCCATTTATTTAAGCAATCATATAGCTTAATTTACATTTATTCAGATTCTTAATTTTTACATTTTATGATGTTAGAAAATGGTGAATAATGCATTTTTTATTTACTAGATGATTAATTTTTTTTACCTGTGCCTTGTGTCAAGCTCTATTTGGATGGGAATTCAAATCCAATTAAAAATGCCAGAAACCCCACAGCATTTCAAAGTTGGTTAATTAAGTAAATAAATCTACTTTAAATGTGCTGAATACATAAAAGTTTATCAAAACATGTTTTGCATTTAAAGCTGATTTATTAAACAACGGAAGCATTACCTGTAGTTAGTGAAATGAACTGATGGTGACGAGAAACAATGTCCTTCAAGATTTTAGAACTAGTAGATCATAGATTAGAATAAATTTAGGCCTTAACATACATTGTCATAGTTTCAAATAGATTTATTTTTGAAAATAAATCTATTTAATTTACATAAAAAAATCCAATTTAAATAACAAAATATTTTTTTTTTAAAAAAACCATCTATTTTTATCCTCTCTGCTATAATTTATCCAAGCTGCTACAGCAACAACTGGTTGCCAAGTGAGATACTGCCCACTCTTCTGCAGTATTACAAAGCAGCAGAGAGGTCTGAATAAAGGAACAGTTGCAGAATGTAAAGAGCTTGGAGATCTCAGAGATGCCACTCTAGCCTACAAGTCTTTGACACAAGGCAGGGATTTTCCAGACCACCTTCCAAGAATGAGATATTTAATCCAGTAGTGGTTAGTGAATGTCTACACTACCTGCCGGATTGGCGGGCAGCAATCGATCCAACAGGGGCCGATTTATCGTGTCTTCGACCCCCAAGCGCTCTCCCATCGACTCCTGTACTCCACCCCGCAAGAGGCACAGGCGGAGTCAACGGGGGAGCGGCAGCAGATGACTCACCACAGTGAAGACATTGTGGTGAGTAGGTCTAAGTACATCGACTTCAGCTACATTATTCACGTAGCTGAAGTTGCGTAACTTAGATCGATTCCCCACCCCCCCCAGTGTAGACCAGGCCTAAGTCAAAGGAGGGACAGTTTAGGCTGAATATCAGGAAAACTTTACTGGAAGTGAAATCTATTAGACTGCAAGGAAAACTCAAGTGGTGGAGACCCATCACTTGGGAGGTTTTTTGTTTGTTTTTTTAACAACTGGACAACACGCTAAGAAGTGTCTTGTAAAGAACAATTCTGCACTAGCAAGGAGAAGGACTGAAGGATTCGACAGGTTCTCCCATCCAAGTCTACTTTAACTTCTATGATTCTGCAGAAGTTAAACAGTCAAAAGTATAACCTACCAATCAGTCATTAAATGCAACAGCAGGCAGTGCTCTATCCTCTATCCTCCCACCACACACACACACACACCACTAGGTTTGAAGCTTCCAAGATGGGTTCCCCAGACAATCTTGAAATGTAAAGGAAAAATGTTCAAGTCAATCATGCAAGTTCATACACTACCACAGCACAGTGCTAAAAATTACTAAAAACCGCCAAATCCTTCTGAGTCCAGAAATTCTGTCCAAACTTCTTGTATTAAGGTTTCTTTGTACCCTCTATGTTATGGTAACACTGGAATACATGAGGTTTCAAAATGCTCTAGCACAGAAAAGCATTTTCATTCGAAAAGTATGTTATGAAGAGAAATTTATTGGACGTGATGCAGAGCTCTTGGTACACTCTCCCAATAAAATGGGTGACTCGAGGAAAGGAAGGAAGGTATAGTATCTTGAGAGTCATGTTGCAATAATGTTTTTAGGCCAGAAATATGGTGGGTCTATTGAGAAGGACATCACAAAGGCTCCTTACTACCACAGCAGCACCAAAAGGAAAGATGTAGAAGAAAATTCTAACTACTTGCTGATGACTTAAATCCTCATACATATATATACACACACACACCCTACCGTGCAATCCATACAGGGTATCATCAAACAATTACATCCCATACTCAATGGGGACAAAACCCTGAAAGAAATCTTTCCTGATCCCACTCATCTGCCTTCAAACACCTCCCAAACCTCTCCAAGCTCATCATCAGAAGCAAGCTCCCCACGGACCAAGACACACAAACTAAAAGCAACACCAGATCCTGCCAGAACAAATGCAAAACCTCTAGACATATCTCCAATGCTACAATGGTCAGCACCCCCCACACCACATTTTTCATGATCCATGGGTCCTACACATGCCTATCACAACATATGGCATACCTCATCCAATTCACTAAATGCTCTAACAACAACATGGATGAAACCAAACAATCATCATGCTCTCAAATGAACTCAAAGAAAATTAATAAAAGACAAAAACACCAAATCACTTTTCACAAAGCGATCACTCTATATCTGACCTCACAGTCCTCATCCTTAAAGAAAACCCGCACAACACTTTCAAAAGATGAACCCAGGAGCTTACATTCATAGCTTTGGCTAGATACTAAAAATCATGGACAGACCAGACACTGGATTTATGGTTTATTACCAAAATCTGTAACCCATTTCGTGCCCCCCCCCCTTTTCTCTTCCCCATTTTCCCCCTATGGCTGGAAAGATGTTAACAGGCCATTTCACTTTGAATGGTCTCTTGAAATGTGTGTTAACTACTTATGCCAAACAATCTGTTCCATCTTGCATTTATCTGTGACACCCACAGAGAAGATTTCTCAGACTCGAATAAGAGCTCTGTAAGCTCCAAAGCTTGTCTCTCAACAAGAGAAGTTGGGCCAATAAAAGTTACTGCCTCACCCATCTTGTCTCTCTAATCTCCTTGGACCAACATGGCTACAACACTGCATATAACATGGCTGAAGGAATCTTGTAAATATTCTGAAGATCAAGTACATCATTCTATCTAGGTATGTCTAAAAAGCCTATCACCATAATATCTGGGCAATCTGCAAAGATTGAGAAAAAAAATCACTGTATATATATGGACCATCTTTGCTCCTTCTTTGGCAAGATTGTGTTTCTAGGAATCATGCCGTGTAAGATGTAGGAAGGTGGGAGACATCACCTGTAGTCTTTTGTAGGGAGAGGGAAAAGCTGATCTATAAAGGGGTCAACCTTACATTGGAAAGTAAAAGGTGAGATGTGCATATCCTGATCTCCAGAAGCAAGAAGTTCAACAGCCCAGGGCATTTCACCAAACATCCTGCCTCTGGCACCTAGCCTCATCCTGGGCTCCATCAGTCATAGCATTCCTATTGGCTGAAGTGTTCTCAGTTGGCTACACAGAGAGTAAGGTTATCAGTGGCTGGGTCACAATTCAAGGGGTTTTAGTTATTGGTATTTCACTCATTCTCCCCTCGCCACACATGCTACCTTTCATATGAGCATAAAGCTTTTTGTACTGTTATCTACTTCAGAAATCTAATCTAAGAAATTTACTTTAAGGGCTCTACTCTAGTAACACTAGTACACACACACACACACACACACACACAGCTTCAGAGAATCTCTAACTGCTTTACAAACATTATGGCCATGTCTACACTATGATGCTACAGCCACGTATCTATGGCACTGTAGTTAGGCCGCTGTAACCTCATAATATAGACGCAGACTACAGCAACAGAAGGGTTTTTCACGTCATTGTAGGAAAGATAGCAAGGTTGATGGGAGCTTTCTTCCCTTTACCTAACTGTGGGTATGTCTACACTGCCCACGTTACAGTGCGGCCGTGACAGCGCTGTGACAGGGGCAGTGTAGTCACGCTTTATCACCGGGGGAGAGCTCTCCCGTCGATAAAAAATAACCACCCCGAATGAGGGATGGTAGTTTTATCACCAGGAGTGTGGCTCCCGGCGATAAAGCACTGTCTATACTGGCGCTTTTCAGCACTAAAACTTTTGTCGCTCAGGGGTGTGTGTTTTCACACCCCTGAACGACTAAAGTTTTAGTCCTGAAAGTGGCAGTGTAGACACAGCCTGTGTCTACACAAGGGGCTAGGTCAGCATAGCTATGGCGCTCCGGGTGTGGATTTTTCACACCGCTGAGCGCTGTATCAGTGTCGACTACCTAAGTTTTAAATACAGACCAGGCCTAAGCCACATCAAACAGAAGTGAAGTATTATTAACCCAATTACAGATAGGGAACTGGAAGCAGAGTGGTTACAGGACTTGTTCAATCTCACACAGGAAGTCAGTAGCACAGTATGAAACAGCACTCAGGAATATAGATTCCCATTGTGCTACCTAATGGCTGTGGCAGGGCACCTGCCCTATACCATGTGAAATGCATTCCAAAAGCTGTCACAAATCTTACTGCAAGTTTGGGGGGAAAATTAAATTGAACACACTCCGTACTTAGTCATTAACACACAAATACACTAACCGAGCATGCCAAAGGATAAAGAACAGGTAGTTATTTACCATTTCTATTTAGTCTAAGCTTAGAGCCTAGGTAACAAGGATGAAAACCTACAAAGCAAAATTACTAGCAACAATGACACTTTAGAATGTCAGAGGGCAAGCAGCTTGTTCAATTTAATGTATTACACTATTACCTGTGCCTAAGGACACAATGCTATATGCTCCCCCAATCTACTGCCAGGTAGCCCCTGGAAGGAAAAACTAAGTGGGCAGATGACTGTACTTGACCTACTCCCACACACAAAACCAATATTTATATTTATGCCTCAGGGAAATACAAACCCTGAATCACTCTGTAATCAATCAACAATTAAACTAGGGAAGCTACAGCAAAACGCTGAGGTTTCTCATAGGTGCAAGGGAGAAACTCCATTGGGAGAGAAGCTTACAGTCATTGCTTACATGTCTATTGACAGGTTTCAGAGTAGCAGCCGTGTTAGTCTGTGTCCGCAAAAAGAACAGGAGTACTTGTGGCACCTTAGAGACTAACAAATTTATTAGAGCATAAGCTTTTGTGGGCTACAACCCACTTCTTCGGATGCATATAGAGTGAAACATATATTGAGGAGATGTATATACACACACATACAGAGAGCATGAACAGAGTTGGTAAGACAACTCCCACCTGTTCATGCTCTCTGTATGTGTGTATATATATCTCCTCAATATATGTTTCACTCTATATGCATCCGAAGAAGCGGGTTGTAGCCCACGAAAGCTTATGCTCTAATAAATTTGTTAGTCTCTAAGGTGCCACAAGTACTCCTGTTCTTTTTACATGTCTATTGAAGAATAAATGCAGTAAATTAAGCCTGTTGGGAGCAAAAATCTAAAGCTTGAAATCTTAACAGAAGTTGGAGGAAGCTGATGTCCAATACTCTGAAATGCATCCAGCCTCAAGCATTATCCAGAGGGAGCTTCAGACATAGGCTGGATAGGCAACCACCTACAGTATCAATTCTGAGAGCATTTCTACCACAAGCAGCCACATGGCCAGAAGTTACCAGTGCTTTCAAACTATCCCAAGAACACAGGCTGTGGCAATGCAGGGCCAGCCAGAAGACTCTGTCCTTCAGGACTCCACCTCCAGGAGCACCAGGCTGCAGGAAGAAGCTAGCAACCTAGAGGCATGTCTACACTGCAATTAAAAACTCACAGCTGGCCTATGCCAGCTGACTTGGGTTAAGGGGCTGTTAATTGCAGTGTAGACATTTGGGCTGGAGCCGGAGCCCAGGCTCTAGCACTCCGTGTGGTGGGAAAGTGCCAGAGGACTGGCTGAATGTCTACACGGCAATTAAGTATCAGGGGGTAGCCGTGTTAGTCTGTATCTACAAAAACAACAAGGAGTCTGGTGGCACCTTAAAGACTAACAGATTTATTTGGGCATAAGCTTTCGTGGGTAAAAACCTCACTTCTTCAGATGCATAGAGTCAATACTCGGCAATTAAACAGCCCTTTAGCCCAAACCCAAGTCAGCTGGCATGGGCCAGCCGTGGATGTCTAATTGCAGTGTAGACATACCCTACAGGAGATAAGCTCCTCACTCCAACATGGGAGTGAGACAAGAGAAGAGACAGGGGATGGACGCAGGGATGTCATGTGACAGACCTCTTGTCTTTGGGAAAGGGACACCAAAAATAATTATTTGCCTAGTTCATTAACACATCACTAGCTGGACTATTACACCATTGGCTGGAATATATGCCTGCCAAAAGGCCACTGATGAGTAAGATACACGGCGACGGCAGAATGTACTCAGACATCAAAATATTCAGGTTTTCACTCAAACAAATCTGCTTGTGGATTGAAGTTCTACCCTGATCTGGCAGCTATGCCTTCCCTCAGACATGATATACTTACAATTTATCTTAGTCTTGACAATAAATGAGCCTATTTGATTTGGGTCTTGCCTGCCTTTGAAGCCATTTCGTTCCCTAAACACCATTCTCTGTGGCTGTGTCAACCCAGATTTGCACTATGGGGGAGGGGAGGGAGGTAGGGTATTCTATGGGGTAAAGTCCCAGGGCTCTGGAATCTGCTTCTGTTGTTGGTTGGTCAGAGGACACATTCGTTCACCTGTAAGGCATGCTACAAGACCTTTTGTTGTGCAGATGATGCAAGTGAGCCCAGCCCTTTTTGGGAGCGTGGGTTATTGTGGCAATTCGTTTCTGTCAGGTATTCTGAAGTAGTGTAAACGGGTACAGAGATCAGTGCCAGGAGCACAGATTTATAAGTCAAACACATCCACGCAGTTTAGATAGAGAACCAATTGCAGCCCACCTCCAGAGGGGATTTCCGCCCCAAAGGACCAGCAAGCGCCTACCTGCTGGGGCAACTTCCCATCACCTCTCACCCGGCCTCCCTCAGAGGAGCGGCAGGCCCCGGGGAGAGTTCCCCGGCCCCATCGCAGGGGAGCCAGGGTTTCTCCCCACAGTTGCACGAAGCTCAGCGCGCCCCTGGCTGACCCCAGGGGCGGCCTCAAGCCCGCCCCCGGCCCAGGGTCCACTCCGCGGGGCCAGCCCCATTCGCCACGATCCCGCCCGCAGCCCGGCGGAGCCCGAAGCCCCGTGCTCACAGGCCCAGGGCGGGGCCGCGGGCTGGCAGGCAGGTGAGGGCCCCGCAGGACCGTGGCGGCCCAGCACCGTGACCCCCCCGGCCTCCCACCCACTGACCGGGGGGGGGGGTCGGTCCTTCGTGCCGCCCCCCCGGCTCGGCCCCATATTCACCTGAGGGGCGCTGGCTGGACCGGCCGGGCCCGGAGGAGGCCGCAGGCTGTAGTGTCCCCTGCAACCGGCTCTTGGGCCACGGGCTCCTCCGCTAGCGCCGCCGCCTCTCCTTCCCGGATACCTCCGGGAGGGGGCGGGGCTCACCGGATATTCAAATAAAGGGGCGTGGGCACGCCGCTCCTTGAGCCCCGTCCGCCCCATGTGCTCATGAATAATTCACACGGCCACCTCCCTCTCCGAGCCAATCAGGAGGCAGCAAGCCCGGCTCATGAATACCGCCTCAGGGCAGCCGCCCTGTTCAAATGGAGTTGACTGTTAATACATCAGTGAATATTAACAAGCTAATTGATATTGATACAGGGGTGAATGCTAATAAGCTCATAAATACTAATGAGACGTGGCCCCGCCCACCCCGCTGTACTTTGGCTTACCTGCCCGCCGCAGCACGCCGCCAGCCTCGCCCCGTTTCCATCCGCGCCCACGGAAGCAAATAGCCACTAGGCTACACCCCGTCCAGCACGAGCACGGACAGGGAAAAGCCCAGCACCCAGGGCCGGACCCTGGTCCCTGAGCCCGAGGGTGACCACATAGCTAGTGTGAAAAATCAGGACAGGGTGGGGAGTAATAGGCATCTATATAAGGCAGAACCCCAAATATCAGGACTGTCCCTATAGAATTGGGACATCTGTCACCTTAACGGGCTCCCTCCAGTCTCACACCAGTATAACTGCCCTAGTGTAACTCCTAATTCACACAGGTTTGAGATCAGAGCCAGGCCCTAAAGCAGGGGGTTACATGGCACAGGACAACTCAGCCCTAACTGCATGGTGCTACACACGTCTGCTAGGGTAAGGAAAGGTGCCAGGCAGAGTGTGGTCAACTTGGCATCTAACTAGTCTCCAAAAAGGAGGTAAAGGTAATTTCTGGTAATACACCAGCCCCTTCGCTCCCACCAGCCTTACTGCTTTCCCAGGCACATCTTTCTATTTAAAAAAAAAAAAATCTTTTACCCTCATCTTACCCGCACCAACCACAAGGGAAATTAACTATACCGAGTAGATTGTGAGAAGGGGATGTACGCAAAAGGGGCTATCAAATGCAGCCAGCAAACTGCAACATCTCTTTGTAACAGTGATCTCAGGTGTTACTTTTGGATGGAGCACATCAGACAAAAGGGATTTTTAACAATGTCCCTTCCCATCCACAAGGACAGTCAATTTATGGGGCACACGGTTGCACATCCCCACTTCACAATAAGGCATATGTTTAGGCTGACCAGATAGCAAGTGTGAAAAATCTGGACAGGGAGTGGAGGGGTAATAGGTGCCTATGTGAGAAAAAGACCCCAAAATTGGGACTGTCCCTATAAAATCGGGACATCTGGTCACCCTACATATGTTCAAATCTATCCCTGCATAAAAGATTCTTGCATTGTCCATAGGTGGACAAAGCTGATTGGCTGATGATTAAGTAATGATTTATAATTATGCCTGTGATGAGTCAGAGACTTGGAGGTAGCTAGGCCACAGAGGAGACCTGAAGGAGGCAAAAGAAATAAAAGGGATTGAGAAATTTAGTTTCCACAGAATGATGGAGCTGAATGCACCTTTCCTCTATGGGATTCTGTCCTTTTCATCTTGTTTTTTTACAGACAGCTCCAGTAGTATGAGGACTGATGTGTTAGCATGAAGAGTGAAGCTAGACACAGGAAATGACCCTGCCTATCATTCACTTTTTTTTTGTTTTGTTTTTGTAAACCTTTAGAGAAAGTTGGACACACTCTAGTCAGCACCCTTGGAAAGATCACATGGCTAGAAGCACCAGGATTGCTAGAAACATCAAGGTATGTGGCTTCATCACAATTTTGCTGAAGAGAACCCATGTCCTAATGTGAGGGGACATTAACTGGTCCAAAATACATGCTATCATGCCACAATGCTGCAGAATGGCAGTCCAATGCCCAATGCCCTTTTTAGGTTGCTATGGTATGATGCTGCAACAGGCATTGACCCTATGGGACAAATTCCACAAAGTGGCCACTTTCCAGCTGTATTTCAAAAGAGATTATAATTAATATGCCCCTTTCTAGCCCCCTGCTGCAATGTCAGATTGTTCAGTGGCAGGGGCAGGAAGAGAGTCTGGATATCCATCTGCTTTGTGCTCCAATTCTCATACAGGCATCCAAAGCAGCTGAGCAATACAGCTAGTTTCTCAATCCTCCCCAAAGTGGTTATTAGATTGTAATTGTTTTGTGCTGAGTCAGAGAGTCTTGGCTACCCCAGCGAAACTCATCCCATAGCTCTTGTGGAGTCCATCAAATTTTGCCTTGGAAAGGAAAAGTAAGAAAGTGCAACTTTGAAGTCAATGGGAGTTGGGTCTGCTTAACTCCAGGGATAAATTTGGAGCTGTTTTTTGCTCTATCTGAGAACAGGCAGATCACAGAAGCTCTCCCGACACTGCCTGAAACATGCAAGAATGCTGAATGAGCAGAATAGAGCTGCCACCGACCTTGTCCAGCCCTTCACATCCCCCAAGCAGGCAGAGGCACCCTTATTTCCTTCTAGTGGCTAGGAAGGTGCATGGGGGGTACAGGAGAGAAAGAGGGTAAATATTAGTTCAGAACCCCAGCTGGAGCAAATCAGCATCTTCTCTACTGAAGTCAGTGCAGCTATGTCCACTTACACCAGCTGATGATTTGGGCCAACTTGTCAAACTAATCACAGAGATACACAAAGCAATCAGGGCAAGAGCCTCTGCCATCGCACTGTGGCACGTTTGGCACTACACAAGGAAGAGGTGCCACGCTTACAGCAGCACAGCATTAGGATTCCATGCCCCAAGGACCGTGCATGGCCTCACAGGGACTCTGGCTCTGTATGACTGCATTCAGTGACAGCGCAGTTCCACAGGCTGCCCTCTCCCAGGACAAGGCACTACTGATCCATTTTCTCAGAAACACTAATAAATAAATACCCACACTCAGGGGCTTGCATTGTTGGGAAAGGCTTTTTTATTGCTTTAGCCTTCAACCCCCAAAAAACCCCACCCAAACATTCTGTATCAAATAAAATGCATCTAAAACATTTGCTGTAACACTTCTTAAGAAAGCTGCACCCTGAGCACAATAGTGTTAGGAGTCCCTTTTAGCCACAGACCAAGACTTTCTGGCACTAGTCACATTGGCATTTTTGCACAGAAGTTAAAGAAAGTTTGGTATCAGGAGATTCAGGGGGAGGGTTCCCATGCTGACGACAGTTGGAAGGCAATTGGGTGATACTGTCAATGGTATAGGACAGTGATCCCCAACCTGGCGCACTAGACCCACAGAACTACCAGGCTCAGCTCATGGGGAATTTGCAGGTTTAATCAGAGCTCCTCTCACTTGCAAGAGAGAGTAAGAAACATGTACCTGCATCCAGGAGAAAGGGCGTCAAATGGAAACAGGGGGTCACATTATTGCGATGGTGAGATGTCTTGACGCTGTGTGCTGTAGTTTTAATAGGGGATGACGCCATGTTGCAATGACACATCTCAACACAAACACCATAATACAATGTTAGCATGTTCCTCTGCAGTGACTTCATGGCTCTCTGTGACTCCACTGGCTTACAAAGCAGCTCTATAAGGTTGAGGATCACTGGCAAGGAGCATTCGCCCAGGACTACGATCTCCTGCTGGCATACAAATACCAAGGCAAAGCCAGCATCATCATTTCTGTAGCAGAGTTCTGTTGCCTTGCCTTTATTTCTATCACACCAATTTCCTTGCTAAGGATTTTATTAGATGGGTGCTGGTGCAGTAGAGTAACAGAGGCTTGCTATACCATTGCCTGACCTGGTTAGCTTATGAGTCTGATTGATCGACAGCAGTGGTTCTTAAACCATTCATATGTTGTATTCAGACTGGCCTAGCCCAGTGGTTCTCAGAATACCATGTGTGAATCTCCAGTGAAGTTTGTTCTAAAGGCCCACAAGGACTGAGAAAATGTCATGGGGAAGTGGTCCATAGGACGATAAGAGCTGGAGAACCAGTGGCTTAAAGAACAAAGCAGTGCGCGCTCCAGCTAGGAGGTGCCCAGCTAAAGCATAGAACATCATGCTTGTTTGTTTGAAGTGTATCTTGCTTTTACGAATGAGCTAGTTCCTAGCTGGCTGAGGCCTGGAGCAGTGGATAAGATGGTTATCCCTCCTGCATGCAGACTGGTTATCAGAGATTCTATTTGATATAATAGTCCATGAATCAGGAAATTAAGTCTTGAGTAAAGTCCCTCACCCTTTGCCCCAAAGCCATTTCTCCAAGGGATGGTAACTTCAGTTATAAATATCAACAGGCAGCTTGAACTCCTTGAAAGAGTAAAAAGCAATGTCTCCATTGTCCACCAGTGCAAAGACCACTGGGACATCCTCACTCTGATAGGCAAGCTGCTTCACTGCCCGCAGGGATGGGATCTGCTCGTCAAATCTGCAAAAGGAAGAAAGCCGGTCTTTCTCAAACCATAGGAATATTTACAAGGCCAGCCACCCTGGTGAGCGTTGCTTATCAGAGACACCCCCAGAGCAGCGAAAATACACTCCAAGGCTCGGAAAAGGGCTTCCCTCATATTTAATATGAACATAAGAACAGCCATACTGGGTCAGATCAATGGTTCATCTAGCCCAGTATCCTGTTTTCAAACAGTGGCAATGCCAGATGCTTCAGAGGGAGTGAACAGAACAGGGCAATTTATCAAGTGATCCATTCCTTGTTGTCGTTCCAGCTACTGATAGTCAGAAGTTTAGGGAAGCACATAATGTGGGGTTGCGTCCATGACCATCTTGGCTATTAGCCATTAATGGACCTATCCTCCATGAATTTATTTAATTCCTTTTTGAACCCAGTTATCCTTTGGCCATCCGTTGGCACTGAGTTCCACAGGTTGACTATGCGTTACCTGAAGAAGTACTTATATTGTTTTAAACCTGCTGCCTATTAATTTCATTGCGTGACCCCTAGTTCTTGTTACGTGAAGGGGAAATAACACTTCCTTATTCACTTTCTCAACACCATTCATGATTTTATAGACCTCCATCATATCCCCCCCTCCCTTAGTTGTCGCTTTTCTAACCTGGATAGTCCCAGATTTTTTAATCTCTCCTCAGATGGAAGTTGTTCTATACACCTAATCATTTTTGTTACCCTTCTCTGTACTTTTTCCCATTCTACTATATCTTTTTGGAGATGGAACAACTAGAACTGCATGCAGTATTCAAGGTGTGGGAGTACGATGGATTTATATTGTGGCATTACGATATTTTCTGTCTTATTATCTATCCCTTTCCTAATGGTTCTTAACATTCTGTTAGCTTTTTTGACTGCTGCTGCACACTGAGCAGATGTTTTCAGAGAACTATTCATGATGACTCTAAGATCTTTTTCTTGAGCAGCAACAGCTAATTTAGACCCCACCATTTAGTACGTATAGTTAGGATTATGTTTGGAAATGTGGAATACTCTGCGTTTATCAATATTGAATTATCTGCCATTTTGTTGCCCGGTCAACCTTTACAATCTTGAATAATTGTATCATCTGCAAACTTTGCCACCTCACTGTTTACCTCTTTTTCCAGATCATTTATGACTGTGTTGAACAGCGCCTTGGGGACCCTGCTATTTACCTCTCTCCACTGTGAAAAACTGATCATTTATTCTACTAGGGCTGTCAATTAATCACAGTTAACTCACGCGATTAACTCAAAAAAATTAATCACGATTAATCACAGTTTTAATTGCACTGTTAAACAATAGAATACGAATTGAAATTTATTAAATATTTTTGATGTTTTTCTACATTTTCATATGTATTGTATTCTGTGTTGTAATTGAAATCAAACGGTATATTATTTTTGATTATCATTTTTACAGTGCAAATATTTGTAAACAAAAGAAATAGTATTTTTCAATTCACCTCAAACAAGTACTAGTGCAATCTCTTTGTCGTGAAAGTGCAACTTACAAATGTATATATTTTTTGTTACGTAACTGCACTCAAAAACAAATCAATATAAAACGTCAGAGCCTACAAGTCCACTCAGTCCTACTTCTTGTTCAGTCAATCGCTAAGATAAACAAGTTTGTTTACATTTACGGGCGATAATGCTGCCCTCTTCTTATTTACAATGTCACCAGAAAGTGAGAACAGGCATTTGCATGGCACTTTTGTAGCCAGCATTGCAAGGTATTTACATGCCAGATATGCTAAACATTCGTATGCCTCTTCATACTTTGGCCATCATTCTAGAGGACATGCTTCCATGCTGATGATGCTCATTAAAAAAAATAATGCGTTATTTAAATTTGTGACTGAACTCCTTGGGGGAGAATTGCATGTCCCCTGTTCTGTTTTACCCGCATTTTGCCATATATTTCATGTTATAGCAGTCTCGGATGATGACCCAGCACATATTGTTCATTTTAAGAACACTTTCACTGTAGATTTCACAAAATGCAAAGAAGGTACCAATGTGAGATTTCTAAAGATAGCTACAGCACTTGACCCAAGGTTTAAGAATCTGAAGTGCCTTCCAAAATCTGAGAGGGACGAGGTGTAGGGCATGCTTTCAGAAGTCTTAAGAGAGCAACACAGAAACTACAGAACCCGAACCACCAAAAAAGAAAATCAGCCTTGTGCTGGTGGCATCTGACTCAGATAATGAAAATGAACATGTGTCGGTCCACACTACTTTGGATTCTTATTGAGTAGAACCCGTCATCAGCATGGACGCGTGTCCTCTGGAATGGTGGTTGAAGCATGAAGGGACATATGAATCTTTAATGAATCTGGCACATAAATATCTTGCGATTCCGGCTACACCAGTGCCATGAGAACACCTGTTCTCATTGTCAGGTGACATTGTAAACAAGAACCGTGTAGTATTATCTCCTGCAAAATGTAAACAAACTTGTTTATCTGAGCGATTGCCTTAACAAGAAGTAGGACTGAGTGGACTTGCAGGCTCTAAAATTTTACATTGTTTTATTTTTGAACGCAGGGGTGGTTTTTTTTGTTTTTGTTTTTTAACATAATTCTACATTTGTAAGTTCAACTTTCATGATAAAGAGATTGTACTTGTATTAGGTGAATTGAAAAATACTATTTTTTGTTGTTTTTTTACAGTGCAAATACTTGTAACCAAAAATAAATATAAAGTGAGCACTGTACACTTTGTATTCTGTGTTGTAATTGAAATCAGTATATTTGAAAATGTAGAAAACATCCAAAAATATTTAAATAAAATGGTATGCGATTAATCGCACAATTAATTTTTTTAATCGCTTGACAGCCCTAATTCCTACCCTTTGATTCCTCTCTTTTAACCACTTGCTGATGCATGACAGGACCTTCCCTCTTATCCTAGAACTGCCTACTTTGCTTAAGAGCCTTTGGTGAGGGATCTTGTCAAAGGCTTTCTGAAAGCCCAAGTACATTATACCCACTGGATCATCCTTGTCCACGTTTGTTGACCCCTTCAAAGAATACAATACGGGGAGACATGATTTCCCTTCACAAAAGCCATGTTAACTCTTCTCCAACATGTCGTGTTCATCTATGTGTCTAATAATTCTGTTCTTTATTACAGTTTCAACCAATCTGCATGGTATGATCCCGCAATAAGTTTTAGGCAGGTGCAGCCCTATACCCATATGGAGCCCTTGGAGATTTGCACAGGCTGAGGGATCTGCTGCACAGGGCTCATTGCAGGACCAGAGCCAAAGGGTTAATATTCTGGTCCTTCTATTCCAGCTGCTACTTGCTTTGGGAGGGCAGTTACCAACAGCCTCTGTGAACCAGGACATGGTACCTCAGTTAAATAACTATATACTATTTCTTGTTTCTACTTAAATAGTGAGCTCTTTGGGGCACAGACTGTCTTTTTGTTCTATGTTTGTACAGTGCTTGGCACAATGAGGTCTTGGGCCATGTCCGGGACTCTTTAAGTGCTATCGTAATAAAAATACTAAATAATAATACCAGCACCATTTAGCTGCAATATGATGACAACCCAAAGTAGGATCAGGGTCGGAGGCTGGAGTGGAGGGGGACCAGGCAACAGATTCCAACAAGGTGGGTGAGAAAATAGTGGGAAAACCTTGGCAGGGCCATTTTAAATGAAGACTGCCGGATAATCCAGCAAATACACAAGATCCTGCAGTTAATAACTTTGTACTAGGGTTTAAATTTCCAAAGCAGCAATACAGGGCACTTCAAATAATTGCACACAGAAGCACTCATTAATTACAGCCAGGGTACATGGCTAGTACCTCCGCACACACATCCTGGCATACGGCTTCCCAGGGTTGTTCTTCTTGAAGTTGGCAACTGCATCTGCTTGATACACACTGAAGTCTATCTTCATGCCCTCTGTATCCTCCTGCAGCCTGTAGGATGAGATACACATACATGCTTGGAATGACACATTACGGGACTCTGACACCTCCCAGGCTGCAGATGCATCAGAGCAAGGAGCGAGACAAAGTCTTTAAGTTGGCCTACCTAAAACCCTAGGTCCTTTGCTTCCGAGGGACCATTTAGAATCTTCCTTCTTAGGCAAAACGGCCAGTCCTGAAGTTATTCTGGAAGGGTCTGATCCAAAATCTATTTAAGTTAATGCAGAGACTCCCACTGATGTCAGTGGGCTTTGCATAAGGCCCTAAGTGCTTCATCCTGAAAGATGATGAGCCCCCTTGGGATCAAGCCCCCATTACAGAGCAACTCCTTAACCAACTAGCACTATTTCCATGTGAAGTGGAGAACCACACACAGCTTCCCAATGCAATGCCTGTGCTCTAATGGGCCAGCTCCGGCACCCACACCTTGCATGCTACTCTCTCTCCATGGTACAGGCACCACAAGCAGAGGTGCACAGTCCAATAGATCCAAATACAAAGCAGGCTGCTTGGACACCCATCTGCATCATAGCACTAGTGCAAACTACTAGTGTGCGATGTTTGTGTACTACAGACCTGTGCACAACCATCACACAACTCGTCCCGGATAGGAGCAGAGCCAGAAGGTCGTGGGATTAGATTTTAAAATCTCATTCAACTCCAGAGCCTGCAGCTGGGATGGAAGAGCATCCCAGGGACAATACACACATTGATGGAGCACTGGAAGCCTATGAAATTAGTAGGCCTCAATGCAGAGAGGGAATGTAAGGGATGAAAGGTTCACTGCAGTATGATGGACTTTGCCCATGCAGTCTAATAAGAGCTTATACACCAGTGCTGTAATCTGCCTGGAACATAACTCATTTGCTGCTGGACTCTGCTGCAGCTCCTGCATGGTGACATGACATTGCATGTACATGTCAGCCCCTCAGTAAGGATGTACCCAGCCCACGAGAGGAGCACTGGGAAGTACCTTTTGCTCCCATGCGCCAGGTACATTAGGCAGTTCTAAAGCCATTGTGGAGAACACATCGCATGAGGAAGGACAATGTTTTGTTGAGTTAGACCCATCTTCCCTAGAATCTGCTGGCTCAATACTAACCGGGAGGCTCCATCCAGGATGTGGGAAGGCTGCAGCACACTGATCTGCTGGAGGACAGCAGCTGGTGGAAGAAACAGGAAAGGTTCAGACTCTTTAGTTCAGTCTGTGAGGTCTTCTCTACACTCACGCACAGCGCAGGTTAGACTTGGAGCGCTCCTGCACCTCCCCTCCTTCGACAAGGCAGCTACATCACCCTCCCCTCCTCTTGCTACTTCAATGATTTTTACTTCCCCTGTCTCCTCTCCTTAACTTGCCTGGGCAAATACACAGCCTCAGTGCCAGCAGGGACTGCCCTACTCCCCCCTAATTCCAGATGGAAAACAGCCTAATGGGTCACAGAAGGAGAGATGGAAAGTGCCGTCTAGTCTCTCCCCTGGCCAGTGCAGGGCCATTCCATACTCTGATCGTCCAGGCCGATGCCATGAGGCTTCCTCTGCTTCCCATAGGTAACTCTTCCCCCTCACAGTTAGGATGTTTGTTCTGATATTCAGCCTACATTTCCCTTCCTTCTGTTCCCTCCAATTGCTCCCTGGTGGCCCATGGTGAGCAATCCTTCCCCCCACATACTCACAAAGGGTCATGACACCCCCATGTGGGTCACTGATTGGCCAAGATGTGTTAAGTTCTTTTCTTCCAGGTCAGATACCTGCTGAGGCCACTTGATCCGACTTCACCAGCGGGGTGACAGGCTGGTCCCACAGATGCGAAGGCCGCCTCCCTGCCCTCCGCTGTCTCCTCTGCTTCAGAAGCTCCTTGTATTCCTGCCAGTTGGAGCAGCGCCTCACCTCCCTGTCCGCATTGACACTGCTCTTGTATCTGCTCTCCCTCTCCCGCTGCTCCCGCTCCTTCCGTGTCAACTTCTCACGCTTCTGGTTGACCAGCTTGCGCCAGCGGGTGGCGTCGGCCTCCCGCCCAGCTACGTTCTCTGGGAGCAGTCTTTCGTCAGGCTGTGGCAGGAAGGTGTGTGGGCAGTCAGAAGCCATGTTGGGGAAGGCGATTCTGGTGAAGTCCCAGCGGGGCAGGTGGGTGCCACTGCAGCTGTCCCCAGCTGCCTTCCCATAGTCTCCAGCCTGAGCTTGTGAGCGACTGGGGGGCTTGCTGAGTTGTACTGCATCAGTGGGAACTTGGTCTGACTCCCCCTCTCCACTGGCAGGATCGGACTCTTTTGACTTCTCTGACAAACAGCTCCCCCCAGAGGCTGGGTGACTGGGACCGCCACAGCTGCCACTGGCCTTTTCTGGAGTCCCTTCACCTTCTGGAGGATTCCCAGATGCCTTCGGTTTCTTGTCTTGTAACCTTAAAACAGAAAAAGGGGCTAAATTTAGAATTTTGCTCCCTCAAAGTCCTTTCAGCAAATTTTGCCCCCCTCCATGGGTAACAAAAACAGTGTGGTCCCTGAGCATGAGAAGGGGAGAAGGCTAGGATACTGGGAGCCCAGGAAAGGGCCTGCACACGCTCATTAACAGGCTCTTCCTTAGAACTAGGGTCTTTTTGCTTGTGTGAAGTATTCTGCAGCATTTTGGTGCTTCTCAGAGTGATGGATGGATAGTGCTGGCTAAAGACAAACACAGAAGCAGAAAATGCAATGCAAGTGTCCCACACAGCTCTGTAAACGCACCACAGTCCTGACCTAGGGCACCCCCTGCTATTCCCATCTTGGTTCCTCCTCACACAGTTCTGCCCATGCCCTCAAGCCTGTCCGGCAGCCCCCACCTCTGCTATTCCAGCCCTGAGCAGGCACTGACAAATGTACCAATGGAACGGAGTGGGTTTAAAACACAGATATAAAATTCTCCAGTTACTAGGCTGAAACTGTTACACAAGATTTGATCCCAGGTCTCCAGACCTGAAAGGCTAGTTCATAAGTCCACAGTTTTACCTCTAATGGCTTTCTGAAATTGCATCATAACCCCTACTGCACTGTGTTTGAAAGATACTTCCGCACCAGGAGTGACCTGGACTGATTATTCTGCCCTTCTCTGTTTCTAAGTCTGTGGTGCCACCTACTGCTAATTGTGTTAATAAATAATAATGTATTATTATTTGCATTATGGTAGCATCTCCAGGCTGCCATCATGGACGCCCTTGTTCTAGGCGCTGCACAAACACAGAACAAAAAACCTGGTCCCTGCCCTAAAGCATTTAACCATAGCGGAATTAACACTAGAAGGCTTCTTCTTCAGTGGCTGCTGATCAGTCCTTGTTCGGAGCTCCTTTAATGGTGCCTTATTTCTTTAGATGTGAAAAGGAGAGAGAGGAGTTTCCTGCAATTTGCTTCTAATACAGAGACCTCTCTCTTTCCATTCAAGGATCTCACAAACCGACCACCATCAGCAGATGGGACTAACCAGACAATCTTCCCCCAGCTCAGTTCAGCCCTTGTGAAGAGTGGATGTGATAAGGGGGATGCATTGCAAAGGGTCACTACGACCCCTGCAGTGTTTGGGTGGAAATGAAACAGCTGCTTTCAGGCAATTTACCTGGAGATGTTGTAGTGACATAGTTAGGTATGAGCCGGGCTCGAAGACAACACTGGAGGAAGAGAGGGCATGGGGAGGGGAAGAAAAGCCATGAATGCATCCATTGTAAAAGATGTGTTGTGAATTGATCGGGATCTGATCACTTGAATGCTGACATTCGGTCAGATTACTAAACTCAGCACCAGCACCCTAGACGGCTTGCAGGGACCAACAGGATGAGGATGGTGGGGATCTGTTTGTTTCTTGCCCTTAGATGGAATGGGCAGCGAGCAACATTTTTAGCTGTGGCCCAGAACATGGGGAATGAGTTAGTCCATGAAGGGCTTGCCACAATGTGTCTGTTTTCCTTTACCAGGGGCTGGAGCTCCTCTTCCTTTTGTGATGGCGTTTTCCAGAGCTCTTGCAAGAACTGTCCAGGTTCAGCTGCCTCTCGTATTGAGATGAGACAGCACTGTAATGAGGCAGAGAGACAAAGGGATTGAGGGAGAGAGAGATTGGCAGTGTTAGAAAAACTCTTCCAATTAAAGCCATAGGAAAATGTAATGGCAAAAGCTTCTCACTGGGTATGGAAACTGCTGCAAGGACTAAGCCACCAGAAAGAATCTCCCCACCCCGGAGTCACTTGTCCAGTCCCTTTACTCACATCCACCCACTTCCCAGCTGAACAATAAGAAAGTGTTGTATCATTTCTGGTGCATAATCCTTGAAGTGCCGGAATGCAAGGCACACTCAGAGGCTGCTCCACTTCATCTGAGCCAATGGGATGGGGGGATGCATGTCTCAAGGCTCAAATGTGGGATGCTTACATGGAATTAGAGCATCCAAGAGGTTAAAGGGAAAAAACCCTATAGGGTCCCGAGGGCTGAAGAGCCTCAATTCAACCAGTTGATTTATCTGTGATATCTCTATAATGGGAAGAAGGGGGGAGCCACCTGCAGGTCTCAGTGACTATTATTTATTATATGTATAGCAGGAGCAGCTAGGGGCACTAGTAGTTATGGATGAGGGCCCCATAGTGCTAGACAGTGTACAGACAGCAGACAAAAAGAGCCCCCAGACAGCTTACAAGGTAAGTGCTGCAGATCACAGTAATGCTACCTCATAATATACTTACTATTATTATTTGTATTATGGTAGTGCCTACAGGTCCCAAAGAAGATCAGGGCCCTATCATGCCAGGTGCTGTACAAACACAAATCAAGAGACAATCCCTGCTCCAAAGAGCTTTTAGTCTAACTAGACCAGACAAATGTCCAGAGGCACAGGAAGGTGAAGTGACTTGTCTAAGATCACAGCAGGTCAGTGGCAGAGCTGGGAATGGAATCCAGGTCTCCTGACTCCCAGTCCACCGCCCTGTCCATTGGACCAAGCAAATGAGAATACATTCCCTGAGGCTGAGGCGCCGTTGAATGTTTAAAGCCAAGGAACAGATAGTTTGAAGGGAGGAGGAGGACTGATCATGGCTTCCAGCATACAGGCGAATTACTGGCTCAGCTCAGGCTTCATCTGCCAACTAAGAATCACATCTAGAGATTCCCAGACCCCTACAAAGATTTCTAGGCTTCATGTACTGGAGCAGAGGATCTGAAGAAGCAAGCCCACTATAGCAAAGGGGAGCCTAGTAGAGCAGAGCACCTCCTCTTTGCCCTACATCCAGGGCATTCCAGCATGGCTTCTGAAAGACAGCAGCGGGAAGGGGTGAGGAAAGGAAAAGCCAGATACCTGGGGCAGAATCTCAGCACAATGTAACCCAGTCTCTTCAAGTGGCTGAACACCTTAAAAGAGCAAAGAAAACCAAGAATGTTAAATGATCACCTTAAAAAAAATCTCTTTGTTTCATATGGCAAGCTGATTTAGATACTATCAGAATGGCTGATTCAGACCGAAGACAGCGAAGCATAGAGTGTGCCTAGTGTCCAGCATTCTCCTCCACAAAAAGTACAAGAGAGATCATATGGGTAAAAATTCATTAGATGCCAAAGCACCACAACTCTGGCTGGGACTCTGCATGGCTTGAGAGCCAGCATAGCTGTGGGAGTGACCATCCACATGGAGAATCTGACTGTATAAATGCCCAGCTTGCTACAACACCCAAAAAGTGCCAAATGCCTCCTTGGCCTCCAGTGATACAGTGGTGGAATGTTCACTACCCATGAGACTGAAGGAAAGAGAAGGGACTTTGTATGGTTTGTACTTAGTGCAAACTTGAGTGATCAGGAGGAGTACTGGGATCACAGAGATCCTATGTTTGCCTCCAGCATCCTGCATTTCAGAAATCTGAAGATCTCTGTGCTGCTGCCATAGCTAGTGTTTTCCTAGCAATGGGCAAGAGCCAGCAGCAGAGGCAAAACAGGCATAATCCTTGCCAGCTTCACTCTGCTATTCTTTCTGGGCATAGAGGGGAGCTGGTCTTCTGAGGAAGGATTCAATCTTTGCCTTTGCTGCTGCTGCAGAATAAGAGATTGCTTTGCCTTGCCCTCTGTGCCCCTAGCAGATCACACCTCTTGGTTCCACAGCAGGAGCAGCACAGTGAACAAATGGCTATGATCAGGTTAATTTAGTTCTGATGCTGCTTCTGTGTATGCCACTGGGTAAAGCTCTGTGCAATCCTAGAATAGGAGAGATCCTAGGGGAAAGGAGAGAACCAGAGCCAGAGGATAACAAAGGAGACAACTGCTTAGCTGAAATGGGAAGACCAGTGGATGAAAGGGGTGTGAAATAAATTCCACCCCCTCCCTAAATTGTAGACTCCCACCACCATTTGAATGGGTGGGTTGTACCCACCCCTTACCCACTGTAATAATCACCACTGGTGTCAAATCCTTTGTGCATACCTGGTACTGCAGCAGGCTCACCGTCCCTTGGGACAGCAGGGTCTCATAGGCTTCTTGTACGGACAAGGGCAGGTCCCTGTAAAAGAGCTGAATAGAGCCCTGAAAAACAGAAGCTTGGGTTTAGGAACCACAGGTTGCAGGAAACCAGTACTGCAGGGTCCATGCCCATTCCTTCCTTGTGGTCTCAATAGCTGGTCCCAGCATCCAGCTGCTTTTGACTCAAACTCCAGCTTGGTGCTTCTTAAGTATCAAATTATTTTCATGGAACTTCTCTCTTACAAATCTGTGATGCCGACTTATTCTCAAGTGCACAGTGGCACGCTCCCTCTATAGTGGGTCTAATGGGGTGGAGTTAGCATTGGTCAGCACTGCAACAAAACTTACTAAGCTGGGCCTTCCCATGCAAGCACACACATTGCTGTAACAACAATGAGGAGTCCTTGTGGCACCTTGGAGATTAACAAATTTATTTGGGCATAAGCTGTGTATTCATTGTGTATACATTGCTATGTAATCAAAAAATAACTAGCAATAACCTGGGCTAGCTCTTGAGATATGCTGAGCACCCACAATCCCCAATCACCTCAGAGGTGGCTATGGGCACTCAGATTCCCTCAGCCTTAGTCCCTCTAATGTTGGAGCCTGCTCGTTAGCTAATTTTAAGATAAACCTCTCCCACCTTGATTTGTTTGCCCACAAAATACCAAGTTACCAAGCACTAGGAAATATGCCTTCCCCATGAAACGGGGTAGATGCATCTTACAGGTCTTTTCTGTCTCTAAAACCTACTTGATTCTGTGCCCAGTGGCCAACTGCACAATTTCATTTTCAAATCAGGCCACTTATGATCTCTAGCCCTTGGCAAATCACAACCCCAAAGCAAAAAAGCCCTTGAAATCAGAGTTTGAGTGAGACCATCTGCTGTCCTGAATCCAATAGTTTATCAAAACAAAACAAGCACATCTTTAGACTTGAATAGATGGTCTTGAGCCGATAGGATTTCTCAATGGCAAGACATAAGCCCCTCAAGATCAGAGAATGCCAACCCAGCCTTAACTGGGAGCATCAGGGCTGAGAATTCTCTGGGCAAAGAAACTGGTCTCTTCACTCTCAGTCCTCTTTGACTTTCTGTTTGGCAATGTATGCCAGAAAGGGGTGCCAGGCATTTAACCACAGAGCAAGTACAGCACTGGAAACACACGTACATGCATCTCACACACCAATACCTCAGCTGCCTCATCTGGAGGGGACTGATTAGGTGCCTAATATCCCACATCATCTACAGAGTTAATAAAGCACACATTTTGTTCCAAAACCACATAAAGGATTATGCACCAAGATATAAATATATGATTTTGTTCCACAAATAAAAGCACTGGGCAGTGCTGGCCCCTAAGCAAAGGCGTGCCCTGTGCATTTCACACAGTTATTTATTTCCTTGTACTGCAGGCGGTAACCCTAATAATGAAAGACTTGTTGCACCAGAGCATGAAAGGGATGGCAGCTACTTTAGGGCATAGGCTCTTCTTTGAACCAGTGGCCTAGAGTTGAAAGGTTTTGTGTCTCATCACCTACAGCCAGTCCCTCAGGAATTAGGCCTTTTGAAGACAATCGTTTATTCAGATTGTAGTAGAGACCAACATGTGCCATGTGGTTTCAGACTGTGTCCTGAAGAGCATACACAAGTGGAGGATCTTGAACTACTGAGAAGGATGAAGGATCTACTGCAGGTTCCCTAATACTCTCTCTGCCTTCCCAGGTACTATTGCTCCTGCAATGGTGTTATTCAAAAAGAATCTACTGCCCCCAAGCCTGGGCATCCTACTCACGCATTCCAGTAGATAGAGGGCTTCCTCTGGCAGCAGGCACTGTTTGCCATGCTCTGTGAACCCCATAGTGTGCCAGAACTTCCCCTGGGAACAAAAGGATAAATCTGTGATGTGCTGGGGCCATCCCCTGCCCAGAGCCAGGCTCTCTCCCACATTGGGACACAAATTAAAAATCAGACAATCTGCATTTGCCAGCAGGAGGCGACAATGTCAAACTCATAGAGCATCGCCACTTACCGCAGGGGATTTCAGCTCCACGATGCCCTCTCGTGGCTTCCATTCAGCTTTCACCAAACTTCCCCTGAGAAGTTAAAAAAAACAAACACACATATCAGTAGACATCAGCCCCCCCTTCATTTTTACCCCCTCAATGTAATGATTTAACAAATCTTTCTCTCCCTCAGCCTGTGAGAATGCAGCAGGGTAGGAAGTTGCAAACTTCCAGAGGGCATTCTTTGAGGCTAAAAGTGCTCCTGCCAGAAATGCTGCCCATCTGAGCCCACAGTATAATGTACAATAACATTCTGCAGCTCCTGAAATCGCTCTACACTGCGGTCTCCAACACACAGAGCAAAGCACATGCTCTTGTAGGGGGCGTTTTATAACTGCAGGGAGGGAGCAAAGAGCGACTTGGCAGGAGGAGTGTGGCTCTAAAAGGAAGTGCATTTTAGTGACTTGGAGACAGGAGTCTTGGGTTCTGTCATGGGCTTGCTGTGTGTGCAGAGATAAGTCATGTCACCTCTCTGCCTCAACTACCCCATCTGTAAAATGGGAAGATGTTGATAACTCACAGGGATGCTAGAAGGCCTTAATATATTCCTGCAAGAGCCTTGAATGAACAGTGCTATAGAAACCGACTGTACTATCAGCATGAATAGATCATTAGCATCCAGGGCATGACTTCTCCCTGATGCACTCTGTCACTCTGATCGTCCTGAGAGTCAGCAAGAGCCCCAAGGGCAGTGCTGCCACTGAGGAACAGGATCTCAGCCCAGATGAAGGAACTTACAGCCTCTCCACGCGCTCCTCTGCCAGGAGCTGCCAGTGCTCCTCCCGACACCGGTGCAGCCTCTCTGCCTGCTCTTCCGAGCTATCAGGGATGAAGTCCTTCTGTCCGTGTGAGTGCTGAGGAACCTTGCAGTCACGCGTCCGAGCTGCCAGCAGCTCAGCTGGGCTGGGGGAAATTAAATGTTAGGAGAATATTTGGGCTGCAGTTCCTTTCCAACAAAGCTCCTGCTGCTTGATGCTGCAGGCCCAAAAGGGGGGCAGGGGAATGCTGGGCACTGTCCACCTCCCTCTGGCTGGCTCAGGGGGTTGATCACAAGCTTGCCTTCCTCCTCCAAGGGACAGGAACCAAACACTCCCAGGTGACGGCTTTTTGTGAAGGGCTTTTGTACACCAAGGGGATGCCGCAGCCGAGTGCCCAGCACAGGAGTCTGTGTCACAACATTCACACCTGGCACCCGGCCCCTTGGCTGGCACTGGGAGCCGGGAGGCCAAGACACTGAGCTTAGCCTATGGCCACACAGATAGTGGTTCCTCAGGTCGGGGTTGAAGCGCGCTGGCAAGGGGAGCTGCCCACGCTCTGGGCACCTGCTCTGGGGCTGCGGTCTGCAGGGCTGCCCAGGTTCCTGCGCCAGGCCCACTGCCAAGGGGCAACAGATTTCAGCCAAGGCCTAAACACAACAGCATGTCACGGGGCAGGAGATTCCCTCCCTCCCTCCCTGCTGGCAGCGCCGCCGCACGGGGGCTCCTTCCCTACGGGCTGCCTAGGCCTCTGGGGGACCCCCACAAGGGCCCCACCCTGCGGGGGCGACGGGGCGCTGGCCCTTTATCGGTCCCCTCCTCCACACACGTGTGTGTGTGTGGGGCCCACACTTGCCCTTTAACCCCCCGCCTCCCCGCAGTGCCGGGGCGTTCGCAGCAGGGGGGCGGGGGCTGAGGTGCTGCCCCTTTAAGGGCCCCTAGAGCCCGACTGCCCAGCGCAGGCCGGCCCCCCAGCTGCCTGTACCTGAAGAGGCGGGCCGCGCGGGGCTCCAGCTCGGCCTCCATCCGGCGGCTTGGCGCGGCCAGGCTCCGTCTTCCCCTGCCTGCCGGCAGAGCTTCGCGGGGTCCTAGTGCGGCACGGATACCGGGCGAGGAGGCGCTTCCTCTGGGTCCTAGCGCGGCTCAAGTACCTGAGCTCTACCAAGAGCCAGACCGGGCCGGCCTTGAGGGTCGCAGTGGCCAGGCTGCCGGCCTTAGAGCGCCCCTAAGCGGGCGAGCCAGCTCACGGTGCTCCCTGCGAGAGCCACCACAGCCTAACACCATCCTCCAGGGAGCCAAGACCCTCAGCTGCAGATGGGGGCCCCCTAGACTGGGCTGCCCCTCTGGCCCTGCCCATCCCCTGAGCCCACATCCCAGGGAGTGCTGGGGGTGGGAAGTTAGAGGCATGCCAGTGTCTTTGGCTCACACTCACATGTGGGTTTATACCCATCTATGCACATTCATTCACAGTACACAGAGTCCTGCACAAAGGCATCTCAGGCTCCGTGTCTGTCATGCACATTCACATGTGACGATTTGCACAACTACATTTTGCATGCACGCTCACAGATGGATATATTCATCCCTTTGCACACCTGCAAAACAGCATGACTCATCACATGCTCACCACTAGAAGGATCTGTGAGGTCAGACCCATTATAGTGAGGCCCCACAGCCCCCCTCCTGAAAATACATGGTAATCGATATCCCCACCTAATAGAGGGGGAGCAGCTAAAGATCATGTGGTTGATACGTCACGGCCTCACATTTGTTGCAGTCACTGATGCCCATGCAGAGTGAGTGCAGAATACTACCACATCAGAATTCTCCCCTCACACCAGTGGTCACGTCTTACACCAGGTCACTGAGGTATAAACAACTCCACAACATGCAAGGTAGTGGAGCATCAGGTCCTGAGTGAGCAAAGCTTGTAAGATTAACAAGCCTGTTGCAGCAAAATCAGGACAAAGCCCACATAAAAGGGCTTGATCACACTCCTATTAAAGACAATTGACTTTAATGGAAGCAGATCAGACCCAGCATTTTCCCAGTGACATGACTGTGGTCCATGGTGAATTTATTTCCTCATAATCAAAGCAATCTTGACAGAATTAGGTGCTCTGGCCAGATTGGAAATGTGAAAAGTCAACATCTGTATGGTGCTTCACCAGCTCTTGACAAGCTATTTTTTTTCAAGAATTGTTGACAATCCTTGAGGAGAGAGTGATAATTTGAAAGTAATTTCTTAACCCCTCTCATCAACTGGCAATAATTTAGCAATTCCACAAACAGATGGTATATTCCTGCTACTTAATGAAAAATTATACAAAGTGGTCAAAGGCAAGTAAACTGAGCCTGCAGCCAAATTTGGGGGAGGAGGGGATATCAAAGGTCTTGTTTCCTATAGATTTAGTTAACTCTATTAATACCAGGTTTGTAGTTTGCTGAGCCCTTCTCTGTTATCAAACATTTCAGGGCCATTAGGAGGACTGATGTGATATATCCCCCCTGAATCTAGGATTTCATCAAATCTCAAACTTATGTCTACACTACAGGATTAATTCGAATTTATATAATTCGAATTTAGGAAACCGATTTTGTAAATTCGAATGTATTCGGCCACACTAGGCACCATTAATTCGGTGGTGTGCGTCCAAGCTACCATAGTAGCATCGATTTCCAGAGCGTTGCATTGTGGGTAGCTTTTACATAGCTATCCCATAGTTCCCGCAGTCTCCACCCCCCTTGGAATTCTGGGTTGAGACCCCAGTGCATGATGGGGCAAAAAACATTGTCGCAGGTAGTTCTGGGTACAGCCTCCCCCTCCCTCACTGAAAGCAACGGCAGACAACCATTTCGCGCCTTTTTTCCTGAGTGAACTCTGCAGACTCCATTCTGCATCAAGCATGGATCCCGTTGTGCTCCAGAACGCAGTCTTGAACATTATAAACACCTCGCGCTTTCTCGTGGAGTTTATGCTTACACAGGACCAGAAAAAAGAGGCGAGGAGGAGGAGAAGGCGGCGATTGCAGCGCAGCGACCAGCGTGATGAGGACATGGACACGGACACAGAATTCTCTGAGACCGCGGGCCCCGGTGCTTTGGAGATTATGATGTTAATGGGCCAGGTTATAGGCTTTGAACGCCGATTCTGGGCCCGGGAAACAAGCACAGACTGGTGGGACCGCATAGTGTTGCAGGTGTGGGACGATTCCCAGTGGCTGAGAAACTTTCGCATGCGTAAGGGCACTTTCATGGAACTTTGTGACTTGCTTTCCCCTGCCCTGAAGCGCCAGAATACCAAGATGAGAGCAGCCCTCACAGTTGAGAAGCGAGTGGCGATAGCCCTGTGGAAGCTTGCAACGCCAGACAGCTACCGGTCAGTCGGGAATCAATTTGGAGTGGGCAAATCTACTGTGGGGGCTGCTGTGATGCAAGTAGCCAAAGCAATCACGGAGGTGCTGCTACGAAAGGTAGTGACTCTGGGAAATGTGCAGGTCATAGTGGATGGCTTTGCTGCAATGGGATTCCCTAACTGTGGTGGGGCAATAGATGGAACCCATATTCCTATCTTGGCACCGGAGCACCAGGGTACCCAGTACATAAACCGCAAGGGGTACTTCTCAATGGTGCTGCAAGCACTTGTGGATCACAAGGGACGTTTCACCAACATCCATGTGGGCTGGCCGGGAAGGGTTCATGACGCTCGCGTCTTCAGGAACACCAATCTGTTTAAACGGCTGCAGCAAGGGACTTACTTTCCGGACCAGAAAATAACCGTGGGGGATGTTGAAATGCCAATTGTTATTCTTGGGGACCCAGCCTACCCCTTAATGCCATGGCTCATGAAGCCATACACAGGCAGCCTGGACAGGAGTCAGGAGTTGTTCAACTACAGGCTGAGCAAGTGCAGAATGGTGGTAGAATGTGCATTTGGCCGTTTAAAAGGTCGCTGGCGATCCTTATTGACTCGCTCAGACCTCAGCCAAACCAATATCCCCATTGTTATTACTGCTTGCTGTGTGCTTCACAATCTCTGTGAGAGCAAGGGGGAGACCTTTATGGCAGGGTGGGAGGCTGAGGCAAATCGCCTGGCTGCTGATTACTCGCAGCCAGACACCAGGGCGATTAGAAGAGCACACGATGAAGCGCTGCGCATTAGGGAAGCTTTGAAAACCAGTTTCATGACTGGCCAGGCTACAGTGTGAAATTTATGTTTGTTTATCCTTCCTGAAAACCCGCCCCATTTATTGACTCATTCTCTGTAAGGAACCCACCCTCCCCCTTCCCCCAGCTTGCTTTCAAAGGAAATAAAGTCACCATTGTTTAAAAATCATTTATTCTTTATGAATTGATTATAAAAAGAGGGAGAGAACCTGAGTGGGGTTTGGGAGGAGGATCAGCGGGAAGGAAAAGCCCAGTAAAAAAAGGTTAAGAAAATGGCAGCCTTTTGCTTGGGCTGTCCACTGGGGTGGAA
Source organism: Emys orbicularis (assembly GCF_028017835.1). NCBI lineage: Eukaryota > Metazoa > Chordata > Testudines > Emydidae > Emys > Emys orbicularis. The sequence continues at coordinate 35,894,153 of NC_088695.1, forward strand.
TGGGAGGGTGTACGGAGCCTCCCCCCCCGTGTTCTTACACATCTGGGTGTGGAGGCTATGGCAAATGGTGAGGAGGTAGGGGGGTTATACAGGGGCTGTAGCGGCACAGAACCTGAGTGGGGTTTGGGAGGAGGATCTGCGGGAAGGAAAAGCCCAGTAAAAAAAGGTTAAAAAAATGGCAGCCTTTTGCTTGGGCTGTCCACTGGGGTGGAATGGGAGGGTGTACGGAGCCTCCCCCCCCGTGTTCTTACACGTCTGGGTGTGGAGGCTATGGGACATGGTGAGGAGGTAGGGGGGTTATACAGGGGCTGTAGCGGCACTCTGTTCTCCAGCAGCCGTTCCTGAAGCTCCACCAGACGCCGGAGCATGTCTGTTTGCTCACGCAGCAGCCCCAGCGTTGCTTCCCGACTCCTCTGATCTTCCTGCCGCCACCTCTCATCTCGAGCGTCTCTCCTCTCCTCACGTTGGTCCCTTCTGTCCTCACGGTCACTGGCTTCTTTCCTATACTTGCAAACCGTCTCCTTCCACTCATTCAGATGAGCTCTTTCATTCCTGGTGGATTGCATGATTTCGGAAAACATCTCTTCTCTCGTTTTTTTTTTACGACGCCTTATCTGGGATAGCCTTCGGGAAGGAGGAGGGAGGCTTGAAACATTTGCACCTGCTGGAGGGAGTGAAAAAAGGAGAGAATTTTTTTAAAAGATACATTTTTCAGAACAATGCTTATACTCTTTCACGGTGTATACTATTCACATTACATAGCACATGTGATTTCTGTGCAAGGTCGCATTTTGCCTCTTAATATTGAGTGCCTGTGGCTTTGCTGCTAGAGATCACAGACGCAGGTCGGGGCAACAGAATTCACCTTGCATGCTGCCATGGTAAGCCACTGTCTTTAGGCTTCTGCGCCCTGCTTTCCCACATACCAAGCAAAGCCCGTTGTGCTGCAGTTTTCCTGTTAGCTTGTTTTCTGCTGCTGAAGGTTAACACCCCCCCCCCATCCAATTCTCTGGGATGAGTGCTTTATCCCTCCCCCCACCGCGTGGCTGGTATCAGGGAAGATCCCTGCAGGAACCAAACTAACACCCCCCCCCCACCCGCCATGAATTCTCTGGGATGAGTGCTTTATCCCTCCCCCCACCGCGTGGCTGGTATCAGGGAAGATCCCTGCAGGAACCAAACTAACACCCCCCCCCCACCCGCCATGAATTCTCTGGGATGAGTGCTTTATCCCTCCCCCCACCGCGTGGCTGGTATCAGGGAAGATCCCTGCAGGAACCAAACTAACACCCCCCCCCCCCCACCCGCCATGAATTCTCTGGGATGAGTGCTTTATCCCTCCCCCCACCGCGTGGCTGGTATCAGGGAAGATCCATGCAGGAACCAAACTAACACCCCCCCCCCCCACCCGCCATGAATTCTCTGGGATGAGTGCTTTATCCCTCCCCCCACCGCGTGGCTGGTATCAGGGAAGATCCCTGCAGGAACCAAACTAACACCCCCCCCCCCCCCACCCGCCATGAATTCTCTGGGATGAGTGCTTTATCCCTCCCCCCACCGCCTGGCTGGTATCAGGGAAGATCCCTGCTAGCAAAACGCGAAAAGCTCTGGGCCAATCCTCCCCCCCCCCCTTGCACTTGGCTAAATGCAGGGAAGGATTTCTTTTCAGCCACAGGCAAACAGCCCAGTAGGAACGGCCACCTCAGTCCCCTTAATTAAATTCCCTTATTTCAACCAGGTTACCCTAAGCGATATCACTCTCCTGAGGATTACACAGCAAGATAAAGAACGGATGTTGCTTGAATGCCAGCAAACACCGGGACCATATGCTGCCAGGCTCTGTCAGGCAATGATACCAGATTACTTGCTACTAGCATGGCGTGGTCAAGTGTCCTACCATGGAGGACGGAATAAGGCTGCACTGCCCAGAAACCTTGTGGCAAGGCTTTTGGAGTACCTCCAGGAGAGCTTCATGGAGATGTCCCTGGAGGATTTCCGCTCCATCCCCAGACATGTTAACAGACTTTTCCAGTAGCTGTACTGGCTGCGAATGCATCCCAAGTGCTCAGGGCAAATTAATCATTAAAAATGCTTGCTTTTAAACCATGTTTTATATTTTAAAAGGTAAACTCACCTGAGGTCCCTTCCATGGGGTCATGGTCTTGGGTGCTGGCTTGGGAGGCTTGGGAGGGTACTTCAGTCAGGGTGAGAAACAGTTCCTGGCTGTTGGGGAGAACGGAGAGCTGGGTGCTCTCTGCCAGCTCGTCCTCCTCCTCCTCCTCTTCCCCTTCCGCGGAATCATCAGGTGTCCCTGATGAGATTATCCCCAGCTCGGAATCCACAGTCAGAGGTGGGGTAGTGGTGGCGGCCCCCCCTAGAAATGCATTTAGCTCAGCGTAGAAGCGGCATGTCCGCGGCTCTGACCCGGAGCGACCGTTTGCCTCCTTTGCTTTTTGATAGGCTTGTCTGAGCTCCTTGACTTTCACGCGGCACTGATCTGTGTCCCTATTGTGGCCTCTCTCCATCATGCCCTTGGAAATTTTTTCATAAGTTTTGGCATTTCGTCTTTTCGAACGCAGTTCAGCTAGCACTGAATCCTCTCCCCATATAGAGATCAAATCCAGTACCTCCTGTACGGTCCATGCTGGTGCTCTTTTTCGATTATCAGCCTGCATGGTTACCTGTGCTGATGAGCTCTCTGTGGTCACCTGTGCTCTCCACGCTGTGCAAACAGGAAATGAAATTCAAATGTTCCCGGGGCTTTTCCTGTCCACCTGGCCAGTGCATGCGAGTTCAGATTGCTGGCCAGAGCGGTCACAATGGTGCACTGTGGGATAGCTCCTGGAGGCCAATAACATCGAATTGCGGCCACACTAACGCTAATTCGAATTGACAAATTCGATTTTGGCGCTACTCCGCTCGTCGGGGTGGAGTACAGAAATCGAATTAAAGGGCCCTTTAATTCGAATTAAATGGCTTCGTTGTGTGGACGGTTCCAGAGTTAATTCGAATTAAAGCCACTAAATCCGAATTAAAGGTGTAGTGTAGACCAGGCCTAAGCAGGGTTCAATCTAGTGAGTTTGGATGGGAGACCTCCAAGGAAAACCCAGGCATTGCAAGAAAGGGTTTTAGTTATTCAGTAGGTGGCACTGTTTCTTCTATGTCAGCACTATACCAAGGCTTTATTGGTGCAGTTATGCTGGATGCACTGTGATACAAATGAGACATAAAACTGAAGTCCTCGTTGCTTTTAGGGCTTGTCTTCACTGCTAAAAAGCTATGGTTTTTATCTTGGGTTAACTAACTAATGCTATCCTGAGGTAAAACACAGTGAAGACAAGTTCCTTTAGTTTTACCATGAGGTAAATTCACTAAGGTCAGCAGCCACATGTGGGGATACAGGGCTGACCTTGGAAAGTTTACCTCGTGGTAAAACTAAAGTGCCTTGTTTTCATTGTGTTTTTACCTCAGGGTGGCTCATGTGAGTTAATTACCCTGATGTAAAAAAAACAAAACAACAACCCATACAGCTTTTAACAAGGAAGACAAACCCACAGCCACTGAAATTCCCAGTTCCCATGCCACCTTTCTCCATAGCAGGGATGTTAGCCTTGCTGCCCTGGCAAAATTCCATTGTGAGTATTTACATGCAAAAATCCCTCTTGTACTTTCAATCAGAAACATTATTTTTCACTTCCTGGCCTTAAACTGTTGTTTTGTGGTGCTCTTTTTGAAGTGATCCTTAAGTTATATACTCTGTATAAGTTATATGCAGGAAGGTCAGTGACTTTGGTCATTATTGTTATTTATAAGGTCAGGGAGGGCCTGAGGACTCATCATTGAAAGAAAGAGGGTGTCAGGGGTTGTGTGGGATATCTGAGGTGGATGGGACAGTTTAGTGAATGCACTTGGGGCTCCTCAGTGAGAGAGGACAAATGTAGAACATCCAACACAGGTATGTGCCAGATGTGCCTACAGAGGCAGGCAGCCTGATACCCCAACCATCAGTGATGATTACTAATCATTTCCCTATGATCTTTCATCAGAAAGTTCAGCCTGGGCTACCTCCTAGTATTTCAAGCTGGAAGAGCTGATCAGTGAGGTCACTGTTGGATTTGGCAGACACTAGAGGGTCAGAAAAGGGGAGAGATTCACCACCCCCCCCAAAAAAATGTTTCCTTACTTTTGTAGAAATTTTATTTTGCAGGAACTATTCTGACCACCTCTAGAACCTACTGATATTAATGTAACCCCAGGATGCCACTAAGTGATGCATTAGACCTACTGGTTGTCACCTCAGCTTGTTTAAATCACTTTTCTTTAAAAAAAAAAATGTAAACAGCTTTGAACTGCTGTAGGAAAGACTTTGATCCAGTGCTGGCCCAGGCACCCACCCTGATTTCAAGGCCTAGAAATGTAAGAACAAATCTCAGTTTATATTTTAGTTTAAAAAGTACGTTTCTAACGTCCCAGGATGTACTTACTGTGTCTTTAGGGGAGACCAGCATATCCTTTTCTCAAGCACTGGCCCTTTATGGCCATGATAGGACAAGCATAGCCCAGTTCTGCTTCTATTCAAAACAAAGAAATTCTGGGAGATGGAGGAATCCTGGGAATTGTAGGTTTTTGCAAGGCATGCTGGGAAACGAGTGCCAGGTTATGTAACCTAAGCACTCCTTCCCTGAGAAAAGTGATAGCCCTGCTGTGGGGCTTTCTGTTGAGGGGGCAGCTATGGAAAGTGCTGTAACAGCATCTGTGGGATATTGCTTTAGACCAGGGGTGGGCAAACTTTTTGGCCCGAGGGCCACATCTGGGAATAGAAATTGTATGGTGGGCCATGAATGCTCACAAAATTGGGACTGGGGTGTGGGAGGGGGTGAGGGCTCTGGTTGGGGGTGTGGGCTCCAGGGTGGGGACAGAAATGAGGAGTTCAGGGCACGGAGGGGGCTCCAGGCTGGGGCAGGGGAGTGGGTTGTGGGGGGGTGAGTGAGGGCTCCAGCTGTGGGTGTGGGCTCTGGGGTGGGGCTGGGGATGAGACGTTTTGGGTATAGGAGTGTGTTCCAGCTGGGACCGAAGGGCGGAGGGCGGGAGGGGGATCAGGGCTGGGGCAGGGGGTTGGGGTGTGGGAAGGGGTGCAGGCTCCGGCTGGGGGTGCAGGCTCTGGGGAGGGGCTGCAGATGAGGGGTTTGGGGTGCAAGAGGGTGCTCTGGGCTGTGATTGAGCGGTTTGGAGGATGAGATCAGGGCTGGGGCAGGAGGTTGGGACGCGGGGAGAGGCTCAGTGGTGCATGTCCCTTCTCCAGCTACTACCCAGAGGGCACAGCTAGGGGGCTCTGCACACTGCCCCATCTGCAGGCACTGCCCCTGCAGCTCCCATTGGCTGCGGTTCCTGGCTAATGGGAGCAGCTGGTGCGGCACTTGGGGCGGGGGGCAGCGTGCAGAGCAGAGCTCCCTGCCCCTACACATAGGAGCCAGAGCAGGGCCATGCTACTGCTTCCGGCTCCCAACCCTACTCCCTGGCTGGAGCGGGGCAAGCGCCAGACCCCTCTCCCCAGCTGGAGCTTGAGGGCCAGCTTAAAATGGCTGGCGGGCCAGATTCGGCCCGTGGGCCATAGTTTGCCCACCCCTGCTTTAGACACAGATCCTAGGAGGGAGTGGCAGAGGCCTAGATGAGGAGTCAAAAGCTTTTGGAGGGTTGAGGTAAAATAGCTTGCTCTGGGGAATGGCCTAGACAGACAGAAGCAGTGTAGGCCGTGGTCCGCCCTGGGAACCAGTATAGCAGCGAGTCTTGGGTGGAGGAGGAACAGCCCCCTTCATAGGTCAGGGCCATGGTTACCCAACTTCTGACAAAAAGAGCCCCCCTTCAGGAAAACAAACCCAACTGTGCCCCTTCTGGGTGTGAAGGGCATACCCACCGTCCTGTAGACATTTTCTGGGTTCTTTTCTTTCTCCCCCAAGGCCAAGTTAGGTGTTTTTTTTTTGGGGGGGGGGGGGGGGAGAGAGGTGTGCCCATGCTTTGGGTAACATAGGAAAGAAGAGCTAATACCATTCTTACATGTTCTGGTGAGCAGTGAAATAGTTAATAATGTTGATAATTAAGGGATCATAACTGGCACCTGAGTTACCACCCACTGACTGGATTAGGGCAGTTTACACCTCAGGGCTATAGTTTCTAACTGGGGCAGACACTGCTGCATTGGTTACCTTCAGTTCATGTTGTGAAGGATTTCTTCGCAACCATAACAGCTAGGGATTAGCTCTCTCTCTCTGAAATTGAAGCTGTGACTAGAGATCCACTGAAAAGTCTGTCTGTTCTTTCTCCTCTATTCCTCCTTCCCTTCCCCCTGCCGATCCGGGGGGGGGGACCTCACAATCCAGTAAGCACTGAGATAGGATCCCTGGACAGGGGCCTGTACTGGAGGGAGGATACAGGCCCGCCTACAATGTCCCCTAGTGAGATGTGATTATGACCCCTGAACCTATCACCAAAGGTCAAAAGAACAAGGAACTGCTTCTCCTGGAAAAAGCTAATTGGTGCAGCCTTGTGTCAATAGCAGCAAAGGCTGTAAGCTGGAAAGAGCCAAGGAAGCATTTCATTCTTCTGCTTGGGACTTCTTTTACTCTGAAAAGGGGGACTCTGATTTGTCTGGAGGGACAAAGAAGTAAAATCACCAGCAACAAGCCTAACTATCGGGGAAACTGAGCCACACCTGACTTGACTTCAGACTAGGTAAGCTATGATTTACACTCATCCTTCTTCCTTGACATGCTAAACCTTGAGGTGATAAACCAGTGAAAATAGAATGTAAGGTTGGAAACATGACAATTCTTTTGTAAAGGCAAAAGCTTATTAATGGTTCTTCCACCCCTACCTTACAGTGAAAAGAGAACTGTATTTTCCTTATGTTTTGGGAGGAGCCGCAGATCCTTTCACGGCTGTAAAGGGCATTGCTGCTGATGGCACAAAGGCCACTGCAGAATCCCTCCCATGCAGCTGCCTGCTGAAGAGTCAGTATAACCACAAGCTCAGTGTGAGGCAGTGTGGTTTTCGGTGGTTTAATAGGCATATGACTGAAAACAAGGGACTCCTATATTCTAATCTCAGCTCTGGTAAACTGACTCCCTCTGTGGCTCTAGGCAAGCTACTTCACCTTCCTGCTTTAGTTTCCTTGTCTCTCTAAAATGGAGATAATCATTACCTGCCTCACATGGGGAGCAATTAGTTAATGTCTGTAAAGTGATATGCATGTGCAGATTCACCAGAATCACACACAGTCCCTAGTGCAGTGGTTCTCAACCAGGGTCCAGGGCCCCCTGGTAGGGCCGCAAGCAGGTTTCAGGGGATCCATCAAGCATGGCTAGTGTTAGATTTGCTAGGGCCCAGGGCAGAAAGCTGAAGCCCTGCCACACAGGACTGGAGCCCTGAGCTCCAGCACCCGGGACTGAAGCCGAAGCCTGAGCAACTTAGCTTCACGGGTGCCCCTTGTGGTGTGGGAGCCCGGGCAGTTGCTCTGTTTCCTACCCCTTAACACTGGCCCTGGCTTTTATATGGAGGAAAAAAAGGTGGTTGTGGCAGAGGGGGGCCGTGGAGTTTTTATAGGATGTTTGGGGGGTGGAGGGGGCTCAAAGAAAAAGGTTGAGAACCCCTGCTCTAGTGGCTGGGAGCGTAGAGACTTTTAAACTATTTTATTTGGGCAATTTTGTCTCTTGCAAAAATCTTCTAAATGTGTGCAGTTGTGTGCAGACTTCAGCACAACCAGCTGGGGCAGGGAACCTCAGGCTCTATCCTTCCACAGACTCCAAGTCAGTTAAGTTTGGGATGCTGACTGGCATCTAGGTACAGAGTGAGTTTTATCTACAACATGGGTTTTCAGCCAGCTCTGCTTATCCAGAGCCTAAGTTTTCAATTAATCCTGGACAAGTATTTGAAATCCTTCTCTGAAATTTGCCAGTTACTCACTGGAGACAGCTATAGAAAGCTGGGGACTAGCCACTAGAGCCCGAATCTAGCAAAGTGCTATGCAAAATGTCCATAGAGAGCAGAACACAGATTACTCTTGAATCTTTCCCACTCCATGATTGATGCATATTGATTTGTTCAAAGCTTGCATGGGAAAATTCCATTTTTCTCCCCAAATACAACAGAGTTCAAGTCTCTCGCTTTTCTGAATTCATGTCTTGCTGTTACATACAGTGCTGATAAAGAAACAGATTAAAGTACTAATGTTTTGGCTCCAGTTGCCTTTCTCAGAGTAGAGAAGCCCCAGTACACTATTCTGAGTGAAGGACTTCAAGTTTTTAATCTTCAATTTGAAATTTCATACCATGTGTGTACATTTAAAAGTTTCCCCCAAAGCTACCTGTCTACAGCTGTGATTATCTCCCCACACTGTATCTAATAAGCTGGAGAAGCTATCTCAGACCCAGTGTCTTTCACTAGTGAATCCTATGTGAAAGTGCTCTCCTGATGACAGGGTGTGTTGTATGTTTAGTGGTTAGAGAATTGATGCTGAGAGTTGGGACTTCACTGATTTGCTGTGGACTCTCGATAAGTTAATTTGTTGAGAGAGAATGTGATATAAATGGATAAGGCAGTGGACTGGGACTCAGAGACCAAAGTTCTGTTCTTCATTGTCACTAACTTGGGCAAATCACCTAACTGCTGTATGCACCCCAGTCTTTAAAAACAAAATAGGATTAACAGTACTCACAGAGTTGTAAGGCTGAATTCAATAATGTCTGGAAAATGTTTGAGATCTTTGATGGTGTGACCGTGGTCCTAGTGGGGGCCAGCTATGATCCCTCAATTAGGGTGAACTGCAAAGAATGGGGCAGACACAGGGCCGGCTCCAGGTTTTCTGCTGCCCCAAGCGGCGGAAAAAAAAGAAAGCGCTGATTGGCAGCACTTCGGCGGCAGCTCAATCATGCCGCTCCATTCTTCGGCGGCAGTTTGGCGGTGAGTCCTTCACTCCCTCTCTTCCTCTTCGGCGGCAGCTCAAAGAGGAAGAGAGGGACTGAGGGACCTGCCGCCAAATTCCTTCCGAAAACCCGGACGGGCCGCCCCAATAGCGGATGGAGTTCCGCCCCTTTGTATTGGCCGCCCCAAGCACTTCCTTCCTTAGCTGGTGCCTGGAGCCGGCCCTGGGCAGACAATCACCATAAAGCTGGTGGATATTCCAATACTTAGATTTACCAAGACAGCATAAAACAGCTTCTTTATTACCTTACTAGTTACTCAAGTCCAAACAACACAGTTCCCTTAAAGTGATCCAGCCTCAGGCCTCCATCCAAGTACCCACGTCAAATATGATGAAAATTTCTGTAAATCTTATTTCATCATATAAAAGAAAAGGTTCTACCAATCCCAAAGGATCGGACACATTACCTCACAGGTTATTGAATACTCCAGATCTTACCCAAATACACGCTACAGCCAATTATTATTAATTAAACTAAACTTTATTAAAAAACAAAAGAGAGAGAGTATGGTTAAAAGATCAATATACATACAGACATGAATTCAATTCATTTAGGTGCAGATTCATAGCAGAGATGGTGAGCTTTGTAGTTGCAAAGAGTTCTTTTAGAAATAGTTCATAGATTATAGTCCAATGTCCAAATATCATATTCAGCGCGTACCAGCATAACTGGGACCTCAGTCTTGCGACTCAAACTTCCCCTGATGAAGCCTAAGCAGATCGGAGATGACAGAATCAGGACCCAAGGTTCTTTTATACAATTTCATGTCTTTTGACAAGTTGGAGTTCAAAAGGTAATTAGTATGACTTTGAAGGAGGTCCATCACCAGTACTTAGCTATAGAATTAACATAAGGCAATTTGCTTGTTCCTTCACCGTTCACAGATTATTTTCTATACATTTCAAAGAGAGATTAATACAGAGATTCATTTAAATGATAGGATGTTCTTTTGACCTCTGAATTATCAGAATACAGCATAGACAGGGACTGTTGATTACATTGTGGACCCTACTCATACATATGTAAACACACAAAAACACAAACATTATCTCCCCACATGTCTTTTGAGGGTTACTTATTTTGCAGGATGTTTAACCCTTTCTAGCCATGTGTCACAGATGGTAAAAGTGCTAGTGTTCTGTGTGTGAATTAACAATCCCCTGAGACTGTCGAACTCATCTATGGTGAGCTTGGCTAAATTTCAAAGTGGGTCTTTGAGCTGATTAGTTGGACCACTAACAAACTGTGCTTATCTGGGCTCTTATGTTATTGCTTTATTAAACTGCTGCAGAAATTAGTTAGAATAATGTAGACCCTGCAACAGTCAAACAAACCAATCCAATGAATACATAGGAAATGTCTAGAGAGAGACTCCATTAATATGGTGACCAGAGGAGGCAGCCTCCAGTTCAACACCAAAATACACAGATTCACTCCATTGACATGTTTCAAAAAAGGTTTTCCCACCTGCAAAGAGGAAAGGGAACAATATGTGCAGACAGATGGTGGTGGGGAGAGGATTTACCCTGCAGGTGCTGAGCTCAAGGCAGAGGCTAAAGGAAGTTCTAATGTAGGAGGAGAAGGGTGGGGGGGGAAACAGGTTGGATGTGGCCCAGCGATTATACTTTGGGCTACTTACAATTGGACTCCATTGGCCCATTGTCAGCTAGACTAATTGTCAGGGTGCTTGTTGAATGAATCTAAGGGAGCATCTGTTCCTTTCCCCCACCCCAGGGAGTAAGGCTATTAAGTTTCATCCTATAACTGCCCTCCTCTTGTATCACTGTTATCAGACATTGGATTAGATTAGAGCAGGGGTCAGCAACCTTTCAGAAGCGGCGTGCCGAGTCTTCATTTATTCACTCTAATTTAAGGTTTTGCGTGCCAGTAATACATTTTAACGGTTTTAGAAGGTCTCTTTCTATAAGTCTATAATATATAACTAAACTATTGTTGTATGTAAAGTAAATAAGGTTTTTAAAATGTTTAAGAAGCTTCATTTAAAATTAAATTAAAATGCAGAGCCCCCCGGACCAGTGGCCAGGACCCGGGCAGTGTGAGTGCCACTGAAAATCAGCTCGCATGCCGTCTTTGGCACATGTGCCATAGGTTGCCTACCCCTGGATTAGAACAATCTCTCACTCATGCCAAACTGTGTTTATTGTCCCCCTATTGGAGGAAAAATCTTATTTGACGTGTATCTATTGTCCCTTTTCCACCCTCCCTCTCTTCTAAGGTCAGACTTTGGCTTGTGCAAAGTTTGTGGCTGCATAGGACCCTGTGTTCTGGATTTGTGTGTGTGTGTATGGAGGGAATGCTGTCTCAGCATTCCATTCATGTACTCCCCCAGTCAAGGCCACTGCTTCCTGCCTCCATTGCCTCCCACACTTTAAAAGCTGAGCGTGGGAGCCTAGAGCTGGTTCAGTTGCTGAAATGCTCCTTGCTGATGGAAGACTCCTGACACCACTACCAAAACAGGCACCCTGACTCCCTCTGTCTGTAAATGACACGCATCGCCGATCCTCCCGCCTGTCAGACCCCCCCCCCTCCCCAGATGTGTTCCAAGTTGGATGTCTGCCTGAGTTCCCACATTCTTCCGTCATCCCACAAAACACAGGTGTGACACCTGCTTTCCCCTGGAGGCCTTCTCTCTGCTCCCTGACCACTGCTTGGGTCAACGGCCTTTCCATCTGACTTCCTATGGCCTTTGCAAAGGACCAACCCTGCCCTTCTCAAGACAACCTTCCCTCCAATGAGAGTATGCAGAAGTGACACTTCCTGTGTCCTACATTGCACATGAAAATTTTCTAGTTTCATTCAAGGTCACTTCATGACTCAGAAGTGTTAACTTTTGTTTGTTGCAAACTTCTTGAAGACCAGATCTGTGTATCTCAAAAGCTTGTCTCTTTCACCCACAGAAGTTTGTCCAATGAAAGATATTGCCTCACCCACTTTGTCTCTCTAATTTTCTCTTTAAAAACATGGGGGGAAGAAACAAATTTTTATATGATCACGGTACGAATGGATTTAGAATCCAAAAGCAGATTTAGAGCAGTAGCACCTTTTACACACAAAGTACAATTTTTAAGTGGCAAACCATTCTGCCAGAAATCACTGTCAACTTTGTCTCTTGGGATTGTTTGCACAGCCTGTGGCTATCTCACTAGTGCAGACATCTGCTTCCTGCTCCTTATCCAGCCTTCGGTCTGGAAGATGAAATAGTGTCCATCACCTCCAGCGTTCTGCTGAACTACCTACTCCCTAGGACAGTTTGCATAGTGCTGCCCCCATCAGTCACTATGTTTACTTTGGATCTGCATTAATTGTTTCCAGTGGCAGTAAACAAGCTACTCGTTGGATTAGGAATTGCATGAGTTACAATAAAGGTAACAAACACCTGCTTGTTCCTAAATATCTATTGCTATCTACCAACCTAGCAGGAACTATCACAGCAGGCTTCACAAGACTACTCACAGACTGAGGTTTCTGCAGCCTCCCTGGAATGGTAAAGCTGTGATTTCATTGTGAAAAATGTAGCCAGAAAGAGGATTTTGTGTCTTGGGGAAGGGATTCTTCCTTTTCTGAGGGTAACACGATCCAGCAGGGGTCAATTTATCGCATCTAGTCTAGACGCGATAAATCGACCCCCGAGCGCTCTCCCATTGACTCCTGTACTCCACCGCCGCAAGAGGCGCAGGTGGAGTCGACGGGGGAGCGGCAGCAGTCAGCTCACCGCTATGAAGACACCGCATGAGTAGGTCTAAGTACGTCGACTTCAGCTACGTTATTCACCCCAGTGTAGACCAGGCCTGAGTGAAGAGAGCTCAGTTTGCATCATCCAAGACCAGAGGACTGGGGGCACAAAAGGAATGGATCCCCTGCAGCCTTATTTCTCACTTTAAAAGAGGGTTGGGTTTTTGTTGTTGTTGTTTTTTTTGGTTTTTCGGTCAGTTGCTCCCTCCATTGCTATACATGCTGCTCTGCTTCACAGAAGCACTCAGTGCCCAGATGCAAGACAGGGGTATGCCTGACTTTCGCATAGGGATTCATTCACTAAACAGTCACCGCCAGACAACTGTGTCCCACTCTGCCTTCAACCTGGTCTTCGACTAGCCCACATCACAGAACATATAGCTCTATAGGACATAAGTTAATTGGCCTCTCTCACAGGAGAATCAATATTTGTAAAGACTTCTGCCCTTCTGAATTGCTCTTAAAAGGTATATTTATCTAGACCAAACTGTAGGGAAAACTATTGCACATTGGATTGGAAAAGTGGCCTTTGGTGTTCAATACTACTCTGAATGGGGGAAACAAAGGGCTAAATTGCGGCCTGCTGTAAGGAACTCCACTGAGATGAACAGTTGACCCAGCCACAATAGGAGGAGTTCAGACCTTATGTAGGCAGGTGCAGCTCCATCAAAATCAGCTGAGTTGCACCTGCTTACACCTGAATCTAGCCTGGAGTGTATTCTCAACATATGACTGAATCTGTTCCTTTTCCCAATCAAAAAGCCACGCTGTCTTCCCCCATTTGCCAGGGATAGAGACAGGACAGTTAACCAGCTCTGTTGAAAACCTGATGGAATTAATGCTCCAGATATAATGCAATATGCCGGCCATCCCAGTATCACTATAACAGGGGCTCTCCAACTAGTTCATTTAGTAAATTGCTTTATAGGAGTCCTTTCAACACTTACCTCTGGTAGCTCTTTCAACCATGAGATCTCAACCTGTGGGTTGCGAAGAGTTCAGAGGGAGATTTTGCCACCCTTTCTTCGTGGCCAGATGGGTGGGGAATTCCTTAAAACTCTTTGTAACACTGTCACAGTATGAAAAAGGTTGAGAACAAAAAGTGCTGGAGCAGATTGCTCCACTGGACAGTTAGCATAGTGGTTCCAGTCCCAGGAACTGATTAGCACTATACAGTTTCAATAAAGCACATATTAAATGGTTTAAAAGCTGGCTAACTGAACGATCTCAAAGTAGTTGTCAATGGGGAATCCGCATGAATGAGGGTTCTGCAGGGATTGGTACTTGGCCTGACACAACTCAACATTTTAATCAATGATCTGGAAGTGAATATAAAATCACTGCTGATAAAACTGGTGGATGACACTGACTGATGGAGTGGTAAATTACTTCGTACGACTGCCTGTTATTTGGGTCATTTGGTAAGCTTGGGTCCATTCAAACAAAATGTGTTTTAATGTAACTAAATGCAAAGTTATACATGTAGGAACAAAGAATGCAGTCAATACCTACAGAATGGAGACTATATTCTGGAAAGCAGTGACTCTGCAAAGAATGTAGGGGTTGTAGTGGACAAGAACACTATATGAACTCGCAGTGTAATGCTGCGTCAAAAAGAGCTAATGCGATTCTTGGATTTATAAACAGGGGAGTAGTGAGGTAATTTTTACTTCTGTATTAGTGGGACCGATACTAGAATGCTGCATCTAGTTCTGTTGCCCACATTTTAAAAGGATGTTGAAAAATTAGAGAGGGTACAGAAAAGAGCCACAAAAATAATTTGAGGGCTGGAGGAAATGCCTTACAATGAGAGACTTCGAATACAATCAGTTCAATTTGTCAAAAAGATTACAGTGTATAAGTACTTTCCTGAGGAGACAATAGTAGGTACTAAAGGGCTCTTTAATCTAGTGTAAAACGACATAATGAGAACCAGAGGCTGGAAGTTGAAACCAGACAAATACAAGTTGGAAATAAGACACACATTTTTAATAGTGAGGGTGATTAACCACTGGAACAACCCACCAAGGGAAGTGGTGGATTCTCCATCTCTTGATGTGTTCAGCTCAAGACTGGATGCCTTTCTGGAAAGTATGCTTTAGCCAAACTGAGGTTATGCTTTAGTTGAATTCAAGGGTTCAATACAGGGGTAACTGGGTGACATTTAATGACCTCTGACATACAGGAGGTCCAACTAAATGATCTAATGATCCCTTCAGGCCGTAAACTCTTATCAGCCTAAGAATCCACCACACCAGTGAGTCGGTGAACTACATGGTCCATTCTAGCAGTGATTTAGAAGCTCTTAGGAAATAGTGAACATGCAGTGAGCAGAATCCACACTGTATGCAAGAAAGAAAATGACTTCTTGGGCCCTCGGTAATGGTTTAATATCTCTACCATTATCTTCCGAGTTAAAGGGAGCATTATGTCTGGGTTATTAATGCTCTACTAACCAAGCCGCAAGACATGCTAGGCCAGATTCTGCCTTCAGCTATACTCCTGCAATTCCATTGAAGCCAATAAACGAGGTCAGAATTTGGCCATAAATTCTCTGGCATTCATAACCAGCACACATTATCCGAGCTCTTCTTAAAATACACTGCTACAGAATGAGGATGGCCTGATCGTCGGAAACTGACATAATCCTATTTAAATGACAACTTGTCCTGCAGATGAAGAAACCTTTAATGAGTTAGCCTGGTGGAGGAAAGGGGGATTTAGCAGGGGCCCTGGGAGATCTGTGGTAATTAACCGGCTCTTGTATTCCCTTTTATGAAATCCAGATGAAAGGGATGTGGCTCAAGCAGACGTCAGCGTCTTTCTGTGCCTCAGAGCCTGAGCCTAAGAGCCTCCTAGCGCCTCTATGGGGTAGGAAAGCATGGGCTATGTTGCTGAAACTGAATAAAGCCAAATCCCAGGACTTCATTCATGTTTTGGCTGTTGAGGGCTTATTAAAACTACTACTTTGTATGACATTCATGCCTAAATCAGCTATGGAACCAAAAAACACACAAGGCCTACCTCTCCACTGCCATGGGGAGTGGCTCACACCTGTGCAAAGTGGGGGTAAAAAGGTACCATATCAGATTGGGAGTGTTCCACTGGCCTTGCACAGGTATGAATGATACAAGGGGCAGGGCAGGATCAGGCCCCCTTTTGTTACTTTGGTCCTGTAAATGTTCCTTGTGTCATCCTAACAAAAAGTCCTCATATGCAAAAAGTATTCAGTGTACTGAGTCCCAGGAAAGTCAGGAAGGAGCTCAGGTCTCCATCCTGTGGGAGGTCAGTTTACAAGTAAGTGGGGTACTCTCCCTGCTGCCAGGGTGCACCCCCCACCCTCCCCAGCCTGCGCAGAAGAAACAAACTGCCTGTAATCCCTTCTGAAGAATTCCTCCATACATCTGAGCTATGGAATTGCTTCTGAATTCTGATCATGCTTGTGAGGCAGAATCCTTGTTTAATTAAAACAACGGTGTGAGGGGAGGCAAGTTTGAACAGTTTCCCATGGTAGAGGCTGCCTCCTGCTCGAGGGAGTGAATTGTCTTTTTCTTAATGAAATCTGTCCCCTTTGTGGCAGGGATGAAATTGCTGTGGGTCTTCACCATTCTCCAGAAGAATGTGTCAGAGCCTCCTCCCTCCATGGGGAGGCCAAGGATCATGTTTGCTTTTCATCTGGAGCAAATTAGGAAGCAGCAATGACAACATTTGCCTGGGAGCTAGATGTGTGTGAATGAATGAGGCCTCTTAGCCAGAAGAAGAGATGCTTTGTAAGTGTTCTCTTCAGGAAGATGGAGCAGGGATGCAAAACAAATACTTGGCGCTTATAAGAAAGCTTTGTATGGTTTTAAATCTGGGATTTGTGGACTTCAGCCTCCTGCAAAGGACTGGCTCCTAGGTTCCCAAGATTGCAACCCTGAAAAGCCATGTGGCCTGACTCTCTGCGTTGCCATGCATGCATCTATCATACAGTCATCTACCTCGGTGCAGAATGGGTATAAAACAATAGCATTCTGATGTGATAGCCTTTAAAGTCCACACTGCACTCCGCTTCCAGTGGTGTAAATGACCGCACAAGGTGAAGGACAACCGACTCACACCCTGTGCCTTCTTTATATGCCCAAAGATGTGTTGGGCACCTCAAAAGACTAATAGAGAAAGCCTAATGCACGGGGTGCCCTCTACCTTGTGCAGTCACTTGCAAAAATGTAAACTGAGTGCAATGTGATTGCTGAATACTAGCACATTGGAAAAGTAGGGCGTTATACCCACTTGTGTAAATGACTGCAAAAGGTGCAGCACAATGGAAAATGGGGCCCCTGGTGAATACAGTTCCCTGATAACCTATTGTGTGTTAGACTGATACTACACTTGATCTTGGCTAACATTCCTCATACAAGGAATATGTTTTGCTCCCTAATGGTATACTTTATTTCCCTAATTTCACTGGCCTGTGGTGCCACACATGCACAATAGGGGCAAAGGCAGAAATCTTTGCCAGGGGGCATAGTATATCCATAAACTAATTTCACTGGGTCCAGTCCTGTGGAGCTATGTTGATTTACACCAGCTGAGGTTCTTGTCCATTAGCTCTAATAAAAGTAAGTGGATCGTCACAGAACACTTTCACGGGCTGTTCAGGTAGACAGACTCTGTGACATGACACACATCTTCTTGGGACTGTGCTGTGATCACCAACTCATTGCACATAGTTTCCTGAGTAGTCCTTAGGTGGTGATGAGTTTTCCCACTACCAAACTGAATGGGATCACTTGAAGCAGATAGCCCGCTGAAAGGCTTAGTAGCCAACTTACGAGCCCATGAGCCATCTTAAGGCTCTGACCCTGCCATCGTATCTGTGCAGGCAGACCCTGTTCCTGAACATGGCCCTTGTTCAGTAAATGGGGTTATGCATGGATGCGGGGAGCTACCCATTCATATGAATGCTGGCAGAGGGCCTAATTTTGTGGCTGCAATCACTGATCAGTATAGGCTGTGGTGATAGGTACCAATGTAAGAAGTTAGGTAGAAGATACTGGAGGGAGAGCAGAATTGGGCCTCCCCTTTGCCATATTGCATAAGAGGTATTTCAATGGGAAGCAAATGCCTGAGAAGTTATTATCCCCTCGACGCACAGGAGGCTCCTGTCGTCATGACACTGATCATTCTTGAACCTACTTTCTTTTTCTCTCTTCAGGTTCTGACAGACTTCCCAGCTGCTGTCTGATAAATCCCAGGCAGGTTTCATTATTGACCCAGTTTCCCTGGGGCTCTCGAGCAGCAAATCAGCTTTTGTCAGCTTTGCTTCTCTGATGAAACTTCTTTCCCCTGAAGAATGAAAATTCATCTCCCCTCCTCTCCCTGATAATTCTTCCTAAACAGCAAACGTTTTCAATCACCGGGAAGGCAACAGGTTGGGGGTGTCCATTGCTTCTCAGCTGGTAAGGTGAGTAATCTTATTCTGTGCTACATGACTGTTCACATTGGGGCCTTGTTGAACTCTCTTTAATTTACTACCAACCATGCAAAGGTTATGCTTCGCTCACTGTGGCCCATATTTAAAATTTCACCAGTTCCTGAAGATCTGCATAAAATTAATTTCTCAGGCTTCCTCAGGCTTCTTTTTATTTTGTGTTTGGGGCAGTAGGTAAGGGAATTCTGACTTTTTTTTTTTTTCCCATCTCTTCACTTCAGCTTTCCCTGCTTCATCTCCCACCCCAGCCTCCTCTGCTGGGCTTCTTGTATTCACAGTAGAAAAATGTGGGAAAGGACCTAGTAATTGGAGCAGGACACCTGGAAGTCAGGATTCCTGGGTTCTATATTTCCCAGCTGATGATGATGTCAAGCTCTAAATAATTTGCCCAAGGCCACTGATGATGATGTGTGGCCTCGGGCAAATTATTTAGGGCTTGACTTTTTAGAGGTGCTTCACATACTTCCAAAGTGGCTTAAGCTAAACTGGAAAAAGGCACTCTTATTCCAGAATGAGTGTCCACACAGGAAGTTATTCTGGAATAGCTATTCTGGCCCTTACCTGTTTGTTTGGGTTTGGGGAGTTATAACTGAAAGTATTCTCCTGCCTTTAGTGACACACAATTGGTGTCTGTTTCAGGCACCTTGATCAGAAAGCTATAAATCCAGGCTTGTTCTAATTCTAATTTGTAGCAAATTAAATTTCTCCCAGCAAAGTGCCTCACTCCGTGTGCACTCAAGAGACCTGCAGCTTTCCTCCATCTGCCCACTCTCTCCTCAATAGCTAGAACCAAGTCATTCCGGGGTCCTTGGCCAGTTGCTGTATCCCTCAATCTGCCTGGGTAATCAGTTTTGTCCATTTCAAAATCACCTCCTAGAAAGTGAACTCTTCTTGTGCCTCTTGGAGTCCCTGCCCCGGCAACTGTCTCTCAACTAAAACTATGAGAGGGCCAAGACTGCCAGAGAGATGTGCCCCTCAAAGAAATCCTGCTGAGCTGTAGCAAAGAATAATAGTAATGTAGGGGTGAAAGGGAACTCCAGAGGTCATCTAGTCCACCCTCCTGCACTGAGTCAGGACCAAGTATACTTTGTCCATTCCTGACAGATGTTTTTCCGACTTGTTATAAACTTCCAATGATGAGAATTCTACAACCTCCCTTAGAAGCCTATTCCAGAGTTTAGCTACATTATAGTTAGAAAGTTTTTCCTAATATCTAACCTAAATCTCCCTTGCTGCAGATTAAGCCCATTACTTCTTGTCCTACCTTCAGTGGACACGGAGAACATTGATCATGGCTGTGAGGGCGGCAGGCAGGCGGCTTTCAGCGGCATGCCTGTGGGAGGTCCGCCAGTCCCGTGGCTTCGGCGGCAATTGGGCGGTGGGGACACCGATGGCACGGCACCGGCGGACCTCCCGCAGGCATGCCATCGAATCCATGTGACCAGCGGACTGCCCGCAGGCGCGCTAACAAAAGCCACCTGCCTGCCGTGCTTGGGGCGGCAAAAAACATAGAGCTGCCCCTGCTCTTTAGAACAACTTTTAACATATTTGAAGACTGCTATCAGTTTCCCCCCTTAGTCTTCTTTTTTTTTCAAGATTAAACATGCCCAGTTTTTTTACCGTTCCTCATTGGTCAGGTTTTCTAAACCAATTATCATTTTTGTTGCTGTCCTCTAGCCTCTCTCCAATTTGTTCACATCTTTCTTAAAGTATGGTGCCCAGAACTGGACACAGTACTCTAGATGAAGCCTCACCAGTGCCAAATAGAGCAGGACAATTACCTTTGACTATGGTCTTTCAGCCAGTTTTGCACCCATATTATAGTAATTTCATCGGGACCACATTGCCCTAGTTTGCTTATGAGAATGTCATGTGGGACTGTGTTAAAAAGCCTTACTGAAGTCAAGATATTTCAGGTCTACAACTGTCCAAGGCCGGTAATCCTATCAAAGATAGAGATTAGGTTGGTTTGGCATGATTCGATCTTGATAAATCCATGCTGGCTATTCCTTATAACCCTATTATCTCCATGGTGCTTAAAACTGATTGTTTAATAATTTGTTCCAGCATCTTTCCAGGTACTTGAAGTTAGCTGGTCTATAATTCCATGGGTCATCTTTGTTCTCCTTTTTAGTACTATGTTTCCTCTTCTCCAGTCCTCCGAGGCCCTACCTGTCCTCCAGGAGTTCTCAAAGACTAAGGGTCTGAGATTGTTTCTGATAGTTTAAGTATCCTGTGGTGAATTTCATCAGGGTTTGCCAGCTTGAATATATCTAACTTATCTAAACTAATGTATCTAACTGATCTTTCCCAATTTTGGCTTGCATTCCTTCCCCCTTGTTCTTAATATTAATTGTGTTAAGTATTTGGTAACAATTAACCTTTCTAGTGAAGACTGTAGCAAAATGGACAACATCAAGAAGACTGAGGAGTTTAATGCCTATTATTAGCTCTCCTTTCCTGATAAGTAAAGGACTTACACTTTTCTTAATCTTTCTCTTGCGTCTAATGTATTTTGAGAACAACTTCTTATTGCCTTTCATGTCACTTGCTAGGTGTAACTCATTTTGTGCTTTGCCTTTCTAATTTTGTCCCTACATGCTTGCATTATTCTTTTGTACTCCTCCTTAGCAATTTGTTTATGTTTCCACGTTTTGTAGGATTCCTTTTTCATTTTCAGGTCACTAAAGATATGGGGAAAAGAAAAAATACCAAACAAATAGAAAAAGGGTCATATAGCGAAGCTGCCAAAGAAAGGAGATCTCAGTCAGTGTAAAAACTGGAGGGACTTTCCATTGCTGTCTATCCCAAGTAACGTATTTACACACATTATTCTAGAGAGAATAAAGAAAATGGTAGACTCAAGGTTATGACAAGAACAGGCAGGTTTCAGGCAGGAGAGATCATGTATAGATCAAATAGGAACCCTACGTATTATCATAGAATTGTTGATCAAATGGTAGTAACTGCTTTATATGAATCGTGCAGGTTTCCAAAAAGCTTTGGCACAGTGGATAGAACAGTTTTATGAAAGTTGCTATACCACTACAGAACCCTTCAGAAATTTGTGAACATCGTTCAGAGCTTCTATAAAAATGTCATGCCAAGTAATATGTAATAGTAGACTACCAGTGGTTCTCAACCAGGCGTACGCATACATCAATTCATTTAGATATTTGCCTAATTTTACAACAGGCTACATAAAAAGCACTAGCAAAATCAGTACAAACTAAAATTTCATTCAGACAATAACTTGTTTATACTGCTTTATATACTGAGACAAAAGCTTTGTCTACCCTGGAACCTGAACTGTCATGCTGCTGCAGAGGTGTGAAAAAAAACACCACCCCGAATGACAAAAGTTTTGCCAATGAAAAACGCCCATAGGGTACGTCTCTTACATGGATATTGCCCTTAACCTAGCAGCGTGGCTGCTCATACCCAAGCAAGACTAACCCGGGTGCTGATCACCGTAACCTCAGTTAACTTTGCAGTGAAAACCTACCCTTAGTGGGACAGGACTCATTTGGTGTAACTCACGCTTTCTCACAGCGGAACTCAAGGTTGATGAGCCTGCCAAATGTAACACCATGCCCCTGTGTGGAGTGGGGATTTAAACCCAAATCCTCTAGATCAGTGTTTTTCAAACTGGGGTCTGCGGACCCCTGGGAGTCTGCGAGGATACTCCAGGCGGTCCGCGGGCCCCACTGATCAACTCCTCCCCCTCCCTCCCAGCACCACCTGCACGCCAGAGAACAGCTGTTCAGTGGCATGCAGGAGGTGCTGGGAGGGAGGGGGAGGAGCAGGGACAGGGCGCGCTTAGGGGAGGGGGCAGGAAGAGGTGGAGAAGCAGGGGTGGAGCGGGGGCTGGAAGAGGTGGGACAGGGATGGGACCTTGGGGAAGGGGTGGAGTGGGGGCGGGACCTGGGGCTGGGCAGGGGGCTTCGGGGTCCACGAAAAATTTTAAATCAAAATGGGATCCTTGGGTTGCTAAAGTTTGAGAACTGCTGCTCTAGATCAAAAAGCAGGACTGTCAGCAGCCTGAGCTAGAAGAATCAACTCTGATAACTCGAGGGCTGTAGCAAACTCATCTGCCTCTGTATCCAGCCACTAGACAGGGCCAGAACCACCTTGGTTAAGTGTGGGTTACATTGGTGCACAGGCCAGCGCTAACCCTCTGCACAGAGATGAACTTGACCTGCTAATGAAGATCATTGAAACTATAGTAAACTGCTCAGATAACTCAGAAGCTAAATTCATTCAAAGATCTATTTGCTCTGAATGATTCACTTCTCTGTAATTGTTTTTTTACTTATTGGTAGATGCATACTCTTCCCCTGTGCTTGTTAGAAAGGAAGCCAGAGAACAGCAATGCCTCATGTTGTGTAAAGAGCACAGGCCATTAATCAGTTTGAAAGCTCCACTTCAATTTTTTGTCTAAAAACATAGGCTGCACCAAATATCTCTCTCCCCCCTCTAATTTCTGAGGCAGTGAGTGAGTGAGATATCGAGCAATCCCCATGCCTAGTAGCTATAGAACAGGACTGAGCAAACCTTACCATGACAATAAGATCTTGTTTTAATGGCTAAAATGTGGAATGCTTGGCTTTCAGTCAAGATGAGCGAACAGCTTTGTGATCCATATTTGTGAGTCTTTCATTTTTTGTGATAGCTATTGTCTAGTGGTTAGAGCTGCGGAACCAGCCAGCAGGAGCTCTACTTTTAAACCCTAGCTCTGCTGAGGTACAGGGCTGACCTCAGTGAATTTACCTCATGGTAAAACTAAAGGGCCTTGTCTTCACTGTGCTTTTACCTCAGAATAGCCCACACATATTAGTTAGCCGGAGGTAAAAACCTCAGCTTTTATGCAGTGCAGGCAAGCACCCTCAGTCACTTCCTTGCCTATATGAATAAACCTGCTCAACATATCCTTGAAGCCAGGCTTGTTCACTTCCTAGAACAGAGCTATAACTGCTGAATAGGAGGCAGGTTCCCCTAGGATCTCAAAGGAAGGGAGTGCTGAACCTGAGTACCATACAGCTCTATTTGTTAAACAAAGAAGAGATGAGCTGGCAGGAAGGTCTTTTGTCCCGCCATTGTTATTGGGCTTCAGATCTCCTCAGTCAGTTAGGGCTTCATAGGATGTCTGAATACATGACTCATTGAGACAGCTATCGGCTCATTAGTGAACGGGGCTCTTACTAAACTGGCAGCTTAATTTGCTCCTGAGGCAGCAGACACTACTGGTTTGAATTTGTTACAATTTGGTTTACAATACTGATGTAACTGCACCTGGCTGGCCACCAAGAATTGATCTGCTGCTGCTTAATTTGCCTGGAGCAAATTATTTACTGATGTATCAGATTTGTAGACATTAGCGGTGGAAAAGACATAGACTGGACGGCCTGGTACTATCTCCCAGAAAGCGCCAGCTTGTTCCTTCCTGCACAATGTAACAATTATAGCACTCAAAAGTGGGATAGGCACTCTCCAGAACAATAGATATTGGGGTGTCTATCCCCAAAAGCTTACAATACAGTTTTTGAAAGGATGCTGCAAAGGGAGGGTAAGAGATCGGAGGAGGATGGCATGCGTCACCTGTAGATTTCACAGCACTTTACAAAAGTGGGTGACCATCATCCCCACTTCCAGATGAGGAAACTGAGACAAAGAGAGGTCCAAGGTCATATGAAACCCAGAGTTCTGGACTCCAACTCTGGTGCTCTAGCCATACTTCCTCTCTCAGAAGAAGGCAGCATTGGGCTCCATTCAAAAACCACTTCCCTACAGGCCTACTTGGCTCATTAGCTGCAGTATGGGAGCCCCACTCTAGCTTTCAGCTCTCCTGCTTCTGTTGTGGCTATTGTCCACTATAGATCATAAATCTTGACCAGCAAAGCCAGGTCTACACTTAAGATTTAGATCGACCTAGCTACTTCGCTCAGGGGTGTGGATTCACACCCCTGAGCGCCATAGTTAAGCTGACCTACTCCTTGCTATAGATGTGGCTAGGTTGACAGAAGAACTCAGGGAGGTGGATTAACTACAGTGATGGAAAACCCACTTCCAGTGTTTTAGGAAGCATTATGCTACAGCGGCACAGCTGCAGCACTCATAGCATAGACATGGCCCAAGACTCTGCAGAAAGGAGCCTTCTCCTGAGAAGTATCTCCAGCTCTCGTAGCCTGGGTTCCACTGAGATTCTTCACACACCAGGGTAGCAGTCTTAAGGGCAGGTCTACACTTAAAAAGCTGCAGCGGCGCAGCTGCACCCCCATAGTGCTTTAGTGAAGAAGATGCTACTATGTTGAGGGGAGAGCTTCTTCCATGAGTGTAGTTAATTCACCTCCATGAGAGGCGGTAGCGATGTCAACGGGAGAAGCTCTCCTATTTACCTCACGCTGTCTACAGCAGAGATGAGGTTGGTATAACTGCGCTGCTCAGGGGTGTGGATTTTTCACACCTGTGGGCAACGGAGTCATACCGATGTAAATTTGTAGTCAAGACCTGGCCTAAGTGAATTATTCCCACTTGTCACCCCACTATACATCAACAAGCTAAATTAAAGGCACACTGAAAGCTGCAAATTAATTGAGCAAGGTGGCAGGCAATCTGTGAGAAATTAATATCCCTGAGGCTTGTCTGGTTTCACTTTTCCTTACACCATCTAATTTCCCATGTAAATTAACCCAGCCTTTGAGCAGAAGATCTAGAAGCTATGTGCTGTGGGAGTTGCAGGGCTTACCTACATGGGGGAAATGATCGACATAGCTGTAGCAAAATAACGACTGTGCTATAGCTATTCCAGTATAACTTCCCTGTGTGGATGCTCTGTTCTGAATTAAAAGTGACTTTATTCCAGAATAATTACTCCACCAATTATAGTTTGCTAAATTGCTATAAGCCAGATTATCTATGCCAGTCAGTATCACCACCTAGACAAGGTATCAATACTTATTATGCCAAGTATGAGCTGTGTTGCTCAGTTATGATTGGCCAGATAAGCACATGGTATTTTGTTCCAGGATCAATAGAGTACTCAATCAACTGGGGTTGGAATTGTGTGAACCTAAAAATCATTTTCCACTAAGGGCTTGTCTAAAGACGAACTTGAACCATTTTAACTTAAATCTGTTTCTTTAAAATTGCACAACTTTGTATGTGGACCCTCATATCTGCTTAATCCTGGCTTGGGCCCCTGCCTTGCTTAACTGCTATAGAGCCAGGTTTAAACTGAAATGAGAGTTCACATTCAAAGCTGCACTGATGTAATGAAAAGTGGTGTTTTAAACACCTTTCATTATATCAGTGCAACTTTGGATGTTGACTAGGCATAATGCTCATGCATGCAACTTTGGTTACAGAAAACCCATTTCATTTTCATCAGTAAAACTCATTCATCCAATATTTGCAGAAAATACAGAGGCTTCTCCCCGCCAGCCCCTCCACCCCCCCCCCCCAAAAAAAAAGCTAGCAGCATTCATCCAGCGCAGGGTGTTACCGTACAATCTAACTTCACAGCAGACCAAGCCCAGTTTTACATTTTTAAAGCTGGTCAAAAACAGGCAAACTCTGAAAACTTTGTAAATTATTTTAAATTACAATTTTTTTCAGTTTTGAAATAAAAAAAAATAGTGGGTCAATATTTTAAGTATTGCTGATGCTTAAGGTAGTGTATAACACTCAGGATGCATACAGGACCTGTCCCAAAGAGCTCACCCACAAGGAGCCAATGTCTCTACTTATATTGTGTCCCAGGTGTTTTGCAACAGGACTCCCTTAAATTGCCCACAGCAAACATCCTGCCTCTGAGTAGCAGCAGGGAACTAACAAAACATCAATAATAAATCAATGGAGGGAGGGAAAGTTGTGCTGAAAAATATCACCATTTGACCTCAAAATCTCATTATGTGAGACTGAAACCTTAGCAAACACTGAGATGCATTACAGTGCATACAACAGGGAACAAACTGCAACCAGTGCCTCAGGCTCAGAGTAAAAGAGTTGAGAAGGTCAACAGATTTAGCCCCTTTTTGGGTATGGTATTTGCCCCATGGTGTGCGCCATTGTATGTTGTGTTGGAACAGGATCAAGTACACCTGGCTTTGTACACCAGTGAAGCCTGACTATCCCTCTTGCACATGCTTGCTCCATTACTCCTCTCCTGCAAGACTTGTCGGGAGACCATGCACTTCATCCAGCCCTACTGCTTGATTCTCTAGCTTAGGGTTACCATATTTGAACTTTCAAAAAAGAGGACACTCCGGGGGGGGGTAGCCCCGCCCCCTAGCCACTCCCTCCCACTTCCCACCCCCTGACTGCCCCCCACAGAACCCCCAACCCATCCAACCTCCCCTGCTCCTTGTCCCCTGATCGTCCCCCCACGGGACCCCTGCCCCTAACCACCCCCGGGGACCCCACCCTATCTAAGTCTCCCTTGTCCTTGTCCCCAACTGCCCCCTCCTGAGACCCCTCCACCCTAACTGCCCCATTAGGACCCTACTCCTTACCTGTCCCCTGACTGTTCTGACTCCTAGCCACACCCCCGCCTCCGCCAGATCTCTGGGACTCCCACGCCTATCCAACCGCTGCCTGTCCCCTGACTGCCCCAATCCCTCTCCACACCCCTGCCCCCTGACAGCCCCCCCACAGAACCCCCGACCCATCCAACCCCCCCTGTCCCCTGACTGCTCTGATCCCTCTCCCCACCCCCACCCCTTGACAGCCCCCCCAGAACCCCTGACCCTTCCAACCCCCCACTCCATTTCCTGACTGCTCCAATCCCTCTCCACACCCCCGCCCCCTGACAGCCCCCCCATAACTCCCGACTCATCGAAACCTCTCCCTGCTCCCTGACTGCCCCCCAGGACCAGGTGCGGCGCCAGGGTTTTTGGCGCCCTAGGCGGGGGTCCTTCCGTGCTCCTGGTTGTCGTCGGCAATTCTGCGGCGGGGGGGTCCTTCCGCTCTCCCGATCTTCGGGGCACTTCGGCGGCGGGTCCCAGAGCAAGTGAAGGACCCGCCGCAGAATTGCCGCCGAAGACCCGGAGATCGGAAGGCCCCCCCCGCCACCGAATTGCCGCCAAGGGCGGCAAAATGCCACCCGCCGAAATCCTCGTGCCCTAGGCAACCGCCTAGGTTGCCTAAATGGAAGCACCGGCCCTGCCCGGGACTCCCCTTACTACCATGCTGCTCGAGCCACTGGTTCCACGTGGAGCAGGCTGCCATGTGCATAGCCCCTCCCCCACAGAGTGCTGAGGCAGGGGAAGGGGGAGCGGGGGAGGGGCTCTGGCTGCTGGAGGCCAATGGGCGCGGCTCAATCGGGCCCAGCCGCCCAATCAGCCGCGCCACACTCTGCATGGGGGGGTGGGGGGAGAGGAAATCCCGGACCTTTCTATCTTATTACCAATTCCTCCCGGACGGCTTTTTAAAGACGAAAAAGCCGGACATGTCTGGGGAAATACGGACGGATGGTAACCCTACTCTAGCTGATTCTGTCCTGAGGTGATAGCATGACTGTAAATGCATCACACGATTTGCCTCTTCTAGAGTTTGATCCATATCCCATTAAAGTCAATGGGAGTGTTTGTATTCAACTTTGAATCAGGCCCTTGCAGCAAGGAACTGGTCACAACACTAATGCTGGACAGGAGCTCATGGCCCCTTCATCTGCATTTCTCATGTTTTATTTAATTACCGCATGGTGTAATAATAAATGCTTTTCACACAGTTCTGCTAATGCAGTTCAGTCCTAACCTGCAACACCCCTCTCTTATTCTAGTCCGGGGCCACTGCAGAGCTACCATTTCAGCTGAAATCTGAGCATGTAGCATCCCTCACTATTCTAGTCCTGACCCTGTCTTCAGCAAAAAACTGAGTCTGTTAACTACACTTGCATCATGTGTGACCTAAACCAGTCTTGGACAAAAGGGGAAGCCAGTTGAATAATTTGAGAAATAAACACTTGCCATCAAGGCAGAGATCCTGCTACCAACTTGTTCACAAGAAAGCAGTGCAAGTTAACAATCAGCAAGTAAACTGGAGAAATCCCTAGCTTGGGGTTGAGTTCAGTCCTATAACCCCTTGGGGCTGAATCTAACGTTCCCAAAGGCATGCTCTTCCCTCTGGCTTTCAAGAAGCTACTCTCTCTGGGCACCTGTTCAAGGGGAAGATGAGCTGAGCTGAAGTTAACCCTTTATTCACTATGGACCAGGCTTTGCCCCTGCACTCTGTTATTACAGTGTCTGAAGGCAGCATGCTGGGGTAGCATAGCCTACTACATGTTGTTTAACCTCCTCCCAGCTTCATCTTTAATTTCAGGGATGGCAGAGTCTCTCGAATTGATTATCACCTCAGCCTTCTGTGCCTGCTTCTTCACTTTCAGGGAGATGTAATTATATGGGACTGTTCTTCTTAATGTGCATGAAAAGTAATTGCTTCATTCTTTCCACAATCTTTCAAATTCCATCCCAGACAAAGGGCTGAGTGCAGGATTGGCTCAGACCAATTGCAAATGTTTTTGCCTGACAGTAAAGGAATTTAAATCAGAAACATGAAAACAGAGAACTCAGAAGGATTTAGTAAGAACCTTTCATTACAGAATAGAAGATGTTAGCATCTTTGATCTTCCCCTCTCTCCAGCTCTGAATGCTGCCTTTCCACTTCAATGGTATTTTATTTGGTTAGATGACAGGATTCCTGTGTTCATTGTCTGGAACTTGTCCATCTGTTAGGGAGGAGCGATCTCTTTGAGCCTGACTTCAAAACACAGCGGGACCTAGAGAGAGGCAATATGAGGGGAGCAGCCCACGGCTTGCAGAACGGACCCGTGTGTCAGCATTTCATAACTGAGCTAGGCAAATGAATGAGGAGTATATTAGAGATAAGAGGAGGAGGAGATCATGTGATCCAGGGTATGGGCACTGGCCTGAGAGTCAGAGAGCTGGGTCCTATTCACTGGCTTGGTCACTGACTTTCTGGATCACCTTAGTCAAGTCATTTGAGATCTCTGGCTGCATCTACACTGGCAAAAATGGTCCCTGTAATAACCAGCACTTGAAACTGATGTAGATGAGCCTTGGACATCTTTACCACTCTGCCTGTACAGCAGTGGTGCACAAACTTTCCCTCTCACCCTCCCCCCCCAGTAATGGAATGTATTCATGCCCCCCGGGCCAAGAGTGGGGGCCAGTGGCCAGGGCCAGAGAGGAGTTGGCGGCAGAGCAGGGCTGGGTGGCACTCCCTTCCTGTCCCATCACCCCCCCGGGAGATGGCCTGGACCCTCTCATGCCCCCCCTCCCAGACGTTCCTTTGTGCCCTACAGTTTGGGGACCACTGCTGTACAGGGTGAGGGGATGCAGTGGTGCTAAGGCCTGTGCCCGGTCTGTACTCCTACTCTTACTCTTCCCACCTGAGGAACTGCACCAGTGGTGAATTATGGGTCACGTTTTTGCCAGTATAGACAAGGCCTCCATTTTCCTCTCTGTAAAATGGGAATGATGGTGCCTTACTCCCTGCATATAAAAAGTGGTAAATAAATGGGGGTGGGGGGAAATATTATTGTTAGTTATCGGCCTGAGCCACCAAGTCCATACTTGGATCTGAACTTTTCTAGAGTTCAGGGTGTTGAGAGTGGGAGGGAGTTTTGACTTAGCCCTTTATAGAGCTACGGTGGGGGCAACCACAACACTCAAAACCAGATCCTTCCTACTCTCTCTTGCCAGTGATGGATGATGAATCAGAGCTATGCATCCCTGTGGCCATCTCAGGGGATCTGTCCCATTTCAGTTTCCTGTCACTGGGTTGTGAAGTGGCTGGATAGATGGATCCCAAATGTGTATAGTTTATACATATAAAGATGCCCAAACAGAGAGCATCATGCCTAGGATGAGGAAGATTTACCTAGGAACCTGCAGGTGTCCCTAGGGTATCTTACGGTGATCTAGTAGTACAACCTTCCTGGTGCCCCAGGTGTCCTGAACCTGAAGAAATGAGTTCCTTGGGTGGTACCAAGTATTGTCTCATCAGCCTTCAGCACCATGGCTAGAGCAGCAAGGGGGTGGAGGAACCCACCAACAGTCTCACTACGTCTACACTACGGGGGGGGGGGGGGGATCGATTTCAGATACGCAAATTCAGCTACGCAAATAGCATAGCTGAATTCGATGTATCTGATCCGACTTACC
This sequence comes from Emys orbicularis, assembly GCF_028017835.1. Taxonomy (NCBI): domain Eukaryota; kingdom Metazoa; phylum Chordata; order Testudines; family Emydidae; genus Emys; species Emys orbicularis. The sequence goes on from NC_088695.1 coordinate 35,924,539, forward strand.
CCGCTGTGAGGCCGGCGGCAAATCGACCTCCGCGGCTTCCCCGTCGACGGCGCTTACTCCTACCTGGGCTGGTGGAGTACGCGCGTCGATTCGGGGATCGATTATCGCGTCCCAACGAGACGCGATAAATCGATCCCCGAGAGATCGATTTTCTACCGCCGATCCGGACGGGTAGTGAAGACCAGCCCACTGGGACAGATTCCGAAACCATTACTCGGGTTAAAGAGGGTCAGAGAGAGCAAGAACACAGAGGGCTGTACTAATTAAAAGTAGCCACTCAAAGTAGCTGACAACCAGGCAAATCACACTGCAATGGATTTTCTTCTTAATTACTTCTGGTTTTAATTAATTGAATAATTGTATTTTCAAAGTCTACTTGAAATACTGAGCTAGCTTAGATATTTCCCTGCCCCCATAGGAAAAGGAAATATGAACTAGTTTCTTGCGCTTGTGTCACAACATTTCTCTTTTAAAATAAAATAAAAGTTGCTTCTCTTCACCTTCTCTACCCCAAGTACTGGAGTTGTCTGGCTCGCTGAACCTCCAGTGTCCATCTCTGTCACTGGGACACATCTCCACAACAAAGTGTCCTTTAGAGGTGTTAATGATGCTCTCTTTGCTACCTGGTTCATCAAAGCAGCCTGTGCATTGCCAGCTGGCACCTGGCAAGTCATCACAGCTTACCCCTTCTGTCTGAACTTTATCTGCCGAGTCCTAACATCACCTCTGATCATGGAAGCTCTTTTGATTTGAGGAGCTTGAGCAGTTCTACCTTATTTTTTTGGTTTTGAATTCAAATTGGACATCTGTCCAGCAAACACACAATCATGATGATGATCCTCCTGGGTCAGTAGAAACCAGGCTTGTCATCCTCCACAGAAGGGACAATTAGCTGTCTAATGGGAGATTTCAACAGGGGTGAACTCTACCTAGGGGTTCAAGGGAAAATGTCAGCTCAACGCTGAAAGAGAAGGAATACATTCATGCCACGTTGTTGGCACATATATACTGCATCTTATTGTGTGGTAGAAATGCATTCAAATCTCAGCAACTTGTCTCCTTTAAGCATCAGTTTTTTAGGGGGGGTGAGAGAAAGAAAGAGTGTGTGAGAGAGAACACAGACAGATACTTCTTCATCTCAAATTCTGTGCATGTCCGTGTCCATCCTGGAGAATCACAAATGAATAGCCTCAGATCTTCCAAACTGATCCCTAGGAATTTTAAGTAGCTCTCCAGTATTCTCAGCACTAGTGGTTTTGGCAGCAGTTTGCTCTTAGCAGTGCTACTTGTATGTTGTGAACAGTGACAGATTGAGACAGAGCTGTTCAGATCCAGGTTAGGTTTAGGTGAACTTGGCATTTGTCTTTGGTGTTGAATCAGGAGCAGGGATCATGTTCTGATTTGACTATGCCAAAATGTCATGAAGCTGCTCTTGTGAGATTTCTGAACGTAATGGTATGAATCTTCTGGTCTTTTCCTTCTGGTCCATCCTGGGCTTGGGGGAGTCACGTCTCCATGCATCCTCTTCTAATCTAGGAATCACTTTATTTCCCTGAGGGCTCACTATACAACAAGGAGGAGCAAACTGGCCCTCAGCATGAGAAGCCTCATCCACAAAGTGATCAGCAACCTAACACCTGCTCAGCTCATCCAGTGTTATCTATCCACAAAGCCCCCTCATTCTGCACAGTTCACAAATCCTTGCATGAGCAGGTTAACTGAAACCAAAAATAAAATGGGCATGGGGGTGGAAGCAGGTGAGTTTCATCTGAACTGAGAACAGAGATGGTCTGATACTAAGAGACTTTGGCAGTTGCAAATTTTAATGTATTGCCAAACACACTGGAGGTTTCCCCCTACTTTTCTTCTTTAAATCAATCCTCACCCAATCCCAATGTGACAATAATAATAATAATACCTACCTCTTATATTGTGCTTTTCATCAGTAGATCTCAAAGTGCTTTACAAAGGCGGTTGGTATCCTTTATCCTCATTTTACAGATGTGCGGGAAAAGGGCACAGAGAGGTTGCCCAGCAGGCCCATGGCAGAGGTGAGAATAGAACCCAGGTTTCCTGAGTTCCAGTCTAATGCATTAACCAATAGACCACAAATTAAGGAATGGGTGTAAGGGAGTACATGGGTGATGTAAGTTATCAGTTACCCACCTTTTTTATTAATAATGGTATTTGAGTATGGGTCCCATTTACTGAACCCCCAAAGTTTGGATAACTGGTGGTGGTTTTAGTGCAGCTCTGGCTGGAGCTTTGTCTAAAAATACAGAGGTGGTTTAAGAGGTTAGGATGGTCTGTTGGTTAGCATCTGACTGAGGGCTGGTCTACACTAGGGACAGGGATCGATCTAAGATACGCAACTTCAGCTACGAGAATAGCGTTGCTGAAGTCGATGTATCTTAGATCGATTTACCTCGGGTCCTCAATGCGCGGGATCGACGGCCGCGGCTCCCCCGTCGACTCCGCTTCTGCCTCTCGCTCTGGTGGAGTTCCGGAGTCGACGGGGAGCACGTTCGGGGATCGATTTATTGTGTCTAGACGAGACGTGATAAATCGATCCCCGATAGATCGATTACTACCCGCCGATCCGGCGGTAGTGAAGACGTACCCTGAGAATCAGGCAATCTTGGTCCTGCTTGGTCCTGCTGCTGCCTTACTCTATGGCCTTGAGGAAGTCTCTTCACCACCTGGAGCCTCCGTTTCCCTATCGATAAAATGGTGTTAATGTCATGACTACCCTTATACCAGGGATTATGAGGATGGATCCATTGTTTGTAATGTACTTTTGAGCTTATTGGGTGCAAAGTGCCATCGAAGTGCAAATGTGATTTATCATGAAAAAATAAATGTAAACCACCAAAGGAAGAAAAAGATCCATGACAAACGAGATCCTCCAATCAATAGCCATTCTCACCCATGCTCTCCAGCACCAGCTGGGCCCAATTGATGTTATTTCTTCAAGTGTTCATTGTTCAAACAAACACACCTTTATACACAGCCATCAGTGCAAAAGCACAGGAGCTGATGCTAGGTGGAAGAGACAAGAGAATTGGATAATATAATTTCCCCATCACCCTTGCTACTGAAACCAAGCATGGGGTAATCAGAGCCACCTACAGAGTTGTCATTGCCAGCTGTGTTCTTGTTCCATGTGAAATGACCCAGGTGCAGGAAGAGAATTCTCCCAATTAGCCAAGTGGCACTGTTCCAGAGAGCTTTCTGCAAAAATACTCCAGCTCCTTAGGGCGCTTGTTTGTACTTCACAAACCAAGAACATTTTAACTCCTTCCTGCTGGGTGATGCTCCTGCGGTTCACTGCATCCATGTATCTAACCCAGCAGGGATGTTTGAAATCCTTAGAAGGAAAGCACAAGAGAAGTTTGTGTTTGTATTATTATGGTGCTACACCAAAAGTTAATAACCCCTGGCATGTGTTTGTTGCATCTTCAAACCAATGAGGCTTGCTTCTTGAAATAAATTTATTAAGTTGAGTTCTGGGCTTTATGAGGCTTAACCATGCCTTCCATACTTTGAGAATATGCCCTACCCTGTTCTTAAAGGGATATCTCATACTAACTAAAATACAAACAGTGAAACATCCAACTTCACTACT